>NC_073256.2:108680500-109295000 GCF_029289425.2 Pan paniscus
GGTTCCCATGTTTTTTAATACTTGAAATGGTTGAATTCTTTTTATATCTTGAACTTCTTCTGGACTCTTTCGTTTGTAACTGTTAAATTGTGGAAATGACAAAGAAGCTGCTACTAGAAGATGGTGGTTTAGCTTGAAGTGGTATGGTAGGTGACCACTTAAGGTTAGGTAACCTTTTTTTCCCAGGCAGGGCAAATCATTTAACCCTCTCAGTAGGCACTGGAATTTAGGAAACAAGTGGAAAACAGAAGGTAAAATGTTGATGGTCTATACAAGGCCTCAAGATTACTTGGCATACTGATGCAAACTTTCCAACATTCCAAGTATGCATAAATTCCATGTATGCACACTGGTTTTGCCACTTCAAAGATTTGGATTACTTGTATTCTACATTTAGCTGAAATGAAAATTCAACTCTGGTTTTCATCATACCTCAGTAATATGCTAATTTCATCCTCATGGCCTGTAAGAGTTAATGTCATAAGTTGGAACTAACTTACTAGTAGAGAAATACATGGGAATAATTGGTTCAATGTTTTTCATAGCTGATTGTGTTTTCAGGATGAAAACCAACTGACCACGAATCAAGAGCTGCCAAAAAAAAAAAAAAAAAAAAAATCACCATGTTCCACTTGTGCCCACACAATTGATTGCTTGGCTATTTCCCCCAGAACGTCTCTCTTTGACAAATACAGTCGCTAAAAAAATGTTAGTAGCAGAAGCTGCTGCTTTGGCATCCTGAGTTGACTGTAACAGATTGCCTGATTTCCACATTGGCCCCCCATATTCTTTTCTTTATTATGTATTAAATAAAAGGTGGCTGCTAAACTGCAAACAATTTAAATACATTTCCTTCTTCATTACATTCTTTTAAGTTTTACAGACTTAGAAAATGTAGTGTGGCCCTTCCTACATTTTTGAAACTGGTGACTGGTTTTCCATACTAGGTAAATATGTGTGACACCCCCTGTTGTTCCTGCTACATCATAGGTTAAACATTTTACAGGTTTCGAATACCTTGCATGTATTATTTCACACTCACCTTACACAACTCTACAAAATAAGGCAAATATCACTCTAATAATTTATAGATGATAATGAGGCTTGGAGAATTTCAGTAGGTTTTCTATCATCACAAACCTAGGATGTGGTAGAACCTGGGTCAGAATATAGGTTCAAATTTTCAGATTTGAGCCCATGAAAATCCACTGTAATTCAGGCTCAGAGCATTATTGCTTTTGGCCAAGGGGTTATTGTATTATGATCAGAATAAAGAAATAATATATTTTGCAATTTATGCTCTAGTGGTACCAGATATCACTTTATATTTCTCATTTTCATCACTGTGCCCTCTTGATAAAGGAGATCTCGTTGTTATCCTTCCCTCCGATTTCTTTAAGAGTTAATCTCATTTGCCAACAATAATTTCTTATTTTTATTATTTTTTTGAGACAGGGTCTCACTCTGTTGCCCAGGCTGGCATGCAGTAGCGCGACCACAGCTTACTGCAACCTCTACCTCCTGGGCTCAGGCCATCCTTCCACCTCAGCCTTCTGAGTACTTGGGACTACAGGAACTCGCTGCCACACTCAACACTAATTTTTTTTTTTTTTTTTTTTTTTTTTTTTTAGGAGACATGGTTTCACATGTTGCCCAGGCTTCTCTCAAATTTCTGGGCTCAAGTGATCCTCCTGCCTCGACCTCCCAAAGTGCTGGGATTACAGAAATGAGCCACCGTGCTGGGCTTGCCAACAAGAATTTTAAGACTTGGCGTAAATATTATAATTAACACATTAAGAAGTTATATCAGCATGACCTCTTTTGTTTCCATTTTCTAGTGCTTATACTTGTGAATGTAATTTAACATTACTTTCAAAATAGTAAATTTTACTTTTTGCAGTTTCTGTGACTGAGTTTACACAGTTACATTATGCCAAAGTGTGGGCCATCTTCTCAAAGCTCTCTGGTAAAGGAAGAACATTAGTCATTGAAGTATCAGGAGTTAGAAGAGGCCAGGTATGGTGGCTCTCATCTGTAATCTCAGCACTTTGGGAGACCAGAGCAGGAGGATTGTTTGAGCCCAAGATTTTGAAACTAGCTTGGGCAACACAGTGAGACCCTGTCTCTAAAAAAAAAAAAAAAAAAAAAAAAAAAAAGCCAGGCATTTGTCTGTAGTCACAACTATTCAGGAGGCTAAAATGGGAGGATCACTTGAGCCTGGGGGGTGGAGGTTGCAGTGAGACATGGTCATGGCACTGTACTCCAGCCTGGGAGACAGAGTGAGACCTTATCTAAAAAAAAAAGAAAAAGGAAAAAAGAGAAGAGTTTTGCTGCTTCCTGTCATTCCTGGCACCTTTTGCCCAGCAGAGTTCAATGCACAGCTTCTACATAGAGGTGATGATTCTGCCTGATCATGAAATGGTTTTGAGATGGAGGATGTTGCTATGAAAAGTAAGGAATGTTGAAGGACAATGATTTTTGTACTGATTTATGGGCTTCTCAACACATATGTCTCTACCCTATCTGTCTTTTGCGGTGCCACATATACAAATAAGTCCTAATGTATTCTTATTAAATATTAGCCCTTAATAATTATGCCTAGTGTTCCACTATTGGAATGCTAAGCTTGTGGGAATTATTTATATCCTACTGCTCAAGGTCATCGCCAAGGTATGATTTTTCACAGAATAAATTTACAACCTCTGGCATAAATGGGTTACTACTTGACCGAGTATCTGGTCAAAGAGTATGTTCCCATTTCTCAGAACCTGGGAGAATCTTGAGGAATGGCTTTCTTTCTTCAATGGTTTTGAGGTTTTATGCCTACTGGGTATAAAGTAGTGAATCATGTCTTTTCCTTTTTAAAATTTTAAATTACAGATATAGCAAGGCAAATTCAATTTTTCTTCCACATAGACCCATACATTAAACTGATTTGAGTGTATTTCCCTTTTTTGAAACATGTAGGATTAGGAAAAGAGAAAAGTCTAAATTTAGAAAAAATACTGTGTTAATTTTAACTGAGATACTCACATTGTACCTAATAACATTTTCTAGAACTTAAACTATAATAAGATATATATATAAAATAAAAATAAAAATAAACAAAAAAAATAAAATTAAATTAAATTAAAAAAGAAACCTTTGAAACCTCTTAGAACCTAACAATGTGCTCAGGGAAACCCAAGATATTGTATATATACAATGTAACAAACTTGTTACATGTCAGTTCTCTATGATTCTATCAAATGAAAATGAGAATGTGTCAAATATTAAGCCCTCTGGGAACTTTGGGGAGTTTCATCTGAAGTTCATCTCACTTCTCCCTTCTCCTCTTAGGTGGCCATGTTTGTGCTGCAACTGGGCAGTGCCACATTTGTGGTCACAGAGCCTGTGATCAGCGCAATGACAACTGGGGCTGCCACCCATGTGGTGACTTCACAAGTCAAATATCTCTTGGGAATGAAAATGCCATATATATCCGGACCACTTGGATTCTTTTATGTGAGTTTTTCATATGCTTTCATACATATCTTTTGAATGTGCAGGTTTCACAAAGTAGAATTTGATTAATTACAGTACTGAGATTTTTCTGTATTAAAGCAACTTGGGTTGAAATAAAATCTTATAGGATATTTTGAGTGTGACTTAAGGTATGCAACTAATTTAGTGAGTAATTTCTACTAATTTTGGAAATGATTCTTTGTAATGAACAATGGAATATGAGCTAATTTGGGGGCATAATTAGAAAAAAAAAACCTGAATTTTTTGTGAGCCAGGTATTGTTGCCAGCTTCTAATGGAAGTCATCCACTGGGATTATGGCCCAGTTTAACAATAGTGCACTCCCCCACATTCTTTCAGTATTACAAATCCTGGTGTGGATTAAATCAGAGGCCTGGTTGAAATTGGTGGCTGAAGCCTCAGTAGCAGACAATCAGCTATTAAAAACCACCTGAACCCGAGAAAGAGAGTAGCACCTGGCCATTTGCAACATATTTTTCTAACAACACTTTTTTGTTCTTGGGTTTGTTTTCGAAGTGGACCTAAAATCTATAACCGCTCAAGAACTCAGATCCTATTAGAGGTTTATTTTTTAAAAAGTCTTGTTAATGAATTTGCTGACAACCAAACTTTGTTTTGTTTAACTTTATGCATTGCTGTATACTAAATAACATTAATTTTTTGTTTCATAATGAGAGTATTGCCATTCTTAATTTTCTTAAATATTAATGGCTCGAAGTAGCTCAATGAATGGAGTATGGTAATTTATCTATCTGTTATTGAGGTGGTTTCTGGCATTTCTGTATTATACATGGCCCCGCGAGGATCCTCTTTATTTGCATATTATTCTCTGCACCAAACAAACATTGATTGTTTCAGTAGGATAAGTTCCTATGATAGAATTATTAGATCAAAGGGGTATAAATTTCAATCTGAAAAGATGTATCCATTAATATTTTACTCTGACCTTATCACTGTCAACTCTGGTTATGGCTATTTTTTAAGTGACCATTTGATATGTGAAAAAAATGGTATCACTTGTCTAAGTGTGTTTCTCTGATTAGTTGGTAAAGAAGTTAATAAAAAGCAATTAGCAACACGGAGCTGGAAGCTGGATCTGAATTCATTTCTTAGATAATTTCCTGCTCAATGATTCATTCATTGTAAGAATGATTAACACTGAAACAAGAACACTGGAACTGGGCCTGGAAGCAACATAATTCCAAGCTCCAGCTCAAACAAAAGCAGACCAAAGTAGCTGTAAGCTGTCAGGTGACTGGTTGAAAGTTTAAGACTTTCAGTGACAGCAGGTCTACACGACAGAACCAAAGCAGTGATAGTTTCTGTCTTGACCTCTCACCTGGAAATGGCCTGGCCTGCTTGTCGGCACATGTGCAGTTTAAGGAAATGACAGTCCATTACCACTTGGCCTCTTGAATCATATCTGCATATACAAACGATCATCTTTCTTTTTTCTAGTTGTGTTAAAGAAGCAGGGTAGCCTGCTGTGAGAATGACATTGGTCTTTCAGCTTGTTTCTCTGGTGGGAATGTGTATAAACTTCTATTAAACACTTCGGTTAAAGGGTTTTGTGTGTGATTTTGTTTTTCATTTTGTATTTTTGAGGGAAACTGCAAGCTACTTTACCCTAGTCTTGTAGATCAACACTGTGGGACTTTTTGGAGGTGTTTCTTTTTTTTCTTGAGACGAGTCTCACTTGTCACCAGGCTGGAGTGCAGTGGCATGATCTTGGCTCACTGCAACCTCCGCCTCCTGGGTTCAAGCGATTCTCCTGCCTCAGCCCCCTGAGTAGCTGGGACTACCAGTGCGTGCCACTGTGCCCAGCTAATTTTTGTATTTTTAGTAGAGACAGAGTTTCACCATATTGGCCAGGTGGAGGTCTTTCTTAAAAACTTTACGGTGAAACGGAATCAGATTTGGGAATGTTTTTGGACTGCTGGCTTTAAATTCACATTACTCAGTTGATGGAAATTGCTATGCTTTGTGTTGATGGAAAATGAAAAAAAAGAGTTGCTCTTGCTTTTCAATTATCACAGAGTCCTGTACTGTGAGGCTGTTAGGTGGGAATGGTGCTTTGGTTCTTTGCCATGGTTTCAAATGGATGTTGATATTGCAATGCCAAAAATTCTGGTGATCTGAGTGTTAGATTAAGAAATAAATCTTACATCATGCACAGGTTGCAGTGGGATATTGGGAAGTGTGCTTTGGGGGTGCTTAGGCTGAGAGAATCTCATGATGGCTACACTTGCCACTGGATCATTTAAGTGTTACATAAAGAAGCAGAGCTGAACTCAGCAAGGATGTAGAGCAGAAGACATCATACAGGCCTTGGCTAGCATGTCAAAGAACCTACAGCAGAATGAATTGACACATTTGTAAGACTTTTCACTCTTTGACATGTATCCTGCCTCTGAGTTTTCACAATTGTTATATCCTTTTAGAAAGTAATTCAGGCTGATGAGAGATAAAGCACATGTTACTGATATTCTTGGAACATAAATTGGATATCTAGAATATTTAAGACTCTTGCACAATGAGCCAGTCATGATTCCTAATAGTCTCAGGTGGGCTACTCATTTTTGTCAAAAGAATCCAGTTTTAGCCAATCAAAATGTCCATTGATTAATTAATTATTCTTAGGTTGAGTTCTGTAGATTGGGGTCTATTTATTCTGCCACTGTGTGGTTTCTACAGTGCCTTCCTCACAGTGGATGTCTGATTCTGTGCTATTCAGAGAATCTCATTCCCTAGTTGAGTTGGATGAGTACGAACAGCTAATATTTCCATCTCTTTGGTTGCTCTGGGGTGGCAGGTGTTCTTGCCACAATGAAATATTTTTAGGGAGCAATTTGAATCAGATACATGTAGGGGTTTGTGCTCAGTTCTGCCCTCTTAGATGATAGATAACAGACTTCTCATAGGCTTGAGGGATAGACATGGCATAATGCCTTCCCCTTTTCTACTTCTGGCATGAGGAAAACACGCCCCGACTCCAGCGAAGCTCAGGTGGTTGGGCCGCTCTTTCTCTTCTAGCTGAAAGTTGTTAAAGAGTTTCCTCAGGGGAGGAGTTCTTCCCGAGTGTGAAACATTACTAAGGCTTTCCCCTAGAACTTTGAATGCCCTTCGAGAATTTCTAGGGTCCACATATTCAACGGGAGCCTCCAGAATAACTGTCATGACCCTACTATATCCCTAAGAAGAGTGGGTATAATTAGGCCTAACTTATCCTTTTATTTAGCCTTCCTAAATTCCTTCACAGATAACTCTTTACTTTTTAAATTTGTTCTTAAGAGTTTTATCTCTAGATTCATATACTTCTGATTAAACTATCTTTCTTTTAGTATTATGGCTAGTTCTTTGTAAACTTTAAAGATTATATCAATGTGTTCTTTTTCAGGTATATATTGGGAAAAAATTATTATTTTTTCTCTGAGGTAACTTTTAGCTCTTGTTAGTTACCATAACTTGAGCTAATGACTGAGTGTCTTTGATTTCCAGTTGTCTTGTCTGTTTTGTGCACTGATGATAATTATACTTCTTGGAATTCATTTCCAAAATGAAAAGCATGGAACATAGGTGTTCATTAAGTGGAAGCCATTGTCTTTCTTACTAGTAGTGAATAGTTCAATGTAAAAAATTATGCATTTTTTAAGTGTCATTTAAGTAATAGATACTAATGCTTTTCCTCTATAGAGGACTCTTAATCAGATTTTAAAAAAGACTAAATAACAAAACAAACTTATGTGTATTTTAATGACTTAAAAATGGCTTGAAAATTTATAAAACCTTTAGAAACAAATATATCTTCTGTTAATGGGGGTTGATCATTAAAATTAAAAAAGCTATGTTTTTTAGTTTATTTTTATTTATAAAGGTTTTCAACAGTTCAGCTTAAATCTCCCTCGGCAGTTATAAACCCATTTAATAAATTATAAACAGTGTTGCAATATATTTTAAAATAAGAAGAAACAATAATGTTATAAGGGTCACTTGTGTCTTGGGATCCTGGCTCAGAAGTTAAATTGTTCTATTCTTGGCTTCCTTTAAATTCAAATATTTGACCAGTAAGTTGGTTCCTCACACAGATAAGAAGAAAAAGTTTAATTCTTATTTACAAAAAAATTTTTAAATTGAGGAATGATGAAGTATCTTTTTATCAGAAAGGATGTTTTCCCCCAAAAGGCACAATAAAAATTACAAAAATTCCTAGTTCGTATTAGCACATGTGGGTTTCTTTGAGATGGTGCCAGTGTCTTAGCCTGCAGCAGCCTATGATAAATTTGGCAAGGATACTTTCATTGGCATGGCTTTATATGAGCACTGCTCTAAATAATTATGTACAGTTATATATATATTAAACCCAAGAGCAAAAGGCGAGCTTGGCAATATATTCAGCCATCCTTCTTGGAAGTTTTTATTTTCTGCCCTAAAAATGGGTAGTTTCAGAACTGGAAAGCAGTTTAATTCCCACCCCCCACCCCTGAAGTACAAGCAAAGTACTTTTCTAGTTTGGACTGCAAAGACTGCAAAGGGGAACCAAGAATGTTAATAAAATGGGATAGAAATGTCAGAAGGAAGTCAGAACCAATGAAACATTTTCTTTTATATGGGATGAGATCACAATTAAATATGTATAAGTGGGGTTTATACGTGGAGAACAAATCTACTTTGTAGACCTAGGCTCTGTGGGATTTCTGAATCAAGAACATGCTTTGATGGTTTATGAAAGCTCACAGTTTCTCTGCAGATATTGTGACATCTCTATTGTGAATTGCGGGAATGTTCAGTATACCCTGAAAAATGGACAGAATAAATTAAAGGGGAGAGAAAAAGAATGTTCATCTGTAACTTGATTCAATCAGTGATGCAGGGGATAGAAGATGTGGCAGGTTTAATTTGGATATGAAACAACTATATGTAAATTTGTAGCCAATGTTACTTTAGGATTCTAAATCAGAGAGCAAATATTTTTGCAACTCAACCATCGTAGGCCAAACTCTCTCCATCCCTCACAATTCACTGAAAAATGCATCAACACAAAATCCAGTGCTCAAGTAATTCAAATTAAACTAATTTACCAAACAAGAGATGGCTGGATGCCACCTGGACCTTGGAATGCTTGGTTGTATGTTTGGTCCAAGTGACTTTTGTATACTCATGATGTCTTTAGCTATTTAACATACCATACTTCCCTTAGACCACATTTGTTCTGAGACTTATTTTATCCCTTGAAGTAATAGCAAATGGATTTATTCCAACTGTATCATATAGTTATTGATTAGAAATTGGGGTATAATGATGTAAAAAACTACCAGAATGTTGGTTTTCCCTCTTTCTTTTGGGATTTTGTTTGTACTGATAAAAATACAGCCTGCGGTTAATATCCAACTTAATCTTTCCCTTTCTCTTTTTTCTTATCTTTTTTTTTTTTTTTTTTGAGACATAGTCTCACTCTGCCACTGAGGCTGGAGTGCAGTGGTGCCATCTCGGCTCACTGCAACCTCCACCGCCCGGGTTCAAGGGTTCAAGCAATTCTCGTGCCTCAGCCTCTGGAGTAGTTGGGATTGCAGATGTGCATAACCACGCCTGGGTAATTTTTGTATTTTTAGTAGAGCTGGTGTCTTGCCTTATCAGCCAGGCTGGTCTTGAACTCCTGTCATCATGTGATCTGCCCACCTTGGCCTCCCAAAGTGCTGGGATTACAGGCATGAGCCACTGCACTCAGCTTATATTTTTCTTGTTTTTGTATTTATGTTCACTACTGTAGAGGGAGGTGGGATTTGAGGGGCTTGATCTTATCAATACCTATTCTAAAATGTTTAGTGATGTATAATGATATAGGCAAAGTTGACAAGAGACATCAAATTCTTATGAATAGAGAGAACTTGTGCTAACATCAGGTTCTAAAGGATCAGAGTTGGCTTTAGGTGTCCCTGAGCAGGAATTTAGATCTGCTTGGAGGTAGGATTCAAATGCAATGAGCTTGAAAGCAAGTTGGGGTGGGGAGAGGGCATGCCTGGGCAATCATGACTCATGTTTAAAGGTTCCAAGGATGTGAAAGCTGCCTTAATTGTCCAACAGAAAAATCAGAATAATCTGGGGGGATTTTACAAGCTACACATGAGTAGGAAGAGATAAACATGCATCCTTGATTAAAGAACCACTAGAACAGATTTACTCAACAAATTGACCACCTCACAGGCATTGAGGATACAGTTGAACAATAACATTTTTGTTCCCGTGGAATTTTATTGAAACACTGAGGAGGGACGCAAAGTATGGAGAGAGGAGACAAACAAATTGGCAAATGAAGTAATCTCAGATAGTGTTAATGAAGGAAACAAGGCGGTGTGATTGAAGGTGGGTAACATGGTCAAGTGACAGGGGTGGGTCTGCTTAGATAAGTTGGCCTGGGAAACCTTTTCTGAGGACATGGCTTTTGAATGGAGGCTAGAAAGATGAGAGAGACCCAGCCATAGAATGATTTCAGTTAAGAGTATTCTATGAAGAAAGAGCAGCAAATGCTAATTCCCTAAGGTAGATATAAGCTTGGCATGTTGGAAAGACAGAATGGGTTTGCTTCTAAGATTCTTTCCAGTGGGATTTCAGAAATTTTGTGATTCTATTTCATTAACTCCTGAGGTTTGGCTACAAGACCAGACCCTACTCTTGTTTTATATGTGTAGCTGGCAGAATATAGGTTTAATAGTGAGACAAGACCAAGAACTACATGCCGGCTCCATTGTTCAATTTCTGTGTGGCCTTAAGCAATTTAGCTAACCTCTCCAAGTCTTATTTTCCTCATGTGTTAAATGGAAATCATAATGCTCACCTTGAATTAATTAAGACATTAAATGAATCACTGTGTATAAGATGGCCAGCATAGAGCCTGAAAGTGTTAATTCCCCTACTCTTCTAGGAAGTGACTAAGTTTAAACAGTTTCCCCATTCTTTCTTCCTGAGTACCCCCTGCACCACCCCCATCTGCCTATGATAGGGAAAATACGAAAATTCCTCTCCCTTCAGGAACGGAGGGTGAAGGCGCTGTATAGATACAGGTAGGCTTTCACCAAATATGCTTATGTTAAGAAAAGGCCATAATCTGTGTATTAACAGCTTTCAGAATCAAGTTGAAAGGCGTATTGCTTCCGTTGTACTAATGTGACTCTGCTGCTGATGTTGAAGGCATAAGACTGGAGGGTGAGAAGAGCTCGTATGCCTGAGAAGCAGCCAGGTGCCATTGAATACCACCACTAAAACCCCAAATCTAAGACTTCATGCTCTGTAATAGTCTCCTCTTCAAAGAGGTAGCATCTTCCCTCCATAACCCAAGGGAAAAGGAACCAGCAGGGAGATTTGGAAAAATTCTTTGCTGGACTGAAAAAATCATGAAAGAGTCATTGGTAAAATGTGCACGTGTTTGTCTAGGGTTGAGGGGACCTGTGTCAAAATCCTGATTTTCTATTCACAAGCCAAGTCACCTGGGGCAGGACACAAGTCTCTGGAGCGTTGGTTTCTATTTCTACAGAATAAGTGTGTGGAACTGGTTGATTTCTGAGGTTTTTTTCTGATGCTGACAAGTGTCTTCTGAACATTTCCTTTGATAGGTATTTTAGTTGTAATCCTCACTGCAGATATCAACTATGCCTGATTGATCTTTGGTAGATGGTCATTCAGTTGGCCATCTCTCTTAATGGTACTGATCACTTGGTAATTATTATTGAAAATGTTCTGTTTTGTTTCTTTTTGTGTTTTAGAATACTTCTATCTCAGCTAACATGAAAAGAGGGGAATTTGCTAGGGTCTATCTGTGATTCTAAGAACAAAAGCTTGGAATCCCCTCTGCCCTCTCTATTAGCTTCCTAGGGCTGCCACAATAAACTATCACAGACGAGGTGGCTTAAACAACATAAATTTAATTTCTCCCAGTTCTGGAGGCTGGAGATTCACAATCCATGTGCTGACAGGACTGGTTTCTTTTGAGGCCTCCCCGCTTGGCTTGCAAACGGCCTCCCTCTTGCTGCTTCCTCACATGGTGGAACCCCTGTGCATGCACAGCCCCTGTGTCTCTGTGTCCTGATTCTTAGGAGGACGCCAATCATATTGGATTAGGGCCCACCCTAATGGCTTCCTTTTAACTTAATTACTTCTTTAGAGACCCTGTCTCCAAATACAGTCACATTCTGAAGTACTGGGGGTTAGGATTTGAACATATGAATATTGAGGGAACACAAGTCAGCCCATAATACTTTCTTTGAGTTGTCTCAGAAGTGAGCAGCATTAGATTTGGTGCTGGCGTCTTATGGCTACTGTAACTTGTTACCACAAATCTGGTGGTTTAACAAAACAAATTTATTCCCACATTTCTGGAAGACACTTCAAAATCAAGGTCTCTTCTGGTCCATGCTCCCTCTGCAGGTTCTAGGGGAGAAACCATCCTTGCCTTTTCAGCTTCTTCTGGCTCCTGGCATTCCTTGGCTTGTGGCTGCATCACGCCAACTTCTGCCTCTGTCTTCACATGGCCTTCCCTGCTGTTTGTTCTTCTCTCCTGTCTCTTACAAGGATACTGATCATGGGATTTAGGGCCCACCCAGGTAATTTTAGGTGATCTCATCTTGTGATCGATCCTTTACTTAATTACATCTGCAAAGACCTTGTTTTTCCATATAAGGTGACAGTCACAGGCACTGGAGTTTAGAATGTAGACTTTTTTTTGGTGGGGAGGGGAGATAGGGGACTACAATTCACTCACTGCAGTAACCCAACCATGTATGGTGAGGAGGTTTTATGTTTTTGCTTGTTTTTTGTTTGTTTGTTGGTTTTAAAATTAGAATGTGACTGAAGTTATCCATGTGATGCAATCAGTAAATATAATTAATATAATTTCAAAGCTATTTCAGGGCCGTGACTACCACTGAGTGCTCTGTGTTGTGAGATGAGGCTTCTGATAGAAGTACCATCTAAATGAATAGATTATTAATAAATTTTATTCAACATAGGACTTTACAGTAGATACAATGAGTAAAATAGTTTATTCGGTGGTGCTACTGTTGTTGTCTTATTTTAATATATACTCTTTGAGACATAGAAAACAGTCCATATTTTTAGACACCTATCTATATGCTGGTTATGCCAAATGCACTTTCAAACCAAAGTTTGCACATGTGGTAGCTGGCATATATGGATGTTACCATTGTTTCTGGAGATAGTTATGGTTTTGTGGTTGATGACTGACTCAAAATAATTTATTGGGAATTAAGAATTGTAGATTGCAGATTAGTAGTTTATACCTACTATTAAAATAGTGTGCTGATAGATTTATTACAGTGTGCTAATTGTACTAATGCTCTGTTGTTTCTCTAGTCAAACACTAACTTATTTATCACAGATCTTTAGAGCCAAGATAGTGCAGGAATGATAAAAAATGCTACTAAAGGGTTATGTGTTGTTTTTAGTGTAGAAATATTTATTCAAATAATCTTTGCGGTCCCTTTATGGACAATTCAAAAATGTATTCATCATTACTAGTGAAGAATTATTATCAATAATATCATTATGCTCTAAAAATGTTTAAATCATTTTTTCTCATGTGTATTTTATTACAGCAAAACCTAAACCAACCAGAATGCAGAGGAAAGTAATGTTTTGATTAATAGAATTTTCTGGTTAATAAAGTATTGAGCAGAAAGTTTATTTAATTTTTAATACTTGTTAATATTTTCTAAACATATAAGATCTTTCTATTTGTGTTATGAAATTTAACAGAGTGGATAAACTTTGGAATTTTCTTCCTGCATAGGTATTTCTTTACAGTGCCTTTTTTAGAAATTCATGGCAGTTGTGCAATGAGAATTCAATAGCTATGGTCCCAGAGAGATCTTTATTTATCTTTTCTTCACTAAATACTAAATATAAACTTTTTCAGCCTTGATGTTGCTTCATTTTTATAAAATTAAAATTTGACTATATCAAAGATGGATTACTTAAAATTACTGCAATGGTAGCTTTAATATTTGGCTCAATGCCTTGCACATAATATAACCTCAATAAACAAGTTGAATAAATGAAACTTGATAACTGCAAATCCCCCTAATATGATATAGTCCAAGTATTGGTAGTGAGAAGAGTCTGGATCCTTTCTCTTCTTGTTATTCTACTTATTCAAGGTAAAATCTATGCCTACTTACAGACTTATTGTTACTATTACTATGCTAGACCCAAGTATTCATTCATTCAACAAAATTTATTGAGTATCTACTTTTTTCCCAGACACCATTCTAGAAGTTGAGAATCCATCAGTGAAAATAAAAGCTTATAAAGAAAGGCAAATTAGACAAAAACACATTATATAAATATATTGTATATGTGTGTGTATGTGTGTGTGTAAATGTCTGTGAAGTACTTTAGAAAAAAGCCTCACATCTAAAGAAAATAATGAGAAGCAGTACATGTGCTGTGGATAGGTGATTTACCTCAAGATGGATTGTTTATGCATATTGATATTTTTCATTTTATATCATTATAATAAATGGTAAATTTAAACAACCAATATTACAGTCTCAAAATGAGCTGAACTCTCAATATATAATGAACTAATATTACAGTTTTATTAAACTGACTAGGCAGTTCTGGTTAGATAGCTTACTTATTTATCCATAAAGATATAAATATTATCTTTGCTTCTCTGAGATCTGGGGAGAAAATGCTGATCCTCAATAGGAATTTTTATCTACTGGAGCTTAGTGCATGATAGTGTATTCAGATGACTGGATTTATACCAGAAATTAGAAATTTAATATGTGCTTAGGATGCCTGGAACTCTATTAAATGAGCATATGTAAATATGTGTGTGTGCATGTGTGCATGTCTATCCTTAGCCCCATTCCTGTCTCTTTTTCCATATGCCACCCATGTATCATGAGCCTGTTTTAGCTTGTGATTCTCTCTGTGGGTCCACATGACAGTCATTAGAATGACATTCCTCACCAGCCTCCTTTCCTATTGTGTTCTTCATGCTGGTTGTAATGAGCTATCCACCCCCTTGTTCTTCTGGAGCATCTTGTGAGATGTGCTTTGCTTAATGAGCTGTAGTTTAATCCAGACAGACAATAAAAACCCTGGGGGGTTTTCTCATTCCATTCATTCTGGGGTGGTCATTTTTATTACTGCAAACACATGTTCTCAAAATGCACACTACAGCAAATTTGGTATGGCTTGGAAGTTTTGCGTATTTCTACTCTTTCTTATACAGACATTGTCATGGCATACTTTTAATACCATATAAAACAGCAGAAAAGATATTCTCTAAATGCTTTAAAATACTTGGATATTTGTCTTCTTCCTGACAAATCATCTAAATCATATTCTCAATTTTATCCGGAGATCATGAAAAATCATCAGAAAGCATTTGCACAATTTGTTATTTTACATCGTCTCTATCCCCTTTCCCTGTAGAATATTTCTCACTGAGTAGCATTTTGGATTTTTATCCTGGGATTCATTGAGTAGTGGGCAACTTTAAGCAATGAACCCTGTTCCTTCTAGAGAAATCCTGTGAACAGTTATCATCCACAACATAGACAGAGAGGAAAAATGTCATCTGCATCTAAGATAATGATGACATTGTAGTACCTACTTTTCTTTTCAAGTAGCATGGAATAAAATAGAATTATGTGAAAAAGATAATAAGTAAAGCTACCTGACCCCTAATACGTTTATTAATGTATCTGATTACATAACTAGTGGGTTGTTTTGTTATTGTCATTTTAACTGTATGGATAAAAGGGGGTCTGGATAGCCTGTGTTATGCTAATTCTTTTCACCCAGTGAGGCTCCACTTAATTGAGTACATTTTCTTTATTCTAATTCTATTATCCTAATTATTTTCACCCAGTGAGGCTCCACTTAATTGAGTACATTTTCTTTGCTCAAAAGATTTAACATGTTAATGATAAAATTCAATATGCAGAATTCAGGCTCAACCTGATGCACTGCCTTTATACCAGGTACATTTGATCCTTGGGCCAGATGGGCTGAGTCCTTTGATGAGGAAACCTACTAAGCAGAATTTTATGATATTCTAAGAAATATAGTCCATATAAATTCTTTTGATCCATTGTCTATATAATGTTTTGACTCAATATTTTGAGTTGTGGTCAAATTATATTTAAGATGCTAAATAGAAAGGACAAAGAACACAAAAAGTTAGGCTACTATAAGAATAGCCTATGTGCCAGACTAAAACTAATCTTTATCACCTGAAACTAGACTTGAGCAATCCGCTGTGGACAAATAGAAATGAGGTTATAAAAACTGGATTCAGCATGTTCAAGAGAAGGAGAAGTTAAGAGACATTTTGGAAATAATCATATAAGGACAATTCAAAACCCTAAAGTTATCAAAGTGATATATTTTCATAAGAGAAAACATGGAAGATACAAATAAGCTCTTATGCAGAGCTGTTAACATTCCAGATACATTCATACATATATAGAAGCATGAAATTTTATTTCATCAAAAGTAATATCTAAATTAGCTTTCTAGGGCTTTCAAAACAAATATCACAGACTGGGTGGTTTAAACAACAGAACTTTATTTCTTACAGTCCTGGAGACTGTAATCAAGAAGTCTAGATCAAGGTGATGGCAGTTTTGGTCTCTTCTTAAAGCCTCTCTCCTTGGCTTGCAGATGGTGGCCTTCTCCTTGTGTCCTGACATGGTATTTCTTCTGTACAAGGTGCATGTCTGTGTTCTAACCTCTTCTCAGTCATTTTGGATTAGGGCCCACCCATATGATCTCATTTTACCTTAATCACCTCTTTAAAGGCCCTATTTTCAGTATAGTCACATTCTGAGGCACTGGGGGTTAGGACTTCAACATATGAACTCAGAGGGGGCCACACAACTGAGCCCATAACAATGTCAAACCATATGCATTTATCTGAAACTTTTCTTTTTCGACTTAGCATTATAACAGGAAGGTCTTTCCATGTCAATAAATATACATTTTGTCTAAAATAATGAATTTAATGGATGTAGACTACTATATGTATACATGTAACCTAGAGAATTCAACCAGTTCTCTTTTATTTTACTCTTTAAATGGATTCCATTTTCAATGCTGTTTTAAACAATGTTTCAGTGAATATCTTTGTAACAAGGTCTTTTCACACGAGCTTAATTATGTTCCTAGCTTAATGTTTTGAAGTAGAATTGCTAAGGCAAACAATAGAGCAGTTCAAAAGTGTTTATTTTTCAGCTTCATTGAGATATAATTGCCACATAAAAATTGTATATATTCAAAATGTACAATGTGATGTTTTGATATATATATACACATTGTGAAATGATTTCCAAACTCAAGCTAATTAACATATCTATTGCCTTCAAAGGTTTTCCATACATTTTATCAGATCACCAAAGTATTGCAACAATTTATACTCACAAGGGCATGTAAAAGAGTTCCCATTACTTCCCTCAGATTAGACTATTTAAATTATTATTTAAGCATCACTAATAATTTGATAAAAGAAATAATGCTTTCTTATAGTTTGAATTTACATCTCTTTGATTACTAGTGTAATTGAGCTCTTTGTTCATATGTTTATTGACCATTTGTATTTCTTCTGTTATCTGTTTATGTCCTCTGCTAATTTTAAAATATTTATTTTCTATGACTTCAGGTTTTATATTTAACCTCTTTTAATCTAGAATTTATTTTGTTCTGCTTAGTTTTTGTTCAAACATGATATATTGGATAATCTTTAATATTGGATAATGCAACTGTTATATTTCTGGGTTCTTACTGTTTTAAATTTTTCATATATATATATACACACATATATATATAATATGTTTTTAAGTTAGAGACCCTACCTCTTTCTATATATATTCAATATATATTTAATTAATATTTAATTATATATTAAATGTATAATTATATATAATTATAAATTATAAATGTATAATTATGTAGATAAATTATATAATTATATATAATTTATCTATATACATTATATATAATTATATATAATGTATATAGATAAATTATATATAATTATATATAATGTATATAGATAAATTATATATAATTATATATAATGTATATAGATAAATTATATATAATTATATATAATGTATATAGATAAATTATATATAATTATATATAATGTATATAGATAAATTATATATAATTATATATAATGTATATAGATAAATTATATATAATTATATATAATGTATATAGATAAATTATATAATTATATATAATTTATATAGATAAATTATATAATTATATAATTTATATAGATAAATTATATAATTATATATAATATATATAAATTTATAATTATATATAAAATTAATTATATAATAAATTAAAAATATATTATATTTAATTATTCAATATATATTTAATCAATATATATTTAATTAATATATATTGAATATATATTAATTAAATATATATTCTATATATATATATTTAAAACACACACACACACACACACACACACACACACACACACATATTTAAGCTAGAGACAGGATCTCCTTCTGTTGCCCAGGCTGGAGTGTAGTGGTGCAATCATAGCTCACTGTAACCTAGAACTCCTGGGCTTAAGGGATTCCCCCCCGCCAGCAGTCTCTTGGGTAGCTAGGACTGCAGGTGCATGCCACCATACCCAGCTAATTTTTTAAATTTTTCATAGGGAAAGAGTCTTGCTATATTGCCCAGGCTGGTTTCAAACTGCTGGCTTCAAGCGATCCTTCTGCCTCAGCTTCCCGCAGTTCTGGGTGGTGAGCCACCACACCCAGCTTTTTCTTATATATTTTATTATTAGTAACATGTTTTGACTTATTATAAATATACTTTTATGTTTGTTAGTATAAACCCATAAATATTTTCTTTCAACATTTTCTAATATATTCTGTGCATTTAATATTCTGTATGAATTTGAGAACCACTATGTTAAATTTCCAGACAACAAAATTCCAGGTGAGTTTCCTTATATCAAACATTCATGTAGAGGATGGATTGCATTTGGCTGGTTATTATATTTCAGCACCTAATTTAGGGTTCTTTAAAATCTCACCCTATCTTTTTTGTGCTAGTCGATTTAGATGCTTACATAACTATCAACAACATTCTAAGTTGTTGAACAAAGTGTTATTGGCACTTAACTGAAACATAGCCTTTGATTTTAAAAAGGGCTTTAATGTTGTTCTTTTGGTTGACTTTACTCTTACATTGATCCTACCTTTTCTGCCACATCAGATTATCCCAAATTACCAAGATTGAGTGTTTGATATTAATGTATTATACTTTCTTCCTAGTTTCAGGCAAATTCTTTGAGGTAAGTATAACTTCAAGCAGGGCTGCACACTTTTAAAGACAAATAGTTGTATTGATTTCTTGACCATACTTTTCAGGAAGTCATGCACCCCTCCCCTCACATTTTATGCTCTAAGTTTTACAAATATGCCCTTTAGGCAGAATATTTTCCCAGGTTTCTTCGTTTACCCCCTCTATCATCTATAACCTGGCCAATTCCCATTTATCTTCTTTGAGAAGGACCCACCCCACCACCACTGAAAACCCTAAGTCATATACTTCAGGTGCCCTTTCCATGTCCATAGCACTGTTTGCATTAATGTATTGTTTTACTTAGCAATTCCTACACTAGACCATGAGCTCTGTGAATACTGAAGCAACGTCTAAATTTTTTACTATGTAGACCTCGCAATGGGCATGGTGCTTGGTATAAAGTAAGTGACAATAAACAAGTAAGTTAATGCTGAATGACTGAGAACATGTTAATATTTTACATGAAGCTAAATATCTGATGTCAGTTAAATGCCAGCTCTTAACTCTTTTGTGTGTGATCTATCTGTGTTCTTGTTTGCTTCTGGGGTTTGAGGAGGGCCCCAAAGTTGGGGAACCCATGGTCCCCTGACTGCTGTTAATGATGAATCTGCATATAAATAAAGAGTTAAGCATCTCTGCCCCTCAGAGTGTCAGGGACGAAGCCAGAAGAGTCATTCTCTTTAGCAGTGTTCTTATGTAGGAAGGTGCAAAACCTGAGTTTGATGAAAGAATCAAGGGTACAGAAATTTTGGAGATGTAAATAAATACATAGCATTAGCACTGACTACCCTCCTACCTATATCTTTCCTCTCCCTAGCCATTAAGATAGTTTTATAAAACATCATTGAGTTTATTGGGGCCATATTTTCACGTTGGTATATTATAGGTGACCCTGAATTTTGTTTGTATTTTTTCTCATTACTGTAGATTTATGCATATGTTTTTGAAAACATCAAGTCTGTGCGACTGGAAGCATTGCTTTTATCCTTGCTGAGCATTGTGGTCCTTGTTCTTGTTAAAGAGCTGAATGAACAGTTTAAAAGGAAAATTAAAGTTGTTCTTCCTGTAGATTTAGTTTTGGTAAGTATAAAATCAACATTTAGCTTTTTGCCATGCAAAGCTTTCCAGTTCTTGGGGAGATCTGCAGATGCTTACTATATTGTCTGTAGTAACCCTCAGCTACTCCTGTCTCTCATTAAAGCAGGGCTAATTTGCGTGGCTACACATTAATGTAAGAACAGGAAACATTTTGAGTTAATAATTTAAAAAAGAAGGCACACATGTTTTCAATTTATACAACATTTCTCATATGCTTATAATTGTTTATATAAATAAGAGAACATATAGCTTAAGATCTTAAATAAGGAGGTACTTATAAGGGTGAGACTCAAAATGTCTCTGGCATGATCTTCTGTAAATTAATAAAATATGGTATCATTTCCTATTTATATGGCACCTATAAGATATGTATAGAAATTTTATCAATTGATAAATGTTCATTCATGATTGAAAGGTTTTGTTACTTACCTAATTTTGCTTCATTGAAAGGATGCTCATGATTTTCATTGGCCAAAGTTGGTTCTCTAAAATATTTTTTTGTTGTACCTGGAAAAGCAATACATTACATTTTGCTCCTAAGGCTTGTGGCATTAGAAAATATGTTTTGAAATTTGAAGAACCTCTAATGGGAACTCTTAACTATACAAAGCATTGAGTTGAAAATAAAATCTTAACATATAACCACAGTCTACTAATTTACTAAAAATTGGCTTTAGTCTTTCAGTGATCTTTGAGTTATGCATGTATATGATAAATGTTGTCTAAATAACTTCATCTAATAAAATATTCCTTCTAATTGTTGAAATTATGTAGGTTTATGTACAATTATAAGGCTAGCACATTGCAATTGACTATGAAGGCTACGACTCATTTCTATACAACTAATAAGAAAGGCTTCTCTCCATAACCAGGCCATGTATGATCCTATACTCTTGATAATTTGAGATCTATATAACATATGTGATTTATATAATATGTATGTGTGTATATTTCAAATAAGCCATAAAAATACAGAGTACTATGATTATTAGTTTTCACAGCAACAACTGTGAAACATACCATCTTATCTTGAAGTCCTGTAGATATTAAGAAATGCTTATTATATCTTGGGAAGCTATATCGCATGTTTCATAAAACTAAAAATTGAAAATAGCCTTAGGGATGAAGGCTGTTGAGCTGGTAGTAAACCAGTTGCTTATTCTCTGCAAAACCAGTTACGATTATTCTTACAATAAGATTAAAGGTATTCTTTATACGTGTTATCCCTAACATTTCTAAGACCCAAGGAAAAAGTACCAATGCAAGCCCAAATACTTACAAGTTATAGATCAAAATGTTAAATATAACAGATTCTGTTTTCTTATATTGACAAACATCCCTTAGTGATGACTTTAAAAGCCGGGTTAGAACAGAGAATTTTCCTAGTCATTTATGTTCTGCCAGTATGTGGTAGCATGGGGAGACCCAGCCTCTTGCTCTGCTCCCTCTCTTCACTTTCCAGCTCTATCCCACCTGCCAGGGGATTCATATGTGTATGTGTGGACACCTCCATCCTCACTTCCAGGCTCCAAACACATCGCCACTCCATCACCACTACGACTGTCTCTTTGCCAACTTTCTTGAGCCACCCTGGGAGGATGGACTTCCAGAAGGTGCCCTGCAAGCAGGCAGAAGGACATTTGGGCAGGAAATGTTAGATTCTTAAGTATCCAGAGTGTGGTTCAGAAAGAAGGGTACAGGTTTGAGTTGGGCACAAACCCCCTACTCCCACAGAGCTCCCTTCTTGTGGGGAAGTCTACAGTTGGAAGAAGCCAGATTAGAACCCTCTGAAGCAGGGGTCCTCAATCTCTGGGCCATGGACTGGTACCAGTTCATGGTCTGTTAGGAACCTGGCCACACAGCAGAAGGTGAGCATTATTGCCTGAGCTCTGCCTCCTGTCAGATCAGTGGCAGCATTAGATTCTCATAGGAACACGAACCCTGTTGTGAACTGCACACGTGAGAAATCTAGGTTGTGTGCTTCTTATGATAATCTAGTGCCTGATACACTGAGGTGGAACAGTTTCATCATCCCCAAACCATATCCTCCCTCCTCCCCCAACCCTGTTCGTGAAAAAATTGTCTTCCACAAAGCTGATCCCCGGTGCCAAAAAGGTTGGGGACTGCTGCTCTAAAGCACTAGTCACACCTGGGGTGCAATCCCCCCTTGCCCAGGTCTAAGGGCAGTACTGGCCTTATACACGCATATTGAATTAATATTGAAGAAGGACCAATTACTCAACTGATAAGGAAAGTTTAATTTTGGTAAAGAAATACAGGGAGGAGGTAAAACACTGAAAGGCTAATTCAGTGAGTTAGAGCACTTAATTTTAATATTAACTGTGTATCAAATACCCTGCATACTTCCATTTTCAATAAGAATCAAGTATCTAGTAGCTATGGCATATTTTCTTTATAGCTCTCAATATTTTCTGACCTAGTATAGGTGTTTCATGATGATTATGAACAATTATAATTTATTAATTGGCGTAGGAATTTTTAAGTATGTTAATATGTCTGATTCTAACTTAATAGCCTGAATCTTTAGCTACTACTAGCTTCTTTAGAAAATGCTACTATCGTATTACAATATTTATAAATTTTAACAATATCACCTTTATGGTTTTGTTCCTTTTTATCTTTTTCTTTAAGTCTTCAGGTGTTTTGCTTTTTAAGCCTATTTGATGTTTTATAAAACCTCTGCAAATTCAGCTAAATATCATCACAGAGAAGAGAACAACAGGAATACGGGAAAAAAACCTATACAATTATATTGTTGGGCATTGATTATTAGATATTCCTTATTTTGCTAGTTTGAATTTGTTATCCTTTTTTTCTGGCCATGTATATTGTAAATTTGTACTTTAAGTGGATAATTGATGTGCCTCTTTTACAAGATGAATTACTCCAAACTGATACCATAATCATGTGAAATTTTTAGTATCTATTAAAATTATCAGAAAAATGAAAATCGATGGAAAACAGTAGAATGCAGTGGCTGGTGAACTGGGCTCTGATATGTATGTTAAAGATGATTATGGGTATAGCAGGGAACATGTAACCTTGCTTAGCATATGTCAGTAACAGAAGGATAGGGTATCTGAAACTCCATAGGGGTCATTTTAAAAGCATTGAGCCCAGCAGGCTGGGAAGCAGCATGTTTCACTACAAGAAATAGTAAAAGCTAAAAATTTGAAAATATTCAAGGAGACTGTAAATCATCATTGATTACTAACATGGATTAGGAATGTTGATGCAATATCTCAAACTCTTGAAAGGCTGCTGTCATGGAGAGAAAATGTGCTGTCTTACGAAGCATCCCTTCGTATCATGGGAGGCAAGTATTTAGGTTGGATTGTGCTGTCTTCATGCACACACACACTCCTGTATCCTGTAGTTTTTCCTCTTCAAAATTGGACATAATTGGGTTGACCACGGTAGGATATTAGAAAAGCCATATGATTGGGATGTCATCTAATTTGGAGACTGTCAGTGCTCTCAAAACTGAGGGACTTTTTGACTTTTAATATTTTATTTATTTTTGAAAGTCTGTGCAACTGCTAGATTATTCTTGATGTTTATGGGACATGAGAACAATGTTTACTTTTAAAAATTGTTTTAAGGTGTTTGAGAGGTCAGTAATGTATATATTTTTTCTTTTTTCAAATGGAACCACACAGATTATTGCTGCATCATTTGCTTGTTATTGCACCAATATGGAAAACACATATGGATTAGAAGTAGTTGGTCATATTCCACAAGGGTAATGTAGTCCTTTTTAAAAACATATTATTTGTTTGTTTGTTTATTTTTGATGGAGAAAGGGACAGGGATTGAGTGGGTATGGATATTTCATTTCTTAATTCTAATTAATTTCTATTACAAAATGATAGAAATACACACTTCATGTGTAGAGAAAGAGTAACTTCCTAGACTTCACCTCTTACTAAGGATGTTGATAATTGCTTTATGCAGCATTGCTTCAGGTAAAAGGTTTGGGAAATATTTGCAAATATATTATTAACAAAATAGAGGGCATTGACTTTGCAAATGAGAGTTATGATCTGGGATTTAGTCAGCCCTATCTCTTCCCCACCACACATATTCTATGACTATTTTCATTTCACTTAAATCATAGTAAAAGTAGACAAGCATAATCTGAAATAGCAAACCCTAGGCCTGGGTAGTATATAATAATGAGAGAGTGGAAGTGGAGAAGAAGGCATTGTTCCCTAGCTGGCCTATAGCCTTCCTCTGGCCACTAAGAAGGAGTTTAACAAAAGAGATGTTCACCCTAAAATGAGCAAAAGGTCGTACCACATATTGGCTGAAAGAAAATAAAAATATATGAGGGAAGGACGACAGTGTCTTATGGGTTATTCACTTTGAATGGGCTGCACTACATGTACACTGATAATTATAAATTTGGGGCAAAGTTACAATTGTTGAATCCTATAAATTTTTATCTTCCAATCCCAAATTTTTGTTTCTAATTACATGAAATGGAGAAACAGTAGAAAAATTCTCAGGAATTCAAAAGGGAATGTTAAAAATCCTATCTTTAGCACATATAGATATAGGCTAATGCTGATTATATGAATCAAATTGAATTTTCTCAAAGATTCCTGCTTTTCTACCTTTGAAAGTCAGGTTATTATTCCTTTTATGCCAATTTGTTGTTATTAGTAATTAGGCTCACTCAGTCTTCGTGAAACAAAGTTCTTTTACTTTGAAATGGTTTTGTATAGCATAATAACCTGTAATGATACAAATCAATTTGTCTTAATGGTAAACTTAAGGAGGTGGGTTAAAAAAAAAAGTCACGCCACTCCTCTATCACCTCTAATTCTCCTTTATTTTGAGTGACCTTTCCAGACTCATCCACTAAAGGAATTATAACAAGAACATGGCTTTGAACAGAAGTGGAGCTGAGATTGCATTCCAGCTCTGCCATTCACCTTGTGATGTTAGATAAATTACCTAACCTTTCTCCAAATGTTTTCTCCTCTATACAGTGGGTATAATGATGCTTGGTTTGGAGGTTGTTGGGAGAATTAAATAAAATAGCTATTATGAAAGGGCCGAGCATTCTACTTACATACTGGGTTTTAAAAATCAACATGAATTCTCTTCCTGTTTTCTTCTACTGCCTGAGGGATTTATTTATTTATTTATTTATTTATTTATTTTTTGGGTAAGTCTCCCAAAGAATCATCAGGGATGAATAAATAATGACACTTTGGCTCAAGTGGTTTTCAAAAGACAATTAGACAAGGGCTGTGTATTATTTGAGAGAAATATTTTGAACAGTTCCTTGAAATGGAAAAACAGCTATGGTCCTATATTTTGAAGCAGAGGGTTAGATGGAGCCTTTATACATATTTTTCTTAATGGATGTAAGGCACAGTTAAGTGTACTGTGAAAGGATTGAGTTAAAAACATAATTAAGATAATGAACTCAATGGCAAATTTAGGGATGAACTCAAGAACTGTAGCTCACAGTAAACCAGTGTTTGCATACAGCACTGTAGTATTCAAAGGAGGAAATATAGTCTTCAACACCAGCCAAATAAATATTTGGAAAGGTTCAAATGAAAGAATGCTCCAGATTTGCTTTTGTTCTGATACAGGAAATTTCTGTCGAGTCAGAGTTTCTGTGGTGTTATCTGAATTCTCTGGGCATAAATGCCAGTTAAATGCATGGAGCTGTCCCTGTGGTGTTCCTTGTAATTTTGCTTTTCTGCTAAATAATGTTGAAAACGAAGGGCTTCTAAGGGCAAGGCTGCTTGGTTTTCTCATGGGTATTTCACTTAGTCTATGTAAACTTCAGAGTCATTGCCACAGTTAAATTCATTGCAAGTTGTTACAGAAATTACATGAAGTTTGATGACTTCAATATGGTCCTTCTTTCCGCAGAATTCCCTCACCTAGAGCTCCCCCGATGAACATCCTCTCTGCAGTGATCACTGAAGCTTTCGGAGTGGCACTTGTAGGCTATGTGGCCTCACTGGCTCTTGCTCAAGGATCTGCCAAAAAATTCAAATATTCAATTGATGACAACCAGGTGGAGTGTGCCCCCAGTCCCTCTCCACTCCAGTTGTATCATTGCACTGTGCACTCCCAGATCCTAAAAATGTTGAACTTATGAAAAATAAAACTTTCCTAACTGTATAGCAAGAGTGGGTTGAACAAAACAAAAGAAAAATATCGAAATCATTCATAGGAAGCTAAAAACCTGACATTGATGGTTCACAATGCTTTTTATTTTGGTTAAAATAAAAGGCATCATGATGTTCTTTTTGATTTGTTTTTAGGAGAGAATCCAAACAGATTTATTATTGCATGCTAATGTTTAATAATTATGGATTTCTAAGTACAAATAACATTAGTATTACTCTTAGTAAAAAAACTAAAGAATGTGAGGGTCTATTCTTAGAATACCAAGAGATGTAGATTATACTGATCATATTTCTGAAAATACTTTTGGATATGTCCTGTTTCTTTTTTTTTTTTTATACTTTTAAGTTTTAGGGTACATGTGCACATTGTGCAGGTTAGTTACATATGTATACATGTGCCGTGCCATGCTGGTGCGCTGCACCCACTAACTCGTCATCTTAGCATTAGGTATATCTCCCAATGCTATCCCTCCCTCCTCCCCCCACCCCACAACAGTCCCCAGAGTGTGATATTCCCCTTCCTGTGTCCATGTGCTCTCATTGTTCAATTCCCACCTATGAGTGAGAATATGCGGTGTTTGGTTTTTTGTTCTTGCGATAGTTTACTGAGAATGATGATTTCCAATTTCATCCATGTCCCTACAAAGGACATGAACTCATCATTTTTTATGGCTGCATAGTATTGCATGGTGTATATGTGCCACATTTTCTTGATCCAGTCTATCACGATTGCATATGTCCTGTTTCAAGTCCTGTCATGGTCCTACAGAGCTGTGCTGGTCTGCAGAGAAGTTGCAGTGCCGTGGTTTATGAATATCGAACTACCTGTGTGTAAATCTCATTCTCACACTATGTGACCTTAATCTTCTCTGTGCACCAATTTTCTCATCTTCACAAAAGTAGATTTATTCATTCCACAGATATATGTTGAACCCTAATACATAGCAGACACTGGTCTAGGTACAAGTGATACAATGGTGAGCAATGCAGACCATGTCTTTCTTTTACTCGAAACTTCCCAGTTGCTTCTGGTCACACTCAGAGTAAGAGCCTCTCTCATGGCTTATAAGGCTCTACATAACCTGCTAATACCCTTTTCCTCTTTGGTCTCATACCCTTTTATACTCTGTGCTAACACCACCACCTTGCTTCTTCTTGAACCCATTAGTCATGCTTCTGGCTATGGATATTTGCACTTGCTGTTCCCTTTTCTGGGAATTCTGTTCTCTCCAATACCTGCTTAGCTCCTCCATTTATTTATTTATTTATTTTAATTTTTGTTTTCTAGAGACAAACCTCACTCTGTTGGCCAGGCTGGAGTGAGTGGCATGATCATGGCTCACTGTGGCCTCAACCTCCTGGGCTCAAACCATCCTCCCTCCTTAGCCTCCCCAGTAGCTGAGACTTCAGGCATGCACCACCATGCCTGGCTACTTTTTTTTTTCATTTTTTAAACATGGGGGTCTTGCTATGTTGCTCAGGCTGGTCTCAAACTCCCGGCTTCAAGAGATCCCCTGCCTCTGCCTCCCAAAGTGCTAGGATTGCAGGCATGAGCCACCGTGCTCAGCCAGCTTCTTTATCAAATGCTCCTTTCTCAGGGAGGCCTTCTTTGGTAATCTAAAATCTTAAACTCAAGATTTGCCCATGCTTTCCTCTGTTTTGCTTTCTGTATTTATCTTGTTTATTGCCAGCATTTGCTTTCCACCACCACAGCTCTATGGGGCAGGGATATTTGTTGTGCTTACTAGCAACAGCAGACGCAAAAATACTGTTAAGGGGAATTTGCAATAATCCAAGTGAGATTTGATGACTTGGACCATGATGTAGTGATGGATGAGATGGAAGTATATGGATTCTGGATTGGATATGGGTGCCATTTGGGAAAAGAAGGAGCAGAAAAATCAAGAATAACCCTAAAGCTTTCAATCTAAGCAATTGGAACTTCAAACAGGGAAGAACATGGGAGAACCAGGTTGGGTGGTAGAAAGCTGTAGCCCAATTTAGGAAGTTGGAGATATCTGTTAGCCATCCAAAGGGAGATACTGAGTAGCAGATTGGGTATACAGTCTGACATTCAGAAGAATTGTCCAAGTTGTAGATAAAAATTTTAGAGTTGTCAATGTGTATTTGAGTAGCTTATATGTAGATAGAGAAGAGAAGCAGTCCTCCAATATTTGCAATTGGTTAGATGGGAAAGAACCACAAAAGGCATTAAAATGTGATGGCCAGGGAGGTAGGAGGAAATCAGGGACATCCTAGAAGCCAAGTGAAGGAGACTTTAGGGAGGAAGAAATGAGCAACTATGCCAAATGCCTCTTTTAGGCAAGGGAAGCCAAAAATGAATCACTGGTTTAGCATTGTGAAGGTCATTTGTGCAGTGATGAGAAGAAAAACCTGACTGATGTGACCTAAAGATAGAGGAGAAATTGATGACAGAGAGCATTAAAAAAAAATAGTATTTCCCTATAAGGTTGTTCTGAGGATTAAATGAGTAAAGTGCTTGAGAACAATTTCTTGCTCATTGTAAGCACCCAATAAATGTTAGCTATTTGTATTGTAATTGTTAAATCCCAACCGGTGGGGAGAACAAAATCTGAATACAAACAAGCCTCATTATGTGACAAATTGTACCTGTGGTCTCTAAAAGTCTATTGTGATTAAGATATTATATATTCTCTCATGAATCTTGCAGGAATTTTTGGCCCATGGCCTCAGCAATATAGTTTCTTCATTTTTCTTCTGCATACCAAGTGCTGCTGCCATGGGAAGGACGGCTGGCCTGTACAGCACAGGAGCGAAGACACAGGTAACTGAATTGTTCCGCAGGGACAAAGCACTGCTGGGCCTTCACTCCCATTCTAGGAGAGTGGGAAGAGATAGATTCTCTTTAAAGCCCTGAAACTATCTTCACTTATTTAATTTTTTTTCTAAGTTGTTTTAAGAAAGTCCTTCTCTCTCTCATCTCTATCCCATAAATGACACTTACGAAAGCTAAGGATTCAACAAGGAAACTAAAAAATTCTGTACAAATTGAAGCTTTATGGTTAGCAACCTTAGAGGCCAAAGCTCCCTCTAGTGGTGCCTCTCTCTTTCTTTGTAATCTAAATGGTCAACATGACGTTTTCCCATTTTTGTTAACTTCCTTTAAATATATAAAATCGATTATATGAAAAAGAAATCAATCTTTGACACTGAAAGTTCTATCTATAGATATGTACAAGTATATAAATGAATAATAAGATATCTGCACATATTTTAAGTTAAACAATTATATTTTTTAGGAACTCAAATCAATTTGACATGTATTGAGGGCCTGTGATATACCAGGCATTCTGCTGGGTACTGGTAAGATGATGAAGATGATGACGATGTTGATGATGACAATCATAATGATGAAGATGTTGCTATTGATGATGATGGTGGTAGTGGTGGAAAAGATATTGAGTTGTGTGCCAGGCATTGGCTGTCATACTTTTGTTATAAATGAACTTGTTTAATCCTATGAAAAACTAAACCTTTGATGGTCTAGGCAACCTTAAGAAGGAGGTGTAATTATTATCCTCACTTTCTACATGAGAAAGTTGAGGGAAAGGTTAAAGTAACTTACCCAGGTCATAGAGGTAGTAAATGGCAGAGCTGGGATTGGAACCCAGATAGATTTACTTCAAAACTTGGATACACAAGAAAAATCATGTGTATCTTAGTATAAAAAATTAACATTAACAGCAAACCATTATTCAAACAATTTATGTTTAAGATAGGAATCAAATGAGAACTTTTAAAACACTATTTGGGCTAACTCAAACATTCATTGGGAGTCTTCCTTATTAAATACTATTTTAGGTTGTAGAATAATTAAGTTAGAAAAGTATGTGTTTGTTGACCTTGTGGGAAAGTGATCAACAGATATTAAAATTTAACATAAAACTAACTAATCAAGTTCATATCAATGTATCATAGAGTACATGAAAGGAAGCAGTAACCAATTCTGAATCTATTGTAATTTGACAAATAATTGCCACAGCTCATCAGCTAAGAAGTAAAATCCTCCTCCGACCTTGGTTTATATGACACAAGTAATCTGACAGATTTTTACACAGCTTTGATTTTCAAGTGTAGGGTCATCTTCTGTAGTGGTGTAAACATTTTTGCAAACTGTACTCTCAAATCTTTGTGATCTAAATTTGAAGGTTTAATACGCAGTGAACTTTAATATTATTCCCTACTCTGATGACTCTTCTATCTGTAAAATCCTAGGATCCTATAGCAGTTTTTTTTTCTTTTTTTTTTTTTTTTTGGCAGAGTCTTGCTCTGTTGCCCAGGCTGGAGTGCAGTGGCACCACTATAGCTCACTGTAGCCTCAAACTTGTGGTCTGAAGTATCCTTTCACTTCAGTATCCAGAGTAGCTGGAATAACAGGCGTGCACCACCACACCTTGCTATATTTTTTTTTTTTCAAATTTTAGTACAGATAATGGTCTTGCTTTGTTGACCAGGCTTATTTTGAACTCCTGGCTTTGAGAAATCCTCCAACCTCTGACTCCCAGTGTTGGGATTACAGGTGTGAGCTATTGTGCCAGCTGGATTCTATAGTACTTTCTTCCTGGTTTCTTACCAGAGTGAATGTATTAGGTTTCTCTCTTCATTGTCAGGCTCAATAAACATAGTGAGTGGTTCAGCGTTGGGCTCCACAGCCTGGGCTTGTACCCTGGCTTCACCACTAGTGAAGTGACTTTGCACAAGTAACTTGACCTCTCTGGCATAAGTAGATTTGCCTATTAAAGTAGAATTCTTATAACAACTAAAGGAGTTAATAATGCTTATTTAGCACAATGCTTGAGCACTAAATGTCCTTAAAATGTTAACAATGATCATTGATTTTATTATTACTATTGTTATTTAGAAAATAATTAAATATGTTTAGAACCTTATTTTAACATTTAATATTAAAACATCCTGGTATGGTCAAGATGCAATGAGACAGTTTTCTAGTCCAAGTTGCCCACTGTGCGGCAGGATCTTGAGCAAGTTAACATACTCACTTATCACATGGGCAGAAAAGGTTGAAATAGTATCTTCGAAGTGTTTCGTTTCAATGTGTTCCATAACTGGGGTTTCCTTAGGCATTTCCCTGCTTTTCTAATTGCTATTTTAGTAATAATCAGTCTATCTGATTCATCTTTGTAACCTTTAATATCGAGTGTCTGAAAGATAATAATTTGAGAAAGATTATACTTATTTTAAATTTGGGATTTTTTTTTCACTTGAGTTGGGTGTACAGATGTTTGATTAATATGGTTGGGATAAAGCAGCGCCCCTTCTCTTCTCTGTTCTGGAGGCCACACATTTGAATGGCTAGAACAACAGAACGTTTCTAAGGACTGTTTATTTAATAGGAATTTTTTTTCTGCATGGTATTCTATTCATCAGCCTCCAAAAGAAATGAAAGAAATCTGTCAAAACGCTATTCCAGGAAAACAAAGCTCAGTGGCAGAATATTTTCATGCTCCTCTGCTTGTTGAGATGGTCACTAATCTTTTCAACAGCTTCCATGAAATTGCACAGGGAAAGAATCTAATTTAATGTGCATACTCAAATTGAGGATGCTTTCCCATGGTAGTCATTTCAGACCTTTAACATTGCAAGTGTTAAGTTTATGTGGGTAAAACTGATAACTGACATGGTTCCGAGGAAGCACTATGTAAGCCAAGCCTTAAAAGTTTTGTTCTAAATAGGCTATTTGTGAAAGCAACTTTCTATGTGACATGACTTCACAAAACAACCCCTTAAATGGCTCTGATTCTCTTAGGGACTAAATTTATATCCCATAAATTGACGTAGATGATAAACAATCTTCATTTTTTAGGCTAATGACAACCAATCAAAGGATCAGTGATAATCATCTTACACTTGTTAATGAATTTACCAACTGACTTTTATTCAGAAACATTTCTGGTATTTCTGCAGAAATGGTATTTCTGTGGAAAGTTATCTTTACAAAATGCAAATGTGGTCATGTTATTTTTGCTTAAAGTCCTTAAAAGGCTTTGCATGGGTCTTAGAATTCAGACATTTCTGCTGTCTACCAGGCGCTGAGTGCGTCCTGGCACAGCCTCCTCTTGGCCTGTTCTCCACCTCATTCTCAGACCTAGTCCTTCTTCAGCCCTTGTGGGTTCCAGTGTCTGTTCCCTTTGTCTTTGAGGCCGCCTTTCCCTTCCTCTCTATGTGAATTCCTCCCATCCTTCGTATCTCACTGCCACTTCTGGGTCTGTCATGTTCCTCTTTGTCAGCGTCCTTAGTGCTATTTGACATTAAATGTTCATTATTGTGATTATATGATTGATGTTACCCTTCTATCCTTGACTTAAAGCTACTGGAGAACACAAAACCTTGTCTGGTTTGGTTCAGTGTATCCTCAGTGGCTAGCCCAGGACCTGGCATGTGGTAGGTGTTAGGTAACTACTACAGAAAAGAATGAATGAGAAATGAGAGCTTCCAATAACTATAAAAGAAAACTACCAGTTTTGCTGACGTTAGAAGAGACTGGTCAGGCTGGACAGTTTTTTTTAATTACTGCTTAATGTTGCACATTTACAGAAAATCCCATTTAAAACCAGGCTTAGGATCATGCACTTCAGAGAAGCACTATTGAACAGAAACATAATACACAGATAATTTAAATTTTCCAGTAGCCACATTTTTAGAAGTAGAAGAAATTGATAATTTTAATTTTATATTTTAATTTCCCTAATGGAGTCAAAATATTATCATTTTAATGTTAATATTTCAAAGTTAATAATTTAAAAGTTATTAATGATATTTTAACATTATTTTCTTCTTGGTACAAGGCTTCAAAATCTGGTATTTTAGATTTCAGCATACCTTAATATGAACTAGCCAAATTTCAAGTCCTCAAGAGCCATATGAGGCTGTTTTGACCGTGAATTTGGGACAATTTTATATAGAAGTGAGTTGATGGTAAAGACTTTCAGTGCTTTAGAAAATGAAACCAAATGTTTGGATTGGAACAACAAGAGTTACTGATCATTTAACACCAAGTGCCATGGTCATCAGACTCATTTCTATCTTCCATATGAAGAAACCCTTTTTACAGTGACCCCCTTTAGATGTGACACCCAAAGCATGCATATCTAAGAAAGGCCTTTAGGGGAATAAGAAATTTGTGGCACAGCTTAGACAAATAGCACAAAAAAATTACATTTCTTCCTTTTCTCCTTCCCTGTAAAGAACGGTAAGTATGGGAGGGAGCTCAGTGTCCCCTGGCTTTCTTCCCTGCATGCTTCTCTTCACTTCCAACAGAGGAGATCCGCTGGTGCTCTGCAGGGAGCTCGGGAGGTATACCCAGGAGGGATGAGAGACTGCGTCTGCTGCACAGGCAGCTCAGCCACAACTGAAAACAACAGCTGGCATGTTTTTCTGCAACACTGAGATTGTCTCCGCATTCTAATTTGCCAAACTGTATTCCTTTATTCTTTCAAAATTTGGCTAATTGCTTTCATCTCCTTTAAAACCTTCTTAATCTAGCTTTAGTTATCTAATGTCATCTCTCTCTTTTTTTCTTTCTGCCCTTTCCCATCTCTTTTGCCATTTCACTACTTTCCACAAGACTACACATGCAGTGAGTTCGAGAACTACTTATGCCTTCTTTGACAACTACTTAGGAAGTAAATGGCTGGTTTCTCCCTCTACTCCCAACGAAATATCTAGGTATGGATAATAAAAATGCATGCATGGTCATCTTTGTAACTAACATAGAGCATATAAAATAATTGTTTGAGAACATAACAAGAATAAAATATAGATTATTTCATTATCTTTTATGCAGAATTAACTCTTAAATATCAGTAGTTATGATTTTGAAGCAAAAATATATTTGGTCATTTAGTTAGTATGATGTGGAAAGAAGGAGTTAAAGAGTAAAATCCTAGCCAGTGTTTGCCCAGTGGGTAATTGTGTGAACACTTTACTAAGTGCAATAGAAGCCAACCTGAAACTTATTAAGAAGGAGCTAGTTTTGTTTTTTTTTTCTGAGATTAAAAAAGGAACAAGCTCTTCTCTTTTGTTCTGGTTTTAACTTGTTTTTCAAATTTTTCTCAAGGTAGGTCAGAGAAAGGCAAGAAAATATTACCTCATATGCAAAGTAAAATATACAAAGAAAGTAGATGATATTTGAAATATAGCTTAAGTGGGTTATTATAGAATCCTGAAATTAGAGAATTCTATTTTATACACTGCAAATATTTGATCTTAATTTGAGCTCTTTTTGAATTTACTGAGTTGGCCAATTATGGAATGATGGCTTTCATTGCATAGTCTCAAAGATTTTTTACGAATCCAAATTTCAGTGTCCTGGCTTCTTCTTTATGAAGAGAATGAATACCAGTATTTTGAGAGCTTTGAGGGCAGACACTATAATATTATTAATTTCCATGACTGGGGAGTATATACACTGGACAGAGCTTAAGAGTTTCTTGTCTGATTAGATGAACTTATCTTTTGACCAAGGGCATCAACAATGATAAGGCAAGTGCATTAAGGGAGCTAACATAACCCATTTGCTTATGGTCTATTTCATTACATGACTTACCATTTAAGGTAAACAAATAGTCTTTTTCACCCATAGTTTGTCACCCTTTACCAAATAAGATCCATTTAACTCTTGACTTATTTTTACTACAAGACTGAAATTGTAATTCAATTGTTGTTAATGAACATACAAAGCACCATGTAAATAAAAGATAAATTAAATATTATTTAGAGAAAAGCCCACATGTAGTTGTGATTTACTGTTTTTAAATAGAATTATTTAGTTAGATTGTAATTTCTATAACAGCTTTAGTGTACTATAATAAATTTGGGAACCTTAAAATATATTTAGCATTTTTGGATCCCAATTCAGTACATATTTTATATTACCTTCATGCTTTCTAATTCCCTAGCTCTATGACCTTGGCATAGTCACTTTGCCTCTCTGTGTCTCAGATCCTTCCAAGTAATTGCAACTGCATGTGTACAAAGTTCATTCCAGCTCCTAAGATTTAGGGTTTTGGTTTCAGGTACATTGTAAAGATATGAGTGAAGAGTCCCACAAAAAGGGTACATGCCATTGTCTTTTGTCTTAAAATAAACCTTAGCTGTTGGTATTTTTTTCTTTTCATGTAAACATGGAATTACTGAATCACTGACTGAGCTCTCTGACTGGATCCTGTGAGCTGCACTCTGACACCTACCTCGTTGCAGTATAGTAGAATGTCAGGCATCATATTTTATTGTTTAAAAATTCTTATGTAAAATCACCAGTTGCTCCTAAATGATCAGGGTAGTGACAATTTGGTGTACTATAACTTTTTTTATGGGCAATCATTAGTTCCCCTACTGATTTAATTCCCAAGTAAGAATTGTTTTTCCCCTTTGTATGCTGATGAGTGTTTGTGATGAGTTACACAAACTATGGAAGGGAGAACAGACTCCCTCAGCCTCTGCCAACAGGGAAAGGCCTTGAATGACTGCCTGCTTAGCAGAATAATTATAGCTACTGCCACTCCACTCTCCTTCTTCCCATATACACACACTTTTTAATAGTACCAGGTTAGGACAAGTGTTGTGGGTGTGGACGTATGCATGTAAGCAATTGTTAGAGATCTCTTCCCAGGTTTCTTTTTTGTTTTTAAATTAAAAGTAAGGTTTATGGAGGTATAATTTAGATATAGTAAAATTTATTCTTTTAAGGTATACGGTTCACTTTTTTTGAAAAAAAAATTGTTGTATAACAAGTAAAATCAAGATATAGAATATTTCTATCACCCTAAAAAGTTTTCTCATACTCTTTTGTAGTCAATTCTTTGCCTCCACCTCCAGCCTCTAGCATCCTATAATTTATCTTTTTTTCAGAAAGTCATATATATGAAATCTTATAGTATGTAGCCTTTTGTGTTTAGGTTCTTTCATTAGTTTAATGATTTTGAATTTCATCCATTTTTTTAAATTGCTGAGTTGTATTTTAATGTATGGATGTACCACACTTTATTCACCAATTGGTTGATATTTTAGTTATTTATGATTTTGGCATTTATGAATAAAGGTTCTATAAATATATATTTAGGTTTCACGTGGACATATGTTTCATTTCTCTTAGCCAGTCCTGAGTCATAAGGTAAGTGTATGTGTAACTTTATAAGACACTGCCAAATTGTTTCAGAGTAGCTGTACCATATTGTATTCCCACCAGCAATGCCTGAGAATTCCAGTTGCGCTGAGTTTTTGCCAGCCTTTGATATTGATTGTTTGTTTATATATTTATTTTTAATTTAAGCCATTCTACTAGGTCCAAATTCGCTTTGATATCTCCATAATGATGTTCTAGGCATCTTCATGGCCTGTGAAAGCCTTCTTTTCTCTTGTTAGGAAGGCAGTTTGGCCAAATGTTTTATTAGGTCCTGAACATTTGCTTCTGTGAAATCAAGTTCTCCATCAAGTGGAACATGGCTATAGGAGTCAGGTGAATTGAACTGCCTTTTGTCAGCAGGCTGGTTGGTTAGAACATGATACTAATGGCTTTTCAGATTTAGTAAAATTAAGTCTGTTCCACAGCCAGAGATCACTCCCATATCCCATATAACTACTTCACAACTTGAGCCTTTACTAACAAAGAAATCCAAAGAACAAGGTAAATGCTTCAGAGGAAATTATCAGCACAGAAAAATCCTAAGCCACATATTCAGTTATTGCCCAAACAATCTCCTGCAAAATAAGGAGGGGAGTCAGGCTAAACAACAACAGGCTAAAGAACTTTTAATTGAAATGTCACTTTCACTATTAAACAAAAAAGCCATCACTGTGATGTGTGATAAAAGTTGATGGTGTCCTGTTTCTTTGTGTGAAATTGCTTTTCTCTCATCACTGACTTAATTTGATTGCACCAGTTTGTCAGCTCTCACATTTGGCTTCCCTCAGTTGCAAAATATAGATAATGACAGTCTAAGCAATTTAACAGTTACGTGTCAACATTTTGTTTCTTCTAATCAAGATAAACTAAGAATTATCCCCCCACCCCATAACTTTGACATAATAAAAAAGTTCAAGGCTTTCTTTTTCCTTTTTGTCTGTCTTGTATTTTACAGGTGGCTTGTCTAATATCTTGCATTTTCGTCCTTATAGTCATCTATGCAATAGGACCTTTGCTTTACTGGCTGCCCATGGTACGGTAGTGCTTTTTCACTATCTACTTTTTAATTTAACTTTTCATGAGAATCATTGCATATAAAATTTCTTGGAAGTATAACCTCAACAATCCTAAATGTAGAAACCATGTTACAGAAGTAAAGTTTGAATGGGGAGGTGTGGAAAGCTACCACATTTGAGGCAGGCGTGGGAGGGGGTACCGTGGCTGTTTTTTTTTTACGTTTTTGGCTCTCACATAAGAATGGTATTGTGGAACTAGATTCATTCTGTGCTCATCTGGAGAGTGGAACTAGGCATATTCTGTTATAAGAAGTATAAATTTTACTAAAACTTTGACTGTTAGAAAAACATATGTGCTGGGGCAAGGAAATAGGAAACAAAATACAGCTTCCTGCTGTTGATGTATCTGTTACACAAAGTGATTCAGAACATTAGTGCCAGTGCTTCACCTTCTTCTTCATAAGCCTGAGGCACTAAAGGAATGCAAAACACTGGGCTTATGAGAGCCAGTCTCCATCCTTTGCTATTCTAATTTTTCATGTGTGTAGTGAGAATAAACCATTTCCATGGTAGGATCTTCCAATAATCAAGTTTGCTTTTCAAGAGAGTTATAAATATCTTCAGGTGAAATCAGATAATTGACATTTAAGGCAATTATAAGAAAATATATGATATACATATTTAATTTCATGCAACAAATACATTTCAAACAAATGACCGTGAATACGTTTAGTTAAGAGGGCATTTAGCTTCATGATGTTCACCTTTACCATTTACTTATTTTCTTTTTGCTCTTGTTGTTTAGAATTGTACAAATATTACCTTATGAATTTCTAGAATATATATTATATTCCTAAAGTGCAATAATAGGTTAGCTTTAAACAAAATAAATATTGCTTTTGTCTTCTAATTGGTGATTGCTTTTCTCTATTAAGTACTTTAAAAACAAAAAAATAAAAATACCTTAGCCCTTTTAAATTTAAGTTAAAATTTTTATGTTGCTTCTTCTTCAACTTACGTTTTATTTCTAGTGTGTCCTTGCAAGCATTATTGTTGTGGGACTGAAGGGAATGCTAATACAGTTCCGAGATTTAAAAAAATATTGGAATGTGGATAAAATTGATTGGGTAAGTAGAAATTTGACCTAAAACAATCCCTTTTTAGCTTAAGCTTATGTTACCAAATATGCCCTAATACTTTTATTTGCAGAAAATAGATATAGTCATTTGAGACTTGTACACTTTACAAACTACCATTTTTTTCCCCCAAAATCTTAATAAAAGCATTAAAATATAAATTGGCTTCATATGAAACAGAAATAGAGTTTGGTCAAATTTTGATGAATGTATAGTTTGAGAACTTTTAAAGAAATGCTAATAATTTCAGTGGATTTGGGATGCCCAATTTACAATATGAATTAATTTTGGAAGTAAGGCTTACCAGGGAAATAGACACTAATAGAAATATGGCAATTTATAACCTTTATGAAAAACTATCATTAATCACTAAGAATGCATGCTGTGTGCATATAGGGTGAACCTCTTAATGGTGACCACTGTCATTCTAAATACAAAAGGTCTCATGAATTGCCTTTTAAATGGGTTACATTAAGAGGACCATGCTTGAAACAGATTAAAATATATTGAACCATGATAAAGTATGATTTCTACTAACATAAATAGCACACTGATTCTAGAGAAACCTATCTATGCAAGAGCAATCCAGAATTCTCTCCCTCTCCAATATGGGAGAAGTACTTCATGAGTACCCTCTGTTTAGCTCTATTATGACCGTCACCATATTGGAATATAATTATTAATATGAAATACACATTTTCTCTTCTTCAGATCATTTTCTCTGAGAGGTTTTGGGACATTATTTATGCTGGTGCCTACTTTTGTAATATTCCTCCTGGGGCTCAATATTGCTGAGCTCCCACCAAAGTATAATGCTGGAAACCATGAGGAATGTGCAGATGAAAAAAGAACTATCCAGTCTCTCTAGACAGTTATTTGTGGAGGCAGTGGACATAGAAACACTAAATTATTATGCAAGACAGGATACAAAATGACCTGGAAGGAAAAGTAAGAGCTTAGTTTTGGGGAAAATAGAGGCAGAAGCATTTAATTTGGACTGATTAACATGAAAGACTCTCACAGAAGAGCTGAAATATGAACTGAGACTTGAAGGAACAGTATTTTGTAGGCAGAACAAAAGGCCAAAATTAACCATGACCTTTTAAAGGTGATACATGTTAGGTGGCTCATGAAAACAAAGAAATGAGAAGATGCAAACTTACTCAACAAGCTACTTGATAACCCTATGGTTAAGTTATTTCTAAGGAACTCATTGATCATATAGGAGGCAGCATGTTACCATATTGGAAAGGGTAGAGAAGATGTCAAGTAAGATTTCTATTAGGAAGTGATTTTTAAGTTGAGAATTGAAGAATGAATAGGCATTACCTGGAGAAGAAACAAAGAGAACCTCATATGCAAAGATACAGAGATGAGTGTGAACATGTCTGTCTCTGAAAAAATCAAGGTATTTGGCATGGGTAGAACATATAATGTGAGGATGGGAGTAGTGACAGATGATGTTGGAAAAGTTACGAATGGGTTGGATTGGGCAAGGCAACTCAAGTTTTACAAAGATGATTTGATTTCATTATGAAGGCAGTGAAACATCACTGAAAGGTGAAATAAGAATAAAATGTATGTATTAGAAAGGTCACTTGAGTAGTTTGAGGAAGATGGATCAAACTGGTGAAGTATACAGCAACTGGAGCACTGCTTTAGCCCTTCAGGCATATAAATGAGAAAGACCTAGACCAAGGCTGAGACCATGAAGTACAAGAAAGAATCAGATGAAAAATATTAAAGAGATTGTATTTGTTAGTCCTCACCACCAGTTCATTATATAATGTGGATCAGTTGGAATGACTTCTGAGTTTCTATTTAGGAGCATCATTGGAGGAAGATTATATCATTCATTGAGTTATAAGATATAGAAAATTCTATTGTTTAGATGCATTTAGTGGTTACCTTTAATCTTTTTGAAAAAAAAAAGGATTCTCATACTCGTTATTTATTTCATCTCTTTGTTTTCTGTACATAACCAAGTAGTTTTCCAAGAACTCGTGTGTTTTATATTCCTTGAGCTATTTCATGGTGACAATATCTGATTGTTTTCATACTAGAAGGAAGTTTTTGACTGAGTGTAAAATGCTTTCTCTCAGGTCTTTTTAAATCTAACATTATCTTTAGGCATTGAGGGGTAAAGTAGAGAAATCACAGGTCAACGTAATTTTTTTGTTGTTATTTTAAGTAAGCTTGTTTTTCTAAATGGATGCTCAATGAAGTTCTTTCTTCTTACTACTGAACTCTGGTACTATTATCAGAATATCACTGTGGTTGAGCACTCAGTCTCAAATTTCTGAGCATGACATAATCTTTTGATCGCATAATCAGGAATTATTTACAAATTTTTTCTTCTAATATATCTTTGAATAATTTTTCAAATCTGTGTTCTGCTCTCTTCTCAGTGAATTTTGTTTGTTTTTACTTTGTTTTTCTTCATATCTATGTATTTTCCCATGATTATTTTCTTTTTCTGTGCAAGTGATTTCTTTGGACTAGACACATATCTCTGATTATGTATTTCTAGTTGTGATTTTCTTACTTTTTAATTTTAAACATGGCTTTTATTTTCATTCATTTTCTTTCCTGAATTATTCTAGGCTGCTTGCTTTTTATCTCCTTCTGTTTTTCTGTTTTTCATTGATCATTCCTTCTTTGAATTTTTATATTTAAGGTTTTTTTTCCTGAGATTATATTGCACATTACATATCCAAATCTATCTTTTGCCTCTTTTTTTAAATTTTATTATTATTATACTTTAAGTTTTAGGGTACATGTGCACAATATGCAGGTTTATTACATATGTATACATGTGCCATGTTGGTGTGCTGCGCCCATTACCTCGTCATTTAGCATTAGGTATATCTCCAAATGCTATCCCTCCCCTCTCCCCCAACACCAGAACAGTCCCCGGAGTGTGATGTTCCCCTTCCTGTGTCCATGTGTTCTCATTGTTCAATTCCCACCTATGAGTGAGAACATACAGTGTTTGATTTTTTTGTCCTTGCAATAGTTTGCTGAGAATGATGGTTTCCAGTTTCATCCATGTCCCTACAAAGGACATGAACTCATCCTGTTTTATGGCTGCATAGTATTCCATGGTGTACATGTGCCACATTTTCTTAATCCAGTCTATCATTGTTGGACATTTGGTTTGGTTCCAAGTCTTTGCTATTGTGAATAGTGCCGCAATAAACATACGTGTGCATGTGTCTTTATAGCAGCATAATTTATAATCCTTTTGGTATGTACCCAGTAATGGGATGGCTGGGTCAAATGGTATTTCTAGTTCTAGATCCCTGAGGAATCGCCACACTGACTTCCACAATGGTTGAACTAGTTTACAGTCCCACCAACAGTGTAAAAGTGTTCCTATTTCTCCACATCCTCTCCAGCACCTGTGGTTTCCTGACTTTTTAATGATCGCCATTCTAACTGGTGTGAGATGGTATCTCATTGTGGTTTTGATTTGCATTTCTCTGATGGCCAGTGACGATGAGCATTTTTTCATGTGTTTTTTGGCTGCATAAATGTCTTCTTTTGAGAAGTGTCTGTTCATATCCTTCGCCCACTTTTTGATGGGGTTGTTAGTTTTTTTCTTGTAAATTTGTTTGAGTTCATTGTAGATTCTGGATATTAGCCCTTTGTCAGATGAGTAGGTTGCGAAAATTTTCTCCCATTTTGTAGGCTGGCTGTTCACTCTGATGGTAGTTTCTTTTGCTGTGCAGAAGCTCTTTAGTTTAATTAGATCCCATTTGTCAATTTGGCTTTTGTTGCCATTGCTTTTGGTGTTTTTTATTCATTATTTTATTTCTTTATTTTCCTCATTTCCATGAATAGGGCCCTTGATGATTTATTTAGAATTGTAATGCATTTTTAGGGGACCTATTTGCTGGAAAACAACATAGGGAAAGCAGGAGGTTGGAAATGAGGTAGAGCAGCCCACAGTTCTTATTTAGATCATGGAAGCAAAGCCTCAGAAATCACAGGTTCACTGGAGATCTCACGCTGTTGTCATCTCTCCATTCTTCATCTTGTTTTACTTCCTGCAGTTACCTTTACTTAGGAAGTCAGATTGTAAGTGATACAAATGGCCTTTCACTCTACAGTCATCTGGTATCAAATAAATCTCTATGAGTACATTTCCTTTTTCTCTGGTAGCCCATGTTTGACCTTAGAACTTAGAAGCTGTTGCCCCTAAAAGCTCTTACCAGATTATTGCATAGAATTTTCAGGATTCTGGCATTTCTGCAAAAATCTATACTCGATTGAGCTCTGAGGATAAGTTTGTTGGCTTCTAGTGTCCTCCTTGATTATCATCCAAATTTCACAGTATTTGGCAAGTCTATATCATATTTTGTAGTGAGAAGTTTTGACCACGTTCTGGCTTCATTGATGCTGATTTTTTCCCTTCTATGTTCACATTTTATATTGTTTTAGGTGGATTTTAACAGAGGAGGGTTGAGTAAAAATGCCTTTAATATACTCTCTAAATCTGATATCCAAATCTATACTTAGAACATTAATTCCACTATTTAACAAATGGTGCTGGGAAAACTGGCTAGCCATAGGTAGAAAGCTGAAACTGATCCCTTGTTTACACCGTATACAAAAATTAATTCAAGATGGATTAAAGACTTAAATGTTAGACCTAAAAACATAAAAGCCCTAGAAGAAAACCTAGGCAATACCATTCAGGACATAGGCATGGGCAAGGACTCCATGTCTAAAACACCAAAAGCAATGGCAACAAAAGCCAAAATTGACAAATAGGATCTAATTAAACTAAAGAGCTTCTGCACAGCAAAAGAAACTACCATCAGGGTGAACAGGCAACCTACAGAATGGGAGAACATTTTTGCAATCTACTCATCTGACAAAGGGCTAATATCCAGAATCTACAATGAACTCAAACAAATTTACAAGAAAAAGAAAACAACACCATCAAAAAGTGGGCAAAGGACATGAACAGACACTTCTCAAAAGAAGACATTTATGCAGCCAACAGACACATGAAAAAATGCTCATCATCACTGGCCATCAGAGAAATGCAAATCAAAACCACAATGAGATATCATCTCCCACCAGTTAGAATGGTGATCATTAAAAAGTCAGGAAACAACAGGTGTTGGAGAGGATGTGGAGAAACAGAAACACTTTTACACTGTTGGTGGGACTGTAAACTAGTTCAACCATTGTGGAAGACCGTGTGGCAATTCCTCAGGGATCTAGAACTAGAAATACCATTTGACCCAGCCATCCCATTACTGGGTATATACCCAAAGGAATATAAATCATGCTGCTATAAAGACACAGGCACACATATGTTTTTTTCTTTTTCTTTTCTTTTTTTTTTTTTGAGGCATAGTCTCACTCCGTCCCCCAGGCTGGAGTGCAGTGGCACAATCTTGGCTCACTGCAAGCTCCACCTCCTGGGTTCATGCCATTCTCCTGCCTCAGCCTCCCGAGTAGCTGGGACTACAGGTGCCTGCCACCAGGCCTGGCTAATTTTTTTGTATTTTTAGTAGAGACAGGGTTTCTCCATGTTAGCCAGGATGGTCTCGATCTGCTGACATCATGATCCACCTATCTTAGCCTCCCAAAGTGCTGGAATTACAGGTGTGAGTTACCGCACCTGGCCGCACATGTATGTTTATTGCAGCACTACTCACAATAGCAAAGACTTGGAACCAACCCAAATGTCCAACAACGATAGACTGGATTAAGAAAATGTGGCACATACACACCATGGAATACTATGCAGCCATAAAAAATGTTGAGTTCATGTCCTTTGTAGGGACATGGATGAAGCTGGAAAGCATCATTCGCAGCAAACTATCACAAGGACAAAAAACCAAACACCACATGTTCTCACTCATAGGTGGGAATTGAACAATGAGAACACTTGGACACAGGAAGTGGAACATCAACACCAGGGCCTGTTGTGGGGTGGGGGGAGGGGGAAGGGATAGAATTAGGAGATATGCCTAATGTAAATGACGAGTTAATGGGTGCAGCACACCAACATGGCACATGTTTACATATGTAACAAACCTGCACGTTGTGCACATGTACCCTAGAACTTAAAGTATAATAAAAATATAAAAAAGAACATTAATTCTAGCAGCAGTATGGCAAATGGTTTACAATGCAGATAACAAAAGCAGACAGTTAAGTAGGACACTGTCAAAAGAGTTGAGGAAAGGAACAGTGTGAACTGAGATATCATTAATAATTTGAGAAAAGGATACGGCTTGAGATTTTTTTCTTAACAATTTATAGAACTTGTGAAATGATTGGACAAGTAGATTAAAGAGGAGAGAAAGTAAAATATGATTCCATAGTTTCCGATTATAGTGTATTGAAGGATATTAGTGTTATAACTGAAGGAGAACATTGGAGGAAGGACAGATTCTGGGGTGAAGTTAATGAGTTTGCATTGGGACATGTTAAGTTTCAAGGTGTTTGATAGCTGAAAAATTGCTTAAGAGCTTAGAATTTGTAGTCTCCTACTTAGACACTTAGACGTGATAGTTGAATACTTGGAGTAAGTAAGCAATGTGGTGTGCACAAAGATATGGTGTGAGAAAGGTGACATGGATATAGCAGGCGCATGATGATTCAGTGGGACATTGGGTTTAGCTTAAAATAGCCTTCTGTGGTTGGAGTGGATAGATATCTCTTAGCTGCTAAGGGATTCAAGAGAGAAAAGCCATGGATTATTGGGTTATTGGGCACAGCATTCAAAGGATTATTGGACTATTGGGCACAGCATTCAAAGTATGAATATTGCACAGACTTTTGTGGATATAGGCTATATACCCAATACGTATAATGTCTAGATTACTAAATAGATGGACTGTGCCTAGAGTATCATGGAAGTAAAATTATCCAAGATATGTGTGTGTGTGTGTGTGCATGTGTGTGTGTAAACTAATTTGAAGGTTTAAAGTTTAAAATATGTACATAGTCATCACATGGAAAATTAGAAACTGTTGCACCTCTTTACATCTATTAACAGTTTAATATTGATTCTATTTTGAGTTGTTGGTCAAAACCCTCTCTGAAGTAATGAGAAAATAGAGGTCCAAATGGAGGCTCAACTCATTGGCTCAGAGCTGAGTTTGAACAGCTGAACATTGGATACAGAATTCAGATCTATAAAAATTTAGTAATAGGGAGCTGCCACAAAAACAGATAGTACAACAGATAGGCTAGGGGGAAATGAGGTAATTTAGTAGCTGTTAAACTGTGCTTTATGCTGATGTATTTTCTACAAGGACAAAGGATTGTGTCCCCTACTTAAGGTTAACACTGGGGTTAGTTTGTGTTTTGGGACTGTGAGTGCCAAATAGGAAGAGAGCAAGTAGGAACACATAACAAAAAATAAAAAAATAGGGGCACGAGAGCCAACTAATTCTTGATAACTGTGACAACTAGCATTCGGGTCTTTAACAGGAATTATTACAGAATGCTGTTGGGATTTATTCTAACCAATGGAATTATTTATTGGTCTATGTTATTAATTTCCATTTGATATTTTTTCAAAGCTATAAATGTAGCCCCAGGAAATAAGTAAGCATTTGGAAAGTCCAACTTATAATAGATGACATTGTGGGAGAGTAAATATGCTTTAAAAATAGAACCAGATGGTACCAAAATTTCTGGTTGCTCTGATGAATTCTGGCCTCCAGGCTCTATGGTTTTTTAAGTGGCAGGGACCAGGATCCTTAGTTCCCTATGCCATATTGAATCACGGAGGATGGCCCAGAGGAATTAGACTTATAAAGCTTTTGGTGAGGTATTATTCTGCCACACTCGGGCAGATTCAGTTAGGATTTGAAAATGAGTGAGACTCAGAGTCATCATGGGAAGCTAAAATAATAGTCAAAAACTTGCAGCCTTGTTTTGTATATGATTAAGTACAGCATAATACACCAGGAAGAAAAAAACACACACTATATAAACAGAAGACTCAAATGACTGACTGTGTGTTCACCTGAATGAAGAAAAACCATCTCAGCTGGGAATGATCTCATAATAAGTAATAACCTAGCATTACATTTGTAGATGATGGATCTTAACATGAGATTCATTTAAATTGTATTCTCTCTTTTACTCCAGAATGTGTGTTTGTCCTACATCAAAAGGAATTTTAAGGATAAAATTCCCTCCATTTGCTTCCAAGGGCTCAGCTTTTCAAAACAGTCTGTTAAGAATCACTCAAACTCAGTGTAGATAAATAATCCAGACAAAGGAGAAGTATTTCAAAAACAACAACAACAAAAAGAGCCCTTTAGAAATATTTATTTCAGACTTGTCTGAAAAACAGTTGCACTCCTTCCCTCCCCAAGATTGTATGCTATTTTTAGAATACACAAACATTTCTAACTTTCTCATTTGTGTATGGAATTGAAATATGTTTTCAAAGATGTTTTAAAGTGATAATATAGCTATTAGGACAGAAATAAATAAATGTAGAATTGCAGTCAGTCAATTGTAAACTTGCAGAATTGCTGCAAGTTTTGGGAGGACAAGAGAGAGATTAAAAACGTTGTTAGTTTACTGTTTGATAAATGCAGGATTTAGTGTTAAGAAAATATAACCTGGATTTCACAAATTAGTTTGCTTTTAAAGATATTTTTTCAGCACTAAGCTTAGAAACGCCAACTATAATACAATATCTTGTTGCAAATTATAATTTTAAGTGGTGAACAAAACTGCAATAACTTTGGTATTCCAACTAAAAGAGAATTAGAGTTTCATGTAATCTTTTGAAATGTTCCCCCAAACTAAGTTGGCCCTGATATTTTAGCTTTCATAATGAATGGCCGCTTACAAATAAAATTATAATGATCTTCATAGTGATTGATCTAAAAGTGGCACTGGCAGTGTTGTTTGACTCAGTCATTTTAAAATTAGGCTTCCTGAGCCTTATGTATTAATAAACAACCTTAGTTATTTTTATAGCAGTCCTAGAAGACAGAATATTGTTGGGAATGACCAAAAATCTGTACACAATTGCTTGTAATAATATTACATTAAATGAGAAAGCAGTGGGAAATCATGGCATGCTTTTGAACCATACACATCAACCAACTATTTACAGATCTTAAATACAGTGTTTGTTGGGGATTGAACTAAGGGTTGGCAGTGTCTGGAAATAAAAGAAGAAACTTTTTCCCACCTTTGCTGCTGAGAGTCTGATGGAGCAGGATTTGTTTCTGTATTTCTGAGCTTCTGTTTACCACTTGTTAAATAATATTTTCTTGCAGAAAGATTTGGTCACAAGAGTGTTAAGAATATGATTGTGAGGAACTTAGCAATAATGAGAAGAAGTGAACTCCAAAGGATTCACAACTTCTGTTTCTTGTTTCTCTTTCAGGGAATATGGGTCAGTACATATGTATTTACAATATGCTTTGCTGCCAATGTGGGACTGCTGTTTGGTGTTGTTTGTACCATAGCTATAGTGATAGGACGCTTCCCAAGGTAGGATCCTATGTAAATGCTCTGTTTATTTTTGCACAGCAGCAAAATACATGGTTACTTGCCATATGGTACTTGCTAGTTACTTTTATTTCTCTGTAACATATAGTACTACAATCTCGTGTTTTTCTTGCTGTCAGAAAACTAGAGACAAACAGATAAGAAAATATTTGATCTGCATATGATATTTAACAATGCTGATCTTAATGAAGATAAATAGCTTATCAACATTATAAAATAGAATATATAAACTCTTAAAATAAATAAACCCCTTGGCCTTATACTGCATCAGAGAGAGATTTCTTTAAATTAAGTGAAAAGAGTTAGTAGCTAATGATCACAAACCATTTAACAATATAATTATTTAGAAAATTAAATAACTTCAGAAAATTTTATTTTTCAGAAGTCAGATTAATCTATTTTCTAGATAATTTATTGAGAAACACACTGTCTCTTTTTGTCATTTTACTATAAATTTATAAATCATTTCCCTAGTCTGACCAATTCTTTTTCTGCTTTACAAAGTATTCTTGTGGGAATAATGTTTCTATTTACTTCACATCCATCTTTCCCTTAAAGCTGTTTGTGAAATAATGTATTCTAAAAAATGTTGTTTTATCTCTATAGAGTCTTTCTTTATAGAATTTATATATTCGGATTCAATACTATCCAGTCCTATCTTGCCATTGATTCTTTCTTTTCTTGCTTTTCATTAAAACAATATTTTATCAATACTGCATAATCTCTTGCCTTTTCTCTTTTAAAATTCTTCTTTACTAATCCACATCTAGTAGCTTGGAGAGATGGGGCTCTATTTATATGCCTCTGTTGTTAACCTCTATCCCCGAATATCCCAGAGATATATAGATTCACCAATGTCCTCTTATGAACAAATGAGTTATAGGATATAAATCATCTCAGACACATTCTAGTTATTAAATGACTACTTTTGGTTTCTTCATTGTTTATATAATGATTAGGAAATGACTTGTTTTATTTTCTATCTGCTTTAATTTTAGAGCAATGACTGTAAGTATAAAAAATATGAAAGAAATGGAATTTAAAGCGAAGACAGAAATGGACAGTGTAAGTTTAGTTTTATTTTTCCTTTATGCAATTGTTAATCATTTTGTGGGTGAGATAATTTTAAGACATCACAAAAATTAGATAAATTATGATAGTTAAAAATATAACTTTTTAATTAGTATAAACTTCCAGTGGTACATATGTGATCACAATATATGTGGCAAACAACATGCAACAAATCAATAGAACAAAGGAAAATCTCTTTGGATTCAGCATTCAGACAAAGCATAGCATGGTATCTAGAACTACAGTTCACTGTAGAATCATGGCATTTGGACACCTCTTTTCCATTACTGAGTTGCATAAAGTAATCAAACTAAACTGATAGTCTATTCTGAATTAAATCATGGAGGAAGATAGGAAATAGGAAAGGGAATGAAGCAAATTTGGTTCATGGTATTGTTTTTTTTTTTTTTCTTAACTCAGTCAATGAGACTCTATGTTAGCAGAGGGTAATTCAGTCCAATGGCTACAGAATGCCAATAGAATTGGTTTCTTACACAGTGGGTACCTTTTTAAGGACACAACTTGTATAAACAGTTTTGCTCTGCTCATGCTTAGGAAAGCCAATTGATTATGTCTGAATTGTAGTTTGTTGTTCTAAGGGATGACTATAACAGTTTAAAGTGAGGGGAAAAATGTTGACTTGAAATATTTTTGCCAATTAAAGAAAATTGCCCTCATTTTGAACCTGCTTTGTAAATGTTTGGCTAACCTTTTTCCGTTTATTTTTCACATACACTTGTTTCAGTATCCATAATTTCCCTAAGGACAGAGTGAACTGGCCTCCCACCAGAAGGACCAGAGTCAGGGTATTTCCAAATAGACTGGAAGTAGGAAGTAGCATCAGGAACCCTCTGCGGCACCCAAGGGAATGGCTTATGTTTTTAATACTATGGACAGATTTGTTTCACAGAATGCTATTTGGGTTCAGAGCCTTCCAGGGTGTTCTAGGCTCAAGTTTTCCACCAACTTTGCCTTTCTTTTCTTTCCTTATTTTTTCCATGGGAATTTAGTGCTTGTGCAAAGCCCCAGACTGACTTTTGGGCCCCTGAAGTCCCCTGTGTATCCACACCACAAGTACACATGTATTAGCCCTGACCTCCTTAGCTTTGAGACTGAATTTGGCTTTGGATTTGACTATTTTCAGCTTAAAAATCAGTGTTTAATAAATTCTATCTAATCCTTAACTTCTTCTTGGGCTAAACATGTAGAGAAGTGAATGAGGGGATTTGTAGGAAGATGAAAATGCTAGAAATTTCTCCACATGTTTAAGTCTTGATTGGTTTCTGTCTATTCACTGACCTGAATAATAACTGTTTCACATGGAGATTTTAATTTTACTATAATATTACATCTCTCTAATTATTCAATGTTTTGTATAAAAAATAAGAGGGAGAAAACTAAGATAAAGCAAGATTTGAATATAAGTTCTTAGGTGGAATTTTCAGCTAAATTAAAATAATCTGTCATTTATCTTTTCCATTTATGCACTCTTCCACCTCTTCTTCATGTGAAATGACCCTCCCTGATTTGAGAGATCTCTTCCCACTCAGTGAATTCAACCCCACTGATAATTTCTTTTCTAGAACAATTTGAATCTATATTCTTTAACAAATACATTTTTTTTTCATATTAACTTAAAACAACACATTGGCACAATTATGTAGTGCAGGGTTGTCCAATCTTTTGGCTTCCCTGGACCACACTGGAAGAAGAATTGTCTTGGGCCACACATAAAATACACTAACACTAATGATAGTTGATAAACTAAACAAAAATTGCAAAAAAGTCTCATAATGTTTTAAGAAAGTTTATGAATTTGTATTGGGCTGCATTCAAAGCTATCCTAGGTGGCATGTGGCTCACGGGCCATGGGTTGGACAAGTTTGGCATAGTGTGATTAGAGGGTCAGGCTAAGCTTTGGTGCTTTGGGATGACTAATATGACAGGCCTAAGAGTTCATTATTATTTTTTGTTTCTAAGAGGTTTACTCTTGTCCGAACATTAGTTTGGCAACTTAAGGTTTGTTTGTTTTCTTGAGTTATTTGTTGCAAATCTCCTCACTTTGCAAAGTTCAATCAGTTTTGTAACTATAGGAACTTTTTGAGATTTTCTAGTTTAAACATTTATCTCATTTTTGGAAATGAGGGAACTGAGAGAAGTTAAATGAATTGTCCAAATTAGCATACTTAATATTTTCTTTCTTTCATACTTCTATCCTCTGTCTGTATGCATCGCTATTCTTTGCATCTCCTCTTCTATGGAAGTAAAGCCTGAAAGAATATTGCTTTACTTAGTTGGTAAGGAGTTGTCATTTTGTAGAATTTACCCTCCTCTCTATTTCTAGGCCAGCCACTTGCCCCAAAGGTCATAGAGAAGACTGTTTTAGTTGCACATCACCAAGTGACGGGAAAATGGCCAAAGCAGACATGTTTTGTGTCAAAACTTTTTCTTCTTCCTTTCTACATCGCTCACCACATCCTGGCAATCCAGTTCCTAGGCCTGCCCAAAGTGAAATTATATTCCTAATACTACCTCTAGGTCTCTGTCTTCAAATTAGGACTGTTAATCACTTGTAAAGTTATATTTCAGCTGAAGGAAAGCTATGTCATTATGAAGCAAATGACTCATGGTTGACCCTTTAGAACACATTTTCATTAAAAAAATACTGATGGTTAAGTAAATTAATTTTTAATTGATAGATTGAATGAAAGAGATACTTTTGAAAGGATAGGACTTCCTGGAACTCTTTGGATGGTCTAGGCTACTGCCTCCTGAAAAACCAGCTAGGAGGAATAAGGGCCATTTTCTGAAAAGCTGCCAACCCTTGTTGCCATTATTAATGTTTCTTAGTAAGCAGGAAGTATATATTTCCCCTAAGGAAGTGTGATAGTACATTAAGGCCTCTAAATACATTTTAGTAATAAAAATGTTAATTGAGAGATTGCTTATAAAATTGAGTGACATTTAGATCTGATTGTTTATTGGCTATAATTTTCTATTTAGAGTTCTGAATCTGTTTCTTTTTCTCCTCCAAAAGGAAACCCTGCAGCAGGTGAAAATTATCTCAATAAACAACCCGCTTGTTTTCCTGAATGCAAAAAAATTTTATACTGATTTAATGAACATAATCCAAAAGGAAAATGCCTGTAATCAGCCACTTGATGATATCAGCAAGGTAGGATCAATGGTTTGATTAGAATGTCATACTACATGTAGCCTTATATCATGACAATAAAACATGTATCAAGTAAATAATAATACATCACACAAGTATTTTGAGACCTCTCCCTTCAGCAAAACCTATGATTATTTGATTCTTTTAGTTAATTTTTAGGTAATCACTCTCGTGTTCATTCTTCATTTATTCAGCATATATTTAATGGACATGTGTTGCAGGTACTACAGCACTAAAAAGAATAAATAAGACAAATGATCTAATTTAATGGATCTCTTAACCAACCTCCAAAGGATTTTTTTTTTTTTGAGATGGAGTCTCGCTGCGTCACCCAGGCTGGAGTGCAGTGGTGCCATCTCGGCTCACTGCAAGCTCCGCCTCCCGGGTTCACGCCATTCTTCTGCCTCAGCCTCCTGAGTAGCTGGGACCACAGGTACCCGCCACCATGCTCGGCTAATTTTTTGGTATTTTTAGTGGAGACAGGGTTTCATGGTGTTAGCCAGATGGTCTCGATCTCCTGACCTCGTGATCCACCCGCCTCGGCCTTCCAAAGTGCTGGGATTACAGGCGTGAGCCACTGCGCCCGGTCGAAAGGATCTTTTTTTTAAACCAAAAAAAGGCATTAGATCTAACTCTAAACGTGATAGAATATGATAAATGACTTCAGAGACGCATAAACTGTTGCCATCATTTTAATAATTTTATTATAATGTTCCAGAATTCTTTATCTCCATTTATACTGTCAATTAACAGTGATATTGAATCAAATGTGCATCAATGTGATTTAATATAAATAAGCTATCTATTATCATTTGACTCCTTAAGCCTCTGTAATGTTAGGAGTGTGGACTTTGAGGCCAAGCTGCCTGGGTATGCCGCTTACTAGCTGTGGAACTTTGAGTTGTTGAATCTTTGTTCTTCAGTTTTCTCACATGTAATTGAGATGATTAAATGAGTTAATAAAGGCAAAGCACTTAGAATAGTGTTTGGCCTACTCAACACTATAACATCTTAGTTAGCATTATTAGTTTGGTTGACTACTGTCTCCATGAAGCTTTCCTTGACTCCTCTAGATCACAAGGATCTCTTCTTTTTCTTGTGTCCTCGAGCTACTTATCCCCCAGTCATTTAGGTACACAGAAGATCTTGACCTTCCCATTTCTGATGTCTTAGGAGCTGTCCTGAGCCACATTCCTGTCCCTTACAGCTTCACACTTCTGCCTTTGGGCCTTACCCTAATTTGTACCATAGAAACCTTATATACAGGATCAGATACGTAATTTACAGGGGCTCAGTGCAAAATGAAAATGTGAGGTCTCCTGTTCAACAATTATTAAGGATTTCAAGATGGTGACAGAAGATCATTAAGCCAGATGGGAGATCCTTCTAAGAGTAGGCCCCTTTTGTGAGGAAAACTATAGAGGTAAAGTGCCCTTCTCATCACACTGTATCAAGGGTACCTACAATCAACATGATTTATCAACATGTTTACTCTACCTTGATCACCTGGATAAGGGAGTGTTTGCCAGGTTTCTACACTGTAAAGTGATTCCATTGTCTCTATTCTGTGCTCTCCGGAAGAAAGTCACTGTGTGCAGCCTACACTTAAGAAGCGTGGAATTATGATCCACCACCTTAAGGGTCGAATATCTACATAAATTATTTTGAAATTCTTTTGCAAGGGAGATTTCAGATGAGGTTGTTTTTTTTTTGTTTTTTTGTTTTTTTTTTGAGACGGAGTCTCATACTTTCGCCTAGGCTGGAGTGCAGTGGCCCGATCTTGGCTCACTGCAAGCTCCACCTCCAGGGTTCACGCCATTCTCCTGCCTCAGCCTCCAGAGTAGCTGGGACTACAGGCGCCCGCCACCACGCCTGGCTAATTGTTTTTTTGTATTTTTAGTAGAGACGGGGTTTCACCGTGTTAGCCAGGATGGTCTCGATCTCCTGACCTCGTGATCTGCCCGCCTCGGCCTCCCAAAGTGCTGGGATTACAGGCGTGAGCCACCACGCCCGGCCCAGATGAGGTATTTTTAAGAGGTGGGAAAGGAAACTCAGGTTCACTGAATATCTCTCAGGGGCCAGTCCCTTTAATCAGGCTAACTTAATCATCACCAGCCCTGAGATGTAAGTGGCATTACCTGAATGTTACATAAAAAGGGAGGTAGAAATAGAGAGAGATAAAATAACCAGATGGAAATTGTATAGCTGATAACTGTAAGTCAGGCTTAAAATACATAAGCTGTAGCACTGGCTATAAAGAAGAGAAAACACGGGTTCTCTAGTCAGCCTTTAAGATAAAAACTGATCTCGTGAGAGAAGCAGTGTAATGTAGTGGCTGGGAACAAGAGGCTTGGAATTGGAAGGGCATGAACTTTGGTTTTAACCCATGCTCTTACTAGTTTTGTGGCTTTGCTGAAGTTATTTAACCTTTCTAATCTTTGACTCTTTCATATAAAAAATAAAATTTATAACTTCATATGCTTGTTCTGAGGATTAAATGGTTAGTGTGAAGTCCTTGGCATATAGTGAGGAGTGAAGAAATATCAACTGCTATTAATATGATTAACAAAAATAGCAATAATACATTATTTGAGAAATAGCAGATGATCTCCTTAGAGGCATCAATTATTGTCAGACAAGATTAACTGTAGGATACAGAGCTGTTTTTTTTTTTTTTTAATCCAGCATTTTCATGTAGTGGTAGTATATATGATCAGTGGTTCTCCCTCTTAAAATGCAATGTTAATAAAGATGATTTCTGATTGAATATGCTACTTAAAAATGTGCAAATGTTTAATTTCTAATCCAAAATCAAAACAAACTTAGTTTTGCAGAAAATATTCTAAAGAAGACAGTCTGACTGATAACATAAATTATTTAATGAATTGCTGTATACTTAGAATTAATTATTTTATTATTTCATAGTTTGTTTTATACATTATTCTGAAAAGAATGCTAGTGAAAAACAATTTTGGAGATGAGTTTTTTTGTTGTTCTTTATAAGTAAAAGAATTATGTGATTTTTTTCAGACAGAAGTAAAATTTTATAACATTTTTCTTCTTTATGTTTGTTTTTATTTTAGTGTGAACAAAACACATTGCTCAATTCCCTATCCAATGGCAACTGCAATGGTGAGTTAGCTTTAAGGAAAAAGAAAATCTAAGTGTTTACCTTGAAGATAGACCAGAGAATAAAATCTTCTTGCCCTTCTCCTCCTCATCTGCCTCCCTCTTCTGTTCTTCTTCCTTTTTTCTCCTAATTGTCCTCTTCCCTCTACTCTCCTCCTCCCTTCTACTGGCTTTAGCTTGAGCTTATGTTACCAAGTAAGCACTAATACTTTTATCTGCAGAAAATAGATTTAGCCGTTTGGCTCCTTCTCCCTTCTCTTTCTTTCTCCCACTTCCTCTCCTGTCTTCTCCCTCTCTCCTTCACTTCTAGTCTTCTTTCTCTTCCTCCTCTCTCTTCTTCTTTCCTCCTTTTTTTTTCTATTTTCTCCTTCTCCTTTCTCTCTTCATTCTTTTCTTCCTTTTTCTCTTTACTTCTTCCTCTTCCCTGTTCTCTCTTCAGTCTCCTCCTCCCATTTTCTTTCTTTTCTTCTTCCCTCCTCTCTCCTTTTCCCTCTCCTTCTTCTTCCTCCTCTCCCACCTCTTTTCCTTTTCTCTCCTCTTTCCTCTCCTTCTTCTTTTCATTTACTTAAACATTTGAACCAAAAATTGAAATTCATGGCATTAGTGTAGTTTTAATATGGATGAGGATTTATCATGAAATATATCTTTGAATATATTTTGGATCTCCACCCAAAACAAACTAGCAATTTAAAGCTATTACATGTTCAGATTTACCTGAAAAATCAGGTGACGAGAACAAATATTTTGATGGTGGATGCTTGTTAAATTACCAGGTCAATGTTCTCTAGAAGTTTAATTATCTTTCTTTGCAAACTCATCAATTGATGTGAACATTGTCTCAGTATAGAGAAAATTAAAAGATATACAAGAAAATATGAATGAGAAGTGTTGTGATATTATAACTAAATGATAAAAGAGTTGAATTGAAACAGATTTGTATATTTATCTTTTAATTTGATATCTACTAAGATTAAAGCATCAGTGTAGTTAAATTATTCATAATTGTGACTTTTATTTAATATAAAAGGTTATACAAAAATCTCTTATTTTTTGTGTCATGCAATATTTGCTTAGCCAATTTCTTCTAAGTAGGTGGAGATAAAAGTGATTTTTATTGGAAATCTTTGACAGATATCTAGTTGTATTACTTTTTATTTTGAATTTTTGGAAATAATTTTAGTTACAAATATGTTAGATTTTTAAAAATGTTACTAATGGAATGACATCTATTACTTTAAACATATGCTTCAAAATAACTATGTTCTTTTTAGCATGGAGCTAAAGAAATAACATGATTTTTAAAAGAATGAAATAGCATTATACATTTTTCTGTTATTAGATCACAAGTTTGAAGAAATAGGTTGATGCTGAAAATTCAGGGTGAAAACTGGATTTTTTAACTTCCCTTTTTCTTATTAATAAGAGGAAGTCAATTATGGATCTATTTTTTTTAATTTACTTTAAATAATTTTTATTTTATTATAGATTCAGGGGAGACGTGCAGGATGATTACACTGGTATATTGAAAATAGTACCCAATAGGTAGTTTTTCAACTTTCTCCTCATTTCCTACGCTCCCTACTTTTGGAGTTCCCAGTGTCTATTATTTCTATTTATATGTCCATGTGTACTTATTGCTTAGCTCCCACTTATAAGTGAGAACATGTGGTATTTGGTTTTCTATTTCTGAATTAATTCACTTAAAATAATGACCTCCAGCTCCATCCATGTTGCTGCAAAAGACATAATTTCATTCTTTTCTATGGCTGTGTAATATTCCATCGTGTATATATAGTACGTTTTCTTTATCCAGTCCACCTAGATTGATTCTATGACTTTTCTATTGTGAATAGTACTGTGATAAACATAAGACTGCAGGAGTTTCTTTGATAAAATGTTTTCTTTTCCTTTGGGTAGATACCCAGTAGTGGGATTGCTAGGTTGAATGGTAGTTCTATTTTTAGTTCTTTGAGAAATTTCTATACCGTTTTCCATGGTGGAGGGCAGGGTTTGAACTAATTTACGTTCCCACCCACAGTGTGTAAGCATTTCCTTTTCTCCATATACTTACCAACATCTGTTAGTTTTTGACTTTCTAATAATAGCCTTTCTGACTGGTGTGAGATGGTATCTCATTTGATTTTGATTTGCATTTCTCTGATGATTAATGATGTTGAGCATTTTTCATGTTTGTTGGTCGCATGTATGTCTTCTTTTGAGAAGTGTCTGTTCATGTCCTTTGCTCACTTTTTAGTGGGGTTATTTTCTTTTTCTCATTGAAGTTCAAATTTCTTATAGATTCTAAATATTAGTCCTTTGTTGGATGCATGGTTTGTACATACCTTTTCCCATTCTCTAGGTTTTCTGTTTAATCTGTTGGTTGTTTCTTTTGCTGTGCAGAAGGCCTCTAGTTTAAGCCCCATTTGTCTACTTTTGTTTTTGTTGCATTTGCTTTGAGATCATATTCATAAATCTTTTGCTTACACCAATGTCCAGAAGAGTTTTTCCTAGGTTTTCTTCTAGAATTTTTATAGTTTCAGGTCTTATATTTAAGGCGTTAATCCATCTTGAGTTAATTTTTGTATATGATGGAAGTAAGGGTGTAGATTCATTTGCCTGCATGTGGCTAGCCAGTTTTCCCAGCACCATTTTTGAATAAGCAATCCTTTCTTCATTTTTAATATTTGTTAATATCATTGAGGATCAATTGGTTATAGGTATGTGGATTTATTTCTGGATTCTCTATTCTGTTCCATTGATCTATGTATCTGTTTTTGTACCAGAACCATGCTTTTTTGGTTACTATAGCCTTGTAGTATAGTTTGAAGTTGGATAATGTGAAGCTTCCAGCTTTATTCTTTTTCCTTTAGGATTGCTTGCCTATTTTAGCTCTATTTTGGTTCCATATGAAGTTTTGAATTATTTTTTCTATTTTTGTGAAAAATGAGATAGTGTGTTAGGAATTGTATTGGATCTGTAGATTGTTTTGAGTGGTAGTAATTTTAATGACATGGATTCTTCATTTCCATGACCATGGGATGTTTTTCCATTTGTTTGTGTCATCTGCAATTTCTTTCATCAGTGTTTTGTAGTTCTACTTGTAGAGGCCTTTCACATCCTTGTGTAAATGTGTTTCTAGGTATTTTACTTTTTTGTGGCAGTTGTAAATAGGATTGAGTTCTTGATTTGGTCTTTCAGCTTCAGCTTTGTTGGTGTACATAAATGCAACAGATTCTGTGCATTAATTTTGTATCCTGAAACTTTACTGAGTCATTCATTAGTTCCAGAAACCTTTTGGTAGAGTCTTCAGAGTTCTCTAGGTATAGAATTTTATCATTTTTGAAGACAGATAGTTTGACTTCTTCTCTTCCTATTTGGATACTTTTTATTTCTTTCTCCTGCCTTATTTCTCTGGCTAGCACTTCCAGTACTATGTTGAATAGGAGTGGTGAGAGTGGGCATCCTTGTCTTGTTCCAGTTCTTAAGGGGAATACTGTCAGTCTTTGCCATTCAATATGATTTTGGAGATGGGTTTGTCGTAGATTGCTTTTATTATTTTGATGTATGTTCCTTTGATACCTAATTTGTTGAGGGTTTGTGTCGTGAAGGGATGTTGGATTTTATTGAATACTTTTTCTGAATTTATTAAGATAATCACATGGCTTTTGTTTTTAATTCTGTCTATGTGGTGAACCACATTTATTGATTTATAAATGTTGAACCATCCTTGTGTCCCTGGAATAAAACCCACTTGATCATAATGAATTTTTGTTTTTGATGTGCTGCTGCATTCACTTTGCTAGTATTTTGTTGAAAATTTTTGTGTCTTTGTTCATCAGGGATATTGGCCTTTAGTACTACTTTTTTATTGTGTCCTTACCAGATTTTGGCATCAGGATGACACTGGTTTCAAAGAATGAGTTAGAGAGGACTCTCTCTTCCTCAACTTTTTGGAATAGTTTCAATGAGCTTGGCACTAGCTCTTCGTTGTATGTCTGGTAGAATTCGCCTGTGAATCCATCTGGTCCTGGACTTCTTTTTGGTTGGTAGATTTTTTTTATTATGAATAAATCTCATAATTCTTTATTGGTCTGATTAGGATTTCAATGTCTTCCTGGTTCAATCTTGGGAGGTTGTATGTTTCCAGGAATTTATCCATTTCCTCTTTGTTTTCTAGTTTGTGTGCATAGAGATGGTCACAGTAGTCTCTGAAGATCTCCTGGATTTCTGTGCTATCAGTTGTGATGTCACCTTTACCATTTCTCATTGTGCTTATTTGAATCTTCTCTCTTTTTTTTCTTTTGGTTTACCTAGCTAATAGTCTATTAATTTTGTTTAGCCTTTCAAAGAACCATTGTTTCATTTCTCCTTGGTATTTTTTTTGTCTCAATTTCATTTAGTTGTACTCTCATTTTTGTTATTTCTTTTCATCTGCTAGCTTTGGGTTTGATTTGTTCTTATTTGTCTAGTTCCTTTGGGTATGATGTTAGGTTGTTAACTTGAGAGCTTCCTATCTTTCTGATGTAGATACTTAATGCTATAAACTTACCTCTTAACACTGTTTTTTTTTTTTTTTGCTGTATCTTAGAGGTTTGTTATGTTGTATCTCTATACTGATTTGTTTCAAAAATACTTTTGATTTCTACCTCAATTTCATTGTTTACTCAAAAGCCATTCAGGAGCAAGTTGCTTAATTTCCATGTACTTGTGTGATTTTGAGAGTTTCTCTTAGTATTGATTTACACTTTTATCCCACTGTATTCCAAAAAGATGCTTGATATGATTTGATTTTTTTTTGGAATTTATTTAGATTTGCTTTATGATCAAGCACGTGGTCAATTTTACAGAATGTTCCATTTGCAGATGAGAAAAATGTATATTCTGTGCTTGTTATGTGAAATGTTCTGTAGCTATTCAGTCTATCCAGTCAAGAATCCAATTTAAATCCAGAGTTCCTTTGTTAGTTTTCTGCCTCAGTGATCCTTCTAGTGCTGCCAGTGTGATATTGAAGTCCCCCACTATTATCATCTGGCCACTGTCCCTTTTCTTAGGTCTAGTAGTATTCATTTTATAAATCTGGGTGCTTCACTGTTTGATGCATATATATTTAGGGGTAGTTAAATCTTGTTGAATTGAAACCTTTATCATTATATAAGGCCCTTCTTTGTCTTTCTTTCTTTTTTTTTGCCATTGTTGGTTTAAAGTCTGTTTTATTTGATACAAGAATAGAAACTCCTTTTATGTTTTTCATTTGTGAGATAGATTTTTCTCCACCCCCTTACTTTGAGCCTGTGAGTGTTGTTACACAAAAAATGAGGCTATGGAGGCAGCAGATGGTTGGGTCTTTAAAAAAAAAATCCATTTTGCCAAGCCATATCTTTTAAGTGGAGCATTTATGCCTTTTATATTCAAGGTTAATATTGATATGTGAGGTTTTGTTCCTGTCATAGTGTTGTTACCTAGTTGCCTTGTAGTCTCAAATGTGTAATTGCTTTATAAAATCTGTGAACTTTGTACACAATATGCTTTTATGGTAGCAGGTATTGTCCTTTCATTTTCATGTTTAGAACTCTTTTGAACATTTCTTGTAGGGTTGGTCTGGTTGTCCTTAGCATTTCCTTGTCTGAGAAAGACTATTTCTCCTTCTTTTATGAAGCTTAGTTTGATAGAATATAAAATTCTTGGCTGGCATTTTTTTTTTCTTCAAGAAGGCTAAAAACAGACCCCCAAACTCTTCTGGCTTGTAATATTTTTGCTGAGAAGTCTACTGTTAGTGTAATGGGATTTCCTTTATAGGTAATTTAGCCCTTTTCTCTAGCTGCCTTTAAGTTGTTTTTTTTTTTTTCTTCATGTTGGCCTTGGGTAGTCTGATGACTCTGCTTCAGTGATGTCTTCTTCTACAGTATCTCACATGTGTTTTCTTAATTTCTTGTATCTGGATAATTACCTCACATGCAAGATAAAAGACATTTCTCTGAATTATTTGCTAAAATATGTTTTTCAAATTGCTTACTTTTTCTTCTTCTTCTCTCAGGTATGCCTATAAGTTATAGGTTTAGTTGTATTACATAATTTCAAATTTCTTGAAGGCTTTGTTTGATTTTTAAAATATCTTTTTCTTTATTTTTCTGTCTGGGTTAATTTGAAAGACTAGTTTTCAAGGCCTAAAATTATTCTTTTTTTCTAGTATATTATTAAAGCTTTCAAATGTGTTTTGAAATTCCTTTAGCCAGTTGTTTAATTCTAGGTGTTCTATTTGGCTTTTATAAAAATATAGCTACCTTTCAAATCCTGAATTGTTTTCTGGTTTCTTTGTGCAAGTTTTCAACTTTCTTCTGGATCTCACTGAGTTTCTTTGGAATCCACATTTTGAATTCCTTATCTGCCATTTCTGACTTTTCCTTTTGGTTAGAATCATTGCTAGAAAGTTAGCTTGATCCTTTGGAGGTGTCAAGACACTCTGTCTTTTTGTACTGCAGTAGTTCTTTCACTGATTCCTTCTCATCTGAAGGAGCTCTTGCTTATTTTTGAATTTTATATAATTTGGATGGGACTTTTACATTTTTCACTCTTTTTTCCCTTGAGGGTATACTGCAGTGTATGTGTTTTACAATCTTTTGGCTTCATTTCTGGGTGCTTTCAGGGCAAGTTTCTGCATGAGTTCCTTGGTTGTGGACAGCTTCTGTGCACTGGCTTTCTCAGATGCTGCCTGTTGTAGTGATATATCGAATGTAAGAGCCAAAACAGTATCTTCTGCAGGGCTGAGGGTGCAGAGATCTCAGGTAGCTTTTCTCCTGCACTATCACTGTGTCCTTCTGGCAGCAAGTTTTTATTTTGTGGGGCAGTTCAGGCTCCAATCCAGTAGGTGGTATTTAAGACTAAGAGCTGGCTCACTTCCCGGGAGGCTGATGAGTGGAAGCACTCAGTCTCACGGGAGGATGGCAAGGCGAGATCATGTTGGGCTGTGAGTAGGTCTCCAGGGAAGGGGCAGTGGGGCGAGCACCAGATTCTCAAGCTGAGCTGGCAGGAATGCAGTTTACCTCCCTATCGCACCCCTGCCTCAGGACTCATGACCTTCAGTTTATATAGACTTTGTCCTTTGGCTCATGGCTGCAAAGTGGCTGCAGACTGTGGATGAAGCTCTCTGTCCACTCCCACTAAAACCAACTCAGGGCAGAGCCACCTTCCCCAGTCCAGAGCAGACAACTCTGTAGCTTATGTCCTCCATTGCAGGGCTGCTGCTGTTCTGTATAGGAAGGAGAAGGTGGTCCCTGCTCATTGTGCAATCCCAAGCAGGGAGGGTTCACTTTCAATAGTGGTGGAGCTGCCATGAAAAGCACTTTCTCCAAGTGCTTTCCTTCACACATACCAGCCCCCATCAGGGAGAACCTCTTCTGAGTCTGCAATAGTGGATGAGGGGAGTGGGACATGATCACCTCTCCATGTCTATTCCTGGCTGCTGGTGCTGCCCCCTTTCAGTGATTGGTACCACATCTATGTTTCCTTTGTCCCAGGGGGGGCTTTGGTGAGCTGAGTGCCCACCCATACAAGTGGCTGAAAGTTAGATCTCCAGAGGTCTGAAAGCTCCCCTGGGACCCACTGGTCCTCTGCACCTGCCAAAGTCAGAGCGGATTGTAGGAGATGTTTGCGGGCAGTCTGGTGGTGCAGCAACTCAAGGACAGAGAATCTTCTGGCAGGGCAGAAGTCCACCATAGGTGCCACATATAGTATGGTGCCATCTTAGCTTAGATCTGAGGATAGTGAAGGCACACATGTGTGAGCTGGTCACCTGGTTCTTTGACCCTGAGAAGTTCTCAAGTTGCCACCAACAGCATTGCACAGTCACAAGAGCAGAGGGACTCCCTAAGAGTTTGGTGGTCTGCAGATTGTCACAGGGGTGAGGGGAACAGAGAAGCACCCCCACCTATGTTTTCCGTGAAGTCTGAGTTCCTCGGCTGCCAGTCTCTCAGACTTTGCTGATTTTTAAGTGTGTGCAACCCTGCTTCTTCCATTAGGATTTCTGACAGGTACTGGCTCTCTTCCCTCAATATTCCATTTAGGACATGCCCATTCACCAAAAACTTTGACCTAGTTTTTGAAGAGAACTGGTATCTGATGTCCCTAGTTAGCCATCTTGAAAAAAACGAATTACAAATATTTTTAGAAAGCAAGAATGGCTTACTAAAATAAGGTTAGTAAGGAGAAATAAGGTTACTGCCTTATTTCTCAAGTCTTCACTATTATTCTTTTCCCATTGACTGTCTCTTTCATTTAACATTATTTCCCAAAGAATTTGGTATTTGTTACTATTATGGCTTTATCACTAGGCACAAAAACTTAATAGATGGTCAATTAATGAATAAATGGAAAAAAGGGAGCAAACAAGGGAGGGAGAGCAGGAAAAATGAAGGCAGAATCACTGAGGTCCAAATCATTACCTAAACACTTGTTAGGATTATATAAGGTCATATGGTATATAATATTAACATCACTCCTTGGTAAGAGAGAAAAAGAAGCAAGAAATAAATGAAATATATAATTACATTATAATGTATAATTATATATTTATATAAACAATATATATTATATATAATATAAAGTATATATAAATATATAATTTTATATGTATTTATATATTAAATTGATATATTTATTAGGTATATATATGTTGTAATAAATGTGAGAATGATTCAGAAGCATCTTGCTAAAGGTCTGGGAAAAGGGGAAACTAGTCTGAAGAACTTAATTAGGACTATCATCTTTGGCTGAAGATCTGGTTGGACACTAAACTTGGGCTGTTGTGTTCTCTCTCAGATACCAGCTAGGAGAGCCCCGAGTCTTACTGTCTCTCTCATGACCATACACTGGGTCATTATACAAGTTTCAACACATTTCAAATAATGAAAATTATACAGGCAGGTTTCTGTACAAAATTCAGTTAAGTTGGAAATATTTAACAGAAGGAAATTTACAACAAAAATATAACCCCAAAACTACCATATATTTGGAAATATGTAACAATTAAAAGGAAAAGAGGAAAACTCGTATCATTCACACATGAAATAATTGTATATTTAAAATATAAAAATAATACACTATATTTGAATTAATAAGAAGTTAAAAGTTTCCTGTAATTCATAATCAATATAAAATCAATTGGTTTCAATATACTATCATCAAAGAGAAAATACATAAAAGCTGCCATTTACAGTATCTTTAAAAAAAATCAAATCTTAGAAGTGAATTTAAATAAAAATGTATAGACCTACACAGGATGAAGGTGTACAACTTTATTATGAGACATTAAAAATACCTGTAGCAAGTAAATATTTGTAAATAAATGGAGGGAAACACAATGCCCATTGATTAGAATACTTGATATCAAAAAGCATAATTTCTAAAACTGATTTATAGATTTATATTTAATATCAAGTAAAGTTACAATAGAATATTTTAATGGCTTTTTACAAGCTTATTTAAATTTTTAAATAAAAATGCAAATGGCCAAGAATAGTCAGACACTTGAAAAATATGAACAAATGAAGGGTATGTCCTCTTAGCATCAAGATGTATTATAAAACTCTAATAATCACTGCAGTGTAGTATTGGATCAGAAATAAATAGGTCAATATGACAGAGTAGAGAGTTCAGAGGGGGAAAACCCTCACATGTATTGCAGTTTTATTTATGACAAAAATGGCACTATAGAGCAATGGGAAAGGACAGTCTTGATGATAAATAATGCAGAGACAATTGTGTATCTATATGAATGAAATTAGGCCCCTAATCCACACCATACCACACATATGTATGAGGTAGATCAATCTCAATATAGTAGACAAAATGTAAACTTAGAAGAGCATATAGGAAAATATCTTAAAAGACCTTGGAATAAGTAAATTTCCTTAAAACAAGAAATATAAAGCATTAAGCATAAAGAAAATGATTATTAAACTTCACTATATTATTTTTAAGAACTTTTGTTTACCAGAAGGTACTATATAAAACATGAAAAAATAAGTCAGAGTGGAAGAAGATAGATGTAACTTATAAAATGCAGAAAGGACTGCTTTCTACTACAAATCAACGAGTAAAAGAAGGCAGACAACTCAATAGAAAAATAAGCAAAAAACATGAACAGGCATTTCACATAAAGGGACATTTTCTAAGTTACCAAAATATATACATATAGGAATATGCTTGACTTCACTATTATTATTCACAGCTATTATTGGGGAAATGCAAATTAAATAACTCTATATGTATGATATTGGTCAAAATGGAAAAATCTGACAATACCAAGGATTGGTGAGGATATAGGGCAACAAGAAGTCTCCTACAATGTTGGTGGTAGTATAAACTCTTACAAGTTGAGTATCACTCATCTGAAATGTTTATGACCAGAAGTGTTTTATATTTTGAATTTCTTTGGATTTTGGAATATTTATTTATGCATTATAAGGTATCTTAGTAATGGGACCCAACTCTGAACACGAAATTAATTTATGTTTTATATACACCCTATACACATAGTCTGAAGGTAATTTTATACAATATTTTAAATAATTTTGGGCATAAAACAAAGTTTGTGTGCATTTAATCATCAGAAAGCAAATGACGTGGACAATCATCTCTGGTTGTTTGTCATTACCATCACTCCTGACTGAATTTATATGCTACTAATAAGCAATCATTTTCTTACATTGATTCACATGTAAGTACTGAACAGTAACAATTATGACATACCATTAAGATAGTAAAATGATGTGTTCAAGGTAACTTATGATGTCATGTTGACATGCAGAAAGTTTTGGATTTTGGAGCATTTCGGATTTTGCATTTTCTGATTACCATCTGTGCACCCACCTTGGAAAACAGTTTGGCAATGTCTTATAAAGTTGAAGATACACATATCCTGTGATCAGCAATTCTGCTCTTAGTTGTACATCCTGAAGAAATGATAATTTATGTGCAGCCAAGTACACACACCAGAATATTCACAATAATATTGTTTGAAACTGTCCAAACCTGGAAATAACTCAGGTGTCCAACTAAAGCAGCAGGTACGTATAAATTGTGACATATTTATACAACTGAGTTTTTACTTAATATATTTGTTATATGTTATACTGACATAATAATGAAAATTATATACATCTTATAAACAATGTTGGGGAGAAAAGCAAGACAAATGAAAACATATAGTAAGGTTCTAATTTCATTCATATAAACTTAGATGAATAAAAAAGCTGAATTATATTAATTTCTGCACTTCTAAGACAATTAAAAAAAGAATCTCTTAATATTTGTATCTGGAGGAGTTACAAGATTTTTCATAAAATTGTTTATTAATTCCCCAAAACTGGAAATAAGCAAAACACCCATTAGCAGTACAATGGACAAATAATATGTAGAATGTTTTTGTAAGAGGATAAAATACATAGTATAATATCAATTGAATTACAACATATAATATGTTGTAAATCAATATACAACACAATAAAATAGAATATAAATATATGAATGAACTGCATGGACCCACATTAACATGGATGCATCTCAGATGTCAGCTTTTCTGGTCTTTTCTAGTTTATTGTGGCAAATTTACTTTTACCTGCCTTGTGCTCTCAGAGAACACTTATGTAATACTAGAATAATACTTACTTAACTTCTTGAGTGCCTTGCTCTCTTTCTGAACTGAAAAATTTTTAAGGGAGTTTCTTACTTCTGCATCCTGACCAGGCCCACTTTGCACAGAACAGTAGCTGATGGGCATGATCACCTTTGCTGGGTCCTCGTGAAACTCTTTGGTACCCAGTGGCCCTTCGATACTTGCCAGACATAGTTTATCAGAACACTTCTGACATCCTCCTTCTCTCCCCTCCAAAGTTTCCTCGGTCCTCTTATCTCTCTCTCTTGTTCAAGTAATGCCCTGCTGTACTCTCCTATGCTTTAAATGCTGAGGTTATGTGCACTGTGCTTATTTTTTATTTCACATCTTAATTTAATCCCTAAAACCTGTAACTTTGTTTCATTACCTTTACAGTTTTACTTCTGTGACTCTGATTCTGTCCTTAATTATGTTTGAAATTAGTATTATCTTCATATTGTTTTTTATCTTATGCTATGAGATAGCCTTTGTTGTATTCTACAGATAGAAAATACCCAGTATGTATGTGCATACCAGACACAATAATAGATCAGGGCATTTTTTTCCTATGAGCCAAAGTAGCCTCAGAATCCTCTCAACATGTTGTTGTAAGAAGCTACTACAAATGGAGTTTACATGCAGCTGAGATCTAATTGCCATTCCAGCTTTATTTCGTTCTGTGACATAATGACAGATTAATGTTAAATCACTTTTACTTTAAAAAATCCGTCCCGTTCTTAATAAATTATAATGGTTTCCTTCTGAGGATCAAGTACTACTCCCTAGCGTGGCACCTAAAAGGCTTCCTTATCCTTTCAAATTACTTTCCTTCTTACCACACATTATACAAGCTCTCCATCCCAGCCAGACAAATCCATTTATGGCTCCAACATCTAACTTAATCATCTCTGGGTCTAAGCCTCTATTTGGATTCTCATAACTAGAACCATCTCCCTTTTCTTCCAATCCAAATTTTATACTTTTTCTGAGGTTTAATAGAGAAGTAAAATATATTGAAGGTACACACTTCTTTTCAATCTTGTTAGGGAGAAAAAAGTCAACTAGATCTGTATGGAAGAATTCTCAGTCAAGTGCAGACTGGGATTCAGTATCTTCACCTATAAAGTGGAACTCATAGTAATAGTGAAACAGAGAAATTACCACATGCTTTAATCAATCACATATTGCCTATATGGTTATAGAGTCATTTTATTTATGCATATTTTCCTCCTAACTAGATTTTAAGGTAAATAATGCATTTTTAATTTCCATTGTATTATCCTTCGTTGTCCAATGAACAAAATATTTGTATAGCAATTCACAGGGCATTATTCTCAATAACTAAAATAGGTAATAGACAAACACTCTACTCTTCATTTTAAAATAATTAAAATAATTACCAGAACAGTCTTCATTTTACTGATGAAGTTGAGGCCCGTATGGTAGACTTAACTTGCTCTGGATCATGCAGCTAGTTAGGGGTAGTATAGGCAGGACTTAAGTCCCTGTTGAAAGTAGGCTATATACATGAAAGGGGATACTTAAAATTGAGATTCAAGAGGATTGGTCTAAATGCAGCCTGCATGGAAGGAAGCAAGAATGATAGGGCGATAATAATCTAGAGAAGAGGAGTGAAGTTTCTATCTTCCTCTTCTTTGGTCACCAGGTTATGAAAATGGAGATGAAGGACTCAAAAGAGATTTCAGCAGTGTAATGAACACCAGCTGGAACTGTTTGGAAGTTGGAGTAAGGGAGAGAACAATACAAATGATAATTCGGAAACTTTGAAACTCTCAAACTGGGAATAATAGGGAAGCCAGGAAAACAGCTAAAAGGAAAAGTGAGTTTAGGTAGGACAATGGTAAACTTAAGCTAAATGAAGTCATCCAGGAGACATCAAGTGGGTTTTGGGAACTACAGAATAGATCTAGAATTGATTAAAGGAAGAAAAGACATAAACTGAGTAAGGGAATGGGCAAGAAGGAAGAGATTTAAAAATAGCCCTCTCCCCTAAAAATCGTTTCAGAAGGAAAAGATTTGTAGTTGAGCACATGATAGAATAATCAAAATATATGAAGCAGGGTTACATCAATTATGAACTGGAAATCATGCTATTTCTCTTAGTAAAAATAAAAATTTCTCAATTTTTAGAGACATCTTCCATTACCACTTTTAGTAGTTTGAGTCTCCAAAACACTTCAGTCATTTATGTCAATACGAAGAGGCACTCTGTTGAGGTCTTTCTTAGCATTATGACTTGCTGGGTCTACCTCCACTGCCTAGTCATCTACTTAACTTCCAATCATTATCAAGTCTCAGCTCACATATCACATTCTTCCATTCACTCCTGCATTAATTCATGCTCTTGTTCACTCAGTTAATCTTTCTTGTACATATTGAACATCTAATAAATCCTGGGCACAACAATGAATGCTGGATATTCAAGGATGAAGAAAGTACACATGAATTCTGCCATCACAGACCTTGAAATCTAAACAAGTTCCCACCCTTATTACTCATTTCCCAAATAAACAATGCAGGTATATTAGTTTCCTATTGCTGCTGTAATAAATTGCCATGAGTTTAGTGGCTTAAAACAGCATGGATTTGTTATTTTACAGTTCTAGATGACAGAAGTCACTGAAATGAGTCTGGAGATAAAATCAAGTTTTGGCAGGGCTGCATTCCTTATGGAGGGTCTAGAGGAGAACTCATTTCCTTGCCCTTTCCAACTTTCAGAGGCCATCTGTATTCCTTGGGTCGTGGCCCTGTCCTCCATTTGCAAGCTGCCAGTGTGACATCGTCAAATCTCTCCTCTCTCATCTTCAAATCTCAGAAGAGATGTGATCTCTTCTGTCACCACATCTTCTCTGACCTCGAACCTCCTGTCTCCTTGTATGACACTGGGCCTACCTGAAAAATCTAGGATAACCTGCCCATCTCAACATCCTTAAATTAATCAAATCTACAAAGTCCCTTTTGCCATGTAAGCAACATATTCGCAGTTTCTGGAGATTAAAATGCGTGCATCTTTAAGGGGCATTATTCTGTCCATCACACAAGGTCTCCTTCATCTCCATAGCATTTTCTGCACATCTCCAGCCCTCATAACACTTTAATTTGCTAGTTCAACTGACTAGTTTCCCTACCTGATTGTGAGTCTGTTGAGGCAGTGATTACTGTCTTCCTTGTTCATCATTGTACTTATATTTTCTAGGACAGTGCTTAGAGTAGGCACTCAATACATCTATATTAGCTGACTGCTGGGAGAAAGGAAGGAAGGAAGGAAGGAAGGAAGGAAGGAAAGAAGGAAAGAAATGTTCAATAATATGTGCACGTGTTTTCCAAAGGCAATGCTGTGGTTTGTCTTCAATATTTATCTTCTTATTTTCTTGAGAAATTTGAGATATAAATCTGCTTTTCAATAGTTAATTGATATCAACAGAAAATACCTTCTTTTAAAAAATTATGAGTTACTCACAGACTGTCAAGAATCTTTGAAGTATATAAAAAGCACTCTTAAATTATACAACTATGAATATTTTTTAATTAAAGAAGTTAATGAATATTCCACAGGAGAGAGCTGGCTTCCACAGTCTGGAGTTAATTACCCACCCACACCTGATGGTTAATTTCTTTCTGAAACGTTGTTTTTGTGTAGATAAAGCCCATCATTTAACACATTCCACATAGGTATAGATTAGTTGTCTCCTTTGCACATGCTCCAAGCTTACCTCATTTTGCTTAAGGCAGGATATTAGCTGTGCATTCACTTTACTCTTTTCGAGGATTATGTGATTTTTATTGCTCTGGTTGATTTACTTAGGAGTATAGAACACAAGGTTATAGCCATAAAATTAGTGCAATGGCAGAACTGAAAGGATACTGTGTAAAAGAAAACTTCACTTATTTTTGGAAAAATGTTAGAAATGTCCATTGTATTTAAATTTTCATTTGGGTGAATGGGTAACTTTACCATTAAGACTGTGTTTTTTCATTTAGAAGAAAATCATGAATTGCCTCTCTTAAAATAGCTTACTTAAATTATTATCCACAACTACAAGGCATGAGCCTATTGTTTTGCTTTACTTTATTTTTATTTTTGGATGGCCTGAAAACATACAAATACTTCAATTAAAGGGATAGCACAGAGGAAGTTGGATAAAAAAATAAAGACGAAGCAAACATGGCATGAACACACTCTCAGACAATGGAAGGGACATTTTAAAATCACTATTGATAAAGCCCCAAACACTTTCAGAGTTAATAATCTATCATCATGTACATTATGAGATAATTACAAGAAAATAAAGGAAATTGCAAGTACAATTTAGAAGTGAAATATGGTAGGATAGAAAAGGAACAAAAACTTGTTTAAGAATTTTCAATACCTTTTAATCACCATTTTCTAGTCAATTAAATGCAGTTATCAATCTCTGTAAGTAACATATACACAGATTGTTTTTCACTGTAATATTTTTTTAAGTTCAGAATGACAAATAAGTTTTTGATCAGCTAGTAGTGGCTTCCTGAAGCACTGAATTGATGGAAATTGTAAGATCTTGTTTGACCTCAGTGGAAAAAAATATCAAAATTCATTAGCCATGTTTGCCATGGCTGTGGATAGGGATGATTGAACTCATGTCAGACAGTTATAGATAATAATTTATGGAGCATATTCCAGGAAAAGCAATGCATTGAAATATTTTCCAAATAAAACAACTGCTAATATTCTTTCAGATTACAGTTTCTTTCTAGCAAGCCTGTCTTATAGACATTACTATTATGTTTGGTAGTAAATAAATAATAAGGCTTAAATATCTTAGAAAAATTCATAATCTATTAATTCTTAATATTTAAGTTAAATATGAATGCTAATTTTTTCTATGGAAATTTTTGAACAAATAATTTTAGATTGCAGATTATTTTGAAATATGTACTATTTTATAAAAGAGGTATCATTTGGTAAAAACAAGGCTGTATAAGTGGATAAAAAAGGACAAAATTTGATATCAATTTGTGTCATCATTGTTATTTTAAGATGTATTGTCAAATATGTCAGTGGTTTAAGTCTTTCATTTAATCAAAGCCATTGGATTTTTAAAACTTACTGATGATTTTCTTTATATTTAATAAGAGTACCCACGTTTAAGCAGTGATATGCTGGTGAATAACAAATGATTCTTGGAGTGGAGATATAAGGTCGGATGGTGGAGAAGTTCTGATCTGTAGCATTTGCCAATTTCCATGCTGTAAATATTTCTACTATCACTGATTTTAAGCTACCAACATGCTGTCATTAAGCATGGAAGATATATACACAACTGACTTTGAAGAACTGGCATCATCTGGCCCCAACTCATTACTGACTTTAAAGAAACCATATAAATTTTATTTTCTAAAAAAAGTTTGAAAAAGTCAGTGTAAGAAATCTTCAAATATTAAGCTCCAATATACATTGTAAACATGATTAGTCTTACTAATTTTTAAATCTTACTTTGTAAGAAAACATCTAACTCCATTATATATATTTTACCTATGTATATTATATAAATTTTTTATGTTTTCTCACAAAGTTTACCTAATATTTAATTGTTAGAGATTTTTATACTGTGAAAATTTAATAGAACATTTCCAAAAATGCATTTATGACCAGTCAACATTCCACTGTTGATTAGAACAAGTACTCTCTGCGTAGAGTATTTTTCTATTTCCTGCAGTCTTAATACTTTCCTATCTCTGATAAGAAGCCAGGGCATATTATACCTGAAAATATAAATAAAAGCCTCTGCATTAGTAGAGGTAAATCTTATGTTTAATCAGGCAAATAATGAATGATAATGATTACAGTTGAGTGGTCAGTAGATGAGCTATGTTGTGGCTATTTTCAATTTTGCTTGAGGTTCTAGTTTACCATTTCAGGCCGAAGGAAACATAGCCTGAATGTCCACTAACCACTTAGCCCCCCTTGCCCTGGGAGAAACAGCAGAACAGAAGGCACTACTGGAGTACCTGGCATATAGTTGGTCCTCATTAAATGGTTGAATGGGAGCAGAGGGAGTTTGAGATCTTAAGCTGTCATTAGTGTTTGATTAAGGCTGTCCACATGGTTAGAATGCATACATGTCTACATTACTTCTCCTTTTTGGAATCTGATATATCCTGCAAGGCTGCTTTTTGCATTGTCTTCCCTGATTACTCCAAAGAGACTACTCTGTTTTGTAAATTCACATTTTTATTCATTTTATCATTTTAATCATGTCATTTATATACCATTGCTATCCTTGACACTCAAAAGTATTATAAGCTCCTAAAGAAAGGAATAAGACCTCACTCATATTTGTTATCACCCACTCCTTAAAAAAATTATTCCTTAAAAGTTACTGATTATTTAGTGTTATTATCCACTCCTTCTTGAACATAGTACAAACATAACATAGTTATTATTCAGTTAATAGCATGTTATTGGATTAATATAAATACAGATCTAAAGATGAAACTGAAAACCAAGTCTTATACCTGACTACCACTTTTCAAATACATAGAAATTACTTTGTAGCATTTCTCCTTTTCCTAACAGTTACTGTCATATATAAATTTTCAGTGTTCATTTTTTATTTTACTGCTTTTTTTAAATCTGTAAGCAGGATTTTTTTTTTTTTTTAGAGACGGAGTCTCGCTCTGTTGCCCAGGCTGGAGTGCAGTGGTACGATCTCGACTCACTGCAAGCTCCACCTTCCGAGTTCACGCCATTCTCCTGCCTCAGCCTCCCGAGCGGGATTTTTTTTTAGTCTCGCTCTGTTGCCCAGGCTGGAGTGCAGTGGCGGGATCTCGGCTCACTGCAAGCTCCGCCTCCCGGGTTCACGCCATTTTCCTGCCTCAGCCTCCCGAGCGGGATTTTTTTTTAGTTGCACTATTTCCCTCATATTTTCTCCCAACTTGAGAAAGAACCACAGTCCCACTTTTATGTAGCCACTATACAGAAAAACCTTGAACATTTTAAATGGCAACGCTATTTAAATTAAGAATTAATTTTTTCAGAGAATTTCATAATAATTAATGAATTTGAATTTAAGTGATAGACTTTGCCTACAGTGGTGGGGGAATCAGCATATGTGATTTGCTCTGAAAGCCACGTCACTCCTCGGAGGGACCCCAAATGTGGCCTGTCACTGTTAAGAAATAGGTCATATCATGTAAGGAAATCGTGGCCCTAAGAATATCAATCAAAAAGAGGTCATGAACTCCTAAGTAAAATCTTGTTGTTTTCATCAGGTAGATTCAGAGGCCGATTTACTATGAACCGAATGAAGCTTAATTTTCAGGGCCTGTCATACAGATCCCTTCCAAGGCTGTGGGACAAGCCCTAGCAATGGAGTTTTTTTTTTTTTAGTGTGATTCCAAAATTGTATACGCTTCAGGCACCACAAAACGGGGCTCTACTCCGGGCATACCTACTAAGGAAACATTGTGATATTGTGGAAAAGGTACTATTCAGAATGTCTAGAGACTTTGCTTCTGTCTGTGTTTAGCACTAACTTGCCAGATATTCTTTAAAAATTATTTAAACTTTTAAACTGAACCTCAGTTTGTCCATGTATGAAATGATACTGGTAATTAACCTATTTTGTCTTCTTCTTTGAGTCATGTCATAATCACCTGAAATTGCATTCCAGTAATAGAAAATCAGAGAGTTCAGGAATAATTAATAATTTACTGAAAAATGTAAAAATTAAAAGTGTTTAGAATTACTGTTGTTAAACTTGAGGCCACTGTTACCTTCCCACCAGTCAACAAAGCCAGCAGCAGAAATCTCTTAAAATTCTCCCTAACTCAAGTCTCTGTTTCTCCTACAGAAGAAGCTTCACAGTCCTGCCCTAATGAGAAGTGTTCTTTAATCCTGGATTGCAGTGGATTTACCTTTTTTGACTCTTCTGGAGTCTCCATGCTTGTTGAGGTATTTATGGAACTTGTGTTTAGAACTGTTTCTTCCCTTTTGTTCAGTAACAGGGGTTTTCACCACCTTCTCTCCATAGTCTTGAGCCTGCTTGTTGCAATACTCATCTCACCCCATTATTTACAAAGGACGTAGAACTTTGCCCACCATCACTGTAGATTTGTTTTCAGGAGATCCTATTCAGCTTCTAGTTGTATGTATGTGTGAGGGTCAGGGATAAGAATATTTGCATGGGGTAGTCAGAGAGAACAGTACATAGACTTGAGATACAGTGGGCATAGGATCTCCTATGCAGTCAATTTACAAGGATTCTAGGAAGGAGAAAAGCCCATTCTAGAGCACAGGCTGCATAAGTAAGTGCCTTGATGATGGCAGGAGGTTTTCTCTTACATCACGGTTGGGTACAGTTTGGCCTAATACCATTTCTGGTCTCACAAGTAGTGCCCAATGCAGGGGCTTTTCTCTGTTCTCTCAGGCAATGGTGCTTCTTTCTCTACCCTATGATCTCCATGTGGTTTCCATGATCCAGGTATGCAAAAAATAACACTCCACTTATGGCTTTAAAACTGACACAGCTTCCAAACCTCATTTCCACAGATGGAAGAACACCTAATTTTGCCAATTCACAGAAAACTCAGACACTTCTAAGATTTTTTTACCTCCCCCCCCTCCTTTTTTTTTTTTTGAGATGGAGTCTCGCTCTATCGCCCAGGCTGGAGTGCAGTGGCGCGATCTCGGCTCACTGCAAACTCTGCCTCCCGGGATCGCGCCATTCTCCTGCCTCAGCCTCCCGAGTAGCTGGGACTACAGGCACCTGCCACCACGCCCGGCTATTTTTTTTGTATTTTTAGTAGAGACGGGGTTTCACCATGCTATCCAGGATGGTCTCCGTCTCCTGACCTCGTGATCCGCCCGCCTTGGCCTCCCAAAGTGCTGGGATTACAGGCGTGAACCTCCTTCTTTTTTTAGTAAATACTAAGTCAACAGGGAATTCACCTTCTTTCTTATTTCTTTTTGTTCTTTCCCTCAATACCCTGAATTGGTGGTGGTGGGACGTCTTGAGGGTGGGGCAGCATCTGTTCTTTGGTTTCCCCAGTCTTCTGCCAGCTTCTGAGCCTGTGAATCAGCTCACCTCATCTTCAGGTGTTTACTTCCCAGAGGTTTTCTTACTCAGACCACCTAGAGCCTCCCTGCGTGGCTTGACATGGAGCCAAATACTTAATTAAAACCTTATGGAAATTTCTAGAGTTCTTTCCTCACCATTGATCTCTCCCTGAGCTCCGGTTGTGTCTGTGCAGCTCAGGGAAGCTGCCACATTTTTATTGGGTCCCCCTCATCATGCCAGGACCCAGAAACTGCTTTGCGGCAGAAAGCTGCCATGATCGGAGGGCTCACCCCATTTGTCCACCTTTCTCAGGAAACTCAGCCACCCTGTGCTGCCCTGCCTGGTGCCGATTGTCCAAACACGGTTGTTGTATATTTTTGTCCAGTTGTGTACTTCTTTGTGGAGGAGGGGATAGTCTTGTATTAGTTACACAGCATGGTCAGAAAGTGGAAACCAGACATTGACTTTTAAAGGATTCAGATCAGAATCCTTGAAAAGGTCTCATGTTGTGGACTGGGATTGTTTTCTTGTGGTGTAGCATACCTTGTGTCTCTATTCATTTATATCTTAAATTTACTTTGAAATGTCCAGCCTTTCAAACTCAGGATAGTACAAAGGTCAACATTAGTGTTGCTTTCCTGTGAAGATACGGGTGGGAGTGTGTGGAGGGGAATTGCTTAGTATGTGGAAGTCACAGCATAGTCCCAGCTGCATCACACTAGCTAAGGTGTGGGGGACATCATCTCACTTCTCTGGATCTCAGTTTATTCATTTTGTAAAAATGAGGCAGCGATTTTGTTTCAGAATTGGCAGATATTTCGAAAATAAATAAATAGTTTAAAACAATTCAAGTTTAAGTATCAGAGGCCTGAAATCTAGTGGCTATTTTTAGCAAGTCGCCCTTTCTCCCCACCTAATATATTTTTATTTTCTTGTGGTTCACTATAAAACCTTTTCACGGTTGGACTTAGGATTCAACCTGAATACTTCATGTTTTCTTCTAGCTGAACCTAAATTGTAAACACATGGTTCCTCTTCACAGGAGGGCCTCTTGTATTCGGCATTTTTATTTACTCTATGTTCCTAAAGTCTACAAGAGTCTCTTATAATTGTGTGTTTAAGGCTCTTCTGGGGTGCTCATTGAAAATGCAGTGTTCTGGGTTCTGGTTCTGATCTAGGAGCTTCATTTTAAACACCCATAGGTGATTCTGATGCAGGGGGCTCAAGGATCCTATTTTGAGAAACACTAGAATTTTTTTTTTTTTAAACTGGGAAAGGCCAGTATGGTTTTTGTTGTTGTTGTTCAATTCCATTTTAAATTGGTTTCTGAAATTATTAGCTTCCTTCTCTAGATATTACAAACAGGACTTAGGGTTAATAAAGAAAGAAGGAGAAATGGTTACCTACTCCCACTGAGTTTAGGATCCACGGCTGACAATTCAGAGAAATTCAAACAATCTTGGCACTGGACATGTTGAAAAAAGACTTATTTTTCGTCATTCATCTTAGTGGTTTTAAAGATCTGTACACTGGAATGACAGGATCAATCAACTGATGCAATTTATTTTTAAATTGGCATAAAATGACATTCCCTTAGCCAGGTGTGTTTTATCTATATATACAAAACCAGCAGTTTTGTATCAGTTTGCCCTTTTAAATTTACTTATTATTCCTATTTTCTTTATTTCATTATGGTTACAGTAACAGCGTGATCTATGTTAAGAACATAGACTTTAAAGATAGACTAAGCCTGGTTCCAAATATCATCTATGTACTAGTTCTGTGATCTGGACTTAAGTGTTTGCTTGCTTTTCGGTAAACTGGAAGTGGAAATACCCACTTCATCAAGTTGTTGTGAGGCTTAAAAATGATGTATTGCATATAAAACACCTAAGAAAGTGTCTAGCAGTTAGGAAGAACTCAATAATGCTAGTTTCTGTTATTTTTTCTCATTTTAAAAATGTCATTTCTTAAAGTGTAAATAATATCATTGCATATTATTTCTTAGTTCCAGCCACCATGGAAGAAGGTTCAGAGTAAACAGCCACAAGGACTCTTCAGCCCTGCATGGCTTCATGCTTTCTAACAACACTCCTTGCATTGTTTTCTTAGTTGCTTTAGCATGAGAAACGTTCTCTTAGGAGTTGTAGGTTGAAGGAAGTAGGCTGACTTCTCTTTGTTCTTTTACGTGGGACATTGAGGAGATCAGTGAACTGGAGATTATATTTATCAGCATCAACAAACCACCCATAGCAATGTGTTTATGTTTCACTGAGTTTAAGAAAGAGTCAAACACTGGGAGGTCACCTTGAATTAATCATTTTAACTTGCAAAAATGGGAGCCATTTATTCAATGGCAAAGATGCAGTCCATGCTTTTTGCTGTTTTCTCATTTATGCTTAGTAATATATCTCCCATTATTTCACAATTCTTCTCACATAGAACTTCTTACTGCTGGAAGAATATGAATGAAATTTTGAATGTACAATGCACACTATTAGAATATATTGTAAATGCATCTTTCTATACTTTATGTGTAAGATATCTATTATATAACGAAATCCATCCTCTGGTAACTAAAACGCCTAAATTTACTTTTACAGAAGTTCACAGACTGACTTTGATTTGGGTAAATTTAAGATCAGAGCCTTTAATAAGTTGTTTCTGCTTGAGATTTTCTAGGACTTAAAAGAGGCAAAACTCTTAAAAGAGGCCAAACAAATGAATTAGGATCTCTCATCTTGCATTCCTTTTAAAATGGAAGTTGGGTAATCAAACTTGGCTTGGATTATAGTGAGGTTCTCAATTTAACATTCATGCACCGGGTTTGTAGAGCCCGTGAATATGTCCAAATTATTGTAAAATATTAAAGCAAGCAGTAGGTCCGCAGCTTTCTTCACTTTCACAAATGGGTCCTTGTCTTCTATTAAAAGAGGTTGAAAACAATTTTATATCATTCTTATAGGGCAGCAGAGGCACTGTTTTTACTTTTATTAAATGATGTGGAAAAGGTAAGCAGTCAAATTTAGTTGCAATAAAGGTAGATGCCCTGCTGTATTAATCTTAGTCTTTTAGACGCTTGCCAGATTATGCCTGACTGTGTAACAATGCCTCCCTCTGGTGGTTTGACTTCGTAAACATCGGCTTTAAAGAAAGTTTGATTTCTTCTGAAGCCCATCTTATTTCCTCCTGCTGGCTATTCTGAATTAATTGTGGGTATCCTATTTTAATTCTTCCAGGTTTACATGGACTGTAAAGGCAGGAGTGTGGATGTATTGTTAGCCCATTGTACAGGTAAGAGAATGTCCCTGACTAACGTTGAATGTGATTTTTCTGCACTTCCACATGTATTCTTATATCACTTGTGCTTTCTTGAAGCTTCCTTGATAAAAGCAATGACGTATTATGGAAACCTAGACTCAGAGAAACCAATTTTTTTTGAATCGGTATCTGCTGCAATAAGTCATATCCATTCAAATAAGGTGAGTTGATTAAGTTGGCCTAAAGGAGTTATAAGAATATTCAGAATATAGAATCGAAGCTTTGCATCTTTTATATTAGCTTATTACTCCATTGGCATCTAAAATCTGTTAGCCCCCCCCACCCCACCCCACCTCAGACTTTCTATTACAGGTAAAAGAATGTTTCCATTCTTTTTTTAGGCCAGTTATAAACTGTTGTTTGATAACTTGGATCTTCCAACAATGCCACCGCTCTGAGGATTGGGTGGTTGCCTATCATTTGCAAACTGCTTACTTGTACAACAAATGCTTCTTCCAGGATCTACTGTCCTGGGGACTTGAATCCATCTTTCTCAAATATAAAAACTCTAAATATGGCCTTTTAAGTTTTTTCTGCTCTGATATCTTGCCTCTAAGCTTATATTGCCATCTTTGGAAATACTATTTGTAGAGTCTAGTGCTCACATGATCTGAAGTGTCAAAGTTATTTTACAAATGCTGGGCTTATGGTTTAGTTTTACAATTGTTCTTAGAGCTTTAATTTCCTGCAATTTTTCCTTGAGTTTTGAATTGTTTTGCCTTTCCTCACCCCTAGAATAACATTTGGTGCCTCGCAGAGTCATCCCTATTGTATACAATCAGAACAGTATGTATTTACAAAATAATAATAACACTATTATTATTAAATCTAACATATATTGAATGCTCTCATTATATTCCAGGAATATTCTAAAAGCTTTACTATGTTGTTTAACTGAATTTGCCATGACCTTATGAGGTAGATATGATAATTTAACCCATTTTTAGAAACAAGGAAACTGACCAGGGAAATTACACCATCTGTAAGTGGTAGAGCTGGTTGCAGAGTCAGCAGTTTGAGTTTGGACCTGGAGCTTTGAACTGCTCTACTCTGATGCCTCATAAAATGTTCATTTTCTTTGGCTTAGCTGGACAGCTTGCTTCAGTTACTACTGTTCTTTTACTTTGGTACCAATTTAAGAGTTGAGTAAATAGCACATACTTATTTCTTCCTCTGGTATTTCAGAATTTGAGCAAACTCAGTGACCACAGTGAAGTCTGAGACCCTTTTGTCACAGTACAGCTCTTGTCTTTATCAACTGCCTGAAGAGGCCATATGCTGGCATTTTGCACAACTTTTTGGTTGTTTAGATCCTACAGATGACCTCTGCTACAATAAGTACGATGTGACTTAGTAACTGCATAGCAGTTGGAAAGAACTGCCGACTTTTTTTTCTCATTTTTGTTAGTAAGAAGATTCACTTAGTTATTTTATGTAAAAATCAGTATGTGTTTAGTTTTAGTGTCCTGAAGGGTAAACATGGTTTTATTTTACCATATTATTTTGTGTTGTTTTATTTCTATTGTGCTGTAAGTTGATGTTTAAAATTGAGAAATACTTTTGTCATAGGTAATTTGGAACATTTACAAGCCATTTGTAAAATTTTAAGATAATCTGTAACTAATACATAAAAACAACTTAGCAAATGTGCCATTTTCACACAACTTCTCTCTGTATAGGCCTCTGAAATATCAATAAGGCTAAATATTACTTTACACAGTAAGATGTGAAATTCACAAAAAGTAAGCCAAACAAAACAAATGAAAAACTGGAAATAATTCGTTTCCATATCTTTCCATACATCCATTTCTGAAGTATTCAGGAATGTTTTCATAATCGAAAGAAACGGGTATCCCAATAAAACCAAGTTCTTGACATTGGTCTGTTTTGCTGTGAATATTGGGAATGCTTAGGATCTTCAGACCCAATAGCTCTAATTTTAACATTTCTACCCAATAAGAGGCTCTGTTTTCCACTGAAGCTTTGTTGGAGAAAGAGAATATGAAAATTACACATTTTATAATTTTTAGATGAGAAAATACCACTAGCAGAATAGCTTTGTGCTATTCCAGTATAAGATGAACTGTAATAATTTTTGACTTCCTTATTTCAGAGATAGTCAATATAATATGTTTATCTATATCCATATGGATGGATAGGTAGGTAGATCTTCATAGATTTTTTTTTCTTTTGTTAGAGGAGAGCTTGATGTGATTATCTGCAAACCAACAGGATAATTGACAAATAAATGCCATAGGCTAGGCTGAACTGTATGTTACTGTTTTCATGCTTATACATATATTTTCAATCACATACAAGTACATAGAATTTCACATTTTAATTTAGCAAATTGATTTACCTAGGAAAAAATTATCACCTTCAAAGATAGGCATAGACACATAATTATGCTTAAGCTTTTAACAGCATTTTAACCGCTCTAAAAATTACCAGAGTAAGAAAAAGCTAGGTACTTTAAAGTGAGTTTGAGAAACAAGTTGAAACTAAAATTAAAATACCAGCCATTTAGGTGCTTTCTCTGGCATCTATAAAAGTAAATTCTAGTGCCTGCCAAGTGATGGATTGTAATGGTCTCTAGCAAATGTGTGGTAAACATTCATATGGCCATTAATTTTAACATTAAATCGTAGGTAGGGCTATGTAGTAAAATGAAAGAGAATTAAGAAAGGTTTCGAATTCTTATAACATATCCAGCCATTTCAATTTTGATTGAAATGAACTACAAAGAATAGTGTTTGTCCCTATGGTAGCCTCAGTCTCTTTATCACTAACTTGGATTGAAATGAGTGAGGCCAACTCACATTCCCATCAAACACTCTTCCAAGGAAAAGCAGAAGTAATAATTGGAGGTAAAGTTTCCTTAGAGGAAATAATTTTATTCTGCTTTGTCCAATTAAATTATTCCAATGGTGGATGGTAATATTCACCATCTCTAATTCATTGGTCACTGGTAGGTAAGCATGAGTTAAGGAAAGTCAGCAATGAAAATATATTTTGCTGTGTATAAATTGACATTTTGCTATGCAACTCCTGTAATTGAATTTGTATAATGCAGGCACTTTCTAATTTATTAGAGATTATGGATCAGTTCTGACATTAAAATCATAGTTAATTGATGGATGGTTTTTATAGTTTGTTGATAAAGTGGACACAGTATTGTCTGAGCAGTTATATTTTAATGCATTTCAGTGTTTATAGTAGAAGTTTAGTGGATAAAACTTTAAGTCCAATAACTTGGGGGTCAAATGCTAATGTTTTATTCAGTGTAAAGGAAGACCAAACCATGTACCTTATGAAGACCTTTGTTTTAAGACTTCCACACACCAAGGCTACAATGACTGTTAACCTGGAGGAAGTCTCTGGTATGGAGTTCTGAGAGCTTAAGAGCTAAACATGAGTTTAGACACACAAGATTCTAAAATGCAAATGTTTATTTTGAAACAGGCATTGACAACACAAAAACTGTGTAGTGGTCTTGATGCTGGATTGTTTCTAGAGTCACAATGAATTATTTTTATGAGATTACCTTATTTTTATATATGACAAACTACTTCTATAATACTTATTATGGTAAAATAAAATTGGAAAAAATTAAAACTGACCTATAAGAGTGTTAAGGACCTAATAGAGTGACATATATAAATTAAGCATAAAATATGTAACCAGGAAAAGACTGTTAACATTACATTTATGCAAATTAAATGCCCTTAAATTTCACCATTTGTCTTTCATTTTAAAGGTTATTTGCTCCCGATTATATGATTCAAGTGTTATAAGATTTAGCTTGAACTACTTTGCAGTAATTTATTTGACAGATCTCTATTCTATAAATGTGTAATGTGATGAAGAAAGAGATCTTTCTTTTTTAATGAAAACATTAATGTGTTAATACCCTGTATGGATAATGCTTGACATTTAGTGGTTGCCAAAATATATTAGTATATTGTTGAACATACATTATGCCTTAGAAATGCACATTCTGTATTTTGTGGGATGATAATCTAATTCAGTATAGAATATGCTGTTTGGCAATGAGTTTGTGGCCAGATTTCAAATAGGGAGTTAAGTGGTACTTTCACAATCCAAAGATTTTTAGTTAAAAATAATGTAGTCTAATATGCTGCAGTTATTTTTTATATTTTTCAATGCATTTAATTATCTTTTTTATAATTCTTTGTACTAACTCAGCATGTAACAACCAATTTACATGGAAATAAATCTAAATATGATAACTATTATGCTTAAATGGATTTGCGTCTATTATTTCATAGTATTTACTCTCCTGCAAAGCAAATAATACATACTGTTTCTTGGAATGACCGCAGAGTATTATGTGTTGAATATTCCTGGAAGTATCCATTATTCTTGGTAATTTGTTCTTACAAAATCTCAACCTAGGACTGTAAGATACTGTGCCTCAATTTATGGACTGCTGATAAGAATACTTTTTGCTATAAAACTACATTTAGACATACTCTTTTACCAGATTTACATCCTTTGCATTCCAATTTTAATTAATATATACATTTTAATTTTTTATTTGCTTTGGGTCTTCATTATATACTGTTGTTTGTCTTTCCTGACTTCCTAGGCTGAATTCAATATTCTTCAGTCTATTAAAGGCTACTTTTCCAAAGACAAGAAGCAAAGGAAGTCTTCTAGGTGTTAGAGATATGGCAGATAATAAAACAGAAAAAGAATAAAAGCCCTCACGAACTTTGTTCTAACAAGGGAAGACAAAATAGAATACATTTAAAATGCATTTATTGTAAGTTAGGTGATAATATGTGCCAAAATGAAAATACATTAAGGAAAGATGACAGGAAGTATGGCAGAGGATAAAGTGTTGCCTTCCTACATAGGGTGGCAGTAAGGTGATAAATGGTAGTGTCTTAGTTCTGGCTGCTATAACAGAATACCAGACTACAGCGCTTAAACAATCAAAAGTTAATTCTTAGTTCTGGAGTCTGAGGAGTCCAAGCTGAAGGTGCTAGTCAATTTGGTTTCTGGTGGGGGCTCTCTTCTTGGGTTGTAGATGGCCACCTTCAAACTATGTCCTCATATGGGGGAGAGAGAAAGAGTGAGAGAGAGAGAGCACTCTTCTTATAAGGACACTAATCTTATTGGATCAGGACCCATTCTTATGATGTTTAACCTTAATTACCTTCTTATAGGTCCTGTGTTCAAATGCAGTCACTTTGAGGGTGAGGGATTAAATTTTGGGGAAACACAATTCAGTCCACAACATTCTAGCCTTCACCAAATTCATGTCCTTATCATATGCAAAATACTTTCATTACATCCTAAGAGCCCCAAAGGTCCTGACTCATTCCAGCATCCACCCACAAGTCTAAAGTTCAAAGTTTCATAAAATATCATCTAAATCATACATAGATGAGAATAGAAACAAGATTAATTCTTATGCAAAATTCCCCTCCAATTGTGAACCTATGAAGCCAGAAAAGCTATAGGCTTCCAAAATACAATGGTGGCATTGTCATAGAAATGATATCCCCATGCCAAACAGGAGAAATAAGAAAGAAGGAAGTAGTGACAGGTCCCAAGCAAGTCCAAAACCTACCAAGGAAAATTCCATCAGACCCAGAAACAAAAATAATTCCTTTTGCTTTGATCCCCCACCTCTTTGACCCTCTGGGGTAGCAGTCCTGCCTCCAGAGTTCCACAGGGTGGTTCCACCAGGTGGTTCCACCCGATCGCTTTGCAGGGTCTTCCCACCCCTAGAACTTCAATTTGAGGCTGTCTGCTCTATTAAAATTGAGGCAATGATCCCACCCTTTGAAACCAAGGAGGCAGCATGGATGATCTCTGAGTTACTTGTGGTGTCATTCTTTCTTTTTTTGAAGAACAGCACGTTACAGCTGAGTAGCTCTATGGTGGTGTGCTGTAGAACCTAAAAAATCTGATCGCTGTCCTTCATTTTATTCCATCTCTGTCCCCTTCAGTTCAAACTGGTAGTGGTTTGCTGACATAATTTTATCTCTATTTCTGGCTCCTGCTGAGGTGGCTAATAAGCAGATTCATGGTTCATAACCACATTAATCTACTTATTAAATGGTTGTTTAGCCACACCCTTAGTGTTCTCTTCAGAACAAGATTTCTCATTTTATGCAACATGAACAGACTTATAATTTACCACATGTTCAACTTCTTGTTACTTTCTGCTTAACAACTCCTTGTTCAATTCCCCTTTCCCCTCATATTTTACTAAAAGCAGTCAGGAGCAACCAAGTCACTTGTTCAATGTTTTGCCTAGAAATATCCTCAGCTAAACATCCAGTTTTATCACTTGTGTTCCTACTTTCCAAAAAAACACTAGAACATGGTTCAGCCAAGTTCTTGACCACTTTACAACAGGAGTCGCCTTTCCTCCAGTTTCCAATAACATGTTCCTCATTTCTATCTGAGACCTCAGCAGAATGGCCTGTTATGACCATATTTCTACTAACCCTCCATTTAGGATTACTTATTTTTTCTCCAAGAAGATGGAGGCTTTCTCTTTCCTTTTCTTTTTGAGCCCTCACCACAATCGCCTTTAAGTTCATGACAGTCCTCTCACAGCAATCCAGGCTTTTTCTAGCATGCACCTCAAAACGCTTCTTCCACATTTTTAGTTATTTGTTACAGTAGTACCTCACTTCTCAGTACCAAAATCTGTATTAGTCTATTTGGGCTGTTACAACAAAATACCATAGACTGGAGGCTTAAACAACAGGAGTGTACTTCTCTCAGTTTCAGAGGCTACAAGTCCAAGACCAAGGTGCTGGCCAATTTGGTTTCTAATGAAGGCTCTCTTCCTGGCTAGTAGAAGGATGCCTTCTCTCTGGGTCCTCAGGGAGGAGAGAGAAAGAAAGAGTAAGCTCTCTGCTGTCTCTTTTATACAAACACTAATTTTATGAGATCGGAGCCTGACACTTATGGCCTCATTTACCTTTAATTACCTCCTTATAAGTCCTATCTCCAAATATAGTCACATTGGAGATTAGGGCTTCAATATATGAATTGTGCAGGGACACAATTCAGGCAAAAGCAGGGAGTTATGAATTTCCTAGAATTTTGACAATTTTCTCTTTTTTTTCAATCTGAAAACCAGCCTTACTAGAATTGTATTTTCATTTACTGTATGTCATGCTTTTGTATTAAAAACATAATAATTGATCATGGTCTGGTTAAAACATTCTGCTGCTAGAGACAGTAGGTTAGCATAGACATAACTAGTAATACCTGGCTACTCAGATGAGGCTGTGGCCGTGAAACAGTGATGTGTTCAGGAATGGGTTTGCAACATGCCAATGGTGATTCAGAAGCTGAGGCATATGATATTCTGGTGATGGTTCCTAATGATTAGCTGTCTCATTAAAGAAGATAGAATTGAAGTAGCTAGTCTCGTTTTCTCTAAGTTATCATACTGTTTTAACAAAAATAACAGCATAGACTTGCTTAATTTCACCAGTTGTCTCAGAGATAGGCACAGAGCACAGTCTTGCTGATAACTTTCCACTTTGAGTTTTTGCTTTCTTTTGTTTTGCTTTTTTTTTTTTAAAGAAGAATGCTCAGTTACTCCAAGTTGATTAAGTTGTTGGAAACAATCTCTTCCTATTCAAAAATCCTTACTTTTTTTTTAAAATTGATTCAGAAACAGGATTTTTTTTTTTTTTTAGACAGGGTTTCTTTCTGTTACCCAGGCTGGAGTGCATGTGGTAGTGTGATCTCAGCTCACTACAACCTCCGCCTCCTGAGTTCAAGCAATTGTCCCACCTCAGCCTCCCATGTAGCTGGGACTACAGACGTGCACCACCACACTTGGCTAATTTTTGTATTTTTTAGTAGAGATGAGGTTTCCCCATGTTGGCCAGGCTGGTCTTGAGCTCCTGACCTCAGGTGATAAGTCTGCCTCGACCTCTCAGAGTCCTGGGATTACAGACGTGAGCTACTGCACCTGGCCAGAAATTCATTTTGATCAAACTTATCTCCTTTCTCTTCTATATAATAAAGACTATTCCCTATAGTAAGTGTAGGAAGTTTTTCAGAATTTTTTTTTATTTGGAGCCTCTTGTTTTAAAGAGTCATTTAGAAATTGGCTCATTAATAAGTCCTATAAGTATCCATAAATTACAAGAACAGTTATTACATTAAAAAATAAAATACTTTGATAATAAAGTAAATAAAAATAAAACTAGAAATCTATCTTTATTTCCTTTACTACTAGAGCTACTTTTTAAAATCTTCTTGGTTTCGAAGCAATTTATGGACTCATAAGGCTAGAAAAGTGAGGAAATACAGAACCTCTTTTGGACTAGCATGTGTCTTCCAGATCAAATTTCATATTTAAACGCCTCTCTTTCTATACTTCCATTCACCTTGATTTATATCTTACAGGCTTCTCAAGCTTCCATGCTCCCTATTTTCTTAAATTTGTAGTTAGGGACCTATTGTTTAAATAGGGGTGCCTTCATTTATGCTAACAAAGCCTGAGAGAGAGGAGGAAAGGGAGAGAAGTGAACGCAATTTCTGGGCATTGAATGGATTTTGTGGGGAGAAATAAAGACTGAAGATAAGGCCAGGTTTACAAAAGATATTTCAGGAGAAAGTTAGTAGGTATGATTGACCCTGTGGTGGTATGATTTCAGGAGTATCTAAATGTCTCCTAAGTCCAAATATCTACTTCACAGTCTTCCAAGAGGCTTGAAGTTCTCATCATTAGTCATTCACTTGGGCTGGAGTAAATAGTATGTGAAAGGAAAAACACATGGAAGCCATTGTAACACATTGTGTTAGCCTTATGAAGAACTAGTTCATCTAAAGAGCTTATAAGACATTGTCCCCAAAGACCTGAAATAACAAAGCATACAATAAATTTTGATGAAGAAGGATGGTTAAGAATATTTTGGGTGCTGCAGAGGACAGGGTTTGGGGTGGTAGCATGGTGCTGGGAGGCAAGATGGGTGGTGAGGGGGAATGGGTGGGGGAGGGGAGGCAGGCTGAGTGACAGGCCTCAGGCATTTTTGGATGACCGGTTCTTCCCTTGCTCCCAACCCCTGGTGACACAGACATGGCAGAACTGGGTTTCATAAAGCCAAACACAATTCTTCCCACACTGCAACTCTTTCTGGGGCTCGGATCTATGCCTTTTGCTTTGCCTCAGGAATTCAAATTTGAGAATAACAGTGTGATTGCCCTAAATGGGATTGACATCTAATTTCTGTCTCATGGAAACCTTTTGTTTTTCCAATTGTCCCTCTTCACCTAGCCAATGAAAACATTGAAGTAGTAAGGGTCTAGCTTAAGAGAGTAGAGGTTTAATCAATTAAAATCAATCAAATGATGTTGCGAGAGTCCTCCTGAATCTTGTTTGAAATGCGAACCTTATAACATCTACACCAGAATTGTCATGAGTGTTTGTTTGCTAAATGCAAACAGATTCCAATGGCCTACAGAAGACTTAGTGAGTCAGGATTTATTTGGGGTGGGCTTGGGAATATGTATCTTAAAATGATAATCCCTTTAGTTTTAGACCCTAAAGTTTAGGATCACAGTCACAAAGACTTTCTTTAGTCTGGTATTTAAAAGAAGCCCTGTACTATAATTCTTAGGTACTTATGTTTTCATCACTTCATCTGTTTCAGCTTGTGCATCAGTCATAATGTATTGTTGCTGTGTAGTATCCCTATAGTGTTATTCTTAGGTAACAAAAACTGGGTACATAGTTATGTCACATTGCAAAGGACAATGTCAAATTAACCAAAGCCTTTGCTCAATATGATTATGTAAGGTCAGAAAGTATCTGAAACATATTATCCCTATTCATATATTCTTGGATGACTTACAATAGTTTTCCTAAGACTGGAAGTTGGGATGTAATATCCCTTATCATGGAAAATTTAAATCTTCTCCTTGTTTCACAAATTTATACTTTTCCAACACATATTGATGTAGTCATATAAGAAAATGATCCCATCCTCCGAGTTGCCTCTCATACACATCCACTAAAAATACATCGTAAAAGAAAAGGAGATATTTCCCTTCCAGCCTGAGGCTATATGGGTAATTATTTTCTTTCAACACCTTCATTGAAATTCCCTGTGTAATGCTACCAGAGTGAATTATAGTTAAACCTTTTATTCTGCACATATGGAGCTGGAATAAAGAGATGGTGCCAGCAATATTACTCAGCTACTTTCATTTTGGGGATTGAGGCTGATGTAAACTATCATAACTAGAGAGAAAATGATATTCAATTATGAATCACTGCCAGATGTGTGAATGTATGTCTTCAAGTTTCATTTTCTGGAATATGCTTACTGTAGTTTATTTCTTATTCACTTTTGAAGTGATTCTCATTCCATGGATAATAGATTTAGTGGCATTAAATGTTCAGAACATCCAAAAATTAATAAAATATATATTTGGACTCCCTCTCACAATCCAAAACAGAAATCAGAAACTGATCTAAAGTGTATGTTAGGTAACAATGTTCTGTAGCCCGAGTTGCAGAGGCGCTGTGTGGGGCACTTCACTGTGCATCTCATACCACACTTGCCCAGAGCACCGGCAATGTGAAGGAAAGAGAGAGAATAAAGGAAAATAGGACACAACAATTGTTAGAAAAATTAATAGCAGCCTGAGTAAAAATGGGGGAGAATTTGATATTTCTGTTCTTGAGACTCAGGATTCCAACTCTTGTGGTATATAGAGACTCAATTGTTTGGTGTCCAGATGAGGTGGCTGGAAGGTAATCCCATTTCTGCAGTTTGGTGTTCCTGAAAATTCCTTCTCTCTATCCTAGAGTGAACCTTTAGTGATGTCAATGCTTTCACATCTCTGTGCTTAGTAACTTTACCATTCCCACTTTCCAGTATTCCAAGATGCAACTACATCTTTAATCTCCCTTCTAAATCCTGTTCCTAAGGGCCTTCCACAGATTATCTTGCCTCTATCTTCAGGAAGCCATTATGCATTTTCTTCCTCAACTTTCTATTCATTGCCTGGTAACCTAAAGATACATACATCAAAATCCATATGTACTTGTATTTTTTGAAGCAATTGGTGGAACCGTCCTTTTTTTCTAATCAAGGTCAAATGTGCTACTCTGAGTTTCTCTTAACCTTGCTTGTTAATTTATTTTCACTTGTGTTAAAAAAAAAAAAACAAAAACTTCCACTGTGTTTTCCCAGGCACATCTCTATCAGTTAATTTTCCAAGTGTCTTTGATCTCTTTTACTAGACTGGATGTAACTATAGTATATTAAAAATAAGTTATTTATCCTCTCTCTTAAAACAAAAATCTTCATTTGGCCATGCTTCCTTTTCTGCCCTTTATCTCTGATTTTCTTCAGTCCCCCCTGAATAATTTCAATTCCAATGTGCTGAAAGAGTAGACATTTGCTGTCTCTACTTGCTCATCTCTGGCTTTTGCAGTCTAAACTTTGCCTCTACTACACTTTTAAAGGGTTCTGCACAGATAGCCATTCACTTCAAATTTCCAAAGTCAGTGGCTCCTCTTTTCAGTCCTCTTCTTATTAATTTTGTTTGCTTTTATACTCTTGACCACTCTTTTTCATAACATCGTACTCCTTTGGCTTCTAGAAATCACTTATGTATCAAAAAAAATTGAACATCTATTATGAGCCAGGCACCATGCTGGTTGATAGAGGCACAAGGTTGAATAATTATTTGCCCTTAAGGATTTTAGATACCTGTGGGCAAAACAGGAAAAAAAAAAAAAGAACTATAATCCCACATATTATGTGCTCACAGTTTAAGATGCCATTCAAGCTACTGTCTATGATCACCTATTTTGTGGTCACTTTTTAGAAATGAGACAGGTACCTCCACCCAAAGTTTGGTTTGAGACTGATAATGCCACAAAGGCACGAAAAGGGTATGGAAATGTTCATTAACTTACATAATTTGGCCTTCTGATAAGAACAGGGCAGGCTGCTTAAGCTAGTTTAAAAGTTACCTGAAAAACAAATAAAAGAGACTAGCTTAAACTTCTTATGGTGGTTAAGGGGTGAAGCTTGAAGGAAAGTCCCTAAAGTGTTTTGAACTTTCTTGCACCAAAGGAAAAAGCTTTCTTATCAGCTTGCTCAAATGTGGGGCAGAAAGGAAAGAGAGAGGTATGAAACTTAAATGTTGTCAGGAGTAGTCAAACTTCAAAAAATGGAGTCATATTCTTTATTAAAATTGACTCAGTTAATGTTAGATGCACACAGATGTTTTGCTAACATGTTATTCTTTCTTCTAATGTTATATATTCACCGTATTTTATCATAATTATTCACTTTATACTTCCAAACATACTGGCAATCTAGTAATCATTGGTGTGTTCCTGGCCCTTTAAATGTTACGTTTATTATGTATTTGTTGAAAGGATGAATGAAATGATCAATCAATCAAAATAAAAAATATTTAACGATATTAAAAACCTAGAAATCAACTAAAGAAAAGAGGTTAGCATTTTCAAGAGACCCAGAAGGTGAGTGTGATTGGAACAGCAGGGAACAGTCAAAGGCTTGAGGCAAATCTGAAAAGGTAAATAGAACTTGACTATGAAAAAGCTGCTGCCCCTATTGATCACTTTAAACCACCAGTTTTAAATCACAATTACACTGCAGTTACCTAACTTGACTCCTAGAGAACTAATCACTACTTTCAGATAAAGTAAGCAGGCATTTCTAAGATGCCATCTGAAGAGTAATGAGAAGCTTAGATTCTCCAAATCTGTTGTCAATTTGTGACAGCTCTCAAAATTTCTACTGATAAAAACTCTCTTTCATAGTTAAAGCATTAATTCAATATGTCATCAATAAGGACAGTATAATATGATAAACGAAAATAAAGCTATTAACCCATCATCGCAATTTACCGTACATTATTGCTTATCAAGAACCCAGACTTGGGTAAATGGGACTTATGGAAAAGTAGACTTGGATTAATAGAAGAGTGGCCTTTATTACAGTCAATTAATACACTGTTAATTATCCATTTCTTCTTAACAAACTACTCTAAAACTTATTCATCATTTCTCATGATTTTGAGGTTTACTGGATTCTGCTGGTCTTCCTGGGCTCATGTTGCTGCACTCAGCTGCTGAGTTAGCTGGGATCTGGGCTCATCTGGGACAGCAGAGATGATTGAGTCCCCTTTGTCTATGTGGTCTTTTTTGGGGGGACTTCTTCAAAAGCCTGGAAGCCACAGAATTGTGAGAGAATGAAGGTGAAGTTGCAAGGCCTCTTGAGGCCTAAGCTCAAAAACTTAAGGATGTCACTTTCACCACATTTCTTCCACCACAGGCCAGCCCAGTTTCAAGGGGGTAGAGAATTAGATTCCACCTTTGTGTGGGAGAAGCAGCAAAGCCACTTTGCAAAGGCACAGACATAAGCTTCCATTAAATGACCTTCTAGAGTTCTCTACCTTTGGTTACACAAATTATTAACATTCCTTCGATATGTAAAGTATGCTTATCTCATCCAGGACCTTCAAAGTTTCATCCCAATTACAGCACCAGGCTTTAAGTCTAGGACCTCATGATCAGCATCTGGTTGGGTATGGATGAGGCTCCTCAGATGTAGCTTCTCTTGATGATGAGATATGTGAACTAGAAACATGTATTAGTTAATTCTCCCATTGTTGTAAAGAACTACCTGAACTACCTGTTGAACTACCTTCAACATACCTTGGTGAGACAAGAACAGAATCACCACAGTAGACACTCCCTTTAAAATATTAAGAATGGAGCAATGAGCACACCCAGCTCCTGGATTTTGGTTTCTAACACTATTACCCAAGAGAAGGAAGCAGGACTCCTTGGAGAAAAAGATGATTCTAGGGCTGGAGCAGTCTAACCATAAAAAAATAAAATAAAATAAAGAAAACCCAGGTTGAGAGACAAATACCTTTAATGTGTCCCAAATGCTTGGCAGATGCACCTCAAAACCGTCAAGGTTATCAAATGCAAAAAAATTTAAAAAGACTAAAATATTGTCACAGACTGGAGGAGGCTAAGAGACATGATGACTAAAGGTATTGTGGTATTCTACAGGGTATCCTGAAACAGAAAAAAAAAATTAGAGAAAATGTAGTGAAATTGAAATAAACTGTAGGGTTTGATTTATTGTAAGGTATCAATGTTAGTTCCTTAGTTGTGACAAATGCTTCATGATTATGTAAAATGTTAATAGAGAAACTAGATGAGTCTACGTAAGGGAACTCTCTGTATTAACTTTGCAGCTTTTCTGTAAATATAAAACTACCCTAAAATAATAATAAATTAAAAAAAAGAATAAAAAGAGAAGCAGTCTCAATTTTGTAGCAATTCTGAAAAACAGTAGGGCACATGTCACCCATTTCCCCTTTTCTGTGGGCAAAAGAAGTTATTTGGTTAAAGCCCAGTTCTACAACCTGTGAGTGATTCGTGCTTCCATTGTTACCGGATCTTGAAACAAATAACAGATCTTGGATCTGGCTACACTGTCTGGTCTTTTGGTTCTGTTCTCTAAAGACGTCTTCACTTTTTGATCAGAAATAGCTGGTCTTTGCAGCTGCGCCTCAGTCTGCTTCTTTTTCATAGAAAGTTCAGACTCAGAGGCCTTTTTTTTCCCCGTTTCTCTTTTTTTGACCCAAAGAGGCAGTGCCTGTCAGAACCATCCTCTGAAAATTGTTGCAAATTTTACTGAAGTTGATGCCATGCTCTAAAGTGGCATCCACAATTCTTTTTAGGACTGTTCTGTGTCTACTTTGGGCATATAAAACTGCTGTTAGCCAACACACTTTTGATTCTTAGAAGCTTTTTTTGACTCTTAAGAGTGGTGAGATCAAAAGCCTACTAGCCAGACACCACTTTTAAGTCTTTCTCAGATTTTAAAGGGGTTTATAACAACATAGTTAAATAGGTACTTATGATAAATGATCTTTCCTAAGATCATTTATCACACTGGGAATATTCTACAGGACAGACATGTGAATGAATTTTATCTTTCAGCACAGCAATTTCTAGCTCTTCTATATTTCTTCTAAATTCTGCTTTCAAACTGAACAGTTCTCTCTTCAGCTCATCTCTCTCCTCTCAACTTAGCAGATGCAGCTTCAAAAGCACCTTCAACACTGCCTGGCACTCTCCTTACAGATCCACACATTCATTTTCTGTATTTCAAATTGCCGCAGGCTATATTTTCTTTGTTGTTCTGCCAACACATAACTGAGTTTCTTTTCTTTTCTTTCTTTTTTTTCTTGAGATGGAGTCTCGCTCTGTCTCCCACGCTGGAGTGTCGCGATCTGGGCTCACTGCAAGCTCCGCCTCCCGGGTTCACGCCTTTCTCCTGCCTCAGCCTCTCGAGTAGCTGGGAATACAGGCGCCCACCACCACGCCCGGCTGATTTTTTGTATTTTTTTAGTAGAGACGGGGTTTCATCGTGTTAGCCAAGATGGTCTTGATCTCCTGACCTGGTGATCCGCCTGCCTCGGCCTCCCAAAGTGCCGGGATTACAGTCGTGAGCCACTGCGCCCGGCTATAACTGAGTTGCTTTTCTGGTTGTCTGCAATAGCACTTTTTCACTGCTCTTCCAGCCTGTGCTTGCTGCCCAATAGCAAAACTAATGCCACATTGTTTCTAGTTTTTATGTCAGCTCCCCACACCAATACCAGTTTCTGTATCACTTATCTATGGCTATGTAATAAACCACCCCAAAACTTAGTAGCTTTAAAATTGGCAATGTATTATCTTTCAGAATTCTGTAGTTTGGCTGACTCGATCTTCCGTAATCTCACTCGTGCACATTCTTGTAGCTACATGCAGCTGAAGCATTGGCTAGAGATGGGCTCAGCTGTAATGGTGAAGGTTGCTGGAACTTTCTCTCCATGTGACATTTTATCTTAGGTTTTTCACCATAAGAGAGAAATGGAGAAGCTGGAAAGCATTTTGAGGCCCACTGTCTGGCACTCATGAATGTCATTTCTGCCACATTCTATTGATCAAACCAAGTTACACACCAGCCCAGTTATTTAAGGGGACACAGGGATGGACTTCTCTGGATGGGAAGAATTGCAAAGTTGCAGTTAAAGGAACATGCTTATTAGAATGGGAGGAGTTTGTGGCCATTAACCTACTGCATATCCACGGTTAGGAGGAAAAATTCTTTCAGTTAGGAGCAGGTTTGCTCTAAGTAAAAGTCCCTCTCTCTACTGCCCCAGAAAAAAAATGACTTAAACAAGATGGGTCTTTATTTCTCCTTCATGAAAGTATCTGGTCCAGAGCAGCAGCTCTTCCCTGAGAAAGTCACATGGCTTGCTCCCAAACTTCAGTTAGATTTCTTCTGTCACTCTGCTAGAGAACGCTTAATAGACAATCTTATATCCAGAATCATATCCAGACTCTCTTTATCCATTTTCCTGATGCTTTCATAATGGTTATTCAATGTGATATTATTAATGACATAATCATTCTATATGTCTCTATCTAATCTACCTACCACTCCATTCATTATCTATCTAACACCTCTGTATCTTTATCATTGATCTTTCCTATCAAAATGCAAGTTCTATGAAGGCATATCCGCTATGTGCAATGCTTTATTGTCAGTTCCTAAGATAGCCGTTCCTGGAACATAGCAGTCTGTCCTTCATGCCTGTTAAATGGATGAAAGCTATAAATATAGATAAAGTCTTCATATACAGTTATATCTCAGCAACCCAAACATCAACTTCTTATTTCAGCCATTTGCAGCCCCTGACTTCAATTCAGAGTTCGGTGAAGCAGGTGCTGACACAAAACTGGAGGGAGGGAAGTGTAAGTGAAGGAGCTTGCTCACTGCCCGGAAGTGACTTTTTCTGCCTTCTTTCTCTACCTGATAACTTCCACTTCCCAATCTATGACCTAAACAATTAGTTGTCTCTGCCCTATCTCACGGATTTCTTAGCAAAATTATTTGTCCAGGATATCTATACTGCATCCCACTCCTTTTATGATACTTAATTAAAAGATATATTAAATAAAAACAGTTTTAAAGAGGGAAACAGCTTGTTCAAGGCATTGTTAAATTAGCAATTTAATTTGACTAGAGACAATTCTCTCCTTCACCTTAACCAACTCCAAGAGAAGGCAAAATAAATATTGAAAGGCATAAGTAATTGAAAATATAACAAAATGAACATATTTCTAGGTTATTAGGTAATGTGATTGATACATTTTATAGCAAAATATGTAAAATATTTAAAAGTAAAATATAATAAATTATCATTCTTGGTTATTTACTGTGTGTCAGCACTATTTTAAGTGCTTTACAAGTTGTATAATTTTATGCTTAAAGCCACTAAATAGGTAGAAAGTATAACTCTTAGTTTGTCTTAAACATTGCTTAAGATGTCCAAGCATCTAGGCACATTTTTTTTAACATTGCAGGAAAATCCACATTTTCTTTTCTATATGTATCTCTATATATACCTACCTATTCTATAGGCAAAATAGTTGAATGTATAAACAATTTTACTAAAGCAAAATAGTGTGTGCTTTTTCCCATCCATATAACTGGTTTATATCTGAGGCCAATTACTAAAAGTCATGATTCGTAAGGCTAGAAATAATTGGTTTTCAAAGCACAATGGCAAATATAGAGAGAAAAATCTTGGATCATCAGAGGAGACAATAATCTGTTTAAGAATTTCTTCTTCACACTTTTCCCATAGCAATGAAATTAGAACAGGGTGAGATTTTTATTCCCTAAGCTTGTGTACAGTGAGAGCTCTATATCTAGGGGGAAGGCTTTGCCTTTTATTTTCTTAATCTACTTGGCTGTAAATTGCAGAGCTGCTAAACTGAAGGTAGCTGATAGATGCTTGAGAAAAGTAGTACTGAAGCTGCACAAAAGGATGTGCATTGGCCAAGATCATGATGGATTCCTAAAAAACTAGTCCCAAGAAGTCTATATCAAACTGATATTAAGAATCTATTAAGGACCGGGCACGGTGGCTCATGCATGTAATCCCAGCACTTTGGGAAGGCGAGGCTGGCAGATCCCTTGAGGTCTGGAGTTTGAGACCAGCCTAGCCAACATGGTGAAACCTCGTCTCTACTAAAAATACAAAAATTAGCCAGAAGGGATGGCACAGGCCTGTAGTCCCAGCTACTCAGGAGATTTAGGCAGAAGAATCACTTTAACCCAGGAGGCAGAGATTGCAGTGAGCCGGTATTGAGCCATTGCACTCCAGCCTGGGCAACAGAGTGAGACTCTGTCTCAAAAAAAATTAAATAAATAAATAAATAAATATCGGATCTGTAAAGTGGGAGTATAATGGTTCTAATCACAGCTCTGAAGTCCTACTAAATTGGTTTTGGATCTTACCTTAGGCATTTCCTACCTGTATGGCTAAGAGCCCATTGACCTCAGAAAACTCATGGGAGGATTATTTGTTAAATAAGAGAATTGATGCAAGGCACTTAGCGCATTCTTTTGTTTAATAAATATTTATTGAGTACCTACTACTTTTCTATGTGCTTGGTATAGATAACTGAATGAAAAGGAACTGGAAACTGGCATTTGATGTTTTAATATAAAAATGGAGAGACAAAACAAGGTAAATAGACATGCAAATAAATGCTTACCAATTGAGAAAGTGCCCTGAAGAAATAAGCAAGGTACCACCATTGTAGAGAATAACACAGCCAATAGGAGAGTAGAGGAGAGATTGGGTGAGACAGTTGGGAACTAACTCTGGGTAAGCTGCTCAGGAAGGCTTCTTGGAGCAGGAAGTTTAAAAGTGAGACACTATGGATAAGAGGAAGACACCCAAACAAAAAAAGTCATGTTAGGGTAGAGGAAGCAGGCATGAGAGGACTCCAAGAGAGGAAATTTCATGCACAAAATTTCGGAAGCAGGAAAGAACTCAGGTGTTCAAATGCTGAAAGGACCACAGCATGGCTTGGGGACAGTGAGTACTACAGGGGAACAGAAGGGTGAGAACAGGGATTGGTACAGAGGAAACATTTACAAAAGGCAGTGGCTTTTATTCTGGTTGTTTATATGAGGAAGAGATGAGATGAGGTAATATGTAAAAAATTTAATATAGTGCTTGAAACATAGTAGATGTCAACCAATAGTATCTCCTATTATTTTTATTGTTATTTTAGCAGTACTAGTGGCACTGCTATTTTTTGAAAAGCAGATCACACTTCAGGTGCCTCCTGTTGGTGCTCTGTTCCATCTTTGTTTCTGTCACAGTCTTCAGGACTCTCCCTGTTGCTTTTATTCTTACTTTCAGAGCACAAATATTCAGCTGTTGTATTCTCTAGATATTCCACCCATGACTAGTGGTTCATCTGGAATACTTGTATCTTGAATATATTTACTTCATTTACTTCAAAGCTTTCTGATCCTTTTATTTACTAAAACATTTTTTAAAAGAGAAATGTTTAAACAAAATAATTTAAAAATTGGGTCAGTTCACTAAAATACTCCACATTTGGTATCAAGAGCAATAATTTTTACTACGATTATCTAGAAGAACATCGGAGTCTTGCCCTAGTGATCTGGGAACCACCCCCACAAATGTGTCTGCCCCTCTCCAGCCACTGGGAGGTGTTACTCTCCCCAAATGATCATGAATGATTGATTTGAGATTCTGGACTCTTCAGAGCTTCTTCAGAAGTGAACAAAAGACAGTCATGCTCTGAGCCTTGGTGGCATTTAGTCAGCTCTTTAATGTGATTCTAATGGTTTGTGTGTGAGAGAGAATTAACAGTAAATTCATTATGAAAACCCATTTACCACAGGGTTGACACCAGCAAAACCCTGAGGCAGCTCAGGGAATTCTGGGACACAACATCTGTTTCAGTGAACATAACTCAGACATTCCAAATCGGTGCTCGCTCATCGGTGCTTAATAGCTTCTTGCACAGTTCCTTTTCTCCTCGGGACATACACATTCAAACACAGAAAACCATAAAGGCCAAATGTCTTCTTTAATCCTCCCAGGCTTAGCTAGCTAAAAGGAAACTGTCAAAAGCCATAGCAACTGCCTATGTGAAAAGAAAGCAGAAATAATAATAATAATAAGAGCCGGAACGAATAGAAGTAAAGCTAATTTGCTGATTTAATTCATTCAAGAGTCTCTTTTTCTCTCTTTTACTGCTTTTGTGTGAGATTTTCATGTATATTTCAAATAATATGTATAATTCTAACATACCTACTTTGTTATGATTTACTGTTAATAACTTAGCTGAAGTGCAAATGGCCTCACATGCTAATTGGGTGTGCTTCCTGTGACATATGCAAACTGACTTAGAAAGTAACATATGCTGTTATTACTCATAATAGATCAGCTTTGTCTGAAATATTTGTGCCCGAAATTACCATTTGGCATCTCTTCAAATTCAAATCCACCTTCTGCCCTGAGATGGAATTCAAGGATTTGTTTTCTGTTTTATATATTTTGGAGAGGCTGCTTTCACTGCTACAATAAGGAGTGTTCAGTGTTTACATTATAATGACTATTTATGGGGGTTTAATATGTTGCTTGTTGCAAATCACATCCGACGGAAACTTGGCAAAGTGGCACAGAGATGTGGGACCACATTCAAGTATATTTAACATCATATCAAGCAGTTAATCTTTTGAAAATCTATGGTGTTAAATGGTATTTAGCATAATCCTACAAACTCTTTAATTTTTTGCTTTGTAGAAGTTTAAAATGATGTTATCTTGTACCTTTGCAGAAACAAACAAACTAACAAAACTATATTTTCTGGTTGTCAACAACTTACAAGTCTCAGGTGATGGGAGAACCTAAAATCAACCTACTTATTTTAGAACTGCTAATACTTTGTATGTTGTTACTAGATTTTTGTATTTTTGTATTATCTCTCAGCATGTCCTCCTGTGGCTGAGTAGAAGATGGAGGCGGGAATATCTGTAAAAAATATATGTAGATGCTAAAGAGTAACATGACACCCCAAATGAAATGCTTGGTTTGTATCACATAATTTTATTCCAGTTTGAAATATTGCACTAAATTGTAAAAGCTTATTAGCTAGATAATTCTGGATAGGTGGGAAGGGAAGAAGTAGTTTCTTCACCATTTTGTAAACTTTAATTTGTAAAGTGGAATGTTGTAGATTTTGGAGAGAATTCAGGTCATTGAATCAGAATCAGAATCAGAGTATGTGAATAACAGCATCTTCAGTTACTGTTTAACTTCAAAGGAATATTATTTTTCTTCATTGACATTAACCTCGTTAGGGGAAGCAGCTGGACATGGGCCCTGAGCATCCCTGCATGTTCTTGCCATGTGTGTAAACTGCAAGCTGTATTCATCTCCTGATAGTGCGTAATCTTCATAGTCACAAAGACCCCTAAGCAAGTCAGGGTTACCACAGCGTCACTGCAATGTAACTGCTCACTGCCTAGTGACAAGGGACTGGTTTGTTTGCTGTTAATTCAGTAACTACTGGACCCCTGGCTCTGGGTTCCTCAGCTGCAGTACAACCCACTGTATGTGTGGCATCCATCTGGGCCCATGGGGTTTGGAGACAGGAATCTGGACCACTGTGCTGATGTCCCTGCTGTTGGCTGTGCTATGAGTAATAAACTGTCTTGTCTACTTTGGGCATTTATGCAACGGTTGTAACTTATTTCTTTTCTTCCTCTATGAGGTTGACGTTCCCTGACAAATATATTTGGAAAGATCCTCTAAAAAGTTAACTTTTATCCTAATTATTTAAAAACTGTATATTGGCAAACAAAATATAATACACAATAGAAGGTATTTTACATAGATAACAGTATAGACACTACCTTTATTTGTAAAAAATCATTGTCTAAATCTTATTTGAGCAAGTTAAAAATATCTTCCAGTTACTGGCAAGTATTAAATACATTTTTTCCATTTATTGTCTCAATAGCCTTATGAGGTCAGTATTATTATGCCATTTTTACACATGAAGAAAGTTACACTGGGCTGGTTCAATAATCTGCCCATGTCAGAAGACTTCTGAACCGAGGTCTGTCTGATTCTCAGTCCAGTGCTTCCAATGTCTAAATTCAGCCACCTTAAGACCAATGACTGCTTTAAATATCTTATGATTGGCTTTATTTCCTGATATAAATTTTGTGTACTAAAACATTTATTCTTGGAAGTATAGTCTTCTCTCCTGAGGTATGACTCCTCTACCCTTTTCATTCCACCACATTATCTGTCTGAAGTCATCAGTCATACATTTGGGATAAAAATCAGGATTTTAAGTCATAACTTGAACATAGCTTGAATGTTGTGAGACTTGTGCTGTATCTAATAAATAAGATTCTTCAAGTAAACTTGATTGTTCCCACCAGTGAATAACCAGATAACTCCAGAAAAGGTTGAAATTATTTCAAATAAACTGATTCATGGTGTCTTTGATTTGCTTCACTTTTTTATACAATAGAATGTAGTTTGTCACAATCCTTGACGCTGTAGATAAATGAGTAGAATCTAGGCTAAATGAAGAACCAGATGGCCTGAGATGGATGAAATGCAGTAGTCCTGTTGAGCCTATTTGATATGTTATGTTTAGAGTTTTTGAGTTCTAATGCTGCTGGCTGGCTCGACAACAATAAAATCACTACAGTAAATAAAGAAAACCAGGTGGTTCTACAAAATCATTCTGATTAAATTCATGAAACTTTACTTACCATCAAATCTTCTAAATATATGCAAATGATTAATATGTGATTGAACATCTATTGGGGCTCTGTTATATTTAGGCTACAAATTTACAGAAAAAAAAAACCAGATACTAAAATGTACTGTGGGAAAAAGCAGTGGTGGATTCCTCTGAACCAATAAGGATATTTTCAGATTGGTTTTGGAGAATCTCTAATTTCTGTGCTGAAAACAGGAAAGTTCTGAGCATTTCAATTACAAGTTAGTGCCTAAAATAGGAAGTAGGAGTTTTAATGATATGAGATAAATTCTGACTGTGCACACAATGGTACCCCGGGACAGCCTGGTTGATTGAATTTACTGAGCTCAGTAAGTGAATACTTTCCCTTACAATTTGAGTAAGGGAAAAGCAGGTCTAGGCTCTTTGAGATCTGGAGCTTAGACTATTGAGAATACCCTCTTTAAGTCAGAAAGAGATTATGAAATTATGTAGCAAAATAAATATTTAGAATGAAGAAAAATGTTAAATTATATTTCAAAAAGCTGACAAGTATCACAAATGCCCCCAAATTCAGAAAAATAATTATTTTTAATTAATTAACTTCTGGATTCACTTCCATACTATTTTTAGAAACATGTTTTTTTTCCCTGCATACTCTTTGTTCACTTCTTCATATAACAATTATATTACATTTGTTAAAAGGAAAATAAAAAAAACTATTTCCTTTAGCATGGCTGTATAAATTTGTATTTTTTATTGGTAATTTTGAAAATCTTTTAGATTCCTAATTTGGCATTTGTAATATCATATGAACACTTAAGATGCTTGTCAAAATTGTGAAAACCTCCATTAAAATTTCTTCCATGTATTAGCTTGGCTATTTCAGAGCATTTCAAGTTTTCTTGTGCAGTGACTGCTCTTCAATGGTCTTTGAATTGACAAATGGTATTAACCAGTTTGTCAATGTCTTTGGTGTAGTAATTGAGTATTTTATCATCATTGTCTCTATTCATGTTTGTCAAATTAACAGGTAATTTAAATCCTTTTTTCCAGTATTTTAATGTGACTTGCTCTTTTTCATAAATGGGATTCTCAAACCAACCAAATACCTACTCATGATTTCCATTTTGAAATAATCTTTTTGTATAAGGAATTACTGCTTTTGATAGTATGTAAGTTTTTGTTTTGCTACAATTTATTTCTCATTGCAGAATAATTTCTTCTTGATTTCCTTGCCTATATTTTTGACTCCATTAACTTTTATCTGTTTTAAAAATTTGATTAATATATAAATCTTGAAAGAGATGAAATATAAAGCCAAATAAGCTATCTATAATTTCTATTTGTTTTATTGAAACTTTCCAAAACACCCTTCCAAATTTTACATAATATGGCACATTTTCAACTTAGCCTCCTTCGCCAGATCCCAAAAGATAGCCAGACCTTTTCTAAAGCCAAGCACTGAAGATGAAGCATGATGGAAGAGTAGTAGGTCTAGAAGGAGACACCAGTCTTAATCAACTGAGGTTAAAATGTCTTACTTTTATAAATCTTAAAAAAAGAAATGTTCTGTCATGTGAACACATTGTTGAAATCTTTCTCTGGGACTTTGAAAAGACTCAGGTAGGTGAGGGACTCTGAGGCTTAAGCTTTCATTGTTTTCTGGAAAAAGCTCTGCTGCCAACCAGATGACACATCGATCCCTGAACACTACCAGGAGCAGGTGAACTCTGAAGCTGTAGATGGCATCCATGGTAAAGCATTCCAGAAACCTTTCCTTGCAGGGTGCAAAACAAGGTGCTAGGAAAGGTAAGGTGGGCCATTTCATCAAGAACTGATTCAGATGTGAAGGCTGACAAGAGTGACAACTAGTGCTCCTCTGAATGTTGCATTCTCTTCTGTTCATTACTGAAGAAACAAATCAACAGTGCAAAAAAATAAAAAAGGAAGTAAATGGACGTTGCTTCCCAATACTTCTCTATTTTCTTACTGAGGCAGCCTAAAGTTCATTTCTGAAAGTAGTCTCAAAATTGTATAACTCCTGAGATTGGAGGGCTAGAAGCCGCTAATCTTTCCTAGGTTACACCAGGGAGGGCCATTGCTACACTGGGACTGCTCCACTTCTGGCCATGTTGTACCACAAAGAGAGAAGGGGCCAGAGATAAGGCTTCTGACATGGAAAAGAGTGGCCAACACTCCTGGTTTTTGTGAGAATAAGAGGTTTCCCAGGATGCATGTCTCAGTTAAAAACTGTCAGAGACCCAGGAGAACTGGGTTGATAGTTTACCCTAAATCAGAGAGGCCAATTCCCTAAATGGAGACCTATATCACAATATTTCCTATAGGTGAGAATATAGACTTTGGGTAAGCTAAACTGAGTTTCTAGTCATAGACCATGAGCAAATGGCTTAATCTTTCTGAGTCTCATTTTCCTCATTTGTAAACTAGAGATGACAATGCTCATATCATATAATTTCTGTAAGGAATAAATTACCTGCTAAATTTAAAGATCCAAGTATATAGTCTGATATGTAACAGGAGTTCAAAACTGATGGATCTCATCAGTATTATTCACATCATGATCATTCAAGGAGTTAGAGCAGTTGGGTGGAGTCAGCAGTGGTTTCCAGGTGATAGTGATATTTTCAGCCAGGTAAACTACAGCAACAGGGCTCATAGAGTCAGTCCTAATGAAAGTACGGTCTTTGAGAATGTCTTGGAATATTGCGGAACAGTATTCAGTCTTGAACTAGGGAACTGGTAAGAACCAGGAAGATTAGACAAGAACCAGGCAGATTAGACAAGTCCCAGCCAAATGAGTTGGTTTCAGGGTAGCTGATCTGACCCATTAGGGAATTAGAGCCACAATCAGAAAGCTGAAGCAGGTTGGAATCTTAGATTCATTTCCTTGGGCAACAAAAGCTTTTCTATACCTGTCCTGTAGAGAAATTTGTTTACGGAAATTAGTACTAATGTTGAATTCTTAGCACTGAGCCTGGCTCTTGGTAGACACTGAATAAGTAAGTACTTCAGACTTGCCTTTGGTAGAAGGGTGATACAGATGACATACCCTCAGCCTAGTGTGCCACTCCTAAAACCCCTGACAAGTGAATCAATAACCCAAGTGTCTTAATATGAGACCTGCAGGGATCACCGTCAGCCAGTTGCACATGAGTTCATGTATTCTCTATTGCCAATCTGACTGCTAAAATTTCTGAGTTCAGATATGTCCCTAAAGTAGAAACCTGGGATAAAGAGTCTAAATTCCAGTAATCTGTTGAACTATAAGACCCTAGTGGGAGTGGCAGCTAGAGCATTCATAAGCTCTAGACCTCAGTATGTGAGAGGGCATAAAGCAAGAACAATGGTAGGTGACACTGCAGGGACAACTCAGCTATAAGCCGCTCTACGAGAGAAGCGATGGTTTCTGTTTCTACATCCCATCAGTGACAATTCCATCACAAGGGGCCAATAGCTGTTTGCTGCTGCTGCTATAAGCTGAAAGGTTAGCAATAATCTTTAAGAAGCTGGGGAAAGAACAGGACCTAACTTCTTTTGGATTATTGGCCTCATGTAATAGTTGGGGATAGTAAATACTCAGGGATCCACAGGATTTATTTAGAGAAGGGGTAAAGTCTTTGTTTCAATTGTGGAAACTATTCTGGGATCTGGAAGAGCATCATGTGCCATAGTGGTTTGCTGCACCTATCAACCCATCACCTAGGTATTAAGTCCCACATGGATTAGCTATTTATCCTGATGCTCTACCTTCCCCTGCGCCCCAACAGGCCCCAGTGTGTGTTGTTCCCCTCCCTGTGTCTATGTCTTCTCATTGTTAACCTGTTAATTTATAAGCTTCAAGAGGATAGGAACAATTTCTGGCTTGTTTTCTGTATCCATAGCCCTACCTCAAATATCTAGCACAGTGACTAGCTTGAAGAAGGGGTCAATAAATTTTGGTTCAATGGTTGAACAAATAAATTAATGAACAAGTGAGAACCCTGGGCTTCACATGCCCTAGAAGACCTTAGGTATTGTATCTCCATCCCGGAATCTGCTAAATAACTGGAATATCAGAAAATTGAGTACAAACACCAAATTTTAGAAATTAGAAGGATATCAATCACATCCTAGTTCAAGAGGCAGACACTATTTCTTATTTGCCACACTTAATTATTTGATCCAATGAAACATATCGTCTAAAGCTACTGCACAGATTTGGAGCTAAGGAGTGCCTTCACTTGAAATCCTTTTGTCTGATCCTATGAAGCCCTGTGTTCCTTGCAAGAAAAAAGAAATAACTGGTGTTTTGTTGTATGTAAGGGAGCAGGATGGGTCGTATATTGTGCTTTTAGTGGTTTAAGTTTAAAATATAACAAACTCACCCACTGTCTTGCAACTTTTTTCCAAAATGGTTACATTCTTAATTTTTTTTTTTTTTTTTTTTTTTTTTTTTTTTTTTTTGAGACGGTGTCTCGCTCTGTCACCGAGGCTGGAGTGCAGTGGCGCAATCTCGGCTCACTGCAAGCTCCGCCTCCCGGGTTCACGCCATTCTCCTGCCTCAGCCTCCCGAGTAGCTGGAACTACAGGCGCCCGCCACTACGCCCGGCTAATTTTTTTTTGGTATTTTTAGTAGAGACGGGGTTTCACCGTGGTCTCGATCTCCTGACCTCGTGATCCGCCCGCCTCGGCCTCCCAAAGTGCTGGGATTACAGGCGTGAGCCACCGCGCCCGGCCTAAAAGTTAAGAGTGAATGAGAGCTCTATACAACTTACTCTGCTGTCTTTTATGAAGGCTCCTAAAGGAATATAACAGTTCTCCCGTAGAGAAACACACAAACGTTGTATATTAACTTAAGCTTTATGCTTTATTGTGGACCACCTTTGGCACATTATGTAGCAAATCTCTTGCCAAAAATTCTCATGGAGAGAACACAATCCACAAAATTCTTTTGGAGGAAACAAACAAGCAAACAAACAAAAAAACCCAAAACAAAAACAACCAGTAAAGAAATATCCTAAGACATAACATGCAAAAGCACTTTTCACTAATCAAAGAATCAATGCAGAGTCGGCTGACAATGCTGTAATGAATGACCTTCATTGCTGCTCAGAAACAATATGCTTTGTGAATACAGCACATTCTACATGATCTAAAACTCAGAATTGAGGATTGAGGCTGTTTTTAGTTCAGCAAGGGAATGAAGGATGACTTTTCACTTAATTCCCATGCCCTGGAACATGCCCCTAGCGAAATTGTTGACCTTTCTCTGTTTACATTCATAAAACAGAAACTCTAGCCTGTTTAATAAGGATGCAAAAAGAATTAGCTTGAATTTGTGATTAATTCAGCTGCACCAACTTAGTTTGCATACACTAACTAAAACAGAGAAATTTAGATAGTCTAATATACATACTTCATTCAATCCAAGTTGATCAAGGTTTCTAAAATGTGTGTGCATTTGAAATTTTTTCTAAAGAGTTGGAAAATGCATTCATAATCCTAGTTAACACTAGTTTTGTATTAAAAATGTAAAAATTGAGTATATTAAATAGATTTTATCACCATAAAGCCACTGTTTTCTATTGTTACTTTTAAAAGTTAAATTAAAAATTCTCTTGCTTATGGTCATGATACCTAAGGAAGCTTACTCAATAAGTGGGTTATTATTTTAGCTACTCAAAAATGTAACTTGATATTACTCTGAAATATATTGAAAATTCAAGGTAGTATTTTGGAGGACATATTTTGAACAAACAATTAGTAATCAATATTATTTGCGATGGAGGAAAATGATAAGAGTGAGCTATTTTATTGTCTGGAAATCAATCAATCCCCACAATATTCAATCTTAGGTAAACATCTTTTCCTCATATGCCTAACCCATCAATTCATCACTCTCTTCAACAACCTATGAGGGATTAGAGTCAATAGCACTTCAAGAGGGTGTCATCGTAGCCTACAATAATAGCTATAACCATCTTCTGCTTCAGTGCCTTCCCTCTCAGATCAATGTAGCAAGGCAACAGTATCTATATTAGTCTATTCTCACGCTGCTATGAAGAAATACCAGAGACTGGGTAACACATAAAGGAAAAAGGTTTCATTGACTCACAGTAGTGCACGGCTAGCGAGGTCTCAGGAAACTAACAATTTTGGTGGAAGACACCTCTTTACAGGGTGGCAGGACAAAGAACGAAAATCGAGCTAAGGGGGAAGCCCTTTATAAAACCATCAGATCTCCTGAGAACTTACTCACTATCACGAAAACAGCATGGGGTGAACTGCCCCCGTGATTCAATTACCTCCCACTGGGTTCCTCCCATGGAGATTATGGGAACCATAATTCAAGATGAGATTGGGTGGGGACAGAGCCAAATCATACCAATATCAAAGCCTAAGTTATTGTGAGAATTGTCTTCATAGAGTAAGCAAGATGCTAGGAAAATGTTTCAAGACAATAAAAAGGTTAATATTATTTATACCTCATTTCATTATACTCTCTCGGTTCAAATAATTCCTCCTTCAAAGAAGTTGCAGAACTTCCAAATATAATTCATGTTGTCTAATCAGACTATAGGATGATCATTTAAAGGTGATGACTGACCACTCATTCACTCATTCATTCATTTAATAAACATTGACTGAGAAGTAACTAAGTTAGCTAAAGGAAAGACAGACACTCTCAAGGAGCTCACAGGTCACTGCAAAGAGAGAGTTTCCCAAAGCAGTAAATTGATAAGGAAACTATTGTCTGGATTTTGGGTTTGTAAATCTAGGAGTTCCATTTGTCAGTGTATCCCAAGATAATGTGATGCAGGAAGACAAACTCATGAGATAATACATTAACCAGAATGCTAATATAGGCCGGGCACAGTTGCTCATGCCTGTAATCTCAGCAGTTTGGGAGGCCGAGGCTGGTGGATCATCTGAGGTTGGGAGTTTGAGACTAGCCTGGCCCACATGGTGAAACCCTGTCTCTACTAAAAATACAAAATTAGCAAGCCATGGTGGCAGGCACCTGTAATCCCAGCTATTTGGGAGGCTGAGGAAGGAGAATTGCTTGAACCTGGGAGGTGGAGGTTGCAGTGAGCTGAGATCGTGGCACTGCACTCCAGCCTGGGTGACAGAGTGAGACTCTGTCTCAAAAAAAAAAAAATGCTAACATACTGTATTAGTTAATTTATAATGAGAAAGCTAACAAACAGGGAGATTAGGAGTTTCACCTTTTGGTTAGTGCATTCTCTTTTATAATAGCATAACCTATATGTAATGTCAAATTATATTCAGAATGGTGCACGGGGAGCAAAGAATCTGAAAAAGTGGAAGCCAATATTTTTGAGGACTGTTTTGACCTTTTTGTCTTACACTGTAAAATTCTATACAGAGACCTATAATTTTTAGTCTCATAAAAGCAGGTCTCATTCTCCGGGACAATGTTAGGAGACTACAAAGTTCTTGTTCTGTCACTATCATTTCTATAGGTTATGTTATTGTACTGCAATGATACAGTCAAAACAGTGTGGTACTGGCATAAAGTCAGATATATAGACCAATGAAATAAAATAAATAGTCCAGAAATAAGCCCTTGTATATATGGTCAAATGATTGTTGAAAAAAGATTGTAAGGCTACACAATGGGGAAAAAATGATCTCATCCATAAATGGTGTTGGGCAAACTAGATAGCCTCATGCACAAGAATGGATTCAAATCCCTATCTACCCCATATACAAAAATTAACTGAAAATGAATTTAATACCTAAATACAGGACTTGAAACTATACAACTCCTAGAAAAACACATAAAGGAAATACTTTTATGATATTGCTCTAGGCAATAATTTCTTAGAGATGACACCAAAAGCATAGAGGATAAAGTAAAAAATAGATAAACTGAACTACATCAAATTTTAAAACTTCTGCACAGCAAAGGAAATAATCAACGCAGTAAAATGGCAACCTATGAAATGAGAGAAAATATTTGCAAACCATATATCTGATAAGGGGTTAACAACCGGAATGTATAAAGAACTCCCACAACTCAACATTAAACAGACAGTCTGATTGAAAAATGGACAAATGGATGGGCATGGTGGCTCATGCCTGTAATCCCAGCACTTTGGGAGGCCAAGGTGGGTGGATCACCTGAGGTCAGGAGTTCAAGACCAGCCTGGCCAACATGGTGAAACCCTGTCTCTACTTAAAATACAAAAAATTATCTGGGCGTGATGGTACCCACCTGTAATCCCAGCTACTAGGGAGGCTGAGGCAGGAGAATCACTTGAATCCAGGAGGCAGAGGTTGCAGTGAGCCGAGATCGCACCATTGCACTCCAGCCTCGGGTCAAGAGAGAGACTTCATCTCAAAAAAAAAAAAAAAAAAAAAAAAAAGGAAAGAAAAATGGACAAATGACAAATGGACTTGAATAGACATTTCTTAAAAGAAGGTATATAAAAGGCCAAAAAGCATATGAAAATATGACCAGCATCTCTAATCATTAGGGAAATGCAAATCAAGTCCACAATAAGATATCAACTAATAGTTGTTATGATAGACGCTATTTAAAAAAAAAACAAAAATGAAAAATAATAAGTGTTAGTGAAGATGTAGAGAAAATTGAATCCTTGTGTACTACTGGTGGAAATGTATAATAAAATGGTGAAGTTACTGTGGAAAACAGTGTGGTGATTCCTGAAAAATTAAAAACAGAATTACTATATGATCCAGAAATTCCACTTTTGAGAATATATCCAAAAGAATCAAAAACAGGATCTCATACAGATATTTGCACACCCGTGTTCATGGCAGCATTATTCACAGTAGCCAAGAAGCAACCTAGATGGTAGCAACCTAAATGTTCATCAACAGGTGAAGGATAAAAAAAAGTGATATATATATATCATGTTATATATATCACATATATCTCACATATATAACATATATCACATACATATATCACATACACCCCATGTAATACTATTCAGCTTTAAAAAAGAAGGAAATCCTGGCCAGGCCCGGTGGCTCACACCTGTAATCCCAGCACTTTGGGAGGCCGAGGTGGGCGGATCACAAGGTCAGGAGATCGAGACCATCCTGGCTAACACGGTGAAACCCCGTCTGTACTAAAAACACAAAAATTAACCAGGCGTGATGGCGGGCGCCTGTAGTCCCAGCTACTCCGAAGGCTGAGACAGGAGAATGACGTGAACCAGGAGGCGGAGCTTGCAGTGAACCGAGATCGCACCACTGTACTCTAGCCTGAGCGACAGAGCAAGACTCCGTCTCAAAAAAAAAAAAAAAAAAAAAAAAAAGAAGGAAATCCTTTATATGCTACAACATGGATAAACCTTGAAGACATTATGCTAAGTGCAATAAGCCAGTAACAAAAAGACTAATACTACATAATTCCACTTATATGAGGGACTGCAACCCGAGTCCATTCTTGTTTCCTCTGACCTTGATGTTAAAGGTATTATGCAGAAGCTGGAGTCCTCATTATGGAGCAAAATATCCATGCCTGGTCGAAAAGTCAGGATTTAACACTCTTTTACCATACTTGAAAATGATAAATATATGTGTATAAGTCTAGCCAACTAGATTGGGATCAAATAATTGTAAATGGCACATTTTAATTCCAGTAACAATATTCTTGTATTTTTAGCACATCTGAAGATATTTTTTGGCATAATAATACAATACAGTGCTAAATTTGATGGAAGTATAATAGAAAATCTTCTTCATTGACTGCAGGAAAACTCGGACTCAAACAGCAGTTGATCTCATCAGTAGTCAACCACCACATCGCTTCTCTAATCTTTCGAGGTTTTCAACCAAGAAAAAGGGCTAAGTCCATCTGATTTTAATCCTATAGGCAAAGATGTTTATCTCAGTCAATGAACTCTGATTCTTTCCTATATGAAAGCTGAAAATCTTTGGGGGAAATCCTTTACAAAATATAATGTTGAATGGAGATGTTTTGATTTTCCTTATCTCCAACTGCAATTTTTAACAGAGCTGACTCTTTTAAACTAGACACCACAGCTCAGAGGAGGTAGCCTTTTTCTTTCCCTCTTATTGCCTTTCCCTCTTCCTCCTCCCTCTTCTGATGTATGTAAAATGCTAATAAGCTAAAAAGAGTTAACTGAGCACAACTTCTTCCAAACTTGATATTCTTGCCTTTGGCCAACCATTTCTATTTTTCACTTTCAGTAAGCTCAAAAGGGGTAGATGAGGAATAGTGAGACAAATTTAAGAACATTCCTGGAGAAACTTAGAACAGATTTCTTTTTGTCTTTAATATTTTTCAGCAGTGATAGAACCAAATAAGAAAGAAAGAGATAGCAGTAATAATTTGGTTTTGGTGCTGGTTATGGGGCACTGGAGGGAACAAAAAAACCTCTCAAAATATTATGCTTGCAAGTTATGCAAATTGGATTTAAGTTTTATGAGAGAAAAAAAAGTTCCAAAGAATCTGTAAACAAAAAAAGAAGTCTTATTTTGGTATTAACCCTTCTAAAACTATTATTTGATGCACTAACTTTTCCTCAGAGGTGCTTACTGAGATTTGCACATTGTAGGCATTCCATAATTATGGGTTAAATTATTTTTGATTCAGGACAGGAATTGCATCAATTTTATATGAACAAATCATTTTTACTTGAATATTAATCACAAAACAATAAATGATGCAGCAATAATTATTTTATGATTATTATTATCTATTGAACACCTTTAATTTGCCTGCCATTGAAATATACATATATTACTAGGTATTTCTCTGAGGTAAGAGAACTTTCCAGATGGCTCAATTAATTTCTTAGAAACCAAATAAATCAGCTATTTGATCAGCAGACATCTGTTATCAATACTCTAAAATTTGATAAAAAAGATGTTTTACTTGTGGTAGTATTTATCTTTGTAAAATATACGCATATAAAATAAGATAAACACACAAAAAGATTCTAAAATTTTCACTAAAATCTTCACCTTTTAGACAGAAATATTTTGTTTGCTGCAGTAGTGAGAAGGAAATTAGACAATGTAGTATTTTCTATATTGTGTTTCTTCCTGTAAGTAAATTCAGAAACTTTGCTTTCTTATTATAAATTATTAACCTCAACTGGCAAATCCTCTTTTTTAGGATATTATAATGATGGGTAAGATATATATGAGTTTAGGGTTTTAAAATATTTAAAATGAACTGAGCCAGGTGCGGTGACTCACACCTGTAATCCCAGTACTTTGGGAGGCCGAGGGTGGATGGATCACCTGAGTTCAGGAGTTCAAGACCAACCTGGCCAAGAGGGTGAAACCCTGTCTCTACTAAAAATACAAAAATTAGCCAGGCATGGTGGCACACACCTGTAGTCTCGGGAGGGTGAGGCCAATCACTTGAACCCAGGAGGTGAAGGTTGCAGTGAACCGAGATCATGCCATTACACTCCAGGCTGGGTAACAAAGTGAGACTCTGTCTCAAAAAATAAATAAATAAAAAGTAAAATAAAATAAAATGAACTGAAAAAACTGGACAGATCCTAAGTGACAAGAGCAAGTCAGTTTCTATTAATCTCAGATCTAGGTGGTTCAGATGAGCCACAATATGACCATGAAGCTAGCAACCTACCACTTTTTGAAAGTTGAACAATTTAATACTGGCAAAGACTCAAAAAATGCTTGAAGTATGTAGTCTAAGGGTTTGAAGAAGCTTTTGTTTTGTCTATCTAATCAAATCTTCTTAAACTTTAAGAGACAATATGAGAGGGATAGAATGTGGATCACACATAATGTTATTACATTGTAAGTTGGAATCAAAGAGCAGCCAAGACATTTATTGAAATTTAGTTTCAAAGCAGTCTACATTGATGTTCTATTATAACAATTTCATTTCTAATGTATCAAATGATGGATGAAGATGCAGTTATCTGGTCTGATGGATGTGATACTAGGCAAAGGTGTAGTGCTCTGTGCTTCCTTGTTTAATAATTGAGCTTACACTTTTTCCCCAGAGAACAACTATATACTACATTTTCAAATAATTTGCTATCTTTAAAATTTCCATTCAGTTCACAAGACAATCATTACTGCTTTATTATCAAATAAGAATATCATAAGATTGATCATAAAAGAATTGTTAGAATTTGGTCAGCAATTTGCCTTTGATGATAGCGCTGTGGAGTGGTCTGTAAAAGTACATAGGGATCTGTTATAGATCGAGTTGTATTCTTCTGCCCAAATTCATGTGCTGAAGCCTTAACTCTCAATGTATTTGGAGATAGGGCCTTTAAAGAGGTAAGGTTAAGGGAGGGTATAAGGCAAGGATGCTATTCAATAGGACAGACATCTCTATAAGAAGAGGAGCAATACCAGGAATGTGCATGCATAGAGGACAGGTCACGTGAGCAAACAACACAAAGGCAGCCCTCTGCAAGCCAGAAGAAAGTCCGCACCAGAAACCAAGTCTCTGACATCTTGATCTTGGACTTCCAGCCTCCAGAGCTACGAGAAAATACATTTCTGTTGTTGAAGGTTCCCAGTATGTGGCATTCTGTTATGGTAGCCTTAACAGACGAATACAGGATCTTGTAGGATATCAACTTCCGAGTGCTACCTAAAGCTTCAACTCTTCTTAGTTCCCCTAAGTGACTAGTTATGGACCTATCACAAGCTTGTTTATCAAGATGCTTCTTGAACTTAGGGTTTTACATATTTAAAATGGATAGTTTAAATATTTTCAGTGCTGTCTTTGAGTTAGCAAGTTCTATGCTTGTTACCTACTTTAAAATGTGTGTGTGTTTTTTTTGGAGACGGAATCTCACTCTATTGCCCAGGCTGGAGTACAGTGGCGCAATCTCGGCTCACTGCAAGCTCTGCCTCCCGGGTTCACGCCATTCTCCTGTCTCAGCCTCCCAAGCAGCTGGGACCACAGGTGCCCACCACCATGCCTGGCTAAGTTTTTGTATTTTTAGTAGAGATGGGGTTTCACTGTGTTAGCCAGCATGGTCTCTATCTCCTGACCTCGTGATTCACCCGCCTCAGCTTCCCAAAGTGCTGGTATTACAGGTGTGAGTCACCACACCCAGTCTAAAATGTGTTTTATTGTAATAAAATATACATAACATAAAATTTACAATTTTAATCATTTTTAAGTGTGCAGTTCTGTGGTATTAAATACATTGACAATATTGTGCAACTATCACCACCAGACAGCTCCAGAATGTTTTCATTTTCCTTAAGTGAAACTCTATACCCATTAAATAACTCCTCATTCTCTGTTCACTCAAACACTGGTGACCACCTGATATGGTCTGGCTCTATGTCTCCATCCAAATCTCATGTTGAATTGTAATCTTCAGTATTAGAGAGGGGACTGGTGAGAGATGATTAAATCATGGGGGCAGACTTCCCCCTTGCTGTTTTTGTGGTAGAGTTTTCATGAGATCTTATTGTTTGAAAGTATGTAGCACCTCTCTCTTTGCTCCCTGTCTCTCCTACTGGCCATGTGAATATGTGCCTGCTTCCCTTATGCCTTCTGCCATGATTGTAAGTTTCCTGAGGCCTCTCTAGCCATGCCTCCTGTAGAGCCTAAAGAATTGTGAGTCAATTACACCTCTTTTCTTCATAAATTACTCAGTCTCAGGTAGTTCTTTATAGCAATACGAGAATGGACTAATACATCACGCTTCTGTGTTCTGTCTCTATGAATTTGACTACTGTAGATACCTGCTACAAGTGGAATTATACAATATTTATCCTTTTGTGACTGGCTTATTTCACTTAGCTTAATGTCTTCAGGTTCCATCTGTCAGGGGCTATATTTAGAATACTTACAATTGACATTATGTGGACACCATGTTTTGAATGCTATAGTTACTTTATACAGAGGTCTGGGGTTGGGGTCTCAAGGTAAGTTCTAGGTCCACAAGATGAGAAGGCACTAAGAGGCTAGAGGAAAAGGCTATTTACCAGGTACTTATAGACAATTTTATTATTTTTAAAACTAGTATAGTCATACTAGTGATACCAGCTAAATATCAATTCCCTTCTTGTGCATCATGACTTTTTCAAGAGTCACAAAAAATTTTATGTGTGCCTCTTTGAAATATACTTACCTATAGGAAAAAAAAACTAATGAATTTTTGGATGGAGTGAATTTCTCTTCGTTTACCACGAAAGGCTGGTCGTGTTTAATGAATATAATAATAATATTTTTAAATTGCTTGCTACAATGACCATCAAATTTGAGCTAGATTTGCAATCATTTGCCATGACAGCTTATTTGGTCACATGATATTTTCTCTTTTGAAAAGCAGTTATCTATCCTTAAAAGTTAATAACCTCTAGACTGGATATGCATCACAATTTTATTTATTTATTTATTTGAGAAGTAGTTTTGCTCTTGTTGCCCTAATCTTATTTGTCATATGTCTCTAGCCAATGGTTTTCTCTTGATGATGTACTTTGTTCTCATGAATTCACCAATTTGTAATATTAGTCTACATGTGATCATTATATATTTTAATAATAGCTTTATTGAGATAAAATTCATATGCCATAAAATTGTGTTTTTAAAGTATACAATACAGAGGTCTTTGATATATTCATAGTTATGCAATCATCATCACTGCTTGATTTTAGGTGGTTTTATCACCCCCAATACCCAATAGCAATCACTCTGTATTCCCTAGTGCCTAGAGTCACTATCCTACTTTCTGTCAGTATGGATTTGCCTATTCTAGACATTTTATATAGATGGAAACACATAGTATGTCTTTTCAAACTAGCTTCTTCACTTATCTGAAAGTTTTTATTGTTCATTTATATTGTGGCATGTATTAAGACTTCATTATGTTTTATTGCCAAGTAATATTCTATTGTATGAACATACTATATTTCATTTATTCCTTCCTGTTGATATACAGTTGGATTATTTCCACTTTTGGGCTATTAAGCACAATGCTGCTATGAACACGCATATGCAATTTTGTGTGGACATACATTTTTATTTCTTTTAGGTACATAGCTAGAAGTGAAATTATTGGGTTATGGGAAGGATTTTTTTATTTCTTCAAATTTACCCAACTTTGTGTATGATTAATGTAAATGTCAGTTGTTTTCAGAGTGTATACGTGTGCCTTTACACGTATATATATAGATATATAATCTATGAGTGTGTATTTATATATACAATTTCACATCTTTATGAAAGTGAATACTTAAATTACTGAAATAAATATTTAGATATCCCCTGTACCCACAACAATGTCATCTATGGATTATGCTAGAATCTTGGATCCTGAAACACTAACTTGAACATTTATGGATTCAGCCTACCTTTATGCTTTATCATGGTAACTTCATGAGCCTATTGGCTACCATAGTTAAAGTCCTCATCTCTAAAGGGTTGTTAATAGGATAGAGTCAATTAAATAAATACTGAATGTAAAGAATCCAGGATGTGCCTAGGAAACCTTAAGCTTTGAATATATGGCATAAACCCTTATTCTTCAGTATATTTCAGCCTAATTCCTGAGTTTCTTCCTTTGCTATGAAATTTTGTATAAATTGGAAAACCAGCAGTTGGTATTCAGTTTAAATGGAATAATCATCAAAGGCATTTTGTTGAATTAGCTTTTAAAGCACTTAATTCTAATTCATATTATGCCTGATGTGTAAAGAGGCAATAAAGACAAAAAATAACTTTACGTCGGTTGTAAACTTTATTCCAAAGATAAATTGCTATCATTATCACTAATAACATCTCTTTATATAAATTTGATTCCTTAAATTTTGAGAATATCAGAATGTCCTTCTGTGTGCATAAATTAGACCACCCCTCAAAATGCAGCTCTAATAGTACTCTTCAAAATTGAAACAATCTTTAAAAATGTATTTTAGAGCAAAGCTAAAAAGCACCCATCCTTCTTAAAAATATCTAAATCCTATCTGACTTTTGAATCATTCTCAAAATTCACATTAAAAACCTCTTTTCCTTGCAATGAGTTATTCCTGTTACTGTTCCTCTTCAGAGAGTCATGATAAAACAAACAAAAACCTTTAAATATTCATCTAACCTTTCCAGTGGTTCCTGTGCAGTATAATCAAATACCACTATTTTGTAGTTAGTGTGTCTCTCCCCATCCATGCTCGGATGGGTGTTCTGAAGTGGTTTAAGTAACTTCCAAATATACCATGATTCACAGTTGATATTCTTTTGGGGCTTACAAGCAAAGCCAACAAACAGTGCAAATAAAATGTCAAATAGCAGGATGGGGCCACTGGTCAACTCTTGTAACTCCTACAGTATAGGGAGATAAACCTTATGAAAACATAGAAAGTACCTGTAGAATGCTAAAAAAGTCAATGCCATGAGCTAAGTCTTGGAGAAGATGAGCTCAACCAGAAAGTTATTTGGGCTACATTTATCCTGTAACTTCTTTTGTTAATTTCCCAGTGGCATTGTCATGAAAGAAAAGGCTGTACTCTGCAAGCCATTGGGGGATGCAACTTCTGAGAGTGAGCATGGGGGTTCTGGTATTGCAGAAATCAGTGGGAGATGTTAAATTCTTCTGCAGAAGACTCTATCCTTAAAACTTAAAAATTGTGAAAAATTTCAGGTATATAGTGAAATGCATCCCTAGTTTCTGCAGATACAACAAATAATGGGGGGTGGCAAAATAGGGAGGAGGAATACAGTTGACTCAAGAGTTATTCAGTGACTAGTACAGAATTTGATGAATTCAGAAGGAGACCAAGCCAAGATCAGGATAGATGAATTCTATCAGCCACTCCTATTGGAGGGTTTCATCACTGCCAGAGTGAGTTGGGACTAGGATTCTGGCACTAAATCCAGAACCACTCTGTTAGATTTGTATATGATTTAAAATCAGTGGAGTTCACATTATGTCTCTATTACAATAGCCAAGTTGAAGCTACTAAATTTCATGGTGCCTTAGCATTCTTTACATTTTGTGTAAAATGGAGATGATGACATTACTTCATCAGAAAAGTTATGTCATCAAGGTATTTGATTCCATCAGTTTCTATGCATTTCCCTGCAATGCTAGAATTCTTACAATCATCCTTAATAATTGCTTGCTCCAACTATTGCAAATGACAGGGCATAGTATTTTCTCTCTGAGCAGCATCATTGAGGGGTTAGGAAAAGAAATTATACAGGATATCCTGGCACTTAGTTGAAAGAAAACAAGACAATAATAACACTTCATGGTGTCAGAATTACCTTAGACTTTATATAAAGCACATAGAACCCTATTGACACAAAGTAAGCATTTACTAAATGTTAGTGATCATATTTACCCTTTCCTGTTTTTTTAAGTTTTATTTTTAATTAAAACAAAATTTTGTATATTTGTGGATACAATGTAATATTTTGATAAATGTAAACATTGTGTAATGATCAAATCAGAATATTCAGCAGATTATATTTGTTCCCATCTAATTTTAATTACTATTTAAGAAACAACATAAATTTACTAAATGATATGTTCATTCTTAACAAATGCAAATCGTGCTATCTTTGTGAAGTTCTGATACCAAAGTCCACTTCAGGTATTATCAGGGGGCATTATTTCAGTTGCTGGCTTCAAGCAGATGATTGTCCTTGACATTATTGTGCTTCCAGGGCTGGCCAGGTGAGCAGGGTCCCTTACAGATCATAGCAGCGTTAAACACATTCTCTTCCTGGTTGAATTGCACTTTATGTCAGCAAAGCCACTGGAATTGGGATTCGAGTTCATTGCCTTGGCATGGCGGTTTTGCCATGCACGTTTCTCTTCATGGCCCTCAATTTAACTTTCAATCTCCATATAACGTTTGTGTTGAAAAATTATTTTTATGACTTCTAGAATATTGTAAGATTACGGGCTTCGCATTCTCTGGCAAGCAACATTTCACTCACCCATACTAGGCTTTCATTTCTTCTAGGATTGACTATTTTAATTTATTCCTGGTGGCATTCCAGATTGTTTGCTAAACTGGCTGCAGATGGTTTTGAATGTGGCTGCTGCCGGCATTGTTACTAAGACGTGGTCTATAGATCATATTTCTCCTATCTTACAGTCTTTGTGTTGGCTGCCTCTTGGACAGCATAGGGCTTTTAATAATCCTTTTAATGACCTATAGAGCTATCAATGGCCCTAATTCTGTTTACTTTTCTGACTTTTAAACATTTTTAAACTTTAACACAGACTCTTCACTTATCCAATATGATGTTGTCATGTAGAGCATAACTGGTAGAGTGGATTGGTAACTGAGTTATCATTCAGACTGGTTTCAGCCTGTCCCAGGCTCCAAAAACCAGAATGATTTAAAGAGTGCACAGAGAGGAGAAATTTTGTGGTGAATAATTTTAGATGTATTTAAGGATTAATAATTTTACTTAATTATCACCTTACCTTCTTGAGATGCCTTTGGTTATTTTTAAAGTGTTTTTTTTTCTTATCTTCTTTCCAAAAAAGGTAAAAATAAAAAAAGAATGCAATGGCCCCTCAAATGCGTATTTAACTTGTGAGGTTTAGAGCAATCACTGAATAAAAGTGCTAGAAGGAGATACTGCTGTGTATAATGACCTTAGTTGTTTTGAGAAATTTTTAAAAAAGTAACCTACTTATCTTGAGGACATACAAACTGTAAAGCCACAAAGTGCAGAGAGTCAATTTTGGTGCACCATATGACTTTGTAGTTGGGATTGTCAATTTTTTTTTTCTGGATACGAGAGGAGGAAGAGGATGTAACTAGTCCTCTGTCCCACCTAAATTATCACAGCTAGGAGGCGGGATTTGTTTGTGATTTCTTGCGTTGTTTCTTTCCTATCTCTTCATAATTTCTCATATAAAATTAGCAGGAAATTAAATGGAAAAATTTTTTTTACATATATAGAGTTGTGTTTTTCTTTTGGGGGGTAGGGTTTGGTAGATAAATAACTATTTTTTTCCAAGTTTGGGAAGCAGTTGAGAAATCAGATGTAGGAAATAGAGAGCTAGAGGTCAAGTATAAGCTTTATTTAGAAAAATGTGATTGAAGAACATGGCTATAGATCTGCAATCAAATAAACCTGATAATGCTTTCTCTCTCTCTAAACCTAGACTTTAGAACAGCCCACATGAAGGAGGGTTTTGTCTTCAGAGCAGTCACACCTAGAATACTGCTTCACATTGGATCAAAGCCAAGAAGAAAGAAAACAATCCTCTCATCCTCTATGATTTCAGCTTTTTAGAAAATTAGTTTGAAAGAGTTTTTGTAGGAATGGTGTGTTAGATTATTTGGCTTACTGCTTCTTGCTAAAAATGGTAAGATATAGTGGAATGAGCACATATATATGGGAGACTGCCATAACAAATATTAAATATTTTGGAAAAGTTAAAACTTAAAGAAATAAGCAGAATCAACAGACTATGAGAGCACTAAAATTGTTTTTTTGTTAGTTTATTTCATGCTGAGGGTAAACGTGACAGACTCTTGGACCTCTTGGAACAAGAAAAACAGAAGTTAAAACCCAAGATTTTGTGTTTCATAAAAGATTTTCTCGGCCAGGCGTGGTGGCTCATGTCTGTAATCCCAGCACTTTGGGAGACCAAGGCGGGTGGATCATGAGGTCAGGAGATCAAGACCATTCTGGCCAACATGGTGAAACCCTGTCTCTACTAAAAATACAAACAAATTAGCTGGGCGTGGCAGCGTGCACCTGTAGTCCCAGCTACTCAGGAGGCTGAGGCAGGAGAATTGCTTGAATCCGGAAGGTGAAGGCTGCGGTGAGCCAAGATCATGCCACTGCACTCCAGCCTGGCAACAGAGCAAGACTCCATCAAAAAAAAAAAAAAATTGTCTATAGTTTAAAGACTTCCTCTCACATTCAAGTAGGACCTAAAAAGTCTCACTCTGAGGAGGTGAGGGTAACCTATAACTAAAGCTGTCATTGTTTATCTCCCCAAACATGAAAAATATACCTTGGGGGGCAGTGAAGTAGGAAAATAGAAAGAAAAAAGAGAAAATATCTAAAAAAGTGTGACAGGAGACCAATATTCCCCTTTAGTTTTGTCCCCAGGTTTGAGATGTTTCCCAGCTGGTAGTGCCATCAGATGTCTCTGGTATAGGGCATATTTGTCCTGGGCTTTAGGAAGTTTCTATGCAATAAAAAAAAATACAATGCCTACCATTCTGCCAAATGTAAAAAGGCATAAACAAGGCACTATGAGCGAGAAGCAGAAGAGGTAATAGCAGCAGAAACAGATTTCACATATTAGAATTATTTAAATATTATAAAACTTCTGTGATTTCTATGTTGAAAGAAAAGAAGATGTCTGCTTCTGATTATGAAAGGCTAACCTCTACAGGACTTCCCCTACCTTTGTAAATAACTAGAAAACTAGAAAAAAGTACAAAATAACTTTTCTTAGATGTTGAAAAGACATCAGTGCAAGCTGATGTGCTCTGAGTGAATGGAAACAAAGACAGTAAGCCATGCTATCACAACAGCTGTATGTCTTGTGGCAGTTTCTGAATTGGTACAGAGTTTGGAAGCCCAAACAGAGCTCAGAAATTTTACCAACCTGAAGAGTCAAATAATTTTCAAGCAAATTCTGCAAGAGAACTTCTGCGTGGAAGAAAGAGCTATGCAAGCAAGAGCTGTGGAAATCTACATAATGATTTTCTTGAAGCTTTGTCTTAACATCCACCTTTACAAGCATAGGGTAAAACCCAAAGACTGCGCAAATAACAATGATCATAAAAAGAACAATTACTAGGGAAGAGTAAATTGACCAATATTAAGAGTTCACAAAGGCTGGAAATCATTTGTGTTTCCAGTAGATGGAAGAGACCATGTTGAGTATATTAAGTGGAGACTGTGAAAGGGTCACATGTTAGTAGCAGGACTAAACTTAGGTTAGAGTAAAAACCAATATACTCAGGCCCTACAAAATCCTAAAACAAGCCCTATAAAAGATCAAGCTGATTCACAAGTGCTCTAATTGCCTGCCAGAATAGCTCACAACTCTAAAGTAATACAGTAAAATCCAGTTTCAATTATGTAAAATTTATGCTGTTTAGAATGTAATAAAAGTTACTAAACATGCAAGGAAGCAGAAAATAATAACTCCTACTAACTAGGAGAAAAAGCAGTTAATAGAAACAGACCCTGAAATGACAGAAATGATGAAATTAGCAGACAAGGATTTTAAAAGCGTTCTTATAAATATGCTCAATGTGCTCCAGAATTTGAAGGAAAGTAGTAAGAAGGTACCAAAGCCAAATATATTTACAGGACAATTGGAAATCTAATTCTGAATAGTTGGTGATATAAATAGTTTTATAATTTAATTCATGATAATATTATTGTAATTATTTTTGAAGAAATTATTTATTTCAGAAAATTACATTAAAATATTTATAGATAAAATGATACATAATAGGAATTGCTTCTACTTTTATGGGTATGGGAGAAGTTAGATGAGATATAAATGAAGCAAGACTGGCTATGAGGAGATAATTATTTAAGCTGTGTGAGTTTTGAGTGTATTCAATTACTGTATCTGCTTGTGGGTAAATAGTTAAAGAAAACTCGATGGAAATGTTTTTCAGCAGAAAGGATGAAGAAACTGAGAATGAATAAACTGGTAAATTGGCCATAATTTAAACAACACCTGGAGAGACAAGTAGAAGAAAAACAGAGTGAGAAAGGTGAGAGGACACTATAGGACTTTGCAATATTTGATTAGAGCCCCAGTAGGAGGGGCAGAGGTAATATTCAAAAACATAATGGCCGAGAAACTTCCAGACAAGAAATTTCCAGAAGTGAGAAATTCTTCAATTTACAGAATCAAGTTACCCAGAAGATTCCAACTATAATAAAATTTAAAAATCCATGCCTAGCCATAATATAACAAAATTATGGCAAACGAAAAAGAGGAAATACCTTTAAAAACTTGGAGAGACCAAACCCAAATTCTGCTTGAAGTACTGAAAACTGTAAGTTTTACTCAACTGTAAAAGTGGGAGAAGTTTCTGTAAGTAGAATGATATTGTTAATTTTCCAGGGAGAAATTGTCCACCTAGAATTTCACACCCATCAAAAACATTTTTCAAAGGTAAGAGTAAAATAAAGATATTTTCAAAGCAATGAATCTGAAAAAAATTATTAATAGGAGTCTCTCACTGAAGGATATTTTAAAGGTGCTTAAGAAGAATGATAGTGATCCCAGATGGAAGTCGTGAAATGCAAAAGGGAATTAAGGGGGAAAAAGGGTAATAGTGTGAGCAAATGCAAATAAACATTGATTATATAAGATACTTATAATCATATCTAATAGAGTCAACTATTATTGAATTGAAATATATGAAAAAATATCAAAAATATCAATCAAGAGGGATAGAGCTAAATATTCTCAGGCCCTTGTGTTATCTGAGAGGACAGTAAATGTTTTGATTAATTTAGTTTTATATGAATGTTGTAATTGCTAGGATAACCACTAAAAGAACACAGCCAGATGGAACAGAGGAAAATGCTAAAAATATCAAGCAATACAAAAGTAAGCAATAAAGAAGAGAAACAATATTGGCCGAGCAGTACAAATGGATGACAGATTTAAACCTGAACATAACAGTATTTATACAAATAATAATAACATAAAGGTTAAATTAAAATATAAATATTTTCTGAATGAATTTTAAAAATTCCAATCACATTATTTAAAAGAGAAACATCTAAAACCTAAAGATAAGGAAAAGTTGAAAAAGTGGAAATAGGAAATATATAGTAGGAAATTATTAACCAACTGAAATATTTTGTAGGTATAACAATAGACAAATTAGATTTTAGGCAGAGACATTAAGGGAGGTAAAAAGGATTACTTCAATAGGAAAATATACCAATTTAAATCTTAAATTGCACTTAACATTGCTTCGGATATATAAAACAAAAATTGCCCATTCACTGAACCATAAAAGCTCAAAAATTTTAAAGAATTGCCATCATACAGGGACTATTATCTGATAAAAGGCAAATAAAAGCTAAAAGTCAATATAAAAAGCAGAACTAGAAAATTGTTAAGTATTTGGACATTAACTGTTGTGAGTTAAAAAGAAATGAAAATGAAAGTAACATTTTTGACTGAATGATAGCAAAATATTACATATAGAAAATGCATGATGGAACTGCAGTTGTACTTACAGAGCGGTTTATAGACTTAAATACCTATATTAGAAAATAAGAAAGGTTAAAAATAACAAAATAAACATCTATCTTAGCAGTTAGAAAAGGACAACAAAAGAAATCCAAGCAAAGTAGAAGAAAGGATGCAGTATTCATATTTATATCACCAGAGATTAGTGATATAGAAATGTGCAATCGTAAAGATTAACAAAACCAAGAGTTGGTTCTTTGTAAAAACTTACACAAATTATGAATATCTGGCCATTCTAAAATACTTGTAAGTCAGTATTCCATCAGGGGACAGAAGCTATATTGCTAATTTTAAGAGATTATTAGCTAGTAGCAGGGAATAGTTTACCAAGGGAGGTAAACTGTAACCAACCTGGAAATAGCAGATATAGGGGCAGCTTTGAGCTGAGAGAAAGTACCCAAGGAAGGAAGAATCTTGGAAGAGGGACCCTGGCAAGGATGAGCTTCACATCTCATGGAGAGGGTGTGGCTGTGGCCCGCTGCCTGTGAAGAGAATTTGCTAAATGCCACAGGCCAGACCTGGGGAACAGGAAATCATCTTCTGGGGGTGACACCAAAACTCACTAGGAAGCTGCCTGCTGGGTGCATTGAAACACCCTGGAAAACCATTCAATGAGGTGCTGCTGAAATCACTGAAGAGTGTGTCACTGGGAGTTTCTGATGCTGCTGGCTGCTGTAAACCACAGAAGTGAGAAGAAAACTCACTGGAACCAGAAACAAAAGCCCCTTCTTACAGCTTTCTTCTAGTGCTCTCTACTGACCTAGTTTAACATTGTGCTAGCTGACAAAGGAGAAATATGTACAAGGTCTAGCTCCAGTACTATAGAGGTAGGGTGATGAAGGATAAGAGATCAGTAACTGGCAAACATGAAATATTATGTGATAATATAAGTATACAAATTGTAGGTGCCAGTAATATCTTTCAAATATAATGTTAACTTAAAGGAGAAAAATCACAGAAGAATGATTATACTATGACTCTGTTTTATACCAAGTTGAAAAAAACGGCAGTGAATTTATAAAGTATAGTAAGAACATAATTGCCATAAAGTCACTGTCATATTCCAGAGAGGGAGGAAAAATGCTGTGAGCAGTTAAAGACACTTGGTGTGTTTCAGGTGGGGCCTGATTGTGCCACCTGAAATTCTCTTTCTTGATCTGTATAGTGGGTATAATACATGTACTTTATCACAATGTGTTAAATTATACTTATATGTTTAATAATGTTATTAATATAGGTACACCAGTTTCCTGTGTTTGTCTGGAATATATTTTTCTAGTTTTTACTTTCAACCATCTTGAGTATTTAGATGTGTCATATTTCTGTCTAGAGAGCTCAGGGGATTTACCAAAGTGGTGATTGAAGAAAGAATAGTTTTCACATGATATGGTGGTTTGGCTGTGTCCCCACCCAAATCTCATCTTGAATTGTAGTTTCCATAATCCCCATGTGTGGTGGAAAGGACCCAGTGCAGGGTAAGTGAATCATGAGGGCTGTTTCCCCCATGCTATTCTTGTGATAGTGAGTGAGTTCCCACAAGATCTGATGGTTTTATAAGGGGCTTCTCTCTTTGCTCGGCACCCATTCTTCTCTTTCCTGCTGCCATGTGAAGAAGGATGTGTTTGCTTTTCCTTCCGCCTTGAATGTAAATTTCCTGAGGCCTCCTTTGCCCTGCAGAACTGTGAGTCAATTAAACCTCTTTTCTTTATAAACTGTCCAGTCTCAGGCGGTTCTTCATAGCAGCATGATAATGGACTAATATATCAGAGAAAACACTAATTCCTAATTTTGAAATGTTATATTTTGAACATATGAATCTTTGACTGTTAGTGCTACAGCCTGTGAAGTTTAAATTTCTTGTTGTATCAATAAATAAAATGGAACTCAGAGAGGTAAATTATTAGATCAAGGTTACATGACTACTAGCTGTGGCTAAAGGCTGGACTTATACAAGGTCTTCTGGCTTTCAGTTCAGTGCTATTTCCATTACCCTGTGATGTTTTACCTATTGCATACCTTCAAAGAATGCATCACAACATCAAATGGAGTCTAAATGGGGTAAACATGTTGACCTTATATAGTCCTATATATAATTTATGTCCTAAAGAGGCCCATTTAACATGCTACAGAGAAGCAGGCTACTTTAATCACTTTTGAAGATTGTAGTCAAGCAACAAGAAACATGCATATATTAATTTCATCTAACTAAGCTAACTTAGTGAAGTGAACGTTGCTTTCTACTCATTTGATCCTTCCCTCTTTAGTAACTAACGTGATATAGTATCTGTAGGAGTTTCCTTACTTCATATCTATAGAGAAGCATGGATGTAGTGTGTAAGACCTAATGAGTACATTTCTACAAGGCCTTTCATTTTCTTCAACCTGAGAATTGGTTCCACTCTTTAGATAAGTAGTTTTGTTCAAAATGATACTATATATTCTTTCACCAACCCCCTGAACCACATTTTACTCAATATAGTTCTGACTTGGCTTAAGATTTTATATCTCCTTTATCTCTATGGAACAGTTTATAGCTGCCTATTCAAATGGGTTCTTTTGCTTGAGAGTATCAAAAAAATTCACAGCCAATATGAACTAAATATTAATTATTGTCTCATGAAACTTAGAACTCCAGGAAGGAAGCCAACTTCAGGTGTAGCTCATCCTGGAAATCAGACATTATTATTAGGGTACTCGCTCACTGTTCCACTTGTCCCTATTTGACTTCATTCTGCAGGTGAACTCTCACAATGTGCCAGTCAAGATGGCTTCTCTCAGCCCAGACACATATTTTTTGGAGTCCCTGTCAGCTCCAGTGAAAAGCTTTAGAAAATACTCTAATTGGCTTTAGCAGAATCATGTGACCATATTGGAAATGGCCGGCCTTGGGTAATATTCTCTACCTCTTGTGTGTAGACGAAGGTATGGTAGTTTGAATGAAAGCCTGTTGGGATTATAAGAAATCAGAGACCTTATTCTCCAAAGGAGAAACAGGGTGCTTTAAAAGCAAAGAAGGGGAATCAAGGAACATATTGCTATGACTAAAATCATAGCTTTCATAGTCCATTTATAAGGTCAAAATTACTGTTCTGGAAATCATTTGTCTTATTGTAGTGCAGCTCATATATCATATATTCTATACATGCACAAAGAATAATGTTAAAAATGTCATTTGGAAGGATGCATGCTTAGAAAACGTATATATTCTTTGACTTACAAGATGTTTTAGTATTTCATTTAAATATAAAAAATCTTAGTCTCCATAGGTGCTCTTAAACATTTCTGATGAAAATATAAATTGATATAACATTTATAGAAAATATTTTTCCATTGTGTAACCAAAAGACTTAAAAGTCTTCTTGAGATTTGACCTAAGTATTTAACTGCTTCAAGGTAATTATCCTAAAGAAATAATAAGGAACGAAGATAAAGATCATGTAGAAGAATGTAAGTTATAGGGGTATTCAAACTAATGAAAGTTAGAGGCCGGGCACAGTGGCTTACGCCTGTAATCCCACCACTTTGGGAGGCCGAGGCATGTGGATCACCTGAAGTCAGGAGTTTGAGACCAGCCTGGACAACATGAAACCCGGTCTCTACTAAAAATACAAAAATTAGCCAGGCTTGGTGGCACGCTCCTGTAGTCCCAGCTGCTCAGGAGGCTGAGGCAGGAGAATCGCTTGAACCTGGGAGGTGGAGGTTGCAGTAAGCCAAGATGGTGCCACTGCACTCCAGCCTGGGTGAGAGAGTGAGACTCTGTCTCAAGAAAAAAACAGAAAAGAAAATTAGGAACAGATTAAATGTCCTAATCTAGGAGAATGGTTAAAAAAATGATGTCATGTCCAAATAATGGTATATTATACAACAATATAAAATGGTTTTGAATCTAGTTTCTTTTTTCTCAGAAAAAAAAGAAACTGGATTCAAAAGCATATACTTATAATAGTTCGTATTTCATGTTTGTAAATGGTTATATTTATACAGTTACACAAAAGTATAATGCTTTTCTGGGGAAGGAGATTATATGTGGTTCTGCATTATGTTTATATTGCTCTAATCTAAATTGATGATCTGTTGTTATAAAATTTTTAGAAAAGTCTTAGTCTACTGAAAAGTATATCCTTAACTTTAGTGATTGTATTCGTCATGATCAATTAAGAGTTCTAGGTGCCTTGCCAATAGCTGTGCTGCTATGACAATATAATTCCTTCCCATAGAGCTCAGTGCAAAGTGGAGCTGCTTAGAAAAGCTCTATCACCTCTGAGTACTTCAGTGTGTTTGTCAACAAGCACAGTGTTAAGCTGCTTTGATACCCGGAAGGAGAGGGTAGAATCAAAGTGACTAAAAAAGGAGTCTGCCTTTATTATTCCCAAAGGGTACTAAAAGATATAAGCTTCTTGAGGGCAGGGTTGGTGTCTGCTGTGCCCATCAGATTGTCTGTTGCATAGGGGATGTACACTAAGTAGGCATCAAATGCATCATTTTCTCAGTCACAGAAAGTAACAACTCAAGTAACAATACCAGATAGCTGTGAAAACATCTCCTCACTCACTACCTCTTTCTTTGAAATATTTAAATGTTGGCACCTCTGAAGAGATGCTTGTCAGTTGGCATTTATGGAGACAAGTGTCATGCAATATGAGATCTACAGCTTCTCCAGGTGACTCTCACCCTTTCTGACAGGATATGCTATGAGAAGATTGTCATTCAAACAGCCCAGAAACAAGAACTGAACAGCACTAACATCAAACAAAAGCAGCCCCTGGATTTTCTGACAAACCAGAAATAATTTTCCAGATGCAGGCAGTATACTCAAGTTGGCATTTGTAAGTTCTGACATTTAGCAATAAATATTGGGAGGGAACCATGTCTGCAGTCTTGGGGGTGGCTGAACCTTAGTTATTTGATTTATAGTGTTCCAAATCAGAACAGAAATCCCTTCCTTGCTTCAAGTACATGCTGGATTCTTGGCAATATATATAGACCAAATGGAGCTTACCTAAACCTGCTTTCCATTGACTTCTACCCTCATATTTTCTTCTATGAAGCAATTGAAAATGACTAAAGGCAGCAAATAAAACCTGTGGCCAGGACATAGCTCTGCAGTTGTTTGGCAAAGGTTAGGCACACTGAGTGAATAACAAAAGGAAAACAACCTAGGAATCCACAGATTGAAAAGATTTAAATACATTTGTTACAGCAAGTACCCAAATACCTACTAAAGAAATTACTGTGCAGGGGTGCATGCCATAGGGATATTTTGTGTATATGACAAATAAGGAAAATGTCCCTAAATCCTTCTTGGACTAAAGCCCGATACCCATTCTCTGTATTTAACAGATTCTCAGAAGGCATGGCAGAGTTGAGCTGTCTCAGCCATTGTGTGCCAGGGAAGCATCACCTAGAGGTTTGGAGCAAAATTGAGAGTAGGATCATTTGAAATCAACAGGGTACAAAGTAAGCAGAGTAGCATAGCTCCCAGCAGCACACTACTCGTTGCATGACCCACATTTAAACAGCAGCTTCCTGCTGAAGTCAGGCCATAAAGGGATGCCTGAAGGAATCCTGAACATGACAGGGAGGAAAGGTGGGAAATAGATGATTACACAGTGTCTGGAGTTAATAAACTTCATTTCCTCCTAAGGCTCATGGCCATGGGGTAGAAAGAAGAAGGCTGAAGGCAAAGGTAGGTGTTCCTGGGCAGGTAAGAATCATGGGTGAGGGGGAATGCATCATGCTTCTCCTGTAGGAATGCTGATTCCTGAAGGGAACTCCTGAGGACATCTGATGAACACTGGAGTCCTTGTGGCATTGTTCATGCAGGGGATGCTAACACGATGACAGACAAGCAGGCAGAATGGGGAAAAGTGAGCCAGTAAGTATGCTCACCAGTGTTAATGAGTTGTTTTTGCTTTGCTTTGAAACTCAATCACCTTTGAAAGGTTCCCACCTTCAAAAAGCTGAGTAGTTTCTTTACAGCAGTGGTTCTCAAACTTATCTGTCCATGACAATCACCTGGAAGGCTTAGTAAAGCACAAACTTCCAGGGCTCTGTATTTAAAGTTTCTGATTAAATATTTCTGGGGTAGGACTTGAAAATTTGCATTTCTATTAGGTTCAAAGGTGATGCTGATGGTGCTGGTTTGGGCAATGAAACTGAAAACCACTGCTTCTAGCACACAGGGACCTGGGGTGTGTTTATAAATAACTTTGATTCAGTAAAGATCTTTCTGTCTCAGCTTCCTAAAGTATCAATTTCATTAAAATACTAATAGAAAAAATATAAGTAGAAAGTAAGCATATTAATGTTTAGTAATTCCTTGGAGTATGACAACTGGCAGCTTTGCCTGTCACATATTTTGTTCTTTGGTTTCATTTGCCCATGGGGAATATGAACTTAGATATTCTGCTTGTCTCCCCTTTCTGTTGTAACCATCTCCCTACTCCTAACTGAAATAGCAGCACCAGGTTTTAGAAGCCTATGGCTGTTATGTCAAGACCCCAACACTCCCTGTAGCACCAATGCTATGCCACTGGGGCAGCAAGGCAAATTCAAAGCGAACGACTGGCAAAGATGATACATTTCTCTGGAGACTCTAATGCATTTTTTGCACAACCAGCTTAATTAAGAATCCGTGGCAATATATTAACCACAAGTTTATGGATCTCAATATGCCAATCAAACATAATGAGATAAATGCAAATGTCAAAGCACAGACTCTTTGCCTAGGAATATCAGAAGGCTTAAAGCTGTACCCTCAGTCAGTTGTCAGAAAGCAATGGGAATGGCTGGGCCTGAGGAGGGCAGGGTTTGCCCACTGCAATTTAAAAATCCATGGCATGACCTCCAGGACTGAGCTCTCACATATCCAGGGTATGAAAGTAAGACTAAAGGCCAGGTGCTGTGGCTCATGCCTATAATCTCAGCACTTTGGGAGGCTGAGGTGGGCAGATCGCCAGAGGTCAGGAGTTCTAGACCAGCCTGGCCAACAAGGTGAAACCTCGTCTCTACTAAAAATTCAAAAATTAGCTGGGCATGGTGGCGGGTGCCTGTAATCCCAGCTACTTGGGAGGCTGAGGCAGGAGAATCGCTTGAACCCAGAAGGTGGAGGTTGCGCCATTGGACTTGAGCCTGGGCGACAAGAGTGACTCCGTCTCAAAAAAAAAAAAAAGAAAAAAGAAAGAAAGGAAAAGAGGAAAAGAAGGCTAAAAATGGTTAGTTCACAGCCTCACATTAAGATGATGATGATGATAAATCTCAAGACGCTGACCTACTTCTGAAGAATGAAGAATAGGGCTAGAAGTCAGGAGCCAAAATCCACATTTGCATCCCAGGTCTGTCACTATAAGACAAGCCAAATGACATCCCTTTGAACATCTAGTGAAGTAGGAAGGCTGATAACTGCTTGTTTTATAATAATGCATATCAGTAAATAAAGTAATGGATTTAATTATATTATTTTATCTTCTGAATGACTAGGTTAAAAAATGGTTAAAATAGAGGACTGTCATCTGTTTGGTGTATCTGGCTCAGGGCCAGATTTGATGAACTTATAACGGTTGAACAACCTGCAACATAAAGCTGGCTAACAGATGGTTGTTAACTTGAAACGTGTGTTCTGGTGGCTGAAGGGCTCAGCCTTGCTAGGATTGGTGTTGTTCGCTATTTTTATTCAATAACAAATTGAAAGCATACTTATCAAATTTATGAGTGACACAAATTTGGAGGAAACAGCTAATATCTTCTGTGAATAAATTAACAGTGAAATATATTTTCTTTTCAACTTGGTAATAAAGTGGCTTTAATAAAACATACTTTAACAGAGAAAAATATAAGGTCCTTCACCAAGACAAAAAATGACCCAGAAAGCAAATCCTACCAATAGGATAGGTGACTTAAACGTTACATGCATGGAAAAGACTTGCTTTTAATATTAAGCGTTTATGAGATTTAGCTTCTAAGAAAGTCAGTGTGATTTTTTGTTGCCTTTAATGAATTATACAGAATGACTGAAGTGATAGTTTGCTGTAAATTAGCCAGATTATATCCTGAGCATCATCCTCATTTCTGGACAACATTTTTTGAGTACAGAGAAAAGCAACCAGGTGGGGGAAGGGAAAGATTTCACATGAAGCATGGTTGAATGAACTGAAAGATTTTAGCCCTTATACATGAAAACTAAAAGGACAATTAGAGCTCTGATTTAAATTACTTAAAACTATAGTCATGGTGAAGAGAAACTATTATTTATTTTTGTATGTAGAACCCTGGAGAATATAATTAAGACCAGAACTTAGGGAGGCAAATTTTAGGTCAGCATAAGAAAGAAATTCTTTCTTTTAAAAAATGCTTACCAAAATGATACATTGGTTACAGAGGCAAAAAATGCTGCCAAACATGTAATTAAAAACTACAGTTATCTTCCCCCTCTCCACCCTAATCTTTGCTCCCTGCAGGCAACCTCTAGGGAGTTATTTTACGTACTTTCCTGGTACTCCCTCTATTTTCCAAATGTCATGCATATTCTAGTTTAAAAAATTAAATCTAATGACTTCTATAGAAAATGAGATTTTGGTTCTCTATTATTCTCCCTTCTCCTTCTCCATTCTCCCAATTTAGTTAAATAACTGTTTCTGCTTAAATCAATAACCAGGATGTACTTTATGTAAATAGTTTATGATTGAGACATATAAAGTATTATCAGTATATTTTCTTTCCTTTTTTTTTTTTTTTTGAGATGGAGTCTCGCTCTGTCGCCCGGGCTGGAGTGCAGTGGCACGATCTCGGCTCACTGCAAGCTCTGTCTCACGGGTTCACGCCATTCTCCTGCCTCAGCCTCCCGAGTAGCTGGGACTACAGGCACCTGCCACCACGCCCGGCTAATTCTTTAAATATTTTTAGTAGAGACGGGGTTTCACCATGTTAGCCAAGACGGTCTCGATCTCCTGACCTCGTGATCCACCTGCCTTGGCCTCCCAAAGTGCTAGGATTACAGGCATGAGCCACCGCGCCCGGCCGACTATATTTTCTTATAGAATGATTTGTCTTCCTTAGAATTAATAACAGTTTTCTGTTTGTTTTTTCCCTTATGTAATTTGTGTTATTTCATCCCCAAACTCTCTAGGAGAGCTGCATAACTTAAATCAATACAATAAAACGCACTGGTCCATCTCTTAGCACTATTTTTTCCCAGCAAAATTCTCTCTGAAGTCCTCAGCTCAGTGGCTTCCATCCTGATGTAGCTGTGGTCCGTCTGATTCCCTTTACTTCCTTTTTGACTTTTACAGTATCCTCTTTCTTGTTTTATTCCTCCATTTGGTGGAACATTTTTTCTGCAGTAGTTTCTTCAGAATAAATGTATGAGAACTAAATTTTTCAAATGGGCGTCTATTCTTCTTTAAGTTTGATTGATAATATTCCTGGGCTTAGAATTCTAGATTTGAAATTACATTACTTCTAAATTTTGAAGACGTTGATTTATGCTATTGTTTTCCAGCTTTCAGGATCTTTGTTAAGAAGCCTAAGCCCTTACATGCATGCTGCTTTTTTACCCACTTCTGAGAAGATTTCAGTAACTTCTCTTTTTTTCTTGTTAGTCTGAAATTTCTCAATGATTTCCATTGGTGTAGAACTTTTTCATTCATTTTGCAAGGCACTTGGGAAACTGTTGGTGTTCAGTTCTTAGGAAGTCTTTCATCTTCTTTTTTTTTTTTTTTTTTTTTTTTTTTGAGATGGAGTCTCACACTGTTGCCTGGGCTGGAGTGCAATGGCGTGATCTCGGCTCACTGCAAGCTCCGCCTCCCGGGTTCACATGATTCTCCTGCCTCAGCCTCCCAAGTAGCTGGGATTACAGGTGCACACCACCACACCTGGCTATTTTTTTGTATTTTTAGTAGATGGGGTTTCACTATGTTGGCCAGGGTGGTCTCGAACTCCTAACCTCATGATCCACCCACCTCGGCCTCCCAAAGTGCTGGGATTACAGGCGTGAGCCACCAGCCTGGCCCTTTCATCTTCTTTATTAATTTTTTTGAAAGCAAATTTTGCCCTTCTGTTTTTTTTTTGTTCTCTTTCTAGAATTCCTATTAGTCAAATGTTGTACTTTCTCAATCTTCTAATTTTCTCATATTGTTTTTCATATTCTCTTTCTTTTCATTTTGTTCTATGTTTTGGAGAGTGCCACAAATGTGTCTTTTAATCAGTCTATCAGAGTTTTCATTTTCATTACTGTAGTTTGAATTCCAAGGGCCTCTTTTTTGTTTTCTGAAAGTTCTGTTCTTATAACATCCTGCTCTTTATTTTATGAATACAGAATTTTTACCTCTTTAAACAATTAATGTTAATATTCTCTACACTATGTGTCTCTTTCAAGTTCCTTTATTCTCCATGCATTGGTTTGGACTGTCTTTCATGTTAGAGAGTTTCTTATTAAAAATGCTGGAATATCCTTTCATATTCTTGAGTGAGTGTGTTAGATTTGGTTTTCTGGGAAATAGAGTTTGTGCAGCAAGTTTACTGGGAATTCCCTTGAAATCAACACCTAAGGGGGAAAGTGTTGAGAAACTGAATGGGAATATGGTTGCAACCAGTTCACAGACAATCACATGGAAAGCACTGGGGTTTGGTTGTCTCCTCACAGAGGTACAAATTAAGGGAAGAGGTGTGATCTTATGAGAGCCATCTCTCTTCACCTGCAAGCGATTAAGTCATTAGATTTCGGCTGTTTCCAGGGAAGAGGTGTGATCTTATAAGAGTCATCTCTCTTCACCTGCAAGCGATTCCCTAAGAGGGAATCAGCTATAATCCATAAGCCACTAACACTCACACAGTTGACAGTAACACCTCAGTCCTGAAGAGGACTCAGGGTGATACACTACAGTATCTTCTATAGCAAGGCACTAAAATGCTATCATGCAGATGAGGTTAAGCAAATGGTAGATCTCACTACAAAGTTATTTCAGGAGAGGGAATACTATGAGACAGCCTCAAATGTCAGTATCAGAGGTATTTCTCTTGGGCTGGTAAATTTCCACAGATGAAATTGGGGAAGGAGGTAGATAGTGGCCAGTGTACTAGAAGGCCATTCAAGGAGCTCAGTATTCACTGTACAGACCTTGGCTTAGTCCCCTTGTTTTCCAAAGGTGCTTCACCTCCACCATCCACTGTTTCTTGTGTCTGAGTGTCCACAATCTTCACGGCTTATTATCTTTAGAAAGTAAACCAATGCGCTTCTGCCTGGGTGGGAAGAACAGCTTCCTGGCTTCGTGGGGTGAGGGAGGGAATCTGTGTGTCAGACTCTTCTTAATAAACAATTCTCCTTAATAAATTCTCCCATATTCAGACTGACATTACAGATGTACCTGAGCTTTTCCATGGTTAGTATTTCCCCTGGCAGGCTTAAATTTCAAGTTTCTCTATTCCTCCAAATCAGCTTCCAAAGTTTCATTGAGATTCTTGGTAGATGTTTAGCAATTTTTACTCATTTTACCTGGATTTTGGAAATGAAGAGAGGAGATAAATGAATTGTTCAATCTTCCATGTTTGACTTTAAGTTCCAGTAATTACCTTCTAAAAAGCAAAATGCGCTGTCTGTGCTATCTCAAGAGGTGATGAATTCTCAATCACTGGAGGTGTTCGAGCAGAGAACAAACGATCACTCAAGACGTATGTTGACAAGATTCCTGTGTCACATTGGAATTAGGAGCTAATTTTATCCAATCTTGAATGTCAATGGTTCCATATGTTGTAGGAGAAAGGGCTTTATGTCCATGAGAGAAAAATGTTCCATGGAGGTCAGAACAGAAGTCCATGTAGTACAACTTCCTCATTTTGTAGATGGGCTTAATACTCAAGGTCTTTTTTGACTTAGCTTCCATTTACTACTTTCGTTCCAAACTCACGACATTACCCCAACATACCCTTGGATTCAGCTATACAGAATTTCTGGCAGTTTCCCAAATGTGTTATAGTATTTCATGCCTCCTTGTGTTTCCACATGCTGCTCACACCTAGAGAGCTCTTTTCCTTTTTTTGTCAAAACTACTCCTACTTGTCCTTCAAAAACTTAACCCAAGCATATCATCCTACACAAAAACTTCCCTCAGTGCCTGCTCCATCTCTTATTTAGTTGCTTCATTTCCATGTGTTCTCCACTACAATGTAAGTGTCTTGAATAGAGGAAATATTCATATGCACTTCTAGGGCTAGCACAGAACTTAGTGAATAATAACAGCTCAATAAATCATGGTCGAATGAATGCATGAGTGATGAATGAATAAGAAAATCAAGTATGAGAAATTTTAAGTGACTTAACCAACGATAGAGTTGATCATTGACAGAGTTAGTTGGAAACATAAGAAGGGCTTTCAAATTTCCTCTAACATGTTCCTTTAACCACAAAACCTCACATAATTTTCATTTTCTTTTTTTTTTAATTATACTTTAAGTTCTGGGATACATGTGCAGAACGTGCAGTTTTGCTACATAGGTATACACGTGACATGGTGGTTTGCTGCACCCATCATCCCGTCATCTACATTAGGCATTTCTCCTAATGTTATCCCTCTCCTAGGCTCCCAACACCTGACAGGCCCCAGTGTGTGATGTTCCCCTCCCTATATCCATGTGTTTTCATTGTTCAACTCCCACTTCTGAGAGAGAACATGTGATGTTTGGCTTTCTCTTCTTGTGATAGTTTGCTGAGAATGAGGGTTTCCAGCTTCACCCATGTCCCTGCAAAGGACATGAACTCATCCTTTTTCATGGCTGCATAGTATTCCATGGTGTATATGTGCCACATTTTCTTTATCCAGTCTATTACTGATGGACATTTGGGTTGGTTCTAAGTCTTTGCTGTTGTGGATACTGCTTCAATAAACATACATGTGCATGTGTCTTTATAGTAGAATGATTTATAATCCTTTGGGTATATACCCAGTAATGGGATTGCCAGGCCAAATGGTATTTCTAGTTCTAGATCCTTGAGGAATCGCCACACAGTCTTCCACAATGGTTGAACTAATTTACACTCCCACCAACAGCATAAAAGCATTCCTATTTCTCCACATCCTCTCCAGCATCTGTTGTTTCCTGACTTTTTAATGGTCTTCATTCTAACTGGTGTGAGATGGTATCTCATTGTGGTTTTGATTTGCACATCTTTAATGACCAGTGATGATGAGCATTATTTCATATGTCTGTTGGCTGCATAAATATCTTCTGAGAAATATCTGTTCATATCCTTTGCTCACTTTTTGATGGGGTTGTTTTGATGTTCTTGTACATTTGTTTAAGTTCTTTGTAGATTCTGGATATTAGCCCTTTGTCAGGTGGATAGATTGCAAACATTTTCTCCCATTCTGTAAAAACCTCACATAATTTTCTACCCACATATTCAGGTATGAGATGACCTGTCTCTTTTCTTCCTCCTTTTCCTTTTTTTCTCTGTTTTAATCTACTTCGTTCAAAATGTATTAAGTATCCTCTTTTTGGTAAGTTTGGAAAATACAAACACAAATTTCATTTCTCTGGCTCTAACTCCATTTCTCTGTTACAGATCTCTAGTCTTTCTCAAAGCTGTATCTATTATTTCTAGAGTGTCTCACATTTACTCAAGATTAAGTCGTTTTCATCACTACTTTTTATCTCCCATTTATGTCATCTCATCTCTTCCCTCCTTCAGGAAGACCCCATGCTTTGGCCTCTCTTGCCTTTAAAGCCATTCTGTCACTTGTTACTGTCCTGATGATAAGGGTTTGCATGAGAATCTTGATGTCTGTGACAAGCCTGTCATTCCTTATTGTTTCTCCTTGCTTTTTGTTATATATCATCATATTTGTTCTAAAATAAAGATTTCTTTGAACCCCATTATCTTGTGGAGTTTTAAAATATGACTAATCATGCACCCTCCTTCTCAGGATTCACATAAGTCATATAAGTCTATACGAGTTGAACTAGGGGCAAACTCAAGTGGCAGAGACCTACCCGCCTCAGGCTTTGTTACTGGGCAAATTTGTCTGTGAAATTTTCTTTTTCTCTTAGGATGGGTTATTTCCTAAGAAACTTTTCAATCCTTTACACAAATAAGCTCAAGCTGGGCCTGTTCTTCCAGTCGGCTAGAAATACCCAACCATGTTTGAATCCCAGCAGTGAACATAATTTAGACTCAAGCTGTGATCATATCTATATAAGAAGAAAAAATGAATTACATATTCCAGTTGAGTATATGTATTCATAAATGGATAAGCAAGACAAATTGATCAGGGGCCATGGAATAAGCAAATGCTCTGATAATCTGTTCTGAGTTATTCATAATTTAGGAGTCAAACTTAGATCAACTTTCCCCCCTACACCCCTTAAGAGTATTTGGATGAGTAGGTCAAAAGTGCTGTTTGTTTTCGTGTTATTTTATTATAAATAACACAATACTAAGAGCTAACATTTATATGATCTTGCCTTGTGCCAGACAGTGCTCTAAGGGCTTTACATGCATTAATACATTTAATCCTTATAATAAAATCACATGAGGTAAGAGAAAATTTTGACCCCATTTTATAAATGATGAAACTGACTTACAGAGAAATTAAATCACTTGTCCAAGATCAGTTAGTGAGTGACTGAGCCAGGATTTGAACCACATTTTGAACTGACTCTAGACCCCAAGCTCTCAACTGCTGTGTGGTTCTGACCTTTCTTACTAATATAAAACAATGCCCTCCAAGAAACTGTGACACAGCAATAAAGTTCACAATAGTAACACAGAGAGGAAGTAACACAACCATATCTAAAACAAATAAGTGATATTTTTTAGTCACTCTGCTAAAATGCTTTACCCATGTTTTTCAATTAATACAACAACTCTATTTCAATTCTGTCCCTGAGATGAAACTAAGTCACTTGTCCTGTTTTACCCAGCTGGTGAAACCAGGATTCTAGCTCAGATCTGTGAGAATCCAAACCTAAGATCAGAACTGCTTCTCAAGACTGCCTTCCATGTAATCTAGGAGAGACCCTTGTCTTTATTTGATTTAGCATTTGCAGTTCACATTAATTTCACATAATCCACATTCCAGGATATATAGTACAATTAGTAATCTTAGAGCATTAATACTGGCTGCTGCGCAGGCTCCAGGCCGGCCCACCATTCAGCACTGTAATTTATGGCCACTTTGTGAGTCACTATTCATATTTGTATATAATTTAACTTAAAAAATAATACACTATACAGGTATTTGAAAATTTGAAATTCATGAGGATCTGGGGCAAGTCTTGAACAATATAAAATGGAGTTGTACTTTCCTCCATGATGTCTGACCCCACAGGTTTATAAACACCTATGTATAAACATATCTATGTTTACTTCTGTGTATAGCATATGGCTTGCTACATTCAGGTTGCATTGTTTAAATGGCTAGAATGGTAAAAAGACTGAAATCCTATAATCAGTTTTTGCTTCATTTTGTTTTGCTTTTTTCTATATTTAATGCTCTGGACATTCACTGAAAAATCTCAATTAAATTTTTTTTATAGATTTAGGGGGTAAAAATGCAGTTTTGGTACATGGATATATTGTGTAGTGCAGAAATCTGGGCTTTTAGTGTAACCGTCACCCAAATAGTGTGCATTGTACTCATGAGGTAATTTCTCATCCATCACTCATTAGTCTAAAAAGGGAATAAAATATTAGTATTAGTACCATAAAGTAACATCGTGATATATAACATATGCTAGTTTTACAAAAGTTCATTTGTTCTCTAAGGAGAGAATATGTATTTCACTTATTTTGAGGAATAAAAATGTTAATGACTAGACTTTAGGATAAAATTAGATGATTCCACAAGATGTCACTATTTCCCTTTCAGTGGAAATGGTTTGCCATCAAATTGTATCTAAGATATTTTAAATAAATAGAAATAAAGTAAATAATTTCCTTTTGTATGAGTCAGTCAACCAGTATAACATATTATCTACAAAGAGACATTCAAATATAAAACCCAACCTTACATGCCAATTTAGATACTGGTGCAGCGTAGCCATCTTAGCAAAAACCTGGTGTGTACAGTATTGATACATACTTTAAAGAGCAGGATCCAAGTACAGTTCAATGGTCTGTTTAGCTCCAAAGAAAAATGTGGGTAAAAGTAATTTTCCTATTAAAAAGTAAGGGTTTCAATTATAGTCTACAAAGCCTCACAACTACCTTATTACTTGCTTCTTTATTCCTAGAATCATTGAACTTTCACAGCTTTATTGACCCAAGTATAGAAGATTAAGTTCTAAAAACACTGGAGAATGGATTTAGAGGAATTTACTGTTCCCCCTCCATTTCAATAACTAGATCAAATATGGAAGGATCAATTTGATTTTGCATAGAATAAGTATGAGGGCTAGTTTTACCTCAAACCACTTTCATTCTCATGTCGTGTTCTATTTTCCTGTCTTAATCTATTCAGGCTGTGTACAAGGTCCCACAGACTGGGTGGCTTAAACAACAGAAATTTATTTCTCACAGTTCTGGAGGCTGGGAAGTCCAAGATCAGGGTGCTGGCAGATTTGACATCTGGTGGGAGCCCTCTTTTGGCTTGCAGGTGGCCGTGTTCTCAGTGTATGGCAGGGAGCAGACAGAGAGAGAGGGAGATCCTATTCAGAGGCTCCACCTTCGAGATCTCTCAAAGGCCCCATCTCCAAACACTATCATATTAGGAATCAGGCTTCAACATATAAAGTTTGGAGGGGCGCAAATATTCAGTCCACAGCGCTGTCTAGACTACCTTAGCCATAAATCCTTGAGAGAAAATAAACGGAATGGTATAATAAAACTCAAAATAGAACATTTAGAATAACTTTACATTTTTCAGAAGCCCATATTCTTTCTACTAGACATGTTTGAAGACTTCCGTTAACTCAATAAAAATGCAATTTGGTAGCCTGATGTGAAAGGATGACATAGATTAATTCATCCAGCAAAAACTTGTTGAGCTTTGTTACAATTCCATTGTTTTGATAGGGAGTGAAGACGTGAACACACGAAAGATAAGGTACCAGTCCTCAAGGAGCTTCCAGTCTAATGTGGAAGAAAGACAAACAAGGAAGTGTAATATACTCTCAGGGCAATGGCAGATGTATTCATAGGCTATAAGTGCAATAAGGTCACAGTGAAAGTGAGGGTCTGCAGCTCATGTTCAAGAAGCCCTAGTTGCTCATTGAGTTAGTAGTTTTACTCATGACAGTTCACCTAACATTAGAATAAACCACTCAATGAAGGACATACTTTAAATAGATAGATTACAAGGCACATACATATACGTTTGCACATCTAAGATATTTATTTCAAAATAATGTTTTATTCAAGCAGAAATGAGGACATCATTCTTTTTAGAGGTTTTTCTAATAAATTCTTAGGCTTAAACCTTCCATCTCAGATTGAGATTGGAAACACATGACTTTATGTTCTCTACCCTAAGTAATCTATTTATTTCAATAACATAAATAAGAATGTTTCATTAGAGAAACAAACTGTGAGCAAAGACAGTATGTTGAGGCTTCTTGTCCTTTGTAGATGCCTAATAGGTCTTAATATAGAGTGTTTTATAAAATAGAATTATTGGTCATCTCACTGAACTTGCATCTCTTCTGGATAATTGCATAGATTGATTAGCATTTTAATCAAAAGAAATGACAATTCTTGTCTTCAGAAAGTAAAAAGTGTTTTAATTTTTGGCTAAGGAGAGGACTTTGTTGTTGTTGTTGTTGTTGTTGTTTTTGAGACAGAGTCTCTCTCTGTCCCTCAGGCTGGAGTACAGTGGAGTGAGCTCAGCTCACTGCAACCTCTGCCTCCCAGGTTCAAATGATTCTCTTGCTTCAGCTTCCCAAGTAGCTGGGGCCACAGGCACGCGCCACCATGCCCAGCTAGTTTTTGTATTTTTAGTAGAGACGGGGTTTCACCACATTGGTCAGGCTGGTCTGGAACTGCTGACCTCGTGATCCACCCGCCACGGCCTCCCAAAGTGCTGGGATTACAGGCGCCCGGCCAGAGAGGACGGTTTTTATTTTAAAGTTTGGCATAGTTGATATACACAGATTAGAGTTCTCCTTTAAATCTTTGGTAGTTTCAAAAACTGATAGAAAATATCAGAAGTCTTCTGGCTTAGTTATAAAACGAATAAATAAAGAGGAGCAGGAAGCAAGAGGAAGCCAAATTTTCTACTCTAGATACTGGTAATATTAATTATGGGATGTACATAGAACGGAGTAGTATGCTATTGTAAAAAATTATTTTGTGTAAGATTAGTTAATAAAATAAGTATATTTATGGTATGCTTTAAATGAAAAATCACATTATAAAGCTAATTATTATATGATTCAAATTTGTGTTTTAGAAACCCTATGTACTGTTTTGCTAATCTGTACTTCTTTAATTTTGTAGAAGTAATTTATCATATACTTGAAATAAGAAAAAAGTAGTAGAACTGGTGTTTGTGTGTCTTCTCTTTTTTCTTTTTAAGATATAACTGCTCTTTAGTCTGCTTTATTTTTCGTTCTGTCATTATTTCAAAGGGAGACACTCTATCCTAGAGCCTTTGTATATAGTTATCTCGTGAGTACCGTAAAAGCATTTAGTAGTCATTTTATTTCAGTGATAACAATTGTTAATCATGTTCCTAAGGGAGGGAAAAATGCCTGAGGCCTCAAGTCACTGAATTATCAAGTACTTACATTTTCGAGGGATAAATGCCGAGATTGGACGCACGTTTTATTTTTCATACTAATGTTTGTCCCAAAACCTCCAGCACAGTAAAATCCATTCCCTGTAGGTGCTTCTCAAAAGCTTCTAATGCTACTTAAACTCTAAACTGCCTCCTCCTGGCCTTCTTTTCTCTAGGTCTCTGTCACTTATTCTTACTAAAAGCTACACTCTCTATGACTGTGACTTTGATATTAATTGAAGTCCCTTGTGTCTCCTTCTGGAGGGTATAGGACCTCCTGTAAAGTGTTTGAGCCTACCTTGTCAACAGTGGTGGCTGTCGCACTTCTCTGATAAGTTTAATCTCACATCTCATGATTATAGAAGAGTAGCAGAGTACAAAGGCAGCCAAAATATACGGTACGTGATTAATAAGAAACATATTACCAGCAATGCAACTTCCATGTGAAAAACTAACATGCTCACACACCACTCAACTAAGAAACACAGTTCATTTGATGCAATACTGGTGAAGATAGGACAATGTCCCAAATTAATCCATATTTTGTTTCCTGGCTCTCATTCTTCAAATTTCAGAAGGCAGTTATAATTTTCTTTGAACGATTTTTAAGATTTTATTATTTTGACTGTAACTCAAATTATCTGCCCTAGTATAGTGAACCTCACTTTGGGTCTCTATGTATCGGCCCAGCCATTGTTTTATGGACCGTGATTGTGAAGGGGCCATCCATTTTCTGACATGACTCCAGTATACACTCTCTCCACTGAATATTACCTGAAGCCACAGCCCTGGGTACCCTGTGGGTCACCAATTCTACCATGATTGGTTTTAAATATGAATATACAACAGTCATAACTTTTATAATACGAAATGAATTTATAAAAGCTCTAAATGTGATTTCAGTCTTCCAAATCTACAGCTAATTTTTATCATGTTTGAACACAATGGAAATTGTCCTTACTCAGTGTGATCACATTTGCTTTCCACCATTTTTTTTGCTTTGTGGATTTCTACATACATTCTTGTTTCTCTGTTCACGTGTTTTTGTTCTGTTTTCTTATTTTGTTTTATATTGGAACATCTAAATATTTGGGCATGGATTCAGAACTATTTCACATGGAATGAATCAGGTTTGGAACGTCCGTTCCTCCAGCAAAGATTTTCTGAATTGCTCTTCTCCTTTTCGGTGTGTTTTTCACACATGAATTGAGATCTTTCCCAATCTAATCACACAGAACTTTTTATCAGTTTCTGGAATGTGATATGGTCTCCTCATTTCTTGCCAACCTGTTCCCTCAGCCTGAAAATTTTTCCCTACTTCTCACTTGGCCTAACTCCTACTCTTAAAGTTTTAATGTTGGTTCCTTTGTTAAAGCTGTCTCTCCCCATTCCGCTCTCTCTCCAAGTCCCTCCAAAAATACACAACATAGACTTAGAAACTTCCAGAAAGAGTTTCTCCATATCTGGGCCAGTTTGGCTGATCCTTTTTAGGAATCTAGACTCTTTCTCCTCTGGCTGGTGGGGCTGGAGGTGACCTCCCAAAGGTGGAGATGGGTGCAGGAAGGAGGTCTTTCCTCCTCCTCCGTGCAGTACCCACAAGGAGGACCCTTCTCAGCCAGAAAAAAAGGTGATTACAAGAAAGATACTTTGAAGGTGGCCTAGTCAGAAAATCAGAGTAAAATGAAGGCATATTTGTAAAGAAACAAAAGTAAAAGGAGATATTTTAAGCCAATGGCTCGGAGAACAGAAAAGAAGGGGAGTTTCAGAAAGAGGAATGAATGATTTGATGGTGAGTGCACTGGGGAAGGAATCCAAAAGTAATTTTGAAACAGCTGTAATTGCCAGTTAAGAGACGTTCTTGTTGTATTTCTTTCTTTTTTTTTTTTTTGAGACGGAGTCTCGCTCTGTCGCCCAGGCTGGAGTGCAGTGGCGCTATCTCGGCTCACTGCAAGCTCCGCCTCCTGGGTTCACGCCATTCTCCTGCCTTAGCCTCCCGAGTAGCTGGGATTACAGGCATGCAACACCACAGCTAATTTGTTTCTTTACAAATATCGCTTCATTTTAAAATATTCTAATGAGTTGCTGTTCTCCTTAGTGAACTTCCTCCCGAAGCTCTTTGTTATCCTTGCTCCAAGTCCTGGCTGAGTGTTCCCCAGGCCTGTGGCAAGGACATCCCTGCAATATCATCCAAGAATGCCCTGTTGGTGCTCTCAGTTGTTGCAGTTATTATTTCCTTAATCCTGTGCCTTCCTCTCTCTGGGTTTAATCATTAACAACAAAACGTTGTTGCAGTTTACCCTCAAGTAGCTTCCTAAGAAAGAATACATAGGTAAAATATCAGAGACAGCGCTTGTCTGTAAATGCTTTTCGTCTGTGTGTGTGTGTGTGTGTGAGAGAGAGTCTCATTCTGTCGCCCAGGCTGGAGTGCAGTGCCACAGTCTCGGCTCACTGCTACCTCTGGCTCCCGGGTTCAAGCAATTATCCTGCCTCAGCCTCCCAAGTAGCTGGAATTACAGGCATGCACCACCACAGCCAGCTAATATATATATATATATATATATATTTGTAGTTTTAGTAGAGACAGGGTTTCTCCATGTTGGCCAGGCTGCTCTCGAATTCCTGACCTCAGGTGATCTGCCTCGGCCTCCCAAAGTGCTAGAATTATAGGCATGAGCCACTGCGCCCTGTCTGTAAATGCTTTTAATCCTGCTGTCTGCTGATCAATGGTCTGGCTAGGCATATAATTCTAGGTTAAAATTTACTTCCTCTCCAAAATTTGAGAATATTCTTTATGAGCTTCTAGCATTGAAACTTGCTGTTAAAATGCGATATGTCATATGCCTCTCCATTCCTTTGTAAGGTGATGTTTATTTTCTCTGAAATTTTAGTTACTCCTCCTTACCCCTCTTGTGAAATTTCACAAAAAAATATGCCTTGGCGAGATTCCCTTTCCATGGGTTGCACTGGGCACTTGATGAGCCATTTCAATCAGTAGCATAATGCACATGCACTCTGGGAATGTTCTTGTATGAGTGCTTTTATGGTGAATTACATATAATATTTAAGAGTGAGGGTTCTAGAGTTCTGAAGCATTTACATTAGGTAGTTTAAAAATCTTTTTCTGCTACTCAACTTCTTATCTAAAAATTAGTATAATAATATAACCCACTTCATAGAGGTTCTCTGGATTAAATAAAAGAGGATGTGTAAAGCCCTTAGAATAATGATAGTCATCCATTTTTTATTTTAGACTTGAGTTTGAACATAGTGGATTGTGTTTTGTATGGAAGATATTATAGTTCACCAAAGAGAGATTAAGCATGACAAATCAAAGAGAAATATAATATATAATAGGGAATTTGGCTAAGGAAATGAAGAAACTGTTGCAGTTTTTAATTTCCTGGGCTTTGTTTCAAAGCACAATGGATGAGTTAACCAATATTCACTGAGTGGAGGAAGCCTAGACTTCCAAATCCAGGCTCCTTTAGCAAACAATTTTATATGGACTAGTAAGGAAAAAAGAGGCTTCATGTACTTTTGTTTATATGAAGTCACATTTATCTAGCTGCCATTTACCACCTTGTCTTTCATGCTCTTTGCAGCTGGATAGGAACATTTCCAGGTAGTCTCATGAAACTTTTCTATGAAAGTCTCTTTTGATCCTTGGCCAAAGGGGAACCCTCACTTCACATAAGGATTTCACACGTCTTTTAGCAATGCCTGAGGAAGAGAACATAAAATCCATCACTCAGGGACATCATTTGGATTTGTGACTCTCTCTGGAGGCCAGTGTGCCCATAAAACAATGAATGGATCAGATCTATTCAAACGTGGAGTTTTTCATTTATGACAGATGTAATATTGATAATATCCTTCATTTAATAAGTCATCCAAGTATAATTCAATGCAAGTTCCTAGTATAAATTACCAGCCATATTCATCTTGCTTGACTGTTTTATAACACCAAAGAGGAGCGAGCAGAACTGCATAAAAATTCCATGTTGAAATTCGAAAGGAGAGCTGCTTCTGCAGCTGGCCCAGTTATTCCCCCTTTGAGAAGGGGCACAAATCTGGACTCTGCCAGAAAGCCAGATCATGTAAGCTCAGTTCAGTCTGACTGTGAGTGATTTGTGGCCAGACAGGTAACAGGGAGGAAAGGAAGGAATTCCTTTAAAAAACTATTGACTCTGTCCTCTTTCCTTTATCGCTACACAGCTCTTTCCCACTGTTTTCCCTGGTAATGGATTTCTGCCTAAGTCGCTGTGATTTAGAACATAGACAGCAATGTCTGGCCTTTTTAGAGCATGCAGATGCCTGTGGACTAACATGACCTAAGAATAGCAAGCGGAACCTCGCAAGAAATCAAACGCTAAATGAAGTGAATATTTTGATGAGAGTGTCAAATGTAGACATACATATTGTATGCAGTTATTAGATGATACAGAAGTAGGTAGAAAAAATCCACGTGAAATGCAGGGTTAGACCCAGTGTCCTTGTTTCCATTTCTCTTTCTATTTAGCCATCACAAACTGGCTCCATGTTACTAGTAGAACTGCCTCCTCCATAGTCACCATGGCATAGTAATGACCAAATTATTTTTTTCACCATTTTAGCTTGATCTTTCTGTTGCATTTGACCTGAGTCATCAAATCCATCTTCTTTAAATTTGTGTTTCTAAGATACAGTATATTTTAATACCTGCTATGTCTGAATCCTCTATTTCTGAGTTTCCTTGTTCTGCCTGATTAGCCCCTTTTGTCTGTGTAGAATCTAATTATGGATATGGGTGCTCAGGACCTTGTTTTTGCCTCATACTCTTTTCCACCACATTGTTGCAACATGAGAAATGATCAATGTCTTTTTCAAACCATCCATGATCACTTCTGTATGAGTGATTTAAAAATTCATATGTCTACCCCTACTTTGGAAGTATTTGACTCTTCTGCTTTCTTTAGGCCTCATATGAAGTTACCTGCTGAATCATGTTTGTTACGCCTCCAAAATATCTTCAGGAAGGCAGAATGATGGGAGACATCATTGTTGAGAGAATGAGCTTGGTAGTTACCTGAACCTTGGCTTTACTCCCAGACCTGGCCCTTGGTAGTTGTGTCTTAAGGCAAAGCTGCCAAACCAGCCTGTTAAGCCCTCCAAGGGCTGTTGTGAGGATTAAATTTGATGATATCTGTAAATCACTTATTATAATTCTTAGCCCAGAATATATCCTCTATAACTTGTTCTCCTGGGTGATATACGATATGAAAGTTATCCTGTGTGATATGCTATATTCAGAAACTCAACATACTCTAAATGTATACATCTAAAATAGAATGTATGATATTTCCCTAGAACTGGCACCCTCACTCAAGTCTCTGTTTTAGTTAGTGGTATCACCTCCTTCCATTTCCTCACCTGAAATCTCAGTGCATGTGGCTTTCCCTCACGTCAGTACTCCATATGGAATGCTTTTCATAGCCACCTCCTTTTCTTCAGGGCTGCTTTCCAAGCACACTCTGACATCACCTGAACCATTCCTTTTTGTTTTTTTTCATGCCAGATAGGTAATATACCGATGTCGTAACAAGGTTTGAGGAAGGCACAACTCATACATGTGCGTGACAACCCATTCATCACACTTATTAACTGGAAAAAAGATCACTACTCCATTTTTTGCTTTTTCATTTTCCCACAAGGGTGCCAGGTTACTCTCCAGCTACCCAGTGTTGACCTCTGAACTTGGAATTAATTTTCCAGAGAATAAAGGTGTTTAACAAAATGAACTCTTTTTAAATTTCATTTTAAAAAAGTTTTAATTTCCATAGGTTTTGGGGGAATAGGTGTTAGTTGGTTACATGAGTAGGTTTTTGAGTGGTGATTTGTAACATCTTGGTGCACCCATCACCCAAGCAGTATACAGTGAACCCGATTTGTAGCCTTTTATCCCTCATCCCCTTCCCACCATTTCTGCCCTCCAAGTCTTCAAAGTCCATTGTATCATTCTTATGCTTTTGTATCCTTTTAGCTTAGCTCCCACCTATGAGTGAGAACATATGATATTTGGTTGTCCATTCCTGAGTTACTTCACTTAGAATAATAGTCTCTAATCCCATCCAGGTTGCTGTGAATGCTGTGAATTCATTCCTTTTTATGGCTGAGTAGTATTGCATTATATATATATAAAATTATATATATATAAAATTATATATATATAAAATTATATATACATACGTGTGTGTATATATATATACACACACACATATATATATATACACACCATAGCTATATAGCTACATATATACCACAGTTTCTTTATCCACTCATTGATTGGTGGACATTTGGGTGATAAAATGATCTCTATGTGACATTTTAACTCAAAAGTTTTATGATTCTTGTTTGTTTTAGGAGTCCACATTACTACTTTTGCCAAAAATCTTAAAGTCAAGCTTTAAAGACATTTCCTAATTTAGCTACATTTTTTGAGCAATTGTGCCTTCCCTCCCTTGGTCCTCCCTGTCACCCAGCCATGCCAATGTCTTCTGTCACATGCTCGCTCCATTGTTCATACACTTTCCTCATTGTTAATTAGCTCCTTTCTCTTCTTGCTGCCCATTCTTTAGGAATCTGACAGGGGAAATTTAAGTAAGAATGAGTGTGATAGATGAAGATGAGAAAATAAAATAAGGTAATATTGGGCTAGGTCAATGTGTGATAGATGAAGATGAGAAAATAAAATAAAGTAACATTGAGCTAGGTCTTTTCCTATGGTCTCTGAGGCTTCCTTTCTAACGAACGAGGCCTTCTTGTTCTTATGAAAGGCATTATGACTGCTGGCAGCCCTCTGTTTACATCCTTCAAGGTGTTAAACCCCATGGAGAACCCTAATTGACTCCGATTGGTTCATGAGACTCTTGCTGCTATTGGAAGAATGGTCCAGTCCATTCTGAATGACTAGGCCTGGTCAATGTGTTTTCCAGTTGGTGGTAGGCAGTGGGTTTTGTGGCTATAACCAAAGTGAAAACAGTGTGTTACCAGAGGTGGGAAGGGCTGTTGCACTAACCAAAACAATTGATATTCACTAGTCTCTATAGGTTCAGTTGACATAATATGTCCCCCCAGTATGTGAACATTTACATAAATATACTCATTCATTGATTCAATGACTATAATATGGTCCTGTCTACCTGAGGCAAATGTCCAGCTATTCAGGATTGCAGCAGACACAGGTGGATGTCTAGTAAATATCTACACCCCCACCCACCTTTCATAAAGCACAGTATCTGCTAAGATGCTGCTGCTCAGCCACTGCAATTCCCACCATGAGATTAGCTCCTGTAAATGGAATATGAATAGGGGTGTTCCACTCCCAAGCCAAGTTGATTAAGAAGCAGATGTGCCTTCTCTATTTTTGCTTTTCCTTTCCCTCGGTTGGAAGCAAAAGTCATGGAACCTTTAGGTGCTGGCAGCGCTACACCCTGAGTCATCATGTGGAATGTTATGTGGCAAACATTCTCACTGAATTGTTGTGTAAAGAAAAAATTATGCTTTATTATTAAGTCACCAGTGTTTGGGTATTCATCTGCTGACAGCAGCTAGTGTTAACCTAATGAAACTGGAAAAATCCACATAACGGATATCACTCAGAGAAAAGAAAAAAGTGATTGTATTAAATTGACAATAGCAATGATCTTCTTCCTCAACACATAATAGAAACTTCCTGAAGGCAGAGACTTTCCCTGTTCTTTTCAACGTTGTATCCCAAATATTAGAACAGCTACTGGCACATAGTAGGTGCTCAGTAAATATTTGTTGATTATTGATGTAGTAGTGTTTTTTAATTGCTGCATGACAAATTACTACAATCATTGTGGCTTAAGCAACACACATTAACTATTTCACAGTTTCCATGGGTCAGGAGTCTGAGAATGGCTGCTATAGCTTGGTCCTTTGCTCAGGATCTCACAAAGCTGTAATCAAGGTATCAGCTGCAGCTAGTGTCTCTCATCTGAAGCTCAATGACCTCTTCCAAACTCATGTGGGCAGTATTAATTTTCTCAGAGCAGTAGAATCTGTGGTAGCTTACTTCTTCAAAGCCTGTGGGAAAGAGAGTTCCTTACCTCTAGACCCTCTTTTTGATGGGATTTTTACTAGATGAGCTGGTTTAGGTTAGGCTCACCAAGTAAACATCTCTTTAATTAACTTACAGAAAACTGATTATAGACCTTAATTACATCTGAAAAGCCATTGTATTCTTGTCATAAAATGTAAGCTAATCAAAGTAGTGACTATTCTAATACCTTTTCCATGTTTTTAGAATATGGAACTTAGAAGCAAGTTCTAGGTTCTGTCCATATTTAAAGGAGGTTATTATACAAGGGTTTTACTCATTGTGAGTTATTTTAGAATTCTGCCTACCTCAAAGGACAAAATATTTTGAAAATATGCTTATACTTTAAAATATGGATATAGAACATTATTTTATTTTATTTATTTATTTTTGAGACAGAATCTTGCTCTGTTACCCAGGCTGGAGTGCAGTGGCATTATCCCGGCTCACTGCAAACTCTGCCTCCTGGGTTCAAGGGATTCTCCTGCCTCAGCCTCCCGAGTAGCTGGGATTACAGGGATGCAACACCACAGCTAATTTCTTGTATTTTTAGTAGAGATGGAGTTTCACCATATTGGCCAGGCTGGTCTTGAACTCCTGACCTCAAGTTGATTCACTTGCTGTAGCCTCCGAAAGTGCTGAGATTACAGGCGTGAGCCACTGCACCCAGCCTAGAACATTATTATAAAATAGAGATGATGACTACTTGTAAGCTTGGTATAATAAAAATCCAGTATTTTTAAAGGTTTAAATTTAGCAAATGATTTTAAGAAATTAGTAAAATTATGAACAAATGATAAATACTCAACTGTCTTACATTTTTATGAACCCAGAGTAAACATTATAATATATTTACATAGAAACATATTCATACTACCGTAAGAATATTCTAGTAAGATACATTTTTACTAAATTATAATTAAAAATTCATGCTCAGAGATAGTCTTCTATAGATACTAGTATCCCAAGTATTTCTAATAGTAGTAGTAGTAGTAATAAAAAGAATAATAGAAACAAAGTATTCTATTGATGTTTGATATTAATATAGCAGATATAGTAATTATTATATTTGCCGTGTTGCTGTTAAAACTGGAGAATCTGCCATTTAAATATTTACTGGAACTTCATTTCTGATTTCTAGGGTGGAATTTTCTCTTCTCCTCTTTGTGGTGATCCCCCACTGTACTCTGGGAATGTCTGCGTTTGTGGGCTTTTATTCAGACTTAGAGAAAAGCACCTACATTTTCTTCTTGAGAAAGTGTTAAACTCCAGAAAGTAACCCACGTGCAGACACTTGAGATGGAGATAATAATGCTGTCCTTGGTCATTTTGTTTTGATTAAGATTGCCTTTGTTAGCATTACTCTTTCTTCATTTGTGCTTAGGGAATGTCTATGTTTGTGAGTTTTTCTATGCAAGCATTTACTCATAAAATTCTGAAAACAGAAATGAAGCTTTGTTGCCTATCTTGGTTCCTTGACAACATGGAAGCTTTCCAATGCTTAACATACTACACTATGGGAAAAACACAGGTAATTTTGTATTTTGGGATTGTCCTGAAAGGAGCCTAGGGTGAGACCAATGCCTGTGGGTAGGGGGTGGATTTCTCCCTAAGAAGAATGCATGATCCCCATGAAGCAAGCTGGGGAGAGGTCAATCAAGGGCAGAAACTTGATTGGAAATCAGTCAAGAGATTGGGGACTCCTGGGGGAGTCAGAAGGAAGGAAAAGCTGTTTCTTTTCTTTCTGACCTCAGGGAGTTGGTGTCTAGACTGCAGGAGAAGATGTATACTGTACTTAGGAAGCTCTCCTTGCCTCTTTGCCAGAAGGTAAGCTGGACTCTATAAAATGGAGGAGACAAGGAATGGCAGGAAGGTTGATTTTCACCACAGTGAGGCAGGTCAAGATCTAAACAGGAAAAGGTGTCAGGAGATGACTGACATGTGGCTTGGGACTTTGGATTCTAAACGCAACCACAACCAATTTCAAGTTTTCTGTGTGATACAGTTCCCGTCCCTGGTTTCTTTTAGTGAAGTCTTATTAAGCATTACACAGCGCAGTTGTGCTTTAGAGAATTGAGGGATGAGCTTACCATTACACTTGCAGTAAAGCTTCTATAGGGGAGAACCACCCACACCCTGAGACATACATGAAATGAAGCTCAACTCAGAATTGGGGGGCATGGTCCAGCAATAGATGTGGGGTATTCCAAGTGACCAGTGAGTTCCAAAATATAATTTGAGAGCATGTAACAAATGGTATCAGGATTCCCAGAGGTACTGGGAGAAGGAAACCTCATAAAAGAGTGCCTGTACAAAAGTACATTCGTAACAAAAAAGTAAAAAGGAAGTGCTACTTTATTTCAAAGTCTTCTGAGGCCGGAGCATATGCATTAAAACAGTTTTCCTTTGTTCAGCTTTTCTTGTTCTTTATCCAGTTCCTGACAAAGCAAATGTGTTAAATTTCCTACCTGTAGATAGAAACATTTACAGTTTTATCTTTCCAGTGAAGGCCTTGATTACACTTGAGTAAAAGGCAATAGAACAAGAGGAAGAACAGTGATGTTACAGCATCCAAAGAATAATAATAACTTAAAACTGGAAATACTTATTTTTATAAATTAATTTCTCAACATATACGTGTGTTAATTTTATGTATAAAACAAATCCAGCTGTACTTACGAATACCTATCAGAATCCTAAACAGTTTGAAAATACCTAATATAGTAAAACTATCACAATATCAACTAAAAATCTCTATTTAATTAAAAATTATTATGAAGATACACATATGTTCACAAGCATAAATTTATTTGATTTGGGATTGTGTACATCTACCTTAGATTGAGATAACTTTTGAAAATATTCAATATTAGAAAAGTAATCTAAATAGCAGGCAGAAGAGGTTTATTTCATACCATCCATTCCTTTCTTCCTTCCCTAAAAGATTCTTTGATATCTCCTCCAAGAAAAAAATCAGAAGGAACCTAGAAAAACTTGTCATGCAGTTTAAGGAATGGCTGTGAGGCCAGCCAAAACAAAGAGTGGAGAAGAAAATGCTTGAATGTAGGGATGTAATGAAAATGATCTTGCTGGTCATAGAAATTGCAGGAGGGATTCTCTCATGAGATGGGAGGTGAAGGATTTCATTTCTAAGCTTCCTTTCAGCACTTAAGATTCTATGAATTTGACACTCTTGTCCACCATTTCTTGCTGAATTACACTGGAGTAGGTTTGTTTGTTTAGTTATTAATGTGACTGCCATCTTTGCTTAGCACCCTTCATTCCTTGTGCATTTTTAAACCTTTCTTTTACTTGACCAAATGCAAATACATGTGCTTAGATTCTGCCTACACATCAGTAACAATCAAAAGAAAATACATACTTAATCATGCAGGTGCTTTATCCAACATGACACTAAACATTTGCAAAAAGGTGGGATTCCAAACATTCATATTTTAGGGGACACTGAGTTGTAGCTATATCAAATATGTGAAAGCACATGGCAGCCCTGTGATTCATTTAATCTTTGAGGATATGAATAACAACAAAGAAGTCGGTGATCTGGGCTGCCAATTTCTTGTTTAGTTTTTAGTTTCTATGGCTTACAAAAATATTTCTTTTATTTCGTTTGACTTCATCATAGAAGGATAAAATTGGTATCAATAATCTCATTTTATAGACAGGAGAATTGAGGCTTAGGTGATTAAAGCAGCTAGCCCAAGGTGACCTAAGTAGTTAATGATGAAGGAGAACTGGTTAATGAGGAAGCAGAGACTTGAATTCAACTCTTCTGACTTCAGAATTTATTTTCCTTTAGCATCAGATACTGGTTTTACTTTTCTGGAAAATAGGTTTTAGAGTTTATACCTTAATTATTTTATTTTATTTTATTTTATTTTATTTTATCTTGAGATGGAGTCTCTGTTGGCAAGCTGGAGTTCAGTGGCACGATCTCGGCTCACTGCACCCTCTGACCCCCTGGTTCAAGCGATTCTCCTGCCTCAGCCTCCCAAGTAGCTGGGATTACAGGCATGTGCCACAACGTCCAGCTAATTTTTGTATTTTTAGTAGAGACGGGGTTTCACCATGTTGACCAGGATGGTCTCTATCTCCTGACCTCGTGATCCGCCCACCTCGGCCTCCCAAAGTGCTGGGATTACGGGCGTGAGCCACTGCGCCCAGCCTATGCCTTAATGTTTTTACACCTCATTGGAAACGGTTCGAATCAGAATTATCAAATGCAAGGAAAACAGTTATGGTATAACTAGAATATAGCAGAATATAATGTATGATTGCTTAGTTTTATATTATTTGTGTAGCTTTAAATAAAGGAAAAATGCTTAATGGTGTCCTTTTCTGATTAAAAAAAAAGTTTTCTGTTTCCTTCTCTGAATCAATTTACCATGCTTTCAGTATCACAACAGTTTTCAGTTGAGCTTTTATTTGTAAAGGTAGAAGCTTCCTGAGACGATTTCTATGGTCGATAAAGCATTTTCCCCTCCTCCTCAACAGACTACCACTGGACCTGACAGTGGTAAAAATTGTCTCCCTATGCCAGAGAGTCCCTGTAGCTTCTATGAAGAGGCAAGGTGCCTTTGTGCAGAGACAAAGTGTATGTCATCTTCCTCCCCATCTTTTGTTAGGCTAAATTTGAGGGACTAGAATATAGATGTTTTCCAAAATATTGATTAATATGGTTGTTTCTATGTTAAAAAATAAATTGAATCAGTTGTTTAGCATCAAGTGTACAAAAGAAATTATGTTGATTTTTTTCCCCACATGTCAGTTGGCTGTTATGGTAAATATTTTGGCACTGTATAAACATTGTCCACATGATGCCAAAATGACATGTTGACAAAAGAAAAATGCAAAAAAACTAGTTATATAATGTTTTATAGGTACAACTGTATTTTTCCTGATGTTATGTATTTTTTTCTAAAGCAGTATAATTATATGACGTTTTATAATTTCTTATGGATATAAAATTTGGGATATTTTTCTTGATTTTAGAAGGAGTCAGAATTATTAAGAGCCTATTTACTCATTTAGGTAGCTAATCTAAAAATTGACTTCATCTTAAAGACTGACTTAAAATACAAATTTTCTATAAAATTATGCTGGCCATAGTAAATTAAATAAAAATTAAGACAATAAGTAAAATATACATATATAAAACATATCTATGATCATAGAATGAATAGTAGAATTTTGGCTCAGACTATTTTTATTCATGAATAAAATAAGAAATATAGTTAAATAATAGGGAAAACAATATAATTAGATATTTCTTTAGGAGTCACTAGAATATATAAACACAAAGATGAATCACTTAGCATATACTTAGTGCAGTTATAGGGGCTGTGAGGGACACCCTGCTTTGGTTGAGGAAAACGTAATATTTATTAAACAATGTTGAAAATATACAACAGAATTCAAGTGCTAAAATACATTCTATAATTGCTTTAGGGGTACCAAGGAATAAAAGATTGATGAAGGCTGTGTTAAAGAAGTGGTGTTCCAGCTGAGCCTGAAAGCAAAGGTCAAGTTTGAATTGATAGAGGTGAGAAAAGAAGACATTCTAGATGAGAAGGGCAACGTGAGGCAACGTGAGGAAAATCCTAAGGGTGAAAGTAAGCAGGGTGAGCATTTCCACATTGTATGTGAAAATATAATACTGAGTGCCTTTATTTTAGACATGGTTCTAGAAAATATCTTGAATTTTCCATCTCCTTTCTGATTTTGCAGACCTTGGCTTTATTGAAGTGTTGGAACAGTACTAGTAATAATGTTTATTAGACAATAATGAAAAGAAGAATGATATCTCAGTAATCCCCCTGTCATATTATTTGTGTAATCTGCACTTATAGTCCTCACTGCCAACATATATTAATAAACAACCAGCCTTAAATGCTGTTCTCCAAATCCATTACTTAAATAGTGCTTTACAAGTAATATGTTGAAGAGACTATGGTCTTGAGATTCAAAATAATGATGTAATTCAGCTAGATTTTGAGGCAGAGGTGGAGAAAGAAGGGCTGTGCAAAATAGCATGATGAACTCTGGTCTTCCTATTGGGTACTTTTAAGCTTTTCTCTAAGTTTCTTGAGACAAAGCCTTTTTTTTTTTTTTAACAACTAATGGGCAACTCCAAACCCCTGTATATTTATGAAACAACTAATGAGCAACCCCAAACCCCTATATATTAATGTTGTATATGTGGGTATGACAAGAGACATTTTATCTGCATGCAGATAAAATGATATGGTTAGGCTTTGTAGCCCCCACCTGAATCTCATCTTGAATTGTAATCCCCAGGTGTTGAGGGAGCAACCTGGTGGGAAATGATAGGATCATGGAGGCAGTTTTCCTCTTACTGTTCTCATGATAGTGAGTTCTCACGAGATCTGATGGTTTTATAAGCATCTGGCATTCCCCCTGCTTTCACTTCTCTCTTGCCTGCTGCCGTGTTAATACGTACCTGCTTCCCTTTCCGCCATGACTGTAAGTTTCGTGAGGCCTCCCCAGCTATGTGGAACTGTGAGTCAATTGTACCCCTTTACTTTATAAATTACCCAGCCTCGGGCAGTTCTTTATAGCAGTGTGAAAACAAACTAATACGTAACATTACAGGCATTCAGAGCTTTATAATCAAAGGAAAAAAGTAGGGAAGAAGTAGAAATAACTAATAGAGAATGATTTATCAGGAGAATAGAGTGAGATCTGCTGGAAAATTCCTTCAAAAACAGGGCAATAGGTGAGAATATTTTTTGGTAGTTCACAAAGCAACCTTTCACTTTTAATAGTTATATGTTGAATATACATTAGTATACTACAAAGTGAGTGGTGTGTGTGTGTGTGTGTGTGTGTGTGTAATAAGCACAAGAAAACCACAAAATAGTGTGTAGTTTTTACAGTGTGGTTCCCAAACAGTAACAGTATCACCTGGGAGCTTAGAAATGCAAATCGTCAAGCACCACTGCAGATAGACTGAATCAGAAACTTTGCAGGTGAAGCCCAGCAATCCCTCCAGGTGATTCTAATGTGTACTAAAGTTTGAGAACCACTAATTTGATGAATATATAATTGCTTAGGGTAAGGATAAATTAAAAATCTATTTAAATTTAATTTAAAAATAAATTTTGGTATATAAGTCGTAGTTTAAAAAGATAAATATAATGAAAGTAGTATTTGAGTTACTGAAGTTAAAAATAGTGCTCTCCTTTGTAGTATTGTAAAAACTGTGGCTTGGCAGTAATTACAGTGAAGAACAAATAAGAAAATGAGGAAAAATAATGAAAGAAAGAAGGAAGGAAATGGGGTTTAATGTCAACTAACATGTATCAGTAAGAAGCATGTGGAAGATCCTTTATCAAAATATTCAGTAAGTCATTTGTTGGGACTAGCTTGTCTAATGTTGAATATCTGAACCTCATTATTACAAATAGTCCAGTTAAAGAGAGCAGGGCAGAAAAATCCTTGACTTTATGTCCCAAGCACAGAATCACTTCCCAGATGGCCTGACTTAATGGACATTTTGTTTGTTAAAACACCAAATGTCTAAAAGCAAGTTAGAGTCATTTGGGTAAGAAAAAAAAAAAACCCATCCTTAATTTTCTTTCTATTTGGCAGTAATCCAGTTTGAATTTTTCTTGTGCCACTATCTATAATAAAGGAATTTGTGTAAACTTCAGGGGATTATATTCTCTTTCACAGAGAATGCCCAAGATAGGTTATTTCAGCCTCCAATGTGAAGCAAATGTGAAATTCTGGGTTTTTTTCTAGACTTAGATTTAATAATCTAATACCTGAATTGATTTTATCATGCAAATGCCTATTGGTAAATTTAATAAATCATAATCTTTAATGAGGTAATTTCTGGACATAGAGCATATTAACTCTAAAGAAATAAATATCAGGCATTAGAAAAAGAATCTTAGTTTAGGCTTTGTCTCTACTTTATACTGGTTCTGGGTTTAATTATATATTTTAAATATTCAGCATCTACTTTAAATTCCAGTAGCTAATCATATTATTCAGTGGCTATAAAATCCACTTTTGTTGGATCTTTATTATTCAAGTATTCTACTACATGCAATAAGAAATAAATAATATACATACTAGAAATATCAGAAGAGAGTAGCAAGCATCAGCAATCCTTCACTTGGGAAGAGGCGAGAGTTCAGAAAGAGACTTTATGTCATGAGTAGGGCTTGAGAGAAGCTGAAGATGGAGCAGGAACATCAAATCACCAAATAAAACCTTCAGTACTCCACATGTCACACTAACCACAAGGAAACTGTGGTCCATCATTGGAGAAATTTGAGGTTGGTAGTGCACTGAGATAACTACAGCAGCTACAAAACTCTCATCCATTTCAATTACTGGTGAGACTGACTCAACTACTGACACTAACAGTCTTAGATAAGAAAAGATATATCAATTTCAGGGTACAAATAATAGTATCTCAGTCTCTACTGTTTCTTGACACACAATGTTTGATGTTTATTCGTATCTACTTTCATTCCTGTTTTTGTTTTTTCCTGGTGTGTGTGTCAGACAAAAAAAAAAAAATGACCCATTGGCAAGAAAACAAAATAGTCAGTAGAAATGGAAATAGAGATATCCCAGACGTTGAAAATTTTCAGCAGTCTTTGAAATAACTATGATTAATATTTTAAATATCCAGCAAAAATGTAGACAAAATATTAACAGAATTTCAGTAGAAGGCTGGGAAGTATAAAAAAAGTAGTAAATTGAAAATGCTTAACAAACAAATAATTCCTTTGATGCACTTATCTGTAAACTAGACAGAGAAGAGGAAAGAATCAATGAACTTGAAGATAAGTCATTTGAAATAATTCAACTCGAAACAGAAATAGGAAAAAGGAGAAGAAAACAGAATTAAACATCCAGGAATGTGGGGCACTATCAAACTCTACAAAATACCTAGACTTGGCATCCCAGAATGAGAACAGGGAATAGTGAGAACCCAACAATTCATGTAGAGTTACAGGCCAGGAATTCACCAAAATTTACTGAAGTCAACAAGCAACAGTTCCAAAAATCTCAAAGAACCCCTAGCAGGCTGAATATACCTAGGCACATCATAATCAAACTGCTTAGAAACAAAAATAAACAAAAAATCTTGAAAATACCCAAAGAAAAAAGAAAAATATAGAGAAGAACAAAGTTAATAATGGCAGTAGACTTTTCATCAGAAAGCTAGTAAGAAAAACAAAAAGAAGAAAAGAGAAAAACAATGAAGTGACATGTCAACTGGGTAAAGAAATAAAACAACTTGTCAACCAATAATTCTATATCCAACTAAGTCCCTTTTAAAAATAAATTAAAAATATGTATTTTTTCACATTAAAAACAAAAATAGAGAATTTATCACCAGCTTAACTGCACCACAAGCTATGTTATTTAAAATAAATCTTATAGACAGAAATAATATGAGGTCAGTTGGAAATCTGTGTCGTCGGAAAGGAATGGATATGCCCCAGAAATGGTAAAAATGTAGATAAATATATTAAAGATTATTTTCCCTTATATTTGACCTTTTTAAAAGATAAATGACACTTTATAACAAAAAGAATAGTAAAATATTGTGAGGTTAATAACCTATGTAAAAGCAAAATATATGACAGTAGTACAAATGATAGGAAGGAAGAAATAGAAGTATACTGTTGTAAGGGTCATGTGTTGTGCAAAAAGTGGTATGCTATTATGTGAAGGTAAGCTATGATAAGTTAACAAAGCATATTGTAAAATGCAGAGCAACAATTGAAAAAATAAAACAAAGATATATTAAATTAAAGTGCTCAATTCAAAATATGGCAGAAAAAGAGCAAGAATGAAACAAAGAACAGATGGAATACTAGATAAGAAATGGCAAGATGTAATCCCAACCATATTATAGATTTAAGCCCAACCCTATCAAAAAGTATATTTGATACAAATGGTCTAAATACTACAATTTACATGTAGAACTGGCCAAATTGGATTTAAAAAAGGCTCAAATATATACTATTTATAAGAAAATTATTTTAATATAATGAAATAGGTCAAAAGTAAAAGGATGGAAAATGTATACCATGAAACACTAATCCAAAGAAAAATGGATATTAACAGAGATAAAGAAAGAAATTGCATGGTGAAAAAAGGTCCATTAATCGGGAAAGCATAACAATCCTAACAATCCTAAAGGTAAGATTTGAATCACCTAATAATGGTACTTCAAAATACATAAAGCAGAAAAATGATAGAACTGCAAGGACAAACGGACAAATGCACAATTATAGTTTGAGATTTTCAACACTCTCCTCTCAATAATAGATAGAATAAATAGGCAAAAAATATTTAAACCTACAGTTAATATTGTACTTTTACTTAATAGTAAAAACCTATACGACCATATCTAGTCAACATTGTTAGAGGTCACAGTCACTTCAGTAAGTCAAGAGAATGCATACTGATTGTAAGGAAATACTGTGAGCTCTTCACTCACTGAAGATATGATTGTTAATATAAAAAAATCCCAAATGTAAATTTATGAAAACCTAACACTAAAAAGTGTCAGCTACCAAGGCCATAAAATTTAAAGTTAATATTTTAATACTCAATTGATTTATTTATATACTAGTGATAAATAATTTAAAATGAAAATTTAAAAAGAATACTTTATCCAACAGCATCAAAAAGTATGAAATTCTTCTCATCACTTCAATGAAATATATGCAAGACATGTGCTTTGAAAATTATTAAACATTTCTGAAATTAAAGAATATCTAAAGTAACAGAACTATATAATGCATTTATTGATTGACTCAATATTGTTAAAATATTACTTCCCAAATTGATCTGCAGATCTAATGCATTTTCATTCAAATTCAAATCAGGACTACTTTGGGGAACTGACAAGTTTATTCTTAAATTTGTATGAAAACATCAAGAATTTAGAATAGCCTATACAATTTAAAAAAGAGAAAAAATATCTGGGCACTTACACTGCTTGAATTATCAGTGAGTTAGCAGTTAGCTTTACTTAGTACAAATCTACGTTAATAAAGACAATGTGGTATTGACATAAGAACAATCATATAGATCAATGGAACAGAATAGACTACAGAAATAGACTCACATGTGTTAATTATGTTCAAATTAACTTGATAAAATAATTCAATGGGAAAAGAATAGTCTATTCAACAAACAGTGTTGGCATAATTTGATATCTATATAAAATATAAACTTCGACAATTAAAAAAATTAACATTATGAATGATAGACCTAAACATAAGAACGAAAGCTGTAAAACTTTTAGGGGAAGACAAGAGAAGCTCTTTGTGACTCTGTTAGCCAATGATTTCTTGGTATCAAGGACCATTTGTCACATCTTTGTAGGATAGAACCCTGTAGAGTGACTGATACATAGTAATATTGAAGAGAAACATACTCAGTATATAAACACATTTTCAGAAAGTTTTGAAAGCTGATTCGAGTAGTATGAACCCTCAATTATGCTGGCCTCTTGCCTAGAACCTTCATAAACTTTTGCATGTTGGAAGCATAGGCCCCTAATTTGATTCTGGAAATTCAGAATTTCTATATTCATTTGACAATTGGGACACTCTCTAACAAAATATTACTCTATTTGAATGACATGTATTTCTATGGTTTCTTGAGCTCTCCAAATTTCCAAGAATGTTTTTCTAAGTCATCCTTGACTTCACGATGGAAAATACTGGCATATCACCTAGGTCGTGTTTTGGATGTGGACATGGACTTGTGTATGAGAGTCATTAGGTGGGTTCCAGGCCTTCTGTGGGAATCATGCGATTTACAGATCCTGCTCTTGCTCCTTTTTCTTTCTTTTATTCTCCCATTCACTTACTTGCTTCTACCTTGTTTTGATCACCTTCCTATTTTATAAGGATAAGAAGAAAGACAAGGTGTGAAATATGAGAAGGGAAATGAAAGAGAAGAGAATAATTAAATGCAAAAGAATAAAACATGTAGATACATAGAATTCTGGAAACAGAATGAAAAATCTTTCAAGGAAGAGTGAAATCCAAATAAAATTGTTAAAAGCTCCATCTGTGAACATACAAGCTAGCCAGAGGGTGGGGTTGAAGTTGGAAGTATTTGGGTTTTTAAAGTCTTCCTATCCATGAAATAATGTACAAAGTAAACTAAAATATTTTATTAGACATTGTTAAATGTCATTGAAAGTCATTTTCTAGGAAAATGTTGTTTCCTCCAAACAACTTTGTAGGTAATAAATTTTCAATCTAAAATCTAGAAAAGACTTCACAAGTTCTAAAGATTTTCATAGAACCTCAGCCATCTTTAGTTCTCCCTATTGAGGATGTTGCACATTTTTGGAATTGATTCAGAGAACAGTTAAGCACCATCTGTGTGCCATTTACAGTAGGAAAAAAAGTATCTTTAAACTATTTATATTCTGAGATTTTTTTATTCTTGTTGGACAAAGTAGAATCAGTTCTGGTTTCAGGAAGCAACTTGGCATAACTCAACTTAAAAGAATGAAAAACTGATATAAAAGCCTTGCTGAAGATGATATCATAATAAACACATGTGCTTATTATAAAAAATTAATGCATAAAATTGCAGGTTATCTGGCAAAGTTGTAGGAATCTTATTAATAGGCTTGGAGTGATCGTTAACCTATGGGTGATCAACAGAAACTAATTCATAGGCTTCTTCTATATGACATGAAATACTTGTTTTCAAATGGTTATAATGATTCAAGACATGACATGTCAGGCAGTAATCACATAATCACATAATTAAGCAAAATAGTTCAAAGTTGGCATACAGTCTCAACTATAAATTATAGTTATTCAAATATTTTATAGTTACATTTTAACGTAAGAGGTACTTTTTTAAATAAAAAATATTAGAAGCAACTTACTTTTTTTTTTTTCCTTTTTTTTTGAGAAAGATTCTCACTCTGTTGCCCAGGCTGGAGTGCAGTGGCATGATCTCAACTTACTGCAACCTCCACCTCCCGGGTTAAGCGAGTCTCCTGCCTCAGCCTCCCGAGTAGCTGGGATTACAGGCTCCCACTACCATGCCTGGCTAATTTTTGTATTCTTAGTAGAGACAGGGTTTCGCCATGTTGGACAGGCTGGTCTCGAACTCCTGACCTCAGGTGATCTGCCCTCCTCAGCCTCCCAGAGTGATGGGATTACAGGCATGAGCCACTGCTCCTGGCCTAGAAGCAACTTACTTTCTAAATGAGACACAAACTATGATAACTATACATAGACATAGATGGACTCTTTAATCAAGAAACATGTATAAAAAGAAAATATGATATATTTAATATCTATAACATTATTCAGTAGTAAATAGAAATATAGCAATTCAATTACTTGTTTCAATTATTTTTATTTATACACAGCTCATGTAAAACCTAAAATTTTCCCTTTCAGTTTTCTAGTTCTCCAGTGACTTGCATTTAATGGATGGCTTGCATTTCATGAATGGATACATAAGTGGCTATATTTTTTCTGTTTTAGCATTTATTTATCCTCACTATTATATTACCATCATCCTTGACAATTCAAGAATATATGCAGTGCATAATACCATACACTTTCATTGAATCCCAGAGCCTTGTCAATGGTTAGGATTCTATAACACAAACACTGTGTCTGCCACTTTGTGCTGAGTGTTGGATGCACAATCTAAACCTTAGAAGAAGCTCAAGCTTTTTCATTCCTTGAAGCAATGTGCTGACTGGGTCATGGCTAAGGAGACCTAGGATCTAGACCCAGACCTAGTTCTGGAGTTGCGTCTTTACATGCTAAGAACAAGAAGCCTTTGTCTCCATATGAAATGGAATTTTGGTATTCTTAACTCCTTGATTTTATTTTTATATTTTGAGTATTTTATCTTTAATATATCTGATGTGGCATAATGGGCTTTAGTAAAAAACAAAAAAAAAAAAAACCAAGGGGAAGGAGAAATTGTCCTGGGCAAGGTACATTTTTCTTGTTTGGAAAAAATATGTCCTTATATATCATATAAAGTCCTGCCTACTTTCTAATGGCCAAGTATTCCATATATAAATTTACAATAAAATGTATTAATAGTAGTGATAAATATATGACATTTTCTTGGACTTTTCCTTTGTACCCATCTGTTCAGGACCTAATTTGTGTGACTGGTCAAGTATTCAGGTTGTCAGGACTTTGAATCTTACTCTACCTTGAAGACATATCTGATCCTGAGATTTCTTTTGGTCTCCTCATATGGTTCCTTTCACTAAGACTGCAAATTCCTTGAACACTTTCATGTTTCTCATAGGCTATGTGTAGTAGGTGCTAGAACACTTAAGACAGCAGAAACTGATCCTAAAGCTGTGCATTATGTGTCTAAGATAATGACTTCATGGTCATCTTTATCATATCAATAAATCCAATTTCACCAGTTGTGTTAAAGTGAAGATACAACATTAAGAAAAAAAAGAAGAAGATCTTAAATCCTGTTATCTCAATGCTTTAAAGTAGACTTGAGAGCAAGCAAAGGTTAGGTAAAAGGAAGAGAATAGAGAAGGGAAGGGAAAGACAGGCATTTAAGAGCAGTCCTGAGATATCTTAAATGTAATAAAAATGATTTTCCTTAATGGTATTCTTAGGATATAATATTTTTCTGGAGCAGGGAGAAATACCTGTACCTTTTCTTTCTTCTCATCTAATAGAAATCCTACTCTACGATTGTAGTTTCCTCCAGTTAGAAATTCTTCACTCATTCTTATTGATTTTTTTTTAATTCTTAAAGATCATAATCTAGGGCAGATATGATACATTCAAACAAATTTTCCCTTATTTTCCTTTGGACATTTAAGGTATTTGTTTATAATTATTATTAATTATAAAATTGTTTTGTATTCTCATGGTTCATGTTCATGAATTAACCGATATTCTTTTTTACAGTTTGGAAATGATCTTATTTATATTCCCAACTTGCTTAGTGTCTGGGACTAGTAAGTGCTCAATAAAGTCTGATTACTGGGTTTATGAATAAATGGAGAAATGAATGACTGAATGAACCTCAACATATACTTTGGTGTAAATAAGTTCATATCAAAGTGTAAATGACACTTGATCACTTTGTGTTATTTCTTGAAAGTTGTAGTTTGGGAGGGTAGATAAAAAACAAGCCATTGGAGTATCTGAAGATCAAAGAGGATGAATCTAAGCATAAAAACATACCATAAAAGGGAGTCTTTAAGCAAATGTATAGGAAGCTGCTGAAGATGGCATTTGTTAATCCTTGCTTTAGAGTCAAGAACTGATTCTTATTTATCTTATTATTTCCAGTATTTAACACAGTGCTTTGCATAGATAATTAAAGAATGTTTGTTGATTAATTACAGCTGATATGTATTGAGTTCTTAGTATATGCCCAAATCTGTGCCAAGTGCTTTATACAGTCTCTGCTTTATACCTTACATTGATAATATAAGGTTTTATTATGAATATTGATATTATTAATATTTATAATAAAATAATATTGTATTTTATGAATGTGGAAACAGACTTAGAGAGTTTTTAATATTATTAATAGTCATAATAAAATAATATTATTGTCTTTATTTTATGAATGAGGAATCAGAGGCTTAGAAAATTTTGGAAATTATGCTGAGGCCACACAGCAAGTTTTGAGACCAAAATTTAAATCCAGAGGTCTTATCTATCCTAAGAATCTAAACTCATAACTTCGAGGATTTCATAATGTATCTTTCAGTTTATCTTTATTTAGGTAAGTAAAAACTCCAAATATAAAACAGTGCTTAGATCCTACAGAGTCATATTATATTATCCTAGTCTATAAGTGGCCAATAGGTGATGAAGACATGCTTAAATGTTTTAGAGAAATCAGAGGTCATTCATTGGGAAAGAGAGCACATTTTGTTCAATTACAGTCATGCTATTCTATCTACATAACCTGTTTCTCTCAGGAGGATGAAGATTTAGGGCACATTGGAAATTTGCTTTTTAAATGGCTTCTGAGAGCTTTCTATATCAAATACAAATATATATGTCTGTCCATTCTCTATAGCAATTCTCTAAGTGTTGTCCGGAGACAGAGAGGGTCCCTGAAATTATTTCTTTAAGTCCAAAGTAAAAATAATAATATTGGAATGCCAAGAGAATTCCAATGGGGAATTTTTTTTTTTTTAACAAATGGTGCTGGGATAACTGGATATTCACATGCTAAATAAGGAAAGTATACCTCTACCTCATGCTATATACAAAGTTAATGCAAAATGGATTAAATACCTAAATTTATTTATTTTAGCTGAAAGCTAAAACTCTATACTTCTTAGATAAAGCCAGGTATAAATTTTTATAACCTGTAATTAGGTAATGGTTTTTTAGATATGACACTAAAGTGACAAAAAATAAATAGGTAAGTTTGACATCATCATAGTTAAAACCTTCTGGGCTTCAAAAGACATCATAAAGAAAGTGAAAAGATAATCCACGGTATGGGAGAAAATTTTTTACAAATCTTATATCTGAAAAGGGACTTGTATCTAGAATATACAGTTGACCCTTGAACAACACAGATTTAAACTGTGCGGGTCTACTTATGTGTGGATTCTTTCAATAAATGTTACACTGAGTGTGCCTGCTTCTTCTGCCTCCCCTTCTGTCTCCTCCACTTCTTTCACCTCTGCCACTCCTGAAACAGCCAGACCAACCCATCCTCTTCCCCCTCCTCAGCCTACTCAATGTGAAGATGACAAGGATGAAGACCTTTATGATAATCCACTTTCACCTAATGAATAGTATTTTCTTTTTCTTATTTTTAAATATTTTTGCTTCTCTAGTTTATATTAAGCTGTATATATACAATATATAATACATATAACATACAAAATGTGTGTTAACTGTTTATGTAATCAGTAAGGCCTCCAGTCAATAATAGGCTATTAGTAGTTAAGTTTTTGAAGAGTTAAAAGCTATATGAGAATTTTTGACTGTGCAGGGAGTCAGCACCACAACCTCTGTTCTTCAGGGGTCAACTGTATAAAGAACTAATAAAACTCAATAATAAAATTACAAATAACCCATTTAACAAATGGGCAAAGGATCTGAATAGATAGTTCTCCAAATATACACAAATAACCAGTAAGTACATAAAAAGATGTTCATCATTAAACATCAGGAAAATACAAGTCAAAATCACAATGAGTTGTAATTTCACATTTACTAGGATGGCTATGATTAAAAAAAAGCAATAATAACAAGTGTTGTCAAAGTTGTGGAGAAGTCAGTACTTTCATACACTGCTCGTTGGAATGTAAAATGGTGTCACTGCTGTGGAAAATAGTGTGGTAATTTCTAAAGTAGTTATATGACCCAGAAATGCCACTCTTAGGTATATGCCCAAGAGAAAAACATATGTCCACACAAAACTTTTGTAAGAATGTTTATATTAACATTATTTATGGAAAGAAAATGTGGAAACAGCGCAGATGTCCTTCAAATGATGAATAGGTAAATAAAATGTGGCATAGCCATACAATGGAATATGAGTCATCAAAAGAAATGAATGACTGATATATGCCGCGCCTGGCCAACACAGCTGTTTTTCAAGAAAATGCATTATTCAAACTGACAAGCGAGTGGTTTATTACTGTAGAGTATGGGTGAATAAAAGCTATATTAACAATGAGCTACATACAAAATTGGTATGCATATGTTGGGCAAAGTCTGTGGTTGAATTCTACACTGGTGTCAATGAGGTTGGGCAAAAAACAACTAGTAGTAAAAGAAGAACTACGTAGAGTGTAAATTTAAAAACAATCAGATATTACAGTGGGTTGGGAGACATTCACAATTTGATGATCTGAAATAGAGAGACCTCCTTGAGTAACTGGGACATGCAGGAGAGACCTCAGAAAGCCACACCTTAGGAGTAGAACAGAACTAAATCTAGAATAAAAGTTACTGTAAACCTGCCCTAGCAATCCTCAGAATTATCATTTAAAAAACTGTCTTCTAGAATAAAACATTCTTTTATAAAAGACAACAAAATTTATACAACCAACAATGCCATATTACAATTCTCATCATCCATTCAAAAATTACATGTAAAGAAGTAGGGCAGGCAGGCGTGGTGGTTCACGCCTGTAATTCAAGCACTTTGGGAGGCCGAGGTGGGTGGATCAGGAGGTCAGGGGATCGAGACCATCCTGGCTAACACGGTGAAACCCCATCTCTACTAAAAATATAAAAAATTAGCCAGGCATGGTGGCATGTACCTGTAGTCCCAGCTACTCGGGAGGCTGAGGCAGGAGAATCTCTTGAACCTGGGAGGTGGAGGTTGCAGTGAGCTAAGCTTGTGCCACTGCACTGCAGCCTGGGCAACAGAGCAAGACTCTGTCTCAAAAAGAAGAAAAAAAAAGTAGGGCAATAAACTCATAGTCAGTAGATACATTGGTGAGCAGAATTGAACTCAGAAATGGTATAAATTAAGGGACAACAATAGTTTGTTATATAAAAGGCCATAATGTAAATATTTTAGGCTTTGAAGGTTGCCTGTGGTCTTTATCATACGTTTTTCTGTTTTGTTTTGCTGTGTATTTGTATGTGTGTGTGTATTTAACACTACTTTAAAATATGCAAACCATTCTTAACTCATGGATTGTACCAAAAAAGTTCCATGGACGATAGTTTCTGAGCTGTTACATACTGATAGAATGAAAAGGAATTTAAATTAGTATAAATATGTTTAAGAATTTAAAAGACAATATGAACATAATTAGAAGAAAAAAATAAAATCTATTTATAAAAGAAGCAAATGGAACTTCTTGAGATGAAAAATAGAATATCTGAAACAAAAAAGTCACTAAATGAGTTTTAAGTGCGTGATAGATACCATAGAAGAAAATGTTTATTGACAATGAATCAGAGCACTAGAACCTAAAATAAAAGTGACTTAAAAAATGAACAGAGATTTAGTGACTTGTTGGACATTAATAAACTCTCTAGCACACATATAATTGAAGTCCTTAATGGTGAGGAAGGTAGGGCATAACATAATATTGAATAAATAAGGTTGAAAATTTCTTAAATTTGGTCATATACATACATCTACAGGTTCAAAAAGCTCAGTGAAACCTAAACTGAATATAAATAAATGAAACCACATCTAGACGTATCATAGTCTAACTAGTAAAATCCAGTAATGAAGTGAAAGTCTTCAGAGGAAAATGATATATTACATACAAGGTAACAAATTTAATTGACTTCTCATTATATATAATGCAAACCAAAAGCCGATGGGATGATATTCTTAGAGTTGAGAAAAAAGTTAATCTAGAATCTATATCTAGCAAAAGTATCCTTCAAAAATGGAAGTTAAATGAGACCTTTTTAGAATAACAAAAGCTGAGAGAATTTGTCACTGGGAACTTGCACTGAAAGATATGTTCAAGAAAGTTCTTCAGGCTTAAGGAAAAGGATATTGGATAGAAATATTTGCACAAGGGAAAGAAGAGTTTCTTTAATAGTAAATATGTGAATAAATATAAAAAGTTATTTCTCATTAAAATTGTATTGAACTATATTCGATTAAAGAAAAAAGAGTAACAATGTATAATGGGGTATATAATATGTGGAAGTAAAATTACTATTTATTTTTTCAGTGGAATTAAGTAATCTAGGTTTTAAAGATAATATACGCTTTCTTCTTCTTCTTCTTTTATTTTAGGTTCCAGGGATACATGTGCAGGTTTCTTACATGGGATACATTGCGTGTCGCTGAGGGTTGGTGTACAATGATCCCGTCACCCAGGTAATGAGCATGATACCTAATAGGTATCTTCCAACCTACACCCCCTTTCAAGCAGTCTCCAGTGTCTATGGTTCGCATCTTTGTGTCCATGTGTATTCAGTGTTTAGTTCCAATGTATAAGTGAGAACAGGCAGTATTTGGTTTTCTATTCCTCTGTTACTTCACTTAGGATAATGGCACCCCAGCTGCATCCATGTTGCTGCAAAAGACATAATTTCATTTTTAATGGCTGTGTAGTGTTCCATGGTGTATATGTACCACATTTTCTTTATCCAGTCCTCCATCGATGGGCATTGAGGTTGATTCCATGTATTTGCTATTGTGAATAGTGCTACAGTGAACATACAAGTGTATGTGCCTTGTTGATGAAAAGATTTGTTTTCCTTTGGGTGTATACCCAATAGTGAGATTGCAGAATCAAATGGTAGTTCTGTTTTTAAGTTCTTTGAGAAATTTCCACATTGTCCTTCACAGCAGCTGAACTAATATAAATTCCCACCAGCAGTGCATAAGTCTTCCCTTTTCACTGCAACCTTGTCAGCATCTGTTGTTTTCTTTACTTTTTAATAATAGTCATTCTGACTGGAGTTAGATTATATTTCATTGTGGTTTTGATTTGCATTTCTCTAATGATTAATGATGATGAGCATTTTTCATATATTTGTTGGCTGCATGTATGTAGACGTAAAATTATTGACAAGAATAGCACAAAGGACAGGAAGGCAGAAATTGAAGTATAATGTTTTAATGTTTGTACATTGTACGTAAATCTGTGGCATGCCAAAGAAATGATTCCAGAAAAGGGTATCTAAATAAAAATGTCTAAAGGATATTATTATTTGGAAGTATTCTATATGAAGATTTTCTTAGTTCCTCTACTGTCAGAAGTAGGTACTGTAAAAAAATCTGGATCATATACCTCTCACTATTTGCCAAAGATGAATTAAGTTTGATTCTGAAATATATATATGGGGGAAAAACCCAAGTGTATTATTATTCTTGTGATGGATAACACTAAGCAGGTATATTGTGTTTGATTAAAACACACCTGGGGAATAATTGGTGCTAAATATGGATACTTGACAAACAGTAATATAATATTTGAATCCTGAAAAGGAAGTCAAAGTTTGCTTTTTCCCACACATAACAAAAGAAAACAGAATAAAATTTTATCAAGGGGATGAATGCCAGGAAGGTGTCATCAACAAGTGAGAAGAGTATCTGTAACAAAGAATATCCAGGGGCAGGAGACTTCTAGGAGAGTTTCCTTGAATTTCTGCACCAGAAAATCCCAAATATGTTATGGAATCTTTTTTTCCGTGTGTGTAATAATGTAGGATTCTTCACATACTTTTATCCCTTTGACCTTCTGGATGGATTTGGGAAATTCTTGCAAGCAAGTCAAAGTGGGGTTTCAGAGAATGCGTATTCCGCAAGGACATGTCTGTGTATTTGCCTTATTCACTTGTAATAAGTGATACAATTTGCCTTAAGTGAAGTGCACAAGTGGTTGTTGAAACTTTTAATTCAAGAACCATAACATTGAATGAGAATCAATGTCTGTTCAGTCTTAATTAATGCTCACACAAATAAGATACTTCTTAAAAATTACAGGAGCAAGATATTTATTTAATATATAGAAGCCTGAAGCTTAAATAGTGCTACTAAATAATCTGGCTAGTTAATCAAGATTTAAGAGTTATTATAATATTATTCAAAAGCAAGTAGTAATATGTATATATGGCTATATTCGTAGACCAGAAAATTAAACATATTTTCTGAGAGGCATTCTGTGAGAATAATTTTACCAGTAAAGGAGTTAATAGTTTGAAGAAATGAAATTCAGCACCAGCAAATAAATGGCAAGAGACTCCATGGTTGTCTCTTTGCCAAAGTAGCAGGCTTGTTTTTAAGCTTATATAACCATTTATATTTTAAGCAGGTTTCTGAGAAATTGAAAGACAGCTTGGAAAGCTGGTGCTTTTTTGTTCAAAACAGACAAACTTTTAAAATTACTTTTTAACATGAAGCCAGTAGAACAGATTCCCTAGTTGAAGTATAACAAATTCATTGACTCTTAAATGTTGTTAAAGGACCTAGTATTTACTGCCCTAGTCATTGAAGATTCTCAGGTAATACAAGTCTCTGTTGCCAAGGGGAATACATGATGGTGGCTGGAGAGAGACAATAAACAAAAAAGGCTCTGTCATGTTAGTGCTCTGAAGTACTAATAGGTTAAATAATCAAAGTAAAGAGATATGGACAGAGAATGGATGGGGTGAGCTATTTAGTTAGAGTGGTCAAGGAAGGTCTCTCTTTTAAGGTTATATTTGAACATAAACTTGAATGAAGCGATGCAGAGATCCAATGATATTTATCTTATAGATGCATAGATACATAGATTTAGGTATAGATAATTCTCCAGGTAGAAGATATAGCAATTGCAAAGGCCTTAGAGTGGAAGAGTACCTGGTGCATTCAAAAAACAGCAAGAAAGACAACACAGCAATGCCCCAGGGCAGGGTGTAATCGGGTGGTAGGAGATAGGTCCAGAGAAAGGAAAAGGGGCCAGAACATGTAGGCAGCTGTAAGCAATAATAAAAACTTTGGAATTTATTCTGAGTAAGATGGAATGATCTGGGAAATATTTGAGCTGAAAAGTGATAATCTGAGCTTTGTTGTGGGAAATAGACAGTAGTAAGGTAAGCAAGAAGGATAATTGCAGATAACTTCAATATCCAGGCAAAAACCAATTTCAGCTTGGACTAGGGGCTGATATTGGTGAAAAATGGTTAGATTCTCAAAGTATTTTGAAGTAAAAACCACTGTGATTTGTTAATAGATCAAATCTGGGGTGTGAAAGAAGGGGAGGTAACAAGGAAGACTTAAAGACTTTTGGCCTAAACTGTTGGAAGAATGGAATTCTATTTATTGATACAGGGCAAATAAGGGAAAAACAAGAATAAAGGGAGAAGAATCAAGAGTTTAGTTTTTCAAAGTTAATTCTGAGATGTCTTTTAGGCATTCAGGAATTGGTGTCAAAAACAGAATTGGATATGAGTAGACAGTGGATATATTTCAAGGAGAAGTAACAGTGGATTTTGAACCTGAAAGTTATTAGCATAAAGATGACATTTAAAACCATGGGAAGACTTTGTTGGTATATAGAGAAAAGAAATGATCCCATAACTGAGTTCTAAAATGTCCTGTTGTTTACAGATTGGAAATCTGAGATGGAGATAGGAAAGCATGCTGTGAATAAGTGAGCAAAGGATGAGAACCTAGAGTTAGAATCAAGAGAAAGGTGTAGTTGAAGCAGAATGGAGTGATAAGCTATGCCAAATGCTACCGATTATTAACTATTCATTGGCAGATGGCTAATCAGATACAGTCGCTATTCACTGCCTCTTTTCTTTGCTGATTCGTCATGACAGCCTCTTGCTATATATCAGGACTTCCCTCCTGGGTGGCAATACCAATTGGTCAAAAGAGTCAGTTATCCAACATTCAAAGGTCCCAGGAGGTGAAATCTGATTTACATAACAAGTTCTACTTCTATACACAAAACAGTGTATTTTGTGATACTTCCTCCTTTTTTATAACAAACTCCTATCCTCTCAAAGAATGAGTCATTAGAGAAGAAAAAAAGGAACATTGTGGAAAATTAAAGTATCCAAAAATATGTTAAAAATTCCACTTGGGAAGACTTTGCTGCTTTATCATTAGTCCAATGCTCTTCAAAAATTAACCCAGAGGAGAGTTCAGTTACTCTACTCATGAACTTGAACATGACATTCAGATATTCTACTCATGAACTTGAACTTAGATTTTAGGGAAGTAAGTGTTATTGAATTAAAAGTGTGCCTTTAAATATATAGACTCTCCTTGTCTACGATGTGTATCTATTTTTTACGCTAATAATCAAAAAATTATTGTGTATTTGAGTAAACATAATCCATGTTTGACCTAGTCTAGTCATCATTTTAACCTTTTGTGTTCATAAATATAATAGATAAATGCTGTCTTTTAAAGTAACATCAGACTTATGTACTTCAATATAATGTATTTGAACATTATAACACGATCACTAAAACATGGCTTTCTATAATGACATAGAACCTGTTTTAACACACTGTAGTTAAATTTCTATATCATTGGTATAAAGCTTACAAAATAACATAAAAAGTTTTGATGACAGAAAATATCTAATATTAAACTAAACCCAAGTGCTTTCAGCTCTCTGTATCTTTGGGTGCCACATCTGTAGATTCAATCAACCTCAGATAAAAATATTTAGACAAAAAATTGCATCTGTACTGAACATGTGCAACTTTTTTCTTGACATTATTCCCTAAACAATACAGTATAACTATTTACATAGCATTTACATTGTATTACTGATTATAAGTAATTTAGAGATGATTTAAAGTATGCAGAAAGATGTGTGTCAATTATATGCAAATACTATGCCACTTTAGCTCAGAGACTTGATATCTGTGGATTTTGGTATACTTGGAGAGTCCTGGAACCAATCCCTATGGATAGTGAGGGTTGACTGTAATTGAGATTCTTTATAAGCTTAAAATAAAACTTACAATGAAAAATCAAGAAAGAGAGCTCAGATAAAAAGAATGTCTTTGCTCACAGACAAACTACAAAGCAAGAAAGGCTGTTTCCATTGAGTCTTCTTTTCTTCAGAAAGTATACAGACGGTAACTGGTATATGAGTTGGATTTGGGGATACAATAGCATACATGAGACCCAGCCAGGGACAGCCCTTTTAAAACCTCAGGCAAAGAAAAATTACAGGCTACTGTTTTCCTAAGGCAAAGAAAAATTACAGGCTTGTGTGACTCTGGGTCCCACTAATGGATTCTCTATGGGGTCTTAGCAATGTGTGTATGGGAAGGCGGAGCATGAACTGGTTTCCCACAGTAATTTGATGCCACAAGCAATTCTGTTCTAATGGAGTTATAATAGACTCTTTACTTCAAACAAACACTGATGTTAGTGGACATTAATTTTCATGGTGTTTTCCTCTGAGAAAGGAGGGATTTTGTTCAGGACAATAAGACACTGTTTCAATTTGTGAGATGAAAGTTTTCAAAGAGAGAAAAAAAGAAGAGTCTATGCTTTTATGCTTTATCCAAGATTTGTCTCGACTCTTTTCTGCTTTGTCCTCTGGCCATATCTATATTACGATTTATTGCAGAGTAATTGATGGCTTTGCCAAATGGTGGTACACTGTAGTCTTTACAATGCATTGTGGTCTTTATGATGTTTGCAATGAGATAAAAAAGAATGCAAACCACTATTTTTTAGTATATCTCCTGAAATTCCATATCCCTTCAAAAGTGTACTATGTAAAGTACAAATCAGTCTCTACTTTGCTGTGCCTTAAAAATCTTTAGTAGCTTTCCTTTATCAACATAGTAGGATCCAAACCCTTTCGTATGGCAGAGAAGTCCTTTCTTCATCTGGCCTTTCTATGTGAAACGTCTTGCAGTTTAACTGATCTCTGTGTTATTTCTTGCCTGTGTGTTTTTGTTAATTCTGTGTGCTGTGCCTAGAATTACTTTCCCTTTTGCTCTTCCTCCAGTTGCCTGTCTTACCTATAGAAACAGCCTTTACTCCTCTAAGAAGCCTTCCTGCCATCATCCAGGTTATGCAATGTGTGTCTCCTGTGTTCTCACAATGGCATATATCTGTTAGTGTACTTGCTACATTAAATTATCACTAATTCTATTTTTTCTCTGTCCCCCAAAATACTGTGGTCTCCTTAAAAGCAGGAAATGTTAACCATTAATTCTTTGTCAAGAGCAATGGCTAGCTAAAAAGTGAGCAATCACAAAATAAATGTTTGTCAGGTGAATGAATGAATGAACCAATGGTTAGTATTAGACCCTACCAGTTCTAATAGGTTTAATGCTCTTTCTTTTTTTTTCATCCAGCCTCTCCCAAACACCTTAAAACAAATACATCTTGAAGGATGTACCATGCATTCCATTATGATTTAGTTTGGAAGGAGTTTGGTGTACTATAACAACTGAAGGTATTAGCGTGCCCGGAGAGAAAGCATATTTGAAGCAGAGTTGTAATTATAACAAAGGAAGAGTCCTAGCTTGTGATTTATTGCCTGAAAATTTCCAATGTGAGTACAATTAGTGCACTCTTAGAATGGCTCCAAATGATGAAGGATTTAATTACATGAGGAGCTCTACCTCCAGTGCTAGAGATATAGACATAAATTTGTGTTTCTATTTAATTTACTTGAAAGAATTTTGATTTTAGCCACAAATTTGAATTTAAATGAATATAACTGGAAGCTATAGTTAAAGTCCATTATTCCTGAGAATTCAATGATTTGAGATAAAAATGTTTACATTTGTTCAATTCAAAGGAATAGCCTAGTTCTCATGCTAAACAGCAAACCCACTTTTTCTTTCTCTTCAGGCAGCTGTCTCAGAGGGATTTTCATACAACCTTCCAATCCATTTCTTCACTTTTAATGAGTAAAATATCCTAGGTGTTGTAAAATCGGGAAGAATTATATTTATATTATTTGTTTTACTTACAGAAATTTGTATACATTCATTATTTATTATAATTTATTTTAATTCTGACAAATAAGAACTTGTAAATATTGAGATAGTTTCTTTATTAGTTTAAATTTTTGTTGAGAAAAAATTCATATGAATTTACCATTTTAATCATTTTAAATGTACAATTCAGTGATTTTTTTTGTATATTTGCAATGTTGTGCAATCAACACCACTATCTAATTTCAGAACATTTTCATCACCCCAGAAGGCACCTCATATTCATTGAGCAGTTATACTCCATCCTTTCTTTAAAGGCCCTGGCAACAAGCTACTATTTGTCTCAATGAATTTGAGTATTATGGCATTTTATATAAAAGGTATCATATAATTTGTGACTTTTTCACTCAGTGACTGGCTTCTTTCACTTAGTGTAATTGGCTATTATGAATAATTGTGATAAGACCATTCATCTACACGATTTTATATGGCCATACCTTTTATTTCTCCTTGATACATACCTAGAAGAAAACTCACATAGGAACTCAATGTTTAACTTTTAAGTAACTACCAGATGTTTTTCTACAGTGGCTTCAACATTTTACATTCCTACCAGAAATGTACGAGGCTTCCAGTTTCTTGATATCCTTGCCAACACCTGATATTTTCTGATTTTAAAAAAATTATAGCCATCCTAGTGGGTAAGAAGTGGTATCCCATTATGTTTATAATTTCTGTTTTGCTGACTAATGTTCTTGACTAGTGTTGTTGAGCATCTTTTTTTATTATTATAATTTAAGTTCTGGGATACATGTGTAGAATGTGCAGGTTACATAGGTATACATGTGCCATGGTGGTTTGCTGCACCCATCAACCCATCATATAGGTTTTTAGCCCCACATGCATTAGGTATTTGTCCTAATGATCTCCCTCCCCTTGCTTCCAAAACCCGATGGGCCACAGTGTGTGATGTTCCCCTTCCTGTGTCCATGTGTTCTCATTGTTCAACTCCCACTTATGAGTGAGAACATGTGGTGTTTGGTTTTCTTTTCCTGTGTTAGTTTGCTGAGTATGATGGTTTCCAGCTTCATCCGTGTCCCTGCAAAGGACATTAACTCATTCTTTTTATGGCTGTGTAGTATTCCATGGTGTATATGTGCCAAGTTTTCTTTATCCAGTCTATCTTCGATAGGCATTTGGGTTGGTTCTAAGTCTTTGCTATTGTAAATAGTGCTGCAATAGACATATGTGTGCATGTGTCTTTATAGTAGAATGATTTATAATCCTTTGGGTATGTCCCCAGTAATGGGATTGCTGAGTCAAATGGTATTTCTGGTTCTAGGTCCTTGAGGAATAACCACACTGTCTTCCACAATGGTTGAACGAATATATACTCCCACCAACAGTGTAAAATAATTCCTATTTCTCCACATCCTCTCAGGCATCTGTTGTTTCCTGACTTTTTTTTTTTTTTTTTGAGATGAGTCTCACTCTGTCACCCAGGCTGGAGTGCAGTGATGTGATCTCAGCTCACTGCAAGTTCTGCCTCCTGGGTTCATGCCATTCTCCTGCCTCAGCCTCCCAAGTAGCTGGGACTACAGGCACCTGCCACCATGCCAGGCTAATTTTTTGTATTTTTAGTAGAGACGGGGTTTCACTGTGTTAGCCAGGATGGTCTCGATCTCCCGACCTCGTGATCTACCCACCTTGGCCTCCCAAAGTGTTGGGATTACAGCCATGAACCTCTGCGCCCGGCCATTTCCTGACTTTTTAATGATCGCCATTCTAATTGGCATGAGATGGTATCTAAATTTTTTTTTTCTTTGAGACGGAGTCTTGCTTTGTCACCCAGGCTGGAGTGCAGTGGCACCATCTTGGCTCACTGCCAGCTCCGTCTCCCGGGTTCACGCCATTCTCCTGCCTCAGCCTCCCGAGTAGCTGGGACTACAGGCACCCGCCACCAGGCCTGGCTAATTTTTTGTATTTTTAGTAGAGATGGTGTTTCACTGTGTTAGCCAGGATGATCTCGATCTCCTGACCTTGTGATCCATCCACCTCGGCCTCCCAAAGTGCTGGGATTACAGGCGTGAGCCACCGTGCCTGGCTGAGATGGTATCTCATTGTAGTTTTGATTTGCATTTCTCTACTGATCAGAGATGATGAGCTTGTTTTCATACTTTTGTTGGCCACATAAATGTCTTCTTTTGTGAAGTGTCTGTCATATCATTCACCCACATTTTGATGGGGTTGTTTGGTTTTATCTTGTAAATTTGTTTAAGTACCTTGTAGATTCTGGATATTAGACCTTTGTCAGATAGATAGATTGCAAAAATTTTCTCCCATTCTGTAGGTTGCCTGTTCACTCTGATGATAGTTTCTTTTGCTGTGCAGAAGCTCTTTAGTTTAATTAGATCCCATTTGTCAATTTTGGCAAAATTGCTTTTGGTGTTTTAGTCATGAAGTCTTTGCCCATGCCTATGTCCTGAATGGTATTACCTAGGTTTTCTCCTAGGGTTTTTAATAATTTTATGTTTTACATTCAAGTCTTTAATCCATCTTGAGTTAATTTTTGTATAAGGTGTAAGGAAGGGGTCCAGTTTCAGTTTTCTGCATATGGGAATCCAGTTTTACCAGCACCATTTATTAAATAGGGAATCCTTTCCCCATTGATTGTTTTTGTCAGGTTTGTCAAAGATCAGATGGCTGTGGATGTGTGGTGTTATTTCTGAGGCTTCTGTTCTGTTCCGTTGGTCTATATATCTGTTTCGGTACCAGTACCATGCTGTTTTGGTTACCGTAGCCTTGTACTATAGTTTGAAGTCAGGTAGCATGATGCCTCCAGCTTTGTTCTGTTTGCTTAGGATTGTCTTGGCTATACGGGCTCTTTTTTGGTTCCATATGAAATTTAAAGTAGCTTTTTCTAATTCTGTGAAGAAAGTCAGTGGTAGCTTGATGGCAATAGCATTGAATCTGTAAATTACCTTGGCAGTATGGCCATTTTCATGATATTGATTCTTCCTATCCACAAACATGGAATGTCTTTCCATTTGTTGGTGTCCTCTTGTATTTTGTTGAGCAGTGGTTTGTAGTTCTCCTTGAAGAGGTCCTTCACTTCCCTTGTAAGTTGCATTCCTAGGTATTTTATTCCTTTGTAGCAATTGTGAATAGGAGTTCACTCATTATTTGGCTCGCTGTTAGTCTGTTTTTGGTGTATAAGAATGTTTGTGATTTTTGCACATTGATTTTGTATCCTGAGACTTTGCTGAAGTTGCTTAACAGCTTAAGGAATTTCGGAGCTGAGACGATGGGGTTTTCTAAATATACAATCATGTCATCTGCAAACAGGGACAATCTGACTTCCTCTGTTCCTATTTGAAAACCCTTTATTTCATTCTCTTGCATGATTTCACTGGCCAGTACTTGCAATACTATGTTGAATACGAGTGGTGAGAGAGGGCATCCTTGTCTTGTGCTGGTTTTCCAGCTTTTGCCCATTCAGTATGACATTGGCTATATGAGTTTGTCATAAATAGCTCTTATTATTTTGAGATATATTCCATCAATACCTAGTTTTTGAGTGCTTTTAGCATAAAGGGGTGTCAAATTTTATCAAATGCCTTTTCTGCATCTATTGAGATAATCATTTGTTTTTTTATTCGTTCTGTTTTTGTGATAGATTACCTTTATTGACTTTTGTATGTTGACCCAGCCTTGCATCCCAGGGATGAAGCCTACTTGATCGTGGTGGATAAGCTTTTTGATGTGCTGCTGGATTCAGTTTGCCAGTATTTTATTAAGGATTTTTGCACTGGTGTTCATCAGGGATGTTGGCCTGAAATTTTTTTGTTGTGTCTCTGCCAGGTTTTGGTATCAGGATGATGCTCACCTCATAAAATGAGTTAGGGAGGAGTCCCTCTTTTTCTATTGTTTGGATTAGTTTCAGTAGGAATGGTACCAGCTCCTCTTTGTACCTCTGATGGAATTTGGCTGTGAATCCATCTGGTCCTGGGCTTTTTGTTTGTTTGTTTGTTTGGTAGGCTATTAATTACTGCCTCAATTTCAAAACTTGTTATTGGTCTATTCAGGGATTTGACTTCTTCCTGGTTTAGTCCTGGGAGGGTGTATGTGTCCAGGAATTTATCCATTTCTTCTAGACTTTCTAGTTTATTTGCTTAGAGGTGTTTATAGTGTTATCTGATAGTAGTTTGTATTTCTGTGGGATCAGTGGTGATATCCTCTTTATCATTTTTTATTGTGTCTATTTGATTCTTCTGTCTTTTCTTCTTTATTAGTCTGGCTAGCAGTCTACCTATTTTGTTACTCTTTTCAAAAAACCAGCTCCTGGATTCATTGATTTTTTGAAGGTTTTTTTGTGTGTCTACCTCCTTTAGTTCTGCTCTGATCTTAGTTATTTCCTGTCTTCTGCTAGCTTTTGATTTTGTTTGCTCTTGCTTCTCTAGTTCTTTTAATTGTGATGTTAAGGTGTAGATTTTAGATCTTTCCCACTTTATGAAGTGGGCATTTAGTACTATAAATTTCCCTCTAAACACTGCTTTAGCTGTGTTTCAGAGTTTCTGGTATGTCGTCTCTTTGTTCTTGTTGGTTTCAAAGAACTTATTTATTTCTGCCTTAATTTCGTATTTACCCAGTAGTCATTCCGGAGCAGGTTGTTCAATTTCCATGTAGGTGTGTGGTTTTGAGTGAGTTTCTTAATCCTGAGATCTAATTTGATTGAACTGTGGTCTGAGAGACTGTTTGTTGTGATTATCTTTCTTTTGCATTTGCTGAGGAGTGTTTTACTTCCAATTATGTGGTCGATTTTAGAATAAGTGTTATGTGGTGCTGAGAAGAATGTATATTCTGTTGATTTTGGGTGGGGAGTTCTGTACATGTGTATTAGGTCCTCTTGGTCTAGAGCTGAATTCAAGTCCTGAATATCCTTGTTAATTTTCTGTCTTGTTGATCTTTCTAATATTGACAGTGGGGTGTTAAAGTCTCCCACTATTATTGTGTGGGAGTCTAAGTCTCTTTGTAGGTCTTTAAGAACTTGCTTTATGAATCTAGGTGTTCCTGTATTGGGTGCATATATATTTAGGATAGTTAGCTCTTTTGTTGCATTGCCCCTTTACCATTATGTAATGCCCTTCTTTGTCTTTTTTGATCCTTGTTGGTTTAAAGTCTGTTTTATCAGAGACTAGAATTGCAACTCCTGCTTTTCTTTGCTGTCCATTTGCTTGGTAAATATTCCTCCATCCCTTTATTTTGAGCCTATGTGTGTCTTTGCACATGAGATGGGTCTCCTGAATACAGCACACTGTTGGGTCTTGACTCTTTATCCAATTTGCCAGTCTGTGTCTTTTAATTGGGGCATTTAGCCTATTTACATTTATATTGTTATGTGTGAATTTGATCCCGTCATCATGATGCTAGGTGGCTATTTTGCACATTAGTTAATGTAGTTTCTTCATAGTGTGGTTGGTCTTTATATTTTGATATGTTTTTGCAGTGGCTGGTACCAGTTTTTCTTTTCCATAATTAGTGCATCTTCAGGAGTTCTTGTAAGACAGGCCTGGTGGTGACAAAATCCCTCAGCATTTGCTTGTCTGGAAAGGATTTTATTTCTCCTTCACTTATGAAGCTAACTTTGGCTGGATATGAAGTTGTGGGTTGAAAATTATTTTCTTTAAAAATGTTGGATATTGGCCCCCACACTCTTCTGGGTTGTAGGGTTTCTGCAGAGAGATCCACTGTTAGTCTGATGAACTTTCCTTTGTAGGTGACCTGACCTTTCTCTCTGGCTGCCCTTAACATTTTTTCCTTCATTTCAACCTTGGAGAATCTGATGATTATGTGTCTTTGAGTTGCTCTTCTCATGGAGTATCTGAGTGGTGGTCTCTGTATTTCCTGAGTTTGAATGTTGGCCTGTCTTGCTAGGTTGGGCAAGTTCTCCTGGATAATATCTCAAAATGTGTTTTCCAACTTGCTTCCATTCTCCCCATCACTTTCAGGTACACCAATAAATCATAGGCTTGATCTTTTCACATAGCCCCATATTTCTTGGAGGCTTTGTTTGTTCCTTTTCATTCTTTTTTTTCCTAATCTTGTCTTCACACTTTATTTAATTAAGTTGATCTTCAATCTCTGATATCCTTTCTTCCACTTGATCAATTCTGCTATTGATACCTGTGTATGCTTCGTGAAGTTCTCTTGCTTTGTTTTTCAGCTCCATCAGGTCATTTTTGTTCTTCTCTAAACTGGTTATTCTAGTAAGCAGATCCTGTAACCTTTTATCAAGGTTTTTAGCTTCTTTGCATTGGGTTGCAACATGCTCCTTTAGCTCAGAGGAGTTTGTTATTACCCACTTTCTGAAGCCTACTTCTGTCAATTCATCAAAGTTATTCTCCATCCAGTTTTTTGCCCTTGCTGGAGGGGAGTGGTGATCATTTGGATGAGGAGAGGCATTCTGGTTTTTAGAATTTTCAGCATTTTTGTGCTGGTTTTTCCTCATCTTCATGGATTTATCTACCTTTGATATTTGATGCTGATGACCTTTGGATGGGGTTTTTGTGTGGGCATCCTTTTTGTTCATGTTGGTGTTATTGCTTTCTGTTTGCTAGTTTTCCTTCTAACAGTCAGGCCCCTCTTCTGCAGGTCTGCTAGGGTTTGCTAGAGGTCCACTCCACACCCTGTTTGCCTGGGTGTCACTAGTGGAGGCTGCAGAACAGCAAAGATTCCTGCCTGCTCTTTCCTCTGGAAGCTTTGTCCCAGAGGGGCACCCACCTGATGCCTGCCGGAGCTCTCCTGTATGAGGTGTCTGTCGACCCATGTTGGGAGGTGTCTCCCAGTCAAGAGGCATGGGGGTCAGGGACTCACTTAGGAGGCAGTCTGTCTCTTAGCAGAGCTTGAGCACTGTGCTGGGAGATCTGCTGGTATCTTCAGAGCTGGCAGGCTGGGACATTTAAGTCTATTTATGTTGTGCCCACTGCCATCCTTGTCCCCAGGTGCTCTGTCCCAGGTGCAAAAACTGTGGGAAAAGCATAATTATCTGGGCCAGATAGCACAGTTCCTCACAGCTTCCCTTGGCTAGGGGAGGGAGGTCTCTGGCCCCTTGCACTTCCTGGGTGAGGCAAAACCCTGCCCTGCTTCTGCTTGCCTTCCATGGGCTGCACTCACTCTAACCAGTCCCGATGAGATGAACAGGTTACCTCAGTTGAAAATGCAGAAATCACCCACCTTCTGTGTTGATCTCATTTGGAGCTGCAGACTAGATCTGTTCCTATATGACCATCTTGCCAGATCCGTTGAGCATCTTTTCATGTGCTTACTCACCATTTGTGTAGCTTCTTTGAAGAAATGGCTATTCAATTCTTGTCCATTTTGAAATGTGTTCTTTTTTGCTGCTCTTGTTGAGTTGTTAAAGTTATTTTTTCTGAACAGGTGTTGTAAAATTGAAAAGAATTTTGTTATATTATTTGTTTTATTATAGAAATATTTTTATCAGATACATGACTGATAAAATTATCAGTTGGATAATTTGAGATATATGATTTGCAAATATTTTTTCCCATTTTGGTAACTGTATTTTCACACTTTTTTTTTTAAGTAAAGTGAATGCAAACTTATTTAGAAAGTAAATGAATAAAAAAATGCCTACTCCATAGACAGAGCAACCCCAAGGGCTGCTGGCTGTCCCTTTTTGTGATTATTTCTTGATTATACACTAAACAAGGGGTGGATTATTCATGTCTCCCCTTTTTAGCCCACATAGGGTAACTTCCTGACATTGTCATGGCATTTGTAAACTGTCATGGCACTGGTGGAAGTGTAGTAGTGAGGACCACCAGAGGTTACTCTCATTGCCATCTTGGTTTTGGTGGGTTTTAGCTGGCTTCTATACTGCAACCTGTATTATCAGCAAGGTCTTTATGACCTTTATTTTGTGCCTACCTTCTCTTTCTTCCTGTGACTTAGAATGCCTAACCATCTGGGAATGCAGCTGAGTAGGTCTCAGCCTTATTTTACCCAACCTCTATTCGAGGTGGAGCTGCTCTGGTTCAGATGCTTCTGACATATCCCCCCCTCCATTTTATAAGGAATCCTTAACCTTACAGGTTATAGAGGAATGAAGATTCATCTTCTGTAACTTATTCATGTTGGATAAATGAGATGATATTCCTGCCTAACTATTAGGGTTTCTTGTATTCAGGGGAGAGAGGAGCTCAGTCACAAAACGTCAGTACGCTGAGAGCCATTCATAACTCCAAGTTCCACAAAAGGTGATACCTGGAAGATTAATAAGTGTTCAATTTAAGAAAACATTTAGTAAGCTTATTCTGCATTCCTACACAAAGTACAACAGCAATATATTCCACAAGAGTAAAGCAAAATAAGTAAAATTATCCCAAGTAAACTAAATAAGAAGGCTTTCCATGAACTGGGTAACTGCTGGAACCAAGCCAATATGGGGTTGCTAGTTGGTTCCAGCATGTGCCCAGAATTAGGATATTGACCCCAATTTTTACATTACCCATTACTCTTGTTTCTTCTGAGCAGCAGTCAGAGATCGGTCGTTGGTTCACAGGAATAAAAAAGGTTGGCCTAAATGCAGAAAAAAACTTAAAAACAGCTGATGAGACTAGCATCTAACAACAAGTGTACCATAGTTCTTGAAACATAATTTTTCTCTCTCCAGTTTCTCATTTTTACTAAAAACAAATCATGGTAGGACCAATTTGCTTTATTATATCTGGCCTCATTATTTGTCTAAAGTGCAGTAATAATCATTATTTTTCACATAAGCTCTTTTTAAATTGGCTTTGATGGAACTCTGTTCCATAGAAAGAATCTCAGATAAGACTTTTTTTTAAGAAAGCAAAGCCCAGCCATCAGTTTGTACCCTCAAATACCTATCAGTTGGATAATTCCTCTCATCTTGAGATCCCAAGATAGCTTGGGGCTCCTGGGCCTGTCAGAATGTAACATTCTCTATTTACCACAGATCAAGAACCCTGTACAAGAATCGTGTACACAAGGTATGAGGCCAGTTTTCCCAAAGGGCTTTTATTGGCTTTGTAAGTCAAATTTGATTCCTTAGGGGAAGGCACATCATTCTAGTCAAAGCCTTGGTAAAATAACCAGTTTCTCCAATTGTGTCCTGTTGCAAAAGAAAACAGACTCTTTTTTTTTCGGCAGAGGGGCATGGGGGAGGTGGGTAGGAACAGAGTCTTACTCTGTCACCCAGGCCGGAGTGCAGTGGCATGATCTCGGCTCACTGCAACCTCCGCCACCTGGTTTCAAGTGATTCTCCTGCCTCAGCCTCCTGAATAGCTGGGATTACAGGCATGTACCACCACACCCAGCTAATTTTTGTATTTTTCGTGGAGATGTGGTTTCACCATGTTGGTTGGCCTGGTATCAAACTGCTGACCTGGTGATCCACCTTCCTTGGCCTGCCAAAGTGCTAGGATTACAGGTATGAGCCACCATATCTGCCAGAAAACAGATTCTAATTTCACTTATGCAAATAACTATATTGCCACAAGTTAAGACTCACAAACAGTTTCCAAACTCTGGAGAAATCTTTTAAAACCCTTTACAGTTTTTGTTAAAGAGTTTCATTCCAATTTTTTATTCCAGTGTTCAACTTACAGAAAACTGAATAATGCCCCTTTTACTTTAGCCAATATGTTCACAGACAGAATTTCTTTTACAATTAATTTTTCAGAAACCTTCCACAACTTGCTTAAACCTTCAGCTTTTTTCTGACTTAAAACAGTCTTTTAACCTTTTGATCTAGGCAAACAAACAAACAAACAAAAGAAACAACACATTTCCATGCCTTCTTATAATCTTTCACCAAAAACACATTTCACTATCTTTATATACCTTGCATGTAAAATGATTTCTTCAGTAGTCTCAATTATATGTTACACTGTTAACTTTTAGTGACTTTTACTTTTGGTTAAAACCTTGGTAAGTAAGAGATTTTAATTATGTACTAGGTGTGGCTCCTAGGACCCAGACAGAAGTTCCAATATAGTCTGATTCTTTCCAGTGTAGCTAGGGGTTATAGCTAACTCCAGGTGTCATAGGCCTTACCTAGCTGTAAAGCGAGGCAAGTTGTACAGTTAATTTATAGTGGCATTTTATGAAACATTTAGGAGGCCTATTAACTTTTACATTGTGCAACATTTCCTGCATAAATTCCCTTTCATGAATTCTTTTATGACTTACACAGACCATCTATGACACACTTGGACTTTCTGACTTGTCCTAAACATCCCTGTTTTTAAATAACCAGTTGTTTTACTTTAGGACAAGAATTTACCATATAGGATCCTTTCTTATATAAAATCTCTTTTCTTTATAACCTTCTTTGCATAGCTGGGGGCATGGCTAATTCCACATGTCCCCAGGCCTTATCTAGAATCTAATGCTAACAATTTTTAAAAGCCAAAGAAGCAGTTTATGATCTTAAAGTATTAAGCAAACCTATTAGCTGACCTGCATAATTTAGATGAAATGTTTATATTTTTGAAGATATTTTTATTTTACCAATAATTTTCAAAACTATTTTTATTTCCCAAAGTTTACTAAAGTCACATGAACTAAAGGGCATTACACTTTTTACTTTTCTGACAAAATATTTGATTTAAACTCTTATTTTTTAAGCCAATTAATTACAGCACTTTTATATTATACACACAACACGTAAGTACACAGAAAGACAGATGATAAAGGACTTATTCCCTAAGCCAGGAATTGAACCCTGAATGTGGATCACCATTGTGATGGCAGAGGCCAAGAGAAAGTACTGCCATGTGGTTACAAGGTCAAGCTCCGAAGGACATGAATGACCAGTTTGCTGGGCTATCCTGAACAATGGGCTTATGGGGTCCTAGGTCCATGTTCAATCCTAAGATACCCCTCTTTATAAGAGAACATTACAGAAAGACACAAAACACAACAGATTCACTACAATTTAAGGTTAGCCTCACAAACCCTTTTTCCAATTAATCAAAACTTTATAGAGGAGATAAACAGTGATTTCTGCCATTTATTCAACCGATTTGCACAAAAAGGGAGAGAGCGAGAGGGGCCAGAAGTCTGACTGGTAAGAAATTCTTAGCCTTTTGCGGGCATGCCAGGCTTCTGGGTTCCCTTTCCCTGACCCAGCTGGCTGCACTACAGCCCTGGGGGCCAAGCCACAACACAAAGGAAAATTATCATTTTCTATTCAGGCCAGAGCAAAACGTGTGACAAAACCTAGACATTAGCCACTCTGCTTAGCACCCAATATCAAATTGGCAAGGCTCAAACTTGCCCCCAGTTGGGCTTCATCGTTGTTAATCCAAACTCTGACCAGGAATTTCACCTTGTGGTTTCTGGGCAAGATGCTTACCCTGAATAACAGAAAAGTTAGAAAAAAGAAAGGGAGAAAAGTATTGCCTGTGGCAGGGTGGAGAAGGCAAGGAGCCTCAGGGAGGCCAGAGAAAGGCCTGCCCATCACAGTGACACTGAATCAAAAGTTCAGGTGGCTGCTTGCCAGTTGGGAAAGGATCTTTTCCAGCAGTTTCATTAGCTCCTAAGTGTTCTCTTTTGGGGAGGAAAAATCTCCTCACGTCCCATGGTCCTCTACATGCCTAATTCTGTCATCCATACCCATCAGCAAAGAGTGCAAGACAAATTAATCCAAAGAGAATAGCAGTTAACATCCCACAGTGCCAAATCCATTCTTAGCCAAGAGGGACTTTACTGAAAGGGACCTCTAACCCCCTAAATCTTAGGAAGAACTCTAACCTTCCTAAGTTGGGCCTCAGGGGACCTTTAACCAACTCTGTCTTAGGAGAGACTCTAACTCCCCTAAGTTGGGCCTGTAGCCCAATCCCATCCTTTACCCAGGTATATGCACCCTCTTACCCAGTCAGCCCAGTCAGATAATTTTCCTTTGGGTTGGGGGTCTCTTTAGCATCATCCCTTCAGTGGTGTGCCAGAAAGATGTTACTGGACCCCACCACATACCCAAAATTAGGCTTTGGGTTGGGGTTTTCCTCAGTATTGTTCCTTCTGTGGTCACCAGAAGGACGTTAGTATAGTTCCTTGGTGGTTCAGCGGAAGGATGTTACCAGAAAGGGGTCTCAGTCCAGCCCCCAAGAGAGTTTTCTTGGCTCTCACACAAGAAAGAATCTGAGGTGAATCCATACAGTAAAGTGAAAGCAAGTTTATTAAGAAAGTAAAGAAATCAAAGAGTGGCTACTCCATAGACAAAGCAGCCATATTTTCCCTTTCTTAGTAATGAACTTTGATGCACAAAAGTGTTTACTTTTGATGAAGTTCAAGTTTGTCTATTTTTGGTTTCTTATTCTTTATAATCATGTTTATGAAACCACTACTTAATACAACCTCAAAAATATGTATACTATGTTTTCTTCTAAGAGTTTTATGGTGTAAGCTCTTAAGTGTAGGTCTCTGATCCATATTAAATTAATTTTTATACGTTGTATGAAGGAGGGATCCAAATTTATTCTTTTGAATGTGGGTTTGTTGTTGTCACAGCACCATTTGTTGAAGAGTCTATCCTTTTCCTCATTGAATGGTCTTGGAAATATTGTCAAAAATCAATTTACCATAGATATATGTATGGGTTTATTTCTAGACCCTGAATCCTATTCCACTGATCTATCCTTTTGCCAGTATCACATTGTTTGGATTACTATAGCTTTGTACTAAGTTTTGAAATTTCAAAGAGTGAGTCCTGCTTTTTCTCTTTCAAGGTTGTTTTGGTTACATGGGGTTTCTTGCATTCCAAACAAATTTTAGAATAGGGTGTCCATTTCTTAAAGCAACAAAGGATCTGGAATTTTGATAGGAATCACATTAAATCTATAGATTGCTTTGGAAGGTGTTAATATCCTAATATTAAGTAATGCAGTATACAAACATAGGATGTCTTTACACTTATTTGTGTCTTCTTCAATTTCTTTTAGCAATGTTTTGTAGTTTTCAGTGTATAAGTCTTTTACCTCTTTTGTTAGGTTATTTCTAGGTATTTTATTCTTTAGGATGCTATTGCAAATGGATTCTTAACTTCATTTTTTTAGATTGTTATTGCGAGTGAATGGAGATACAATTGATTTTTGTATATTGATGTTGTATTCTGCAAATTTGCTGAACTCATTTATTAGCTCTCATGCTTTTTTGTGATTTCTTTAGGGTTTTCTCTGTATAAGTTCATGTTATCTGTGAGTATAGTTTTCTTCTTTATTCCCAATCCAAATGCATTTTGTTTATTTCTTCTGCCTAATTGCTCTGGCTTGAATTTTCAGTACAATGTTGAAAGGAAGTGGCAAGAGCAGACTTTTTCTTGATCTTAGGGAGGCAAGATTTTTAGTCTTTCACTAGTTAAGTGTGTTATTAATGGTGGATTTTTCATAGGGGCCCTTTATCAGGTTGAGAAAATATCCTTCTATTCCTAGTTTGCTGAGGGCTTCTTATCATGAGAGAATGTTGGATATTTTTTCAAATGCATTTTCTGCATCTATTGAGATGATCATATCTTCTTTACCTTTATTTATTATTAATATAATTTATTATTTATTAATAATAAATACCTTTATTAATAATATAATTTATTATTTATTATTAATAAATACCTTTATTAATAATATAATTTATTATTTATTAATAATAAATACCTTTATTAATATAATGTATTGCATTGATTGATTTTCATATGTTGAACCACACTTCATTCATGAGATAAATTCCACATATAGTGTATAGTTATTTTAATATGCTGCTGGATTCAGTTTGCTACTATTTTATTGAGGATATTTGAATCTGTATTCATAAAGAATATTGGTCTAGAGTTTTCTTCTCCGTTTTTCTCCTCATCTTCCTCCTCTTTCTCCTTCTTCTCTTCTTTCTCTCCCTGTCTCTTTTTGCCTTCTTCCTCCTCTTATCTTTTTTGTGATTTTTTTCTTTCCTGCTTTTGCTTTGGTTTTGGTCTGGCTTTATAACCAGTGTAATACTAATAGTTATAGAGTAAGTTAGGGGTATCCCCTCCTCCATCTTTCGAAAGAGTTTGAGAAGGATTTGTGTTAATCCTTCTTTATTTGTTTTGTAGAATTCACTAATGAGACTGTCTGATTCTCAGATTTTTGTTGGGAGGTTTCTTTTTTACCAGTTTAATCTGCTTACCTGTTATAGGTCTATTGATATTTTCAATTGCTTCATTAGTCAGTTTTGGTAGACTGTGCATTTCTAGGAATTTGTCCATTTCATTGAGGTTATATAATTGTTGACATACCATTATCCATAGTATTCTCTTAGAAACCTTTTTTATATTAGTAAGATCTGCGGTAATGTCACCACTTTATTCTTGGTTTTAGTAATTCAATTCCTCTTATTTATTTATTTATTTATTTTTGGCCAGTCTGCCCAAAAATTTGTCAATTTTGTTGATCTTTTCAAAGAACATACTTTTGGTTTCCTTGATGTTCTCCATTGTTTTTCTATTATCTATTTTGTTTATCTTTAATCATTTCTACAGTTGAACCTTGAAAACCATTGGGTTGAACTAGGTAGGCCCACTTATATGTGGATTTTTGTCAACTAACATAGATTGAAAGTACAGCATGTGCAGGATTAAAAACACATTTCCAAGGGCTAACTTTTTGCATACGTGGGTTACACAGGGCCAACTGCAAACTTGAGTATGCGCAGACTTTTGTATATGTGGAAGTCTTGAAATGAATCCTTTGTGTATCCTGAGGGACAATTATATTTTCCTCTTCTCCCTGTTTTGGGTTTCGCTTGCTCTTTTCCTTCATTTTTTAAAAAGGTATTTAGGTTAGGCTATTAATTTGACATCTTTCTATGGCTGTAAAATTTCTTCAAAGAACTGTTTTTTTTTTTTGATGTCCCATAATTTTGTTTTTTTTTTTAATTTTTGTTTTCATTCACTTCAAAGTATTTTCTAATTTTTCTTATGATTTCCTTGGCCTACTTTTATTTAGAAATGTATTGTTTAATTCCCACATAGTTGGAAACTTTCCAAATTTCCATTTGTTATTGATTTCTAATTTCATTCCATTGTTGTCAGAGAACATATTTTGTATAATTTTAATCTTTTAAATAAATTGAGTCTTGTTGTTGTATAACAGATGGTCTGTCTTAGAAAATGTTCCATGTGAACTTGAGAAGAAAGTATATTTTGCTATCTGGAGGTGGAGTGTGCTATGTATATATTTGTTTGGTCTAGTTGGCTTATAGTATTATTCAAGTCCAGTATTTCTGATATTCTTTCTAGTTGTCTATTTTCAAAAATGAGGTACTGAAACCTCTGACAATTATTGTTGAATCTTCTTTTCTTCCTTTAGTAGTCTCTCTATTAGTATTTGCTTCATGTATTTTGGGCCTTGACTTTTACGTCATGTACATTTATAATTGTTATATCTTGGTGGATTGACCCTTTTGTCATTAAATAAAGCTTTCTTTATGTCTCAGAATAATAATTGTCTTAAGATATCTTTTTTCTGATATTAGTTTCACTATCTGGCTCTCTTGACTATTTGCATAAAATATTTTTTCCCAACCTTTTACTTTCAACCTATGTGTGTCTTTGAATCTACAGTGGGTCTCTTGTAGACATCACATAGTTGGATCATATTTTTAATATCTATTCTGCCAATCTCTGCCTCTAATTTGGACAGTTTAATCTATTTATATTTAATATAATTATAAAGAATCACCTACTTTTGCCATTTTGCTATTCTTTTCTATATGTCTTATCTTTTGTGTCCTGAAATTCATCTATTACTGCCTTCTTTTGTGTTAAAGAGATCTTTTTTACTGTACAATTTTAATTCTCTTGTTCTTCTTTTGCTATGTATTTTTTAGTTATTTTCTTAATAATTGCCCTGGAGAGGATGCTTAACATCTTAATTTATAACATTCTAGTGTGAATGAATGCCAACTAAGTTTTAATAATATACAAAATCTTTGCTCCCATATAGTTCCATCCTCCCCTTTATATTTTTCACAAATCATGCCTCTAGTCATTGTGTGCCCATCAACTTAGCTTTATAATTATTGTTTTATAAAGTTTTATTTTTAAATGAGTTTTTTTTAGATTACAAGAAAAAAATAAATACTGAATTTCATATTTACCTATATAGTTACTTTTACTAGTGTTCTTTTTTTCATATGGATTTGAGTTATCATCTAGTATACTTTCATTTCATCTGAAGAGCTCCATTTACCATTTCTTGCAGGAAAGATCTGGTAACAAGAAACAACACAGTGTTTGCTTCTCTGGGAAGGGCTTAATTTCTCCTTTATTTTTGAAGGATAGTTTTGTCAGATATGGAATTTTCTATTGATTTTTTTTTTCCTTTCAGCACTTTGAGTACATCATTTTGCTGCTTTCTGGCCTCCATGGTTTCTGATGAGAAATCAGCTATCATCATATAGAATATCTCTTTTAAGTGATAAGTTGCTTTTCTCTTACTACTTTCAAAGTATTGTCTTTGTCTATTTTTTTCTACAATTTGATTATAATGTGTCTTGGTTTAGATCTCTTTTAGTTTATTAAGGTCTATGAATGTTTAGATTATTGCTGTTTTTCAAATTCAGGAACTTTTTGACCATTATTTTTTCAAATATTTTTCCATCCCTTTCTATCTTTCCTCTCCTAGGAATCCCATTACGCATATGTTAACACACTTGGTAATATCACACAGGGTCTTGTAGGTTCTTTTAATTTTTAAAATTATTTTTCTGTTTCTCAGATTGAATAATCTCAGTTGACCCAAGTTATTGTCCACTGGTAATTCTTTCTGCTCGAATTTGCTGTAGAGTCTCTCTAGTGAATTTTCAATTTTAGTTGTCATGATTTTCAACTCCAGAATTTTAATGATTCCTTTTTATAATTTCTGTCTATTTATTGACTATCTCTTTTTAAAGATATATTTTTCTTGTGGTTCCTTTAGTTATTTTGGCATGATTTTCTTTAGTTCCTTGAACATATTTAAAATATGTGATTTAAAGTCATTATCTAGTAAGTCCAGGGTATGGGCTCCTTCAGAGACAGTTTCTTCCTTTCTTTTTTTGTGTGTGACAGTTTCCTTCTGCCCTATCTTTTTCTGTGTATGAGCCATACTTTTAAATTTCTTTGCATGTCTCATACTTTTTTTTTTGGAAACTGGACATTTTGAATATTATTAGGGGCAGCTTTGGAAAACAGATTTCTGACCCTTTTGGATTTGTTTTTGCTGCTTGTCGTAGTTGTTATTGAATGTTTACTGAATTTTCTGAAATAACTTGGTGAGGTCTCTATTACGTGCTGTGAGGCGTGACTGAAATCTCTATTTGTTAGTTTAGTGGTTAGCTAGTAGTTGAACAGAGATTACCTTAAACATCTGGAAAAAACATTTTTCATATTCTCCAGTCTTTACAGATGGAGTGTGTGTGTGTGTGTGTGTGTGTGTGTGTGTGGTGACACATTCAGCTAGGTAGTTGACAATTCTGCCCTAGACTTCACTTTCTACATGAACAGAGCTTAGCGGTCAGCCAGAGGTGAGAGCTGAGGGCTTTCTTCTTTTCTTTTCTTTTCTTTCTTTCTTTTTTTTTTCTGAGCATGCACACAACCCTAGGCATGCACATGGACTTCTAGATTCCCAGGAATATGTCAGACTGTTTCAAATCTTTATTTTCCAACATATCTAATTTCCCAAACTTTCCTTTCAAGTTTCAGTTAGTCTATTCTTTGTCCCAACTATGATATATAACTAAAAACCACAGTAACTAATACATCTGCCCATAAATAATTTTTTTGAAAAATGAGTTAGGTGAGTCGCTACAGCCACAAGACAGGTCAAACAATCACAATTCTTTATAAATGAGATCAATTCCCTTCCCTCTTGTACCAGTACCTGTACCACAAATGCAGGCTGTTTCTCTCACGGCCACCGCTGAGCTGGAGAGTGGGGGCTGGGACCATGGTAAGCTACAATGCCACAAATCTTGCTATTCTAACTAAGAGTCAGCTGGCTTTGCCTGAGAGACTTTCATCCTGGTTGCTGAAAGTTTTTACTTAGTTTTCATAGCTCTAAAAAAGTTGTTCCTAGCATTTTTTTTGCCAGGCTTTTCATTGTTTTTATGAAGGGATGGACTTATAGATGTTCTTACTCTATCATTTTCACTGATATAACTTTTATAACTTTTCATAATCTAATAGTGAAATGTGAAGTCAAAATTTCAAAGAAATTGTTTTCCTCTTGGGATAACTGTGCTTAAGAAAATCATCTCTTCTTAAACTATTTTTAGAGAAGAACTTAAAAGTAGTGAACCAGATTTTCTTTACAAGTAAAAACAAAAGATATATAGAATTAAAAAGTAAAATTTGGCCGTAATAAAAATGGATTTACTCCATCTTAAACATTTTAAACAATCTGATTTACAAATACAATAAAAATATAGAATAACAAGGCACTGTCCACCATTTTTCACTTCTCATTCAAGTAATGATTTAAAAATTAATGAATAAAAAAATAAAGAACTCACTGTGAATTTACAATGTTCTTATACAAAAATCTTAAGCCATGCTATTTTGAATGTGACTCGCAGATCCAAACTTAAAGACTATAGTCAGAGTGGAAACAATATAAAAGCAATGTGTATTATAAAACAATATGAGAAGAAAAGATGCTGTGATACAGACTGTTAAAAGCCATTTAGAAAACTTTTATCTTTTCCAATCCTCTCCCTCAATCCTTCACTCTAAAGTTTTTTTCTTCTTCCTCCACCAGTCATACTGATTTGATATCAGTCACTAATACTCTAGCAAGAGTGATTCCAGAGCACAGCCTGGTCTGGATGAGACTGTTGGTAGCTGTTTCCCAGGAATTACTAGATTCCACATAGTATCTTCAGCTTAAACAATGTATTATAGAGGTATAATTGTATTTTCCAACACCACTTTTCATTGTAGTAAATATTTTTATCTACATGGGTTAAAAGGGCCTCTGTTGATTACCCTGAGAATTCTTTTACATATGTCTATGTAGGCAGAGGGCTATAGAGATTTAGATAGTTCACGTGAGGAATAAAACATCCATATAACAGACTCACAAATGAACATTTGGAACCTAACTTATTTATAAAACATGAAGCCCCCACATTTCAGACACCTTTTATGTGCCATCACAGATTCTTATAGAGCCAGAGGAGTAACCGGTTCTGCTGTGGCTTCAGCCAGTTTCGTGCAGGTATATTCTGATAACACTTTGCCTCATGCCCTCCATGAAGGCCTCTGCTGACGTGACTGCTGAAGTAGGGTAACCTTCTGAATGCTCACCCAAATACAGCTTAGAAGCACTCCAACGAAGGGACCTTTGATGGATTGGACACAAAAGCTCTCATGGATAGATGCTTCCTTCCTTCCTACCCTATAAAGTCCTGAAATGTGCTTCATAAGGTTCTTCAAAATGTCTCATGGGATTTACCAAGCAGTTGCACCATAGCAACAGCCAACTTAAGGAGGTATCTTTCTATTGGTTTTCCCTTCTTTCTTGCCTCGCCCCACCCCCCCACCCCCATCTCTCTCCTTTATGTTTCCTGGATCACATTTTCCAAGAAAGCACATCCACTTAAGACTTTGTTTCAGGTTCTGATTTCTGGGGAATCCAATTCTAGGAACCCTGAATTTAAAATCATCCATGAATAATATACTAAAGAATTATATTGGTATAAATTACAGGTTTAGAATAAGATGCAAATCAAAAAATAAACAAAAACATAGATACTACCCACATTTGTCTAGCTCAGTATGTATGAACAAATGCATTGTAGCATACATACACGTACACACAATCACCTCTTTATTTCATGTGAAAAGAAATTTTAATTCAAGAATGTGGTGTTGCTGTGTTTCTCAGGTCCAGTGCTTTTGACTGGACGATAGAAAGGAAATGTTCTCTATGGAAATTATAATATTAGTGGGGGGATTTCACAAGCTGAGATTTTTTTAGCTTGAAGGTAAGAACAAATGAGTCTTCAATCCTGGAGGTGCAGAGTACACTAACAAGTGTATGGTGCATCCTTTAAGTCTTTCCTTATGGGATCTTTGGTTATAAAATTCCAGAACAAGCTATCATCAAACAATTGTGAACACAATCCTATCATCAGTAGGCCCAGAACTGAAAGCTTTGCTTAATGTGTCAAGTAAGAATATGATGTAGGCTCATTCTGATAGGCACTATCACATTTTATTCACACGGCACCACATGTTCACACTGACTTATCTAAAATCCATGCACTTTAACGCTTTGGCCAGCTCTCCCTGAAGCTCACACATGCTTCATTCATAGACTGAATGCTCCATATGCGTCTTATAGGAGTCCAATGAAAGAACTAGCTAAACTGTCTCTTGTGCAATGAAAGCTCTGTCACTCCATATCATCATTGGTCCTACTTTGGCTAAGCTTAGACACTTTGTTTCTTGTTGCTGGAGGAGAATCCTGAGAAAGCTATTGAGTGACAGCTACGGTATCAGCAGATACCACTTGGCATCCTTAATTTGTCCAAATCATGCTCCAGTCTTGAATTTTAAATGTTGATTTCCTGTGGGGTGTTTTTTTTTTTTCTTCTCCTGGTTTAACGCTCTCTGAATGACAAACAGCAGACTTAAAGTACAAAGGGAACATTATCAGAAAGGTTATATGTCTCTGGTAATATAACCAGTGCTGGTTAAATATGAAGGTAAAATAAATAACTGTCTTTATGTCTAACATTTCAAGAACTGCAAAAGCTTCCAAATAGCTTTCTTAGAACAGAATGGGCACCTAAAATTTCACCATTACTTATGTGTTTATCAATGAATTTAGAGTCAGAAAACATACTGTTTTAGTACTAGCAATGACACTTGCTTACTGTGTCACTCTGATAAGTGACATAATTTTTACCCTTATTTCACCATCAATAAAATATAGATAATAACACCTTCATAACTACTTTACAAAGCTATTGCAAGGAGCAAATTAGAAAATAATAGCAAACTATAAAATATATACAAAGATAATGAGTTTCTCTTATTACCATCAGTAATTTCTCTTTATTACTAATAGCATACATTTACGTAATATCAATAATTCACATCTTTATGTGAATTTGAAGATCTAAAAGTATATTTCAATAGGATATGCCCCAGGATTTCTGAGGCAAGTTGGTAGATATGAGTGTGCTAAATAAGAGTGGTAAAGATCCCAAAAGAATAGTGTGAAGTTCTGAAGATAAATTTACCAACTCCTTAACAAAGCTAAGATTCAGTTTTGATAATAATTTTGCCTCTCGCTCCTCAATCTGTAGGAATAACTGGCAGTATGCTAAGTGGGCTGACAAGGGTGTTGCTATCAAAAGGCAGTGCAACTGGACTAGTAGGGAAAGGCTATCTAGAGCCACTCACATCCTACCCTTAGGGACCTGAGGAGACAAATACAGGCAGCTATGATTTTTGTACCTCATTCTTCTGTGGAGGAAAGGTAATTTCCTTACCTTATAAAACAAACCTGGTGTACCTGAGTACTTATGCATCTTGAAGGAGTTTTGTTCACTATAGTCATGAAGGATGGTAGAGCTGATGATCTTAAATAAATAGAGACTTCCTGTGTCTATCTACTCTGGTGAAATGACTTTACTGGTTCTCAGAACCTGCATAGCACTTTGTATGTCTCTTGTGATATTAATCACATTCTGATGTCATTATTTTATTCAATTTTCCACCTCTTTCACACCATTTAAATTTCAAATTATTTTATGGCTAGAAACAATGTCTTACTCCTGTTTATATTGTTTATAAGCAACTATAGCACAGTGCCTTGAGAGAGTTGATGATTACTGAAGAAAAAAAAAGAATGAAAAATACAGACAAAATCATTGGTGTAAATTATTCTGATATGGTAATACCTTTCTGCTAAGAAATTGAGGCCATGTGCATTAGTGATTTGAATAAAAATTTGAAAATGGGAATCTACCTTGTAGTCAAGCCAGCCTATTAATTGCTTTTATAAAATTATTTCCTTTCTATAATTTCAGGATAAAAATATTGACTTAGACTTGATTCCAAACATGAATAAGTCTAAATATAAAGCCATGTATAAATTAGGAAAACTATAGAATTCCTATTTTTTAATTAAAAAGATTTTAAAGGAATAAAATGTGAAATTTTCATGTCAAAATAGAAAAAAATGATGTGGAATTCCCAACACATAAAAGATGAACATACCTTAAGGCTTTTCCTACAAAGAAAGGACACTACTCCAATAGTGCAGGGTTTGTTTGTTGTTTTATCCATGTATTTCCCTGCAGAGGAAAGGACTGTGGCTTAGGTAAAGGGAAGAAGAAAAAGTCTAATAGTAAAAGTGTGGTATTTCCACATGAGGAAGAAAATCTGAAGTGAAACCATTAGTCTACAGATGAAATTTCTATGAGAAAGCTATTTTGCAGAAATGGAGAGGCCTCATGCTGTGTTCAGCACAATGGCACTACTAGATGGGGAGCCTGTGGATGAATGTGAAGTACACAATGGCCTGCTGTGTAATTAAAGAGGATGTTAGAAAGATTGAGAAACCCCATACTGTGTCCACGAAGAATACAGATACTTTTAGGGAGATGTGATAGAGTTACACAACTAGTCACCAGGTTTTCAAAATAAATTAAAGGGTACCTGTTAATCTTTAGAGGTTGATGACACTTATTTCTCTTTTCAGACTAAAAGTGCTGATTGATTGATTGCTGCTTGATCTGTTTTTGATATTACTTTGTTTTCTTTTTTCTTTCCAAAAGCCATATAAGTTTGTGAAGAATAACAATTTTTGATGGAACAGCTATGGTTATAGTTTTGAAGAATAAAGTATCTTTAAAATAATTCAATCAAAACATGTCATTAAATTTTAAAAGCCTGTGGGCAAAATACATGGCAAAAGGAAACTGTGAGGCATTAATCCAAGCTGTGGTCACCTTGAAAAATCAGTGTCCTTTGGTTGAGTTTCTTTTTCCTTCTCTTCTCTATTAAGGACAATGGAATTAATTTTATGAGCTTCCTGTATGCGCTGAAGAGAAGGAAATGTAGACCATGTTAAGATTTCCAGTGAATTTTAAAAGTTACTGAAGATGGGGTTTCTTTCCACCTTCATATGTTCTTTTATGACTGCTTTTAAACCCTCATCCTGCATGAAACTTAGCTGGCAAGCTTTTTAAAAACTGGTTGTTCACCTTCCATGCATCCCCCCAACCCTGAGTTTCTAATTCAGTTGCTCTAAGTGGTACCAAGGAATCCTATTTTCAAACCCCTCCCCTGCACCTGCTACCACCAGTTGATTCTGACATATAACCCAATTTGAGACCCACTTCTTACGAGCCTGAGTTTTCTAAGCATTCAATGTATACCTATTAGTTATGATTTACCTAACTGATCTCCTGCATAAATAACTTGTAGAAAATGGATTTATTGCTCAGATTCATCAAAACTTATTTCCTGAAGTATAAGAGTAAATAGATATGAATGGAATTCTCCTTTTCTTAACTAGTAAACTAGAATTACCAAAAGGATAATTCTTTGAAGAGCAAAAACCTATTCAAGGAAGCCTGGAACAGAGAGTCAGGGAGCACCATAAAGACCAAAGGTATAAGGGAAATCTGAGAGTAAAATGATGAGACAGTCACATGTAAATAGCAGGCTCAAACGGCCAGAGATTGAATCAGGGTTGCAGGGAGGAGGATATCAAGTCAAGTAGAGAACATCCATGAAAGACCAGGATACAAACAAATGAAGAGGTCCAGAGAAATTCCTAAATAGCCTTGGGCTATCCCTAGTCCCTTTTCATGGTCCACAGGTAGAAAGGAGTTGTGTGTTTTGGGTTTCCTTAAAAGACACAAGATGATAAGATGCTTGTGATTTTGCTTTTTGCTCATATCCTTGGTACTGTACTTGGTATGAGTTGGCATTCAATAAATGTTTATTGAATGAATTAATCAATATAATGAAGGATAATTTTCAATGACTAGCAACTTAACTATCTCATCTCTATTTCATATTTCATACTTAAACATTTAGTTAACGACTTGTCTCAATTTTCCCTAAAATGCTGAACTTGACTTCCAGACTGGTAGAATTCAACCAGTGGTTCTTAAATTTGCCTATGCATTTAAGTCACCTAGAAAGCTTTGAAATACACATTAGTGTTTGAGACTAACCTCCAGATATTCTAAATTGGTTTGAGTGGAGCCCAGGGATTGGAATACTTAAAAACCAAACGAAAACCAACCAACCAACAACAACAACAATAATAACAAAACCCCATCTCTCTAGGTAAATCTAATGTGCATCAGGGAATTGAATTTTCATAGGTGTTCTTAAAATTCATCATTTATTTTTTGCTGCTTATTTCATATTAATCTAAGCTAGAGTAGTTCAAGAATTCTTACAGTTCTATTTTCTAAGTATATTGTGATGGATAAAAAAACAACTTAATGATTTGGGAGAAATAATAGCTACAATTTACACTGCCAAGAAATGTCAGGAGTATCAGTATATGCCCAAAGATGTGTTTACTTTGTTTTAACAATTTTAGCCTCCCTGGCACACTCACCTTTTACCTCTACCTACATCCCTGTTAGTGTCAATTGCCTTGGGAACTTTTTTATTTCTTCCCATTTTATTCATGATATGAGCCCCATTTCTCCCAATATAAACGGCTGGTTCAGTGACAAAAAACTGAATTTTCTACTTTGACCCCTGTGTCTGCTAGCATTTGGACTTGGCGATGTTGAGGTCCCAGTGTTGACACTTCCCAGTGGCTTTTGCCTATGACTGAATTCTAGCAACTCATGTTGTCTACAGTAGGAATCCTCCATTCCAATGCCAGTCGATTATGACTGCAAACTCATGGTTAGTAACCCACTTCCCACCCCACCCTCATAAACCAGGAGATGATTAGAATACCGAATGCAAGAGACGGACCAGGCCAGTGTAAATAAAAAAACAGCATAAACTTACCTAGCCATAAAGACCATCATGATCATGAAAACAGCATAGAATGATGAATAATTATTACCTACTAAGCTCAATGTAAAGCCTTAAAATTCAAGCTAGAGTCAAGTCTACTGATATATATTAATAAAATACAAACCAAACACAAATCTACATTCAGCTTTTAGAAACATTTTCTGTGTAGACACTTTTCTTAAGCCCCCAAATTCTGCAGAAAATAAACATCCACTGTAAATATTTACTTCTGTGATTAAAAACAGAAGACACATGTAAATAGCACTGACACCTGCCTCAGAAAGTTGTGAGATGGGAGAAGATGGAATTTCTCTGGGTTTCACATTCTGGTACTCCTGTCAACTGTAGTTAGGACAAAATGGTTTTTTTCTCTCTTTTTTTTTCCTCTCTTTTTTCCTTTTCTTATGGCTTACTTGTGATGAGTTGTGTGTTCCTGGACAAACTGATTTTTTTTTTAATTGAGGCAAAATGTGTACTGCTGTTTCCAATACATCATATTGACTTGTGGAAACGCATGCATAGTGCATTTAGTATATCTAAAAGATTGCTGCTATCATCAAATCTGTTACTTTCCTTACCATTTATGGTAGGCAGTTAATTCATCTATAGAAAATAGACTTTGTATTAACTTCTGTGGAAGCCTGTATTTTCTGTATGAGCCTTTCACCATTTAGTTATTTTTTTTGCAAAAAGCAAAATGTAACAGGCATTTTGGTGTAACTGCCCATGTATTTGTCAAATTACAGAGAAAGTGGGATGAATGGAAACTTGCAATCTTGCACTTAGGTCCAAATTTGGGTATGTTTAAGTAAGCCTTAGTAGACACTGTTGCTAAAAAGGATAAAGGCTGGATAACTGTAGGCATCAAAAGAAATGGAAAGCAGGTTAGAGAATCAAGAGGCACTAGACCAATAAGTAGTCACATTTTTAAAGATTCATGTATGAGATAAAAAATGTTCTGCTTAACAGCAGTGGTGCTATTCTTGCCATGAGAGTGTCACCAACTCCCTATGACCCTGCCTCAGGCAGGGACAGAAGATGGCTCATAAAAGGACAATGCATGAAAGCTAGAGGGGTTGAAAGGAATTAGTTCTTAGAAAAGTGGATTTCCATGCCTTTTCCATGCTTTTGTAGATATGCACATAATGTTTTATTAAAGAAACCCAGATTTTGTCTCTGCTATTTATTAATATTGTAGGGGAAAGTGAAATCCATAAAATGAGTAAATTTCCAAGATGTGTTTTTAACACAATAACATTCAGATGAATCATGAGTAATCTGTTTTAACTAATTCATGCCCCTTTTTAAAATAAGAATTGGCAACTCATTGCCACTGATTTGGAAAAGATTTAACATATAAGTTAAGTGGTACTTCAACCCATATTTCTAGCTTGTAGGATGCCAACCATCTCAGTGATAACTCACAACAAATTGCAGCAACATTGCATGCATTTAACCAAGTGTAAATGAAAATAATTCTCCATAGTGTCCAAGCTCAAATACCCACTTAATGATTTGTTATTACAGTTTTGAGCACCAAATTTTTATTTAATTCTCCCTTTATTAAAAGGTTTGTTTTACCCTATTTTCACTGCAGTATGATCACTATATACCAAAACATAATAAAGACATGAAAACAGACTTTTACAGCTTGAAGTCTCTAGCCAATCCTTATTTTAATGTAGCAATTCACAGTGTATTCTGTAATATGAAACATTAAACCTGGCATTTCGTTGGAGCTATAAAATTTAAAAACTCACCTATAAACATTATTTACGAAAAGTAAGTGACAGCTGAAATTCTTTCTCAATAAGAGTTTTGGGAGGCCTAGAGCCTCTCCTCTTTCTTCTTTCTCAGTTCCAGTTTTTTGTTTTTTTTTAATCAACTTTCCCACTTATTCTCAAATCTTTATGCTCACACTTGCTGCTTTCTCTTCATACCACATGCCAGGGTTATGACAGTGCTAGCCAGGCCACAGGCTTAGCAGGCCAAGCTGTGTGCAAAGGCAGCACCATGTTTGATTCATGTCATTACTCCATGCCCCAGCACAGTGCCTGAAATGTAGAAGGAATTCAACCAGATAAAGAACCTAAACTGTACTTGTTTAATTTCTCAATTCAAGAAATTTTTTGGAAGAAATTTTTATTGTGCTCCAGAATAATGATTTCCAGTGTAGATTTTAAAATCAAATCGGATTATGCTTCATGACACTTGACTGTGATTTATGTATTCACATAGATAAATTTGAAGGAAAGATATGATGAAGATAGGGTAAGTAAAAAAATGAGCCTTTTGTAGTTCTATGCTAGCATATTTGATTTTATAATATTATCTAGCAAAATATATACCGTATACAAATAGAAGTAAAATGAGTCTAGGTAATAAATTTAAATGTATGTTATTTCCTATTGGGTACTAATGGACCATACTTATTTTCTTCCCCTGAGGGAAGGACTCTGATGTCCTACTGAGGTCAAACTCATTAAATCTCATCCATGTAGAATGTGGAATTTAAAATATTTAAATCCATGTAGAATTTAAAATATTTCAGAAACTCTGCTCATTCATTGTAAAACCCACCTTTTGTCAGTATTTTTTTTAGCTTACAGTATAATAATAATAGTTAACTCTATTTTATCATTTCATGGACCACAGATATATTCTGGATAAAAGTAACTAAAGTGATCTGCAGGTATTTAAGCATGGTTGGCTCTTGAGGCTCTGTCTTCTGCCCTGAGATTATCTAATAATGCTAATGTTGACATTTTACCCCAGGTATTTATAAAGGAAAAATAAATTTACTACTCTTAAGACCCACATTTACTAGTTAAGAAAAATCAAAAGTAAATTTAAATTGAATATCTAATTAAATAGTATCTCACTTTGTTCATCTCAGCTAGAGAGTAACAAGTATATGTAAAGTGTTTTTTGTTTGTTTGTTTGTTTTTGTTTTTGAGATGGAGTCTCGCTCTGTCGCCCAGGCTGGAGTGCAGTGGTGCGATCTCGGTTCACTGCAAGCTCCACCTCCCAGGTTCAAGCCATTCTCCTGCCTCGGCCTCCTGAGTAGCTGGGACTACAGGCACCCGCCACCACGCCCAGCTAATTTTTTGTATTTTTAGTAGAGATGGGGTTTCACTGTGTTAGCCAGGATGGTCTCGATCTCCTGACCTCATGATCTGCTCACCTCGGCCTCCCAAAGTGCTGGGATTATAGGCGTGAGCCACTGTGCCCAGCCTAAGTATATGTAAAGTGTTTTAAAATTTACTAAGCACTCTTTATTACATTATCCCATGTGATTCTTACAATAGCTACTTGAAGTAAAAAGGACAGAGCTTCTTTTGTAGATTGGTGAGTGATAGAATCCGAATTTACATGTAGGTCTACAGGCTCTATACCTGGTATTCTGAGTAGAGGTAGAAAAAGTACCTGTTGAAGGAAGAGTCTGCTAGGCTACCTTGCTTATCTCCCTAGAGTCTCCCAGCCTAATCTGAGACTTCTCTCATGTCTTCCTTTGGATGTGATCTCTGGTAGGCTAGCATGGCTTTCATAGAGACTTAGGGTTTAAAACTTCATCATGTTGCAAGGCACTGACTGTTTTGCTTGTTTGAGGACTGTCTCACATAATTGAATAGGTCCTTTCTCCACTGGCAGGGGAATAATTTGGAAACTCTTTAAGGTCCTTTATGTGTGTTAAAAGTGTGGGTGTGAATTGAGAGTAGCCTTTGCTCTCAAAGTTTAGGGATTAAACACAGAGAGAAAAGCTGCTCTTCTCTCTAGTATTCTTGTGAACAGTCAGCTCTATCAGTGCTTCTCTTTTTCCATATAGGGTTATCAGTCATCTGTGTACCCACCTTACTGTGAGTGTTTTAATAATAATGATTAGAACAAAGGTGTATGGAGTGCCTAATATGCACCAGACCCCACACAATAGCATTTTCACATGCATTATCTCATCAGTCCTTAGAACAAATGAGGTTGATATTTTTAAATACCCATTTATGGGTAAAGAACTTAAGTGTCAAATTAATTAAGTAAGTAGCCCAAGTTCACTGAGTTACTAAGTAGCCCAGCTGGGATTCAAATCTAGCTCTTCTTGGCCACAAGGCTCTATTATTTTCATGTTGCCGTTGCATTTGACCTATTCTGAGATTAATTTTGCAGTTCTTCTATTGATCCCAAATTATTCCCATTTAGAGACCAAAAGTTGCTGCTATCAGTTATGCTTAGTCTGGAATATATAACTCTATTTTACAAGATGATACCAAATAATGTTTGTTTAAGTAAATGATCTTTGAAAGACTCATGCAGGCAGGAAGAATTGGGATGAATTAGGGCACGAGAAAATATATAAAATTGTTGGTGTTTTGCAGTCATTGTACAGCAGAGGGAAGGGGGAGAAAAATACAGAAAAAATATGATTAAATTTCTCTGGTTGATAAACACTCCATTTTAAGTGTTTATGCTCAAATGTAAACAACATGAATAATATTGTAACCTGTAGAGCAGCCATGGTGAATGGAAGATGGAGCTCTATTGTGCAATAGTTCTGAAGCCCCACATCCAGATTAAGGGACAAACTGCACTCTGCAAGTAGCTGGTTGTCTGCAGGAGCTTCTCATTGAAAAACTGCATCAATTAAAGCAAGCTTCCTGAGCCCAAAGTGCTGAAGATATCACAATCATTAAACAGTTATGCAAATGTAAAAGCAATATCTCACCTCATTAGTACTAAATATGTTGTTTATTCTTTCCCCAAGTAAAATGTTTAGAAGCCTGCATAATGAGTGTCTCGTTGACAGAGGTGTGGAATTATGAAGCTGCTAAATCCAGCGCGAAGACAGAGTGATAAAATAGATTGGATTTCGCAATAGCTGTGCTTAGAGCAAACTTGGGTGGCTGGATTCCACATTAGCACATTGTTTTGACATCATGCACTCAGAGATTTGATTTCATGGATTAGGGGGAGGTGGTTATGACATTTGGGTGGAGAAAAGAGTGTGCAGGCTGAAGTCAAAAGCTATAGGCTATGGGCAGAGAAGAAACCTGGAGGAGTTCTTAAAGCAATATCCTATTTTCTAATAAGGGTACTTGCATGACAAACACCATGTAAATGGTCTAGAGCATAATTAAAGCTGATGGTGACAGAAGGAAACAAATTAAACTTGGAAATGTTTACCTGTCTGGAGTAGTCTTTGTACAAATGTGTGATAAAGATAAATGTCTGACCTTTGAATTCTATCCTCCAGTATACACCAGCATCTAGAAGGCAGCTTAAGGTTTGTAGTGAAATGTGCTATTGGCTACTAGTGTGTGATGCTTAATATGTCAATGGGCTGGAATTTATTTTTCATGAGTTCATGAGTCTTCTGTGTCTTAGTTGGAATTGCCATGCTGCCATATATTTCATACAATTAGCTACCTTAGTTTATAATGCTGATCCCAGGTTGGAAGTGCTAGTCCAACCTCAACCATGGGAATGTCGATAAGAAAAAGAGCATAACAGACTATTAGACTGTAGGCTCCCTGAGTGCAGCAGCCTTGACTGATTCTTCCCTGACTTGGCACAAGGAATAGCACCTAGCCTGTGCTTTACAAATAAGTGCTAAGTGTCTGAAAGGGGATTTTTTCAGTTCTTCTTCATGTCCACTAACCTTCTTCAAGATGCTGATTGGACTTATGGGCATTGCCTGAGAAGATTCCTTAGGAGGCTGTGTGAAAGCAAGCAAGGGTGAGAAGCACTTGTTCTGCTCAGCCAGGTTTCACCTTGTGACCTCTACCCTAGATTCTAAGGCCATCCACATAGTTGTGTGTGTCATACTCAAAGAAAGAAAAAGAAAGAAATGGTAGGTGCAATAACATCATTGATGATTTATGTTTCAAAATATAATTTTCATCTTTAAGTTACTGCTGTGTTTTACTGCTGATCACCCCTTCTTACTTGATGGCTCTTTGGCGGTCAGTTAAGGAGATGATTGAGGAAGAATCTGTCTTCATGGACTATTGGATTTTGAAAGTTTTTTTAATGGAAAATTCCCTTCGTCTGGGTGCTAACTTTCTAGTCACTAGGGCAATGGATGGCCTATTTGTCCAAATGCCTTTGATGTGCACTAGAGAACATGAATACAAGAGACCTAACAAACATCGGGACAAGCGCATCAAAAAGTGCATCAGCAAAGTTGTTATAGTAAAAAGTGGATCTGAAACAAACAAACAAAAAAGGACAGTGAGTTTAAAAAAGCTGAACTTACTTTTCTTTGGATGGTGAAGAAGGTAACATGTTATACTGGGGAAAGGGTTTGGAATGAGACAAAATTGTGTTCAAATTTTGGTCTACCATTTCATTGTTATGTAAAAAGTTTCATTAATCAAACTGAGTCTCAGTTTCTGCCTCTTTAAAATGATAATCCTTATGTTAGTCATCAGGTTGTTTTGAGAATTCAATGAACATCCAAGTCCTTAGCAAAATAACAATGATTGCCATAATTTAGTTCATTGTTGTGTCAGAGTTTTAACTGAACATTCAAACTGCTTCAGTATGCATATTTGGGTATCTCGTTTATTTACTTATTTTCAATTTTATTAGGTGGTTCCACTGTCAAGGCCTCTGAACATGTGTCCGTGGCAAATACTATTCTAAAAATAGAAAAAATTAGTAGGCTGTTTCATGCATTTTAATACACTGACATTCCATGCTTTTTGCCTAATGAAGCAAATATTCATAAATGGGTTTGGGAGAAGAGAGAGAGAGAAAGAGAGAGCAAGAGCACACTCTATTCTTCATGTATGTGTGTGTGTGCATGTATATATATGTGTATAAATATGTGTGTCTAAATACATAAATATATATGGTCAATCTTGATTATATTACAAACACATTCCCTATTATTGTCAGTGATTCTTTTTCTCATAATATGCATTTCTTTGTGGTTGTTTTTCATTCTGTAGAAAAAGAATAACCTTAGGCAAGTGTTTTACCTTTGTGGGTCTCAGTTTCATTATCTGAGAAGTGCAGAGAGAGTGCATGAAGCAATCCCTTCCACTTCTAGAAGAAAAACATGTATCCCACTTTCAGAAGGTCAACGATGTTTAAGTTCCTGTTAAACATGCAGATATTTGAATAATCCTTAGAACTGATATTAAATTAATTTCCTATTTCCAAAGTTAAAGGAAGACTTTAGTTGACATAACAAGCAGAACAATCCAATACGATGCTCAGTACTCCCTAATAAATATTTAACAGTACTCATTTCCTTATAAAGAATAATCTGGAAGTACAGGTACCCCTGGTTATAGAAAATTTTACAATTTAAACTAAAAAATTAAGTGACTATTCTTATTTAAACTGAATTTTTGCTATCTCAGCTGAACCCTTGTACTGAGTGATAGTAATCACATTTGTATTAGCCTAGCCCTACAAGTTGCCACAGCAGGGTTCTCCGCATCTCTGCGTATGATTTCAACCCTCTGTATCTATCATCAGAGCCTTTTCCTTTGCTTACTAAAAATGTATAAAAGGTAATCTTTCTATATATGTCTACAACTATCATGGATGACCTTCTATAACTCCAGAGATTTTGCCTAGAATTTAGATTAGGGATATAGATTTAGTTCGGCTCCTGGAAGCTGTGGGTTGGTTGCCAAATCACAAAAGAAAGGCATGCCTACTAAAAAAGCCATTGTTTAAGAACATGGGGAGTGGGTAGACAGTTTCTGCTCCCAAAATCATGGAATTAGGGGACATTTGATTATCCTTGGATATATACTTTATCACATAAATGTACAGTTGACGAGAACACAGATAAACACAGTCACCTTAAAAATTCAAATAAATTCCCATTATAAACATTGAAGATAATTTGATTGCAATGGTGAATAAATCTAAAGAAATCATGTGTTGGTCAGAAGTGCAGATCAGACAAAAAAGGACAAAGGAAGGTCACCAAGGCAGATATCGGCAAAGCTCATCTAAGCACTCTCTCAAGAAAAGTAAATATTGATTCTTAGACTTTTAGTGTAGTTCCATAGCAAGTCCCTCCTGATGCTCTATTAGAGGAGGTAAGAAGATATGATCTCCATTGAAGTTTATCTCCTCCTCTACTCAAACTACCATAACTACAAGATATCCTCCCTAACTTCCATTTGGCCTGAATCATCCAGTTGCCTCAGAAGGATTATGGCAATGGGAATGCAAAGAAAAATTTTCTAGGCAATACTCAATTTTAAATGTCAAAACATACTTTTGAAACACAAGACAAAGACTTTGATTTCCTCAGAGAACAGAGCTGGCCCTGTGCTAAACAATACCCATAGAAGAATAAATATCACCTGGGTATTTTTTAAAATACATTTAGACTAGATGAATAATCCATGGGCTATGGTTGGAGTATATGAGAGAAGAAGCAATACACCAGTGTGTATACTAGGAAAGTGTTTGCTCTCCATTCCCAGACCCAGTTTGGGAGGGCCACAGAAGTCTATTTGTTAAGTGTTCCCTTTGAGGTGAGATGGGGGTGAGCTCCCTGAGAAGTGTCTCTGAATACTGAGAAGCTGGATGACTACCTCCAGAGCTCTTTACTCACTATGGAAACCGTCAATTCAGGGGATCTTCTCTATGTGTCGTGTTGTCTTGAAGGAGGGAAATGATGATGTAGTCAAAGTGAAATCATTCCTCTTATCTTATGATATAATTTTATTTAGTTCTATGGTTTACACTCAGTCTTAGTCCTAAGTTTTTGGGTTTTCACAAAGTTCTTTTCATCTGAGGATAATTGCTAGCTGAAATATCTGTGGCAGAAAGTGAAGCCTGGGACCTCAGATTCAGTCATCTTGCTGATGTGACTCCTCTGATGTTGCATTTTAAACAAGGATGTGAATAAAACTTCACTGAGAAGTCCAAAAGGAGCTGAGGGAGCAAGATGTAAGGATAAATAAGGGAAAGTACCCTGGATAGAGTGAGCATGTCTGGTGTGTTTGAGGAAGAGCACGGGGTCAGGGTAGCCCAAGCAAGGTGCATGAGGTGGGTAGCAGGAGGTCAGTTCAGAAAGATCACGTGGAGTAGAGCAAATATTGTCAACCTTTGAAGAGAATTGAAGAGAATGAATTGGCTTTCAAATTATCTTCATCAGGCTTATGAATTTATTTAATGTGAATGTGTCTCAGAAGGTAGTCCTCCTCAAGCTGTAGCCAAAATCAGTTTTCTGAGGCTGCACAGATGTTGCAGGTATTAGATTACAGTATATTTAGCTTGGTGCCACCAGCCTGTGAAGACCCTGGAAGCCTTCTGGCTCTGTTGTCAAGGTGATCCATCACTGGCTATTCCCTCTCCTGCTGAATGGCCGTGCACACAGCATATGCCAATTGGGCCACTCCCTCAATGGCCAGCCCAGTCCCTCCTCTTCAACACATAGTATAGGAAAAAAGTACAACCCACATACACACACACAACAGATGCATCATCACTCCACAAAGGCAATTGGGTAGAGCAGTCTTTGTTACCTTTTGGTACACAACTCCCACCATACTCTCTTGTTACTTCTTTTACTCTTCAGTGTTTCCCTTGATATTCACCTTGAACTGATTTAAACTGAATTAAAGTCCTGGTGGAAGCAAATGTAAAGGAAGTACATGGGTAATTTATGACTCTACCCAGTATCCTCGCTTGGCCTGAGCACCCTGCCAAGGGTCCCAGAAATGTAGCTTTGAAATTTGCATAGAGCGTAGAACATGGACCTGAAAACAAACAGACCGAGAATTAAATATTGATTTTCCCATATAGGAGAATCACAATTTCTGTACGCAGTATTTTACTTCTAAAATGGGTGAAAATATGCTTGCTAAAAAGATCCAAAGGCAGATTCTATTTTTCAAAATTCATTTTCCTGCTTTACAGTCTTCTAATGTAAAATGCAATTTGTTTATCTCATCGATATTAATGTGTTTTATATCTTTGATCAAATTGTGTATGTTGAGATGGGTTCTTAAATTTCTATTTACTTTCTAGATTAAATCTTACCACATAAAGAATTATCTCCTTTGTGAACAAATGTGTCAAAATCAACTTGGATATGCTTGATGGTTCTGACACCTTCAGCGTTCATAAGACAACATTTTTATGTCACCAGATGTAACCCAGATGGTACATATTAATTTATATATGGATATTGAAAAAAATATATGGTTTCCATCTGATGTCTTTTAAGTATGATTTTTAAATTGATGTGAATATCATTTTTTTTCAACTTGCACTATAATACAGTCAAAATATGGCTCCCAGGTGAATGAACAATTATCTGTTTCATTTGGCATCATTCTGTATTTCTGAGCCATGACTTCTGAATGAATGTACATCTTTTCAGACCTGGTTTCAACTGGCTGAAAAGCATTTTGATAGTGTCAAGTAACTCTCATTACATTGAAAGACAGTGCTGATAAGATAAATTTAGAACATCTTTCATCTCATTTTCAATATTAACAACTGTTTTATAGTCTTGCCAGCAGACGTAAATGTGTGATAAAGTTTAGACATTTTAATGCTTTAGTCTCTCCTGTTTTGATAAATATTAGACATAAGGTGGTACTGAAATACCATCCCAAGATCTCTAGGTTTTCAGGAAAAAATGGTTCATCATAAGCTCATTATAAAACTATATACAAAAGAAATTGTAGGGCCAATTCAATAAACAAATCTGAGACTTTGGTCTCCTGTTATCCTTTCCTTCATTCCAGGAAGAGTCTGAAGTATACTGTTCAAAAGTAGCAAAATGTATGAACATTTTGTAATGGTCTTTGAGTATATCTTTCAAAAGAGATCTGATAAGGATTACTAAAGGAAAAAATACTTTCTTCACATTTCTCTTCCTCTGCTTCCATCTCTTCCTTTTTCTTTTCTATATTCTTCTGCTTTAGCCTATTGTTACTTACTGGACATCAATACTAGCATTCTCTTTGTGTATTATGCTCATGTGTGGATAAATAGTCACACTTCAGTGGCCAGAAATTTTCTCACAAATTAGAATAGAATTAATATGCTGAGATTCCCACTTACCCAAAATAATATATGAATATCATGAGCATCGTTTAAAACATATCTTTGAACATAGAGTAGAGGTCAGTTTAGCAGCACCATCCCCCACCAACCTTCTGTTGTGAAACTTAGATAATTAATTTACATTTGGCTTTCCTTATTGTTTTGCATACAAATTAGAATGCTTAAAGCCTCCAACAAACTTGGTCACTGAGTCAAAGAAAGAAAGGAAGATGAGAAAATAGAGAAATTGCTCAGCAGAGAATATACATTCCTTAAAAGAATTATGTGTTCAGCTATGTATTCAGTATGCACAAAGCTGCCCAAACAGACCAAAGTCATCCATTCCTATAATGTTTAACATTCTCTTTTATAGTTGCATAAAAGCATAAGGACAACCTCTTACCTTTCCTTTCTCTGTTCTCTCTCCCCAGTGGGGGAGGAAGAGAAACAAACAAACAAACAAACAAACAAAAAAGCCAAGCAAAAAATGAACCCACACCCAAGAACACAATCTCCCAGAATTCCCCATAATTCACTGTGGAAGCAGAAAAGCTGCAGTAAAGAACACATGTGTTGGGAGGAGAAAGCAATGCTGTGCTGCATGCAGAAGAGAGAAGTAGATGGTTTGTCCCAATCCAATGTTGCATGCTATCACATAGGAGAGGACACCACACTTCTGAGGTGCCACTGAATCCTTCTAAGTGAAAACAATTCCTCTTAGTTTAGCCTGCTGAGGCTTTCACCACAGAACTTGGGCACAGGTCCAGAGACCAATACCAGAGTGAAAACACAGTGCTCCTCCCAACCCAGTCCCTTTGGACTCAACCACCTTGGGATAGACAGATACTAAGATAGTATCCAGTAATCCTTGCCTCTTGGCATTCATGCCCATGTGTAATACCCTCTCCTTGAGTGAGGGCTGGACATGGTGACTTGTGTCTAACCAATAGAAAATGGCAAAGGTAATGGATGTCACTTCCATGATGAGGCTACAAAATATTATGACTTCTGTTTTGCCTCCAGACTTTTGTTTCCTTGATTTTCATGCTCTGATAAAGCAAGTTGCCATGTGGAGACACCCACATAGCAAGAAACTGGGATGGTCTCTGGCCAATAGCCAGCAAGAAACCAAGACCCTCAGCTTACAGCCTGCAAAAAAGTGAGATCCTCAGCCTAACAGCCTGTAAGAAATTGAATCCTGCCAATACCACTGAACTTGGAAAAAGATCTTTCCTCTGTTGAGCCTTCAGACTACACCACAGCTCTGGCTGATACTTTGATTGAAGCCTTTTGGGAAACTCTGAAGCAGTGGATCCAGAGAAGATCTGCCCAAATTTCCAACCTACAAAAACTGTGAGATAATAAAGGTGTATTGTTGTAAGCCACTAAATCTGTGATAATTTGTTTCACAATAATAGAAATAATAATATACCTCCCAACAGAGTCCTTCCAAAATTCCTGTTCCGCTTGTGAATGAAGTCCCAGCCGTCTGACTCACCAGTTAGCATAGCCCATTTCAGGCTGAGCTGGTACCTTATAATACGTCCACTAGCTTCTTTCCAAGAGGCAAGACTACAGAAGACGTTTTGTATTATCTGGGGGTTTCATTTTTCTACGCTCTCCTTTCCTCAAGAAAAACTGAGAATTAACTGAAGAAATTTTCTTACATCTTTAATTTGTGCCAGGGGTGTAGCCACAGATTTGAAAGCTTCAAGTCTCAGAATAAACGAATTGCATAAAAGCCCAGATGCTGCACTTTTCAAAACTACTTTCCTTTATGTTCATTTTCTTTCAGGATAAGAATCACTTTATTTAAGTTGTGTCATGAAATTAGTAATTAAAAATATTTATAAGGATTAACTAATTACCTATTATTACTGAGGTTATGTTTACACTGGTAAAACGTGCCCTTCTGTTTTAACTGGACAACATACGTATAGGATGTAACTGACAAGTTTTTCCCTCTATATTGTTTAAAATGCATTTTTTTTTCAAAGTAAAACTTGATTTCCAGGGTCCAACAGAAACCTCTAGAGCTATTTCTGCTGACAGCAGCAGAAAAATCATCACTGACTTTATCACTTCGGAGATGACTACTGCAGAAACAGTAACTGAATATAAGAGGGTAAGCTAGGCACCTGGGCTGAAGTACTTGCTGCTTAATGCAGATCTTCAGTCTCTGCACCTCCTTTAATGCACTGTATTCAGATAGTATGGTTTGGCAACAAAAAAAAAAAGAAACAGTTTAATGGAAGTAATGAAAACTGTTTTCTACATTATTTTCTTTCCTTATCCCACAAATTAGAAAATATACCTGGCAGTTTTGTTGACAGTTCAATAATGCACTTCATTTTGCTACTATTCTCAATGAATTTTCTCAGTTTCTTGTTTAATAAATCAATGCCAAAATAAAACTTGGAGGTAAACAGATTTTAATTGAGTCTTTGTGATATTATGTATCTTGGAATTTGGAAGTCTTAGAATTATACGTAATTTTACTGGTTTATTTTGTTTAAATAGTTGGCATTGAGTATTATAACAGCTTTTTGATGGGAAGACAAATATCTAAGACACTCTCTTTGTAGGCTGTCTATGACATTTGAGGAAGAGTTGGGGACATTCAGGGAGAGCTTCTGCCAGAGCTTTTAATTTCTCCCAAGTAGTCTTATATGTTATTTTCTTGATCAGAATTGTGGATGCTGAGATTCAAAATTAATAAGGCATACTAACTTGACAGTTGGTAAACTTAGTTCTTTTGATGATATTTGGTTTTCATTTGTCAAAAAAAGCTGCTCATCCAACCAATACTCGGAGACCCTCATATACATTGTCATTTGTAATACCCACAACAATTGCTATCCAAAATGAGAGATACTCTAGCCCTTGCTTGATGCTCTTCTATCATGAAAAATGAAAGGGCATAAGAAGTGTTTGTCAAATTGATATGAAATACAAAGGGTGTTTTCATAAGGCAAACCTAGTCTTGTTAAAAGTGCTGTACTCTGTCCCACTAGCAAAATTCTCTCTAAAAGTATGTTCTCATAATTCAAGGTAACAACAACAAAAGAGTTTCTCTACCTGTCACTCTCCTTCCTTTTAGTTCACTAAAACACTGCACATCCTTACTCAAGAAACCATTACCTGAAAAGCAAAAACATGAGATAGAAAATAAGGCCAGGCACAGTGCCTCACACCTGCAATTCCAGCACTTTGGGAGGCCAAGGTGGGTGGATCACCTGAGTCCAGGAGTTTGAGACCAGCCTGGGCAACATAATGAAACCCTGTTTCTACTAAAATTATAAAAATTAGCTGAGCATGGTGGCTCATACCTGTAGTTTCAGTTACTTGGGAGGCTGAAGCAGGAGGATTGCTTGAACCTGGCAGGCAGAGGTTGCAGTGAGCTGAGATCATGCCACTGCACTGCAGCCTGGGTGACAGAACAAGACTCTGGGGAAAAAAAAAAGGAAGGAAAGAAATAAAAAAAGAAACAATTTTCAGTGTTAAGTTTCAATGTCTTTTATTTTGAGAAATTGATAAAAATTGTAAAAGTATGTGGGAAGGCACGTAAAAAGAATCTTCTCTGGAAGAAAAAAGTAGAATAGAAATGTATGTTATATGGTAGATTTTACTATTGTGGTAGATTGTATGCTCCAAAAATGGACACAGTGACATCCTTCATCCTACACATACTTATAATGTAACTGTGCCATTCCTCCCATTGAGAGATGGGTCTATGTTCCCTTCCCTCATAACTGGATAAACTCCTGGCCGTGGCAGAAGTTACAGTGTATGGCCTCCAAGGCTAGTCATAAAAGAGTATATACCTTCAGCACAGCTTTGTAGAAGAGCTTGCTTTTGGACCACAGTCTCTTTTCCATGAGGAAGCTGTATCAGATGGAGTGGACTGTGTGGAGAGAAACCAATACTGTACACTCTATGGCCCCAGCTGAGTGTGGTCCAACCATGAGTCAGCAACTACCAGATATGAATGGTGAGTCTTCAGATGATTCCAGCCCTTGGCTGTCAAGTTATCCGTAGTTTTCCTCTCACCACAGCTAATAATGCTGCATAAAACAAATTCAAGCTCTCCCTGATGGGTCTCACCTACATTAGAGATTTCTGAACAAAATTAATGATTTGGGTGATATGTTTCACAGTAAATAATTAACGGACAAGACTTATCTCCATTTTGTATATGGGGCAACCGAAGTTCATAGTGGATATATGATTTAACTAGTAACACAGCACTATTAAATTACAGAGACTGAGCTCAAGTTCTATTCACTTTCTCTATATAGAGTTCTTTTGAAGTTTGTTCCTGAGTAACTATTTGGTGAAATGGAAAGTCTGTCTTCAGTGGTCTTGGTTTCCTCTCAGATACACCTACAAATATTTAATGCTTATGTCTCTATTGGGAAATTACAAGTTCATAGATAAGATGTTTCCCATGGCTTTTACAATGAAGAAAGTATTTTCAGACCACCATGGTGATAAGGCAATTTCTGTTTTCTAGTTTCACATCATTCATGAGTTCATCTGGTTTAGATCTTCTTTTGCCCTCATTCCTCAGAATATTTGCTTAAATTATGGCAACACTCAGTTGAAAATAAAGGCTGAATACCTGATAATTATCTGCAGTGCTGCTAAAAAGAAACAGTGCAAATACAAATAGAAAGGAACTACTTAGCGTCTCATTTACAGTCTCCTTATGCACATTGATTCCATTTATATTCTTTTCTATTACTATTAATATTACAAAATGTAACCTTATTGAACATTTACAGCTATGCCTCGTTCTTTGTCTAATCATCTCAGGTGTTATCATAGGTGAACAGGAAGTGCTACTGAAGTGTTTCCCACAGGACTTAAAGAAAGACTGAAGGGTAAATGTCATCTTAGAACTTACAAACGCAAGAATTCCACTCTTGACACTTCATCTCACTCCCTGCCTGATTGCTCACAGATGTCACACTCAGAAAACAATGTCTTTTTTTCTTTTTCTTTTTTCTTTCTTTTTTTTTTTGAGGCGGAGTCCCACTCTGTCACCCAGGCTGGAGTACAGTGGCACAATCTCGGCTCACTGCAACCTCCACCTCCTGGGTTCAAGCGATTCTTCTGCCTCAGCCTCCTGAGTAGCTGGGACTACAGGTACGTGCCACTGCGCCCGGCTAATTTCTTGTATTTTTAGCAGAGACGGGGTTTCACACTGTTGACCAGGCTGGTGTCGAACTCCTGACCTCCTGATCTGACCGTCTCGGCCTCCCAAAGTGCTGGGATTACAGGCGTGAGCCAACACGTCCGGCCAGAAAGCAATTTCTTACAGTCATTTATTGCAAATCTTCTTCCTTTGCTTTTTATTGTCAACTAATAATTATTTAACATCCATTTGATATATGGAATTGTAGTAAAAACAAGAGTATAACTTCCTATCAGATTTTAAGAGATAAAAAGCATGCGATAGAGACTTTTCAATTACCAAATTAAGATAAAAATGCTGGATGGATTCTCATATATTTGCTAGTCATACCTTTATCAGAACACAGAGAAGCCCCCATTTCATTGCCCCAGAACTTTACCTTAAAGCATTTGTTTAGAAAGATGGTTTGGAAATCCTGACCCACTTCAGGTTAATAGCACCAAGATGCTTGGTAAGATTGGTAATGTAACCAGTGGTAAGATGTGATAACGTAACCAGAGGAAACAAGACTTTATTTGAAACTCTATCAAGGACAGCAGCTTGAGACAATTTTTTAAACTATACTATGAACATTTAAGTATCACAGTTTGTCTTTTCAGAATGCTAGTTTAAGCTAGGTACGCAAGGTGAGATTAAACGAGGAAAAAAAGAAACAACAGACAGTTGTTATTGGGGGTTTACTATATCCAAGGAATTTAATATATATATTTCCTCATTTAATTCATACAAAAACCCAGTGAGATGGATTGTATTGCTCATTTACAGCCATGAAAACTGAAGTCTTCATATGAAGTAACTAAACCAAATCCACTAGCTACAATGTAGCCGAGGCAAGATTCAAAACTCTCCAGCTCCAAAATCCAAGTTCTTTTTTTTTTGAGACGGAGTCTTGCTCTGTCACCCAGGCTGGAGTGCAGTGGTGCTATTGCGGCTCACTGCAACCTGCAACCTCTGCCTCCCGGGTTCACGCCATTCTCCTGCCTCAGCCTCCCGAGTAGCTGGGACTACAGGCGCCCGCCACCACGCCTGGCTAATTTTTTTGTATTTTTAGTAGAAACGGGGTTTCACCATGTTAGGCAGGATGGTCTTGATCTCCTGACCTTGTGATCCGCTCGCCTCAGTCTCCCAAAGTGCTGGGATTATAGGCGTGAGCCACTGTGCCCGGCCCCGAAGTCCAAACTTTTGCTACCAGGCTATGCCTCTCTCAGTAGACGTGTACATGGGAGTAGTCTGTCAGCTAAGAATGCACATTTAAGGCAGTTTTTGTATCCTGATGCTGCCATTTGATCACATACGTGACTGTTTACTCTCTGGATATTAGTTTCTCAATCTCTAAAATGAGGATAATTCCTGATATGGATTTTGAGATTATGTAATGCCTTACAGAGTGCTCAATAACTTGTAGCTGTTATTATTTCATGATATGAAGAATATAACTTTTCAGTCTGCTCCCAATAATTTGTGGGAGGCAAAAGAAAAAGAACAAAGTTATTTATGTTTCAGTCACCATGGCACTGCAGTTTTGCTGAAACAACACTGTTTTTTTTTTTTGAGATTGTCTTGTCCGTTTAGTTTTTTTCTTCAAAGCAACTGACAAACATGAGTCAATTCATTTTTCTCTTTTTTTCATTATTAGTTTTCATTGCCCTCCTTGTCAAGTTGCCTTTAATAATTTATCAATTATGTCTGATCAGGCCTGCTTGGCTGGCACAGCTAAGCTATAAAGAAGAACATGAACAGATGTAAAAAATGCATTTGTTTTCTCTTTTTTGCCAAATGCCAGGCAAAGAATGGCACCGTTCTGCTTGCCTGCCCCTTTTACTGGTGAGTAGTGCAAAATGGTTCACACAACATCTGCTTTTCTAAAGACCTGCAAGCATTGCCCACGTATGTCCAGATGTTATCACAGATAAACACAAATATCTGTAGGACTGAAAGTGAACAAACTCTCCTGGGATGCCAAATTCAGTGTTGTTTTGTTCTGGGGCCTGGGAAAATGGTAAAGGAATGGTAGTATGGATCTAGTATTTTGATTCCATTTGCAGAAGATTATTTTACCTCTATAAATTGACTGCCATTTTAATAACACAGTACTGAAGTGAAAGATGCAGGTTAAGCCACTTAGCTGTGCCCACACCCTCGGGAAGAATGAAAAGGGATGATACATTGCAGAAAATGTCCTACTGTGAGACAATCAAACCCACATCAAGGCTTCAGAGAACAAAACAAGAATTTGCTTCTCGCCTCAGGAAAACTATGAATCCTTATTAAGGTAAGTTCAAAATATAAGGAAGTCCTTCCTGCTGTCCCCACCTCTCTTCGCCACCACTACCATCCTTCCTAAAACTGTGGACCACTCTGCCTCTCCTTTATGATTCCACTTCTCTCTCTTGGCCTTAGATGAGTGCTCTCAGTCATTCATTTGCCTCCAAATACCCCCTCAGTGGAGCTTGGGTGGGTGGGGTGAGGAGCTCATTTCAGCTCTTGTACCTATAAGGAAAGAATGAAGAAAAGTCACACCTCCTGGTCCAGTATCAGAGTGAAGGACATATAAGTGTAAAGGTTTTCCTCATTAAGAGAAATCATCTCAACATACTTAGGTGTTTGGAGTTAATTAGCTCTATCTCTTCATGAGTGTTCTAGTTTTTAGTCTGGGCCACACACCTAAAAGGGGCATCTGTGTCCCAGAAAAATAGGAGATCAATCCTGTTATGCCATAATGAGAATAGAAATTATGATTTGAAGTTGTGTTGTTATTCATGCTCCTCTTCCTGAATGGATCTCTAGCCTTATCCTGTGACAGCAAGTCTAGATTGACAAATGGAAGAGCATCATCAAATAGCATTTGCATGACAGTCACTGAACATTATATTGTAGAACTGGAGTCACAAACTTTTTTCTATAAAGGACCAAATATTACAGATTTTCATCTTTGCAGGACATATAATCTCTGTCACAATGACTCAATTTTGCCATTGTAGCGTGAGAGAAGCCATAGACCATGCAGAAATGAATGGGCATGGCTGTGTTCTCTAAAGCCTTATTATAAAAAACAGGTGGTGCACATGCGCATGAGCACACACTCACACAGAAGGTGGCAGACTGGATTTAGCCCATAGGTCATAGTTTGCTAAACTCTGTTGTAGAAAGGAGAAGTGAATATATATTAAACTAATATAAGAAACCACAGTTACTTTTGCCTAATATTTGTAACTATTACTCTGTGGGCCAGTGAGGAATATTTTTCTTTCCCTCTCTGGATGCTTTATTTCATGACTGGAATTTGAACATCTCACTACTCTTCTTTAATCTGTTTGCTTTATGCAATAAGCATATTTTCAAAAATGACCAAGGTATGAGCCCTGTCTTTGAACAGTGAAAAAATGTTATTGATATAGGACATAGTAGAAACAAGAGATAAATTAGAAGAGTAGGAAAGCTTCATAGAGGAAGTGACAAAGTCCGAATCTTGAAGGTTTTACTGGGATTTACTATATTGGGTATCCCAGGCATTGTGACATTCTAGGTATAATGAGGTCTGCCAGCAAAATAAAAAAAAGACATGAAAAGGCATGAGCATGACCCATGTGGGGAAAGGTAGCATGTTCTGCAAAAGTTTACTGAAAGGTGAAACTAGGTTGTCATGGTGAGGCAAGGTTGTAGAGGAGGCAAAGTTAGGTTACAGAAGCCCTTGTATACCATGCTAAGGCACTGTAGGTTTCACCTATACTTTGCTCCCTTGATATGGAGTGGAATCATGGGCAGAGATCCCTGTTAGGTTAGCTCAGTTTAAGGGCTGAGTCCCACTCTGCAGCTTGATTCCTCACACGGCCACTGCTGTGTGGCATTGTTCAACCTCTCTGTGCTTCAATTCTTCCATGTTTAGAAGGGGAGAATGATAATATAATTAATGCCTACTGCATGGAGTTACTATGAGGATTAAATGAATTAATATTCATAACACCTTTGAACAGGATCTGCAACACAGTAAGGTGGTATACTGGGATTATGCTCAGGAATCACCTGACGGGACATTTTTTCCCCTAAAACACATGACCATTTATAAACAAAAAGAAATAAAAATATTAAGGCAGTCCAGGAGAAGTTTTCTGAGCCTGAATTTTAGCACTAGGGATAAAAAGTTATGAGATATAATAAGGAGGTATGTTTTAAAAAAGTTTAATTGCTGATTGAATGGGCATGACATATCCTTAGAGACAACTGAACATCCCAGCAGAGACTAGTTTTAATTTGCCATCTGGGTGAATGACAGTGAGGTTTCTGGCATAGAGAATCCCAGTGAAGAAGCAGAATTGGGGAGAGTACTCAATATGCTATTCATTTCCTACCCACACTCCTTTATTTAGAAAACAGCCTCTCTTTCCACAGCTTCTGGAAGGGGCATTGCTTGTGCATGGGGTGCTCATCTAATTTATTATCTAAATGGAGGCATGTTAGCGAGCGAGAATAAGAAGCTGTCAATAATGACTACAAAACAGCAGGAATGAGTTAGGATTCTCCAGAGCAAAGTGGGGTACATGGTCCCCCCACCTGTGAAGTACATGATCCTGTGCCAGTCTACAGTTGACCGCGAGCAAACGCCTCACCCTGACTTTTGCAATATCTTTTCTGCCTAGAATTTAAGACTAATAAATTGAAAAATTCTTTGTTTAGTCAAAAAATAGTTATTGAGCATTAACTATGTACCGGGAAAGTTCCCAAGCACTGCTGATATAGCATTTAACAAAGAAGAAAAAGCTTTACCTTGATGGAATGATATTCTAGTAGAAAACTAGATAAAAGATAAATGTATAAATAATGTCTGAGAATGGTAGGTACTGGGGAGAAAAATAAACCAAAGTAAAATGCTGGAAAATGGTAGGGTGCTGCTTTTAGATTGGGTGGTTACAAATTTGAGGAGGTGATATAGGCAGAGATGTGAATTAAAGAGCAAAGGTGTTTGAAGGCTCTGAGATGGAAATTCGTTTGATGTGTGTGAGCAAGAGAATGACTCATGTATAGTTAAGGAGGAAACGGGTAATAGAAAATAAGAATAGGGAGGATACAGTTGATAACTGGAGGGCAGTCCCTCAGAACGGGGACTAAATTTGGTTCCTGGCTTTCACAGATGTACTCGGTTGGTTATATACACAGTAGACACTCTAATTCCTTTACTGTCTTCTAATCACAGCTAAGTATTGGCAAGTACATGGCTTGGAAATGGACAGGGAAATAGGTTTGGTCAAATGCGTAGTAAAGTCAAGTCTGATCTGGATCTTCTTCAGAAGTTGCCCCCACTTTTGAAAAGAACTAAATGAATCTCCTTTCTTTCTCTGGATGTCTAGAATTGCAGCCACCATGTTGTGACTTCCCATGAGGGAAGTGGCCCGAGATTAAACAAATGTGGCAAAGAAGACTGAGTAGATGTCATGTTTGTCCTTGCCTGTCCATTTTTTTTGTTGTATCCTTTTAGTAAATCACTTTTTACTTAAATAACCTGGAGTAGGCTTCTACCCCTTCCAGCAGAGCATCTTAATTTCCCTTTTGAACATGCTGAGTTTCATGGACCCATGAGTCTCTCAAAGAGGCAATGTCTGATTTGAAGTTAAAGGTCCACATCAGAGTCAGAGATAATCATAAGAGAATCATTAACATGCCCCACCACAGAAATGGATGGAATTATCCAGTTAGGGTGTGGTACATGGAAGGAAAGAGGGCTAGGCACAGACTAGAATACTGGGCTTACTGCTACATTTGAGTGGACAGTTCTTAAAGGAGTGGGCTGAGAGAACAGGAATGAGAATCAACTGAGGGGACTTTTTTTCCCCCTAAAACACATGCTGTCCCCACTGGGAGATTCTGGCATGCTGCTGGGCATGGGGGAGCTCAGCACGGCGGTGGGCAGAGGAAGGAGTCAATACAGCATACTGAGAAGAAAAAATCAGCTGGGCCCAGTGGCTCATGCTGGTAATCCCAGCGTTTTGTAAGGCCAAGGTGGGAGGATCGCTTGAGCCCAGGAATTTGAGGCCAGCCTGGGCAGCATAGCAAGACTCCATCTCTAAAAAAATGAAATAAAAATTAGCTGGGCATGGTGGAGCACACTTGTGGTCCCAGCTACTCAGGAGATTGAGCCAGGAGGGTCACTTTAGCCCAGGAAGTCAAGGCTGCAGTGAGTATAGCCCTGCCATTTCTCTCCAGCCTGGGCAAGAGAGCAAGACCCTGTCTCAAAAAATTTTAAAAGACCCAAAAGGTAAAAGAAGACATCACCTCTCTGGTTTAGTTTTTCATTTGAGGCAGAGAATTTCTCCTATTTTGTGGATTCTTATTCTAATTTGCTTTGCTAAGCACTGGAGTGGGAGGGGCTCTATCCAGAATGTTCCTGGCATAGAATCACCTCTTTGGCACGGCCAGTGAGCTCCTTCTATTCGTTTCTGGGCCTCCTGCTTATAGCACCTGTGTCTGCCTCAAATCTCTCATCTCAAGAGTTGGTACTAGGGCATATTAGGAGGAGATGTATTTTTAAATCCCTTAGAAAATAGCGCTGACAGTAATTGGCTCTTAGATCTCAGTAATGCTTACTGGTTTGATCTATAAAAATATCTTTCCTCCCTCCACCCCTACCCATTGCCTTATTTTCTCTTCATGTTGGGAAATGATTTTTCATTTTATTTCCTACTTTGTTCTGTGGAGTCCTGTACCGATTTCACAAATAGGAAAGAAAATAAAAATCTCTATATTTGTAGAGATTTGTTTTCATGCTGCTGCTTAAATATTGATCTTTAGAAATTTATGAAGGATTGCCTGAGGCCTCCTAGGAAGTCTAAATTGGAATTGTGATTTTTCTTCTTGTTGCTTTGTATGAGTCATCAGGAATAAGTATTTTTGTTATTTTTGATGATTATTTTTAAAATAACACTAACACGTTTCTTGGGGCTTAATTCACTGCTGCAGAGGATGTCACCACTGCTTAAAAGCTCTTGGGCAGTCAATGCTCTCCGTAATTGTTTGATAGAAGTTCTGTGAAATTCCCTTTTCCAGTATGCTCAGCACACATTGTTACTACGCTTCGCTCTCCATAACAAATTTACAAATGCCCAAGTTAATAGAAAACTCTTAAGTAAATGTTTTTTCCACGGTTGTTTTTAACAGTCCTTAGAGATTCTAGAAACCTCCTGTAAAAAGGTTGTGACCTTCTGGTTCTTTGTGACTGTGTGCCCAGAAGGAAATTGACTCATATACGGAGAGGCTATGCTTCTAAGGAAAATTCTGACTTGGTAACTTCAAGTTGCTCTGTGAAACAAATAAGACCTCACACAGTATCCTTCCCTTTTTTTCTGCTTTTGTTTCTTTTGAAGGAAAATGCTAATATTGCCTCTCACTTTTTATGACATATACAAACTTGATGACAACTAGAAGTCATATTGCTTTTAGAAAGTGTTAAATAAAGAATATGCCTGCAGGTTCATAGGTGATGGAGGTGCTGGAATGACAAAAGCATTGAGGAGACTGTGAAAAATCAATGGCAGTTGAAGATGTTGGAAATACTCACCATTGAGTCTGCTTTCTCAGTACCATGGAGAGAAGCCTACACTAAGCAAAGGAGTATTGGCTATTTGGAAGGTTAAAATAGGTTACCTATAAGTTTTCAAACAATAAATTCTCCAAAGTGTTCAAGAGACTTTTTTTCTTAGTAATAAAGGAGAAAAAACCTTTTCTTTCATATAATGAGATAAGATTGATGCTTACGTAGTTTGGGCTATGGATCTCCTTTTGTTTGAAAATTTCTAATGAATATTTGGCAGTTATGCTTACTACCTATGTAAAGAACAAACACTTCCTTATGATGTGGAGACATAATTAAACTGGAAGGTGGCAAAACTGGTACTGAAAGAAGGAGCATTCGCTGGGCAGCTGATTCTATATATTAGTGGGATTTTCCATTTCATCCTGGCCTCACTTCTACTTATTTCTGTACTCTGCAGTGGATAGAAATTGAAAATCAACCCCTCAATCTATGTTGAAAGTAAGAAAAAAAATTAGAATAACTTTGACTATTTTTAAAATCTATCATTCATGGAACGTTAACTACATAAAACCAAGAAACATAAAAATGCAAGAAGAAACCACCATTATTCACTGCTTTGTTTTAAGGTGTGACTCATTGTTCAATTTTCTTTTATATTACAAATATTCTCCCTCTCCATGTCTTTGTACCATAAGAAACTTTTTAAAAATAAAAAAACTATAATAAAAATTATAAAACACTGTAAATGAATGGTTTTAGTCATCTGAATTTTCTCTGACCCTTAGAATTAAGGAAAAAAAACCACACAATAGTTATGGCCAATAATAATTCCTCCTTCTTTGAGGAAATTCAACAGTTTTAGAACCAACTTTAAACTATACAACCTGGCATATACACATTTTTAAAAACACACAAAATTGTTTACTAAGCAAGAAGGAGAATTCATTAAAGAGCCACACCAGCTACAGGAAGTTTAGATTTTAAATGTAAAGAGAAGAGGCAATGGTACCTGACTTTTTACATTTTGATTTATATTGGCTTCTTTCCAGAAAACGCTTTCACTGGCTTTCAAAAAATTTTTATTTTATCTCCAACCCTTAGACAGAAACCATCTTCAACTGGAAATCAGAACACCTAGGTTTTACTTTTTATTTAGGCAAAAATGTATTTGGAGCCAGGCATGGTGGATCACAACTGTAATCCCAGCACTTTGGGAGGCCAAGGTGGGCAGATAATCTGTGGTCAGGAGTTCGAGATGAGCCTGGCCAACATGGCAAAACCCCATCTCTATTAAAAATATACAAATTAGCCAGGTGTAGTCTTGCATGCCTCTGGTCTCAGGTACTTGGGAGGCTGAGGCAGGAGAATCACTTAAGCCCAGGAAACGGAGGTTGCAGTGAGCCAAGATCACACCATTGCACTGGGCGACAGAGCGAGACTCCATCAAAAATAATAATAATGAAATAAATAAATAAATAAAAAGCACATTTGGTCTCCACCTGCTGAAAAACAGGCAGGAATTGCTGTGTGTTTCACAGACATGGACCATGAAGAGGATAAAGTGAGTTAACTTGTTAAGTGCTAAGAAATATTCTCCATAAACCCAAGCTATTATAGTTACTTAATATGAGTCTCTTCTCTGGAGACGGTCATCATGGATTGTTTGCCAGCCTAGCCTTAAAAATGTCAGGCATCACAAACAGGGAAACCTATAAATGAGAAAGTTGGCTGCAGTCAGTCCCAGGGGACTCTCTGGCACTGGTGCTGTGGGGACTCACAGTTTAATCAGTTAAATCTGCGTCAGGAAGTCAGCTCCCCTTCTGCTGCACCCGCTGGTGTCACAGAGGTCCTGAGCATCAAGCCAACACCTCCTGCTGAGTAGCAAAACGCTTGTGCCACCTGCCATCCTGGGGAAAACAGCCATGCTGCTGGAGAGTGTAATCAATGGAGAGAGAGCCCGGTCACTTCTGCCATCTCGCTCTCCTCCCACCTGGGAATAGAAGTGACAACTATTGAGCCATCAGAATGAAAATCTTTACTAGCCCTGCAGTGATCCAGGTACATAGAGTGACCTGCAGCACTACAGTTTTAGGAAGGATATTGATTGTCTTATCTAACAGGAAAATGTGAACCTAGTTTATATTTTAGGTTAACTCTGTCTCAGGCTTTCTCACTTTGGTTCTTTCACACATATTCAACAAACATCCATTGTCTGTAATGTTCCAGGCACTGTTCTAGGTCATATGAAAAATCAGAATTGAACAGACATAGCCACTTACTCTCAAAGAGTTTACTATTCAGTAAAAGGAAAGAAGATAAGTGCAATATAAAGTTATAATGATACAAGACAGGTGTGTCTATTTGCATATATATTTATATAAAAATGAATAAAATCTTGAGGCTATTTTTATTCAATAATGTCTCAGGATACTATAAGAGGTGAGGAGAAGGGCCAATGGATTGAGATTCACTAATGACTCAAGGTATGATAATTACTATTCTCTGTTGTTTTTAAAAAAACTTTTCTTCATGTAATGATCTACGGGCATTTTTGTACGATCTGGGGATACCAAAATGACCAAAACTGACAAAAACTCATGACCTCATGAAGCTTTCATACTAGATGGGCACAAAGCAGAGGGCAAGAAACTGTCCAAGGGATCTGGAGGGGCAGCAGAGAATCACAGCACAACCTGGCAAATCCTTATAAGAATTTGACTTTGTCCTTGAGTGAGATAGAAGTCATTGGTCTTTCTCATTATTTCCTAGTAAAGAAACAAATATCAAGACTAAAAGGGCAGAGACTGGAATTCAAAAGTGATGTGACCCTGGAAAATTCTTTTGAAGAATCTCAAATGTTCAGGCCTCTAAAAATTTTGATTGAATGTAGGGCTGACAGAAGTCATGGAGAGGGAACTTTAAGTAAAACTTCTGATAGATTTGTTGATGCCATCAGTACTTAGAATTATAATCATTTATAGAGCATTGTTGGAAAATTGTTGTGAACAATAATCTTTAAAAAAATATATTTATGCAAATTATACATATCACCAAAATACATGCATAGCTCCATATAGTTTTACAACAGATGACATTTATAGTTATTGCTCCCCATAACCTCCAAGAATAAACTATTAGACATACGCAGTCATCCATATATACTAGTATTTTTCTAGGTTAAAGATGACGTATAATAATGTTTAGAGAGATACCAGGGTACCGCCTCCTGGATTAAGATGAGTCATCAATATTTTGCTGAACTGCCTTTTGAAGGCTTATAATGAGCTTTGAAACCACTTAGGACATATCACCTGCAAGCTGGTGAGCAAGGGTTATAGGAAAGAAGGGTGTCCTCCTATGGAGAATCAAGAAATGAGAACATTTTGGACTTTCTGTAGTCCTCCTTCCTTCATCTTCATCTAGATGATTCTGCCTCATCCTTTAGTTTTCTGCCTGTAGTTCCTCCCTGTGGAAGCCTTTCCTGACACAGGCTTCCCTTCAGATGATGCTTGGCCTTCATTTTACCATGCCTGCAGCACTGTGAAGTCATTGAGTGAATGGCTCTTTCCCACCAGACTGCAAAGGCTGTGGGGTGGCAGGAAGACTGGCTTCTTGCTGCGTATGATTTCCACCTGCCATTCTAGTGGTGCTACCTATCAACTTTGTGACGGGCCAGAAAACTTCTTGTACAGGCACTTCACTGCTTTCTAGGAAAGGCAGGTCCTTGTAATTGAATGGCTGTAGTTTACTCCAGGGTAGGAGTGAACATGTAAGTCTGAGAGAGAGCCGCTGGCATTCTCCTAAATGATGTTGTTTAAGGAAGGTGGCAGAGGTTGAGGAGGCCAGTGGGGGAAAGAAAGAAACCAGCAAATGTGAGCGCTACCATGGGGGTAAGAAATGGAGTCCAAGGATCTCTGCAAGGTGGGAGAAAAGGAACCTGTAGAAGAATGATTTCAAGCAGTTTGCTGAAGTGTTTCCAATATAAATCCTTATCGCCCCTGTGAAGTCATGGGTAAATTGTAAATTGCACACCAATACTTTTGAGAGGTTCTATTGTTTATGGTGATCCTGAGAAAGGTTAAATTCTGTAACCATGTTGGTTTAGGCAAGAATGGAGACTGATATGAGGATGTGGGGACATGATGGTGACATTCCTTTGAGAGGCAGATGGAAAAGTAGAGGTATGAGAGGACAGAAAGATGGGGAAAGAGAGAAAGAAAGAGAATTTTGGAGGTGCTTGGGGGCAGAAAGAAACACCAAAACTTCCCTTTTCTTCCTTCTCTGATGCCTAGAACAGAAAAAAAGATTCATCCAGGCAGAGGAAAATGACTTGTTTCTTGGTAAGCAAGATAATTGCTATGACTTTGGATGTGTTGGCTGAGCAATCACCAATGTATGATCACCTGTTAAAGGATTAGGAGGATGACCCTGCAAGGTGCTGGTAACCTTGCCCTACTTAGTTTCACACAGACCCCTGTTTCCCACATCAGAAGGCTCACACCTAGTAGACTCACACAAGTTTTGGAGTCAGCCAAGCCAGTCCCAATCTTGGAACTGCCGTGTTTGTGGCTAAGCTACCACTGGCCAGTCACTTAACATGTGTGCCTTGGTTTCCTCCCATATAACGTGGTGACAAGACAACCCCACAAGACCGCTAAGAAAACTGAAGATTATACTATTTATTTGATATGTGAGGCCAAAGCAGTGTTCAGCACATGCAATTTTCCCTCCCACTCCAGAACAAGTTGTGTTTTGAACTTTCCTCTCTTCTACTGTCACAAGCAGTCATAAATAATGCTAATTCTGATTCTGTCCCACTTTTCTTCTAGGTCTCAAGTTTCATATCTATAAAGCGAGATGATCCATCAAAATCAGTCAGACTCCACTCTTCTTTGATAAGTCTACCATTTTTTGAGGGCTAGCTTAAGAATATTATTTTACAGAAGAAATTGAGACAAAGAGAAGGTAGAAAATTCATAAAGGTCACATAGATGGTAAGTGGAAAAACTGGGATTGAACTCAGAAAGCCTGTTGCAGAATCCAGTTACCAAATAAGTGTATATTACTTCTCGCTGATGGGAATAAAGCCAGCATACTACTGAATAACTAGGATAAATAATTCAGTTGCCAAATATAGGCAGTAGCTGTATAACTTAAAAAAATTAATCAGAGGTATGCAGGGTATAGCCAAGTCTCTTTTGTTCCATTACCTAAAATGGAAAAGCATCTTTTTCTACACTACTCCAGTGTGGGTCGTGAAGCACAGTATCAGTAGCACCTGGAAGCTTGTAGGAAGCACAGAATCCTAGTCCTAACCAGAACTACAAGATTGAAGATATCATTTGAATAAGATTTCAGGATGCTTTCTGTGAACCTTAAAGTCTGAGAAGTATTGCTTTTGCTTCTCTGAACATACATGTCCTAATCTTTTAAATGAGGACCTTGGACTTGAGATTGCTTGACTCCATTCTGGGGCTTGTATGTGGTCTACACTCTTGGTTGGTAGTCATACTCTCCATGCCTGATAAATTCACTCCCTCTTCCATCTGCATCAATCGTTAAAATACTTCTTTTGAAGAACTAGAAAAATGAAGCTATTCTCTATGGAATAATAGAAAACAATCGCAAATCCTTTGTATTTTGCTAAATTGAAAAATTCAGGAAAACTCTTTACCTGGCTTACTATCTGCATGATTTTAAAAAATAATAATCTATTTGATTCTTCTCTCTTTTCTTCTGTATTAGTCTGGCTAGTGGTCTATTTTGTTAATCTTTTCAAAAAACCAGCTCCTGGATTCATTGCTTTTTTGAAGGGTTTTTCATGTCTCTACATCCTTCAGTTCTGCTCAGCTCTTAGTTATTTCTTGTCTTCTGCTAGCTTTTGAATTTGTTTGCTCTTGCTTCTCTAGTTCTTTTAATTGTGATGTTAGGGTGTTGATTTTAGATCTTTACTGCTTTCTCCAGTGGGCAATTTAGTGCTACAAATTTCCCTCTAACACTGCTTTAGCTGTGTTCCAGACTCTTGTATGGTGTGGCTTTGTTCTCATTGGTTTCAAAGAACTTATTTATTTCTGCCTTAATTTTATTATTAACCCAGTAGTTATTCAGGAGCAGGTTGTTCAGTTTCCATGTAGCTGTGTGCGTTTGAGTGAGTTTCTTAATCCTGAATTGTAATTTGATTGCACTGTGGTCTGAGAGACTGTTATGATTTCCGTTCTTTTGCATTTGCTGAGGAGTGTTTTACTTCCAATTATGTGGTCGATTTTAGAAGAAGTGCTATGTGGTGCTGAGAAGAATGTATATTCTGTTGATTTGGGGTGGCGAGTTCTGTAGATGTCTGTTAGGTTTGCTTGGTCCAGAACTGAGTTCAAGTCCTGGATATCTTTGTTAATTTTCTGACTTGTTGATCTGTCTAATATCAACAGCGGGGGTTAAAATCTCCCACTATTATTGTGTGGGAGTCTAAGTCTCTTTGTAGGTCTCTAAGAGCTTGCTTTATGAATCTGGGTGCTCCTGTATTGGGTGCATTTATCTTTAGGATAGTTAGCTCTTCTTGTTGCATTGATTCCTTTACCATTATCTAATGCCCTTCTTTGCCTTTTTTGATCTTGTCGGTTTAAAGTCTGTTTTATCAGAGACTAGGATTGCAACCCCTGCTCTTTTTTTGCTTTCCATTTGCTTGGTAAATATTCCTCCATCCCTTTATTTTGAGCCTATGTGTGTCTCTGCATGTGAGATGGGTCTCCTGAATACAGCACACTGATGGGTCTTGACTCTTTATCCAATTTGCCGGTCTGTGTCTTTTAATTGGGTCATTTGGCCCATTTACATTTAAGGTTAATATTGTTATGTGTGAATTTGATTCTGTCATTATAGTGCTAGCTGATTATTTTGCTCGTTATTTGATGCAGTTTCTTCATAATGTCAATGGTCTTTACAATTTGGTTTGTTTTTGCAGTGGCTAGTGCCAGTTTTTCCTTTCCATATTTAGTGCTTCCTTCAGGAGACTTTTTTTTTCTTTTTTTTTTTTTGAGACAGAGTCTTACTCTGTCACCCAGGCTGGAGTGCAGTAGCGTGATCTCGGCTCACTGAAAGCTCCACCTCCCAGGTTCATGCCATTCTCCTGCCTCAGCCTCCTGAGTAGCTGGGACTACAGGTGCACACCACCACGCCCAGCTAATTTTTTTGTATTTTTAGTAGAGACAAGGTTTCACTGTGTTAGCCAGGATGGTCTCAATCTCCTGACCTTGTGATCTGCCCACCTTAGCCTCCCAAAGTGCTGGGATTACAGGCATGAGCCACCATGCCTGGCCCCTTCAGGAGCTCTTGTAAGGCAGGCTTGGTGGTGGCAAAATCTCTCAGCATTTGCTTGTCTGTAAAGGATTTTATTTCTCCTTCACTTATGAAGCTTAGTTTGGCTGGATGTGAAAAATAATAAAGGGGATGTCACCACTGATCCCACAGAAATACAAACTACCATCAGAGAATACTATAAATACCTCTATGCAAATAAACTAGAAAATCTAGAAGAAATGGATACATTCCTGGACACGTACACCCTCCCAAGACTAAACCAGGAAGAAGTTGAATCCCTGAGTAGACCAATAACAAGTTCTGAAATTGAGTCAGTAATTAATAGCCTACCAACCAAAAAAAAGCCCAGGACCAGATGTTTCAAAGCTGAATTCTACCAGAGGTACAAAGAGGAGCTGGTACCATTCCTTCTGAAACTATTCCAATCAATAGAAAAAGAAGGAATCCTCCCTAACTCATTTTATGAGGCCAGCATCATCGTGATACCAAAACATGGCAGAGACACAACAAAAGAAGAGAATTTCAGACCAATATCCCTGATGAATATCGATGTAAAAGTCCTCAATAAAATACTGGCAAACTGAATCCAGCAACACATCAAAAAGCTTATCCACCACAATCAAGTTGGCTTCATCCCTGGGATGCAAGCCTGGTTCAACATATGCAAATCAATAAATGTAATCCATCACATAAAAAGAACCAATGACAAAAACCACATGATTATCTCAATAGATGCAGAAAATGCATTCAATAAAATTCAACACTGCTTTATGCTAAAAACTCTTAATAAACTAGGTATTGATGGAATGTATCTCAAAATAATAAGAGCTATTTATGACAAACCCACAGCCAATATCATACTGAATGGGCAAAAACTGGAAACATTCCCTTTGAAAATGGGCACAAGACAAGGATGCCCTCTCTCACCACTCCTATTCAACATAGTGTTGGAAGTTCTGACCAGAGTAATCAGGCAAGAGAAAGAAATAAAGGGTATTCAGATAGTAAGAGAGGAAGTCAAATTGTCTCTGTTTGCAGATGACATGATTGTATAGTTAGAAAACTCCATCGTCTCAGCCCAAAATCTCCTCAAGTGGATAAGCTACTTCAGCAAAGTCTCAGGATACAAAATCAATGTGCAAAAATCGTAAGCTTTCCTATACACCAATAATAGACAAACAGCCAACCAAATCATGTGTGAACTCCCATTCACAATTGCTACAAAGAGAATAAAATACCTAGGAATACAACTTACAAGGAATGGGAAGAACATCTTCAAGGAGAACTACAAACCACTGCTCAAGGAAATAAGAGAGGACACAAACAAATGGAAAAATATTCCATGCTCATGGACAGGAAGAATCAATATCATGAAAATGCCATGCTGCCCAAAGTAATTTATAGATTCAGTGCTATTCCCATGGAGCTACCATTGACTTTCTTCACAGTAGAAAAAACTACTTTAAATTTCATATGGAACTGAAAAAGAGCCTACATTGCCAAGACAATCCTAAGCAAAAAGAATAAAGCTGGAGGCATCACGTTACCTGACTTTAAACTATACTACAAGTCTACAGTAACTAAAACAGTGTGGTACTCATACCAAAACAGATATATAGACCAATGGAACCAAACAGAGGACTCAGAAATAGCATCACACATCTACAACCATCTGATCTTTGACAAACCTGACAAAAACAACAATAGGGAAAGGGTTCCTTATTTAATAAATGCTGTTGGGAAGGCAGAAAACTGAAACTGGACCCTTTCCTTATGCCTCATACAAAATTTAATTCAAGATAGATTAAAGATTTAAACATAAGACCTTAAACCATAAAAATCCTAGAACAAAACCTAGGCAATACCATTCAGGACATAGGCATGGGCAAAGACTTCATGACTAAAACACCAAAAGCAAAGGCAACAAAAGACAAAATCGACAAATGGGATCTAATTAAAGTAAAGAGCTTCTGCACAGCAAAAGAAGCTATCATCAGAGTGAACAGGCAACCTACAGAATGGGAGAAAACTTTTGCAGTTTATTCGTCTGACAAAGGGCTAATATCCAGAATCTACAAGGACCTTAAACAAATTTACAAGAAAAAAAACAATGCTATCAAAAAGTGGGTGAAGGATATGAACAGACGCTTCTCAAAAGAAGACATTTCTGTAGCCAACGAACATATGAAAAAAAGCTTGTCATCACTGGTCATTAGAGAAATGCAAATCAAAACCAGAATTAGATACCTTCTCATGCCAGTTAGAATGGCGATCATTAAAAAGTCAGGAAACAACAGATGCTGGAGAGGATGTGGAGAAATAGGAACGCTTTTACACTGTTGGTGGGAGTGTACATTAGCTCAACCATGGTGGAAGACGGTGTGGTGATTCCTCAAGGATCTAGAACCAGAAATACCATTTGACCCAGCTATTCCCTTACTAGGTGTATACCCAAAGGATTATAAATCATTCTCCTATAAAGACACATGTAAATATATGTTTATTGCAGCACTGTTCACAATAGCAAAGACTTGGAACCAACCCAAATGCCCATCCATGATAGACTAGATAAAGAAAATGTGGCACATACACACCATGGAATGTTACGCAGCCATAAAAGAGAATGAGTTCATGTCCTTTGCAGGGACATGGATGAAGCTGGAAACCATCATTCTCAGCAAACTAACACAGGAACCAAAGACTGCATGTTCTCACTCATAAGTGGGAGTTGAATAATGAGAACACATGGACACAGAGAAGGGAACATGACACATTGGGGCCCATCGGGTAGTGAGGGGCTAGGGGAGGGATAGCATTAGGAGAAATACCTAATGTAGATGTTGGGTTGATGGGTGCAGCAAACCACCATGGCATGTGTATACCTATGTAACAAACCTGCACATTCTGCCTGTGTATCCCAGAACTTAAAGTATAATTTAAAAAGCAGAAATTGATCGATTCATTTTTTATACTTTTATTGGGAGTGCTTTTTATCGGAAGTACTTTTGTAGTTATAGATGCTTCTGTCAAGGTCAATGTGGCTTTATTTAGGACAATTTAGCAGGTACTTCCTTCCTTCAACACAGGATACAAATGGCCTTTTTACTTTCACATTTCTCATAATACCCAAGAAGGGTACTTTCATTTTCTATTCTTTAGATGTTATTTTGTCACTTTTCCTTGATCTTATTGACTAAAGTAAGAAGCCAAGCTTTTAAAGAAATAAAGTTAGTTTTTTTTGGAAGTCTTACTGTGGTCTATAGCTTAGGAGTTATTTCAGACTGCTCCAAAGCAGTGTTTGAGTTCATAGCTCATGTACAAGTGGAGGAGGGAGGAGGATGGGGGTTCAGTACATGCTAAATCACATCAAACTTCCTCAGAAGTTACATTAAAGCAGAATCACATCAAGGTTTGGGTGTAAGAGTACATCTGGTTATAAATTACTGAGGCATAATCACTAGCCCCATCTGACGTTATCTTACGTGCAGGACAAGGCAAGAACCAGGTCATTTATCTTTTAAGGAGTATAGTGACTCAGGCAAGAGACGTGGTGGGGCCTATGTGCTCTCTCCTGTTTTGTCTTTGAAGCATCTTTCTGGAGAGCTGCACGTCATTGCAGAGTGAGGGACTTAGTGAAGTTGTGTTGGCAAGCAGAAATGAGCAAACAGCTTTTGTTGTTACTTTGTCTCACAATCTGTACATTGGATTCTAAATGGACATTTTTTTTAAAGAAGAAAAAACTGAAAACTTCACATGTGGCTTTTATTTAAATAAAATGAAGTGAGCTAAGAAATTTTCTTCACCATTTCTCTAGCTTTCTGTGGCAAATTGGAAGATCTTTTATTGTAACTGCTAAGAGTGAACTTCTGCAAATCTATCAAGACAGGTATAGTTGACTGGAGAGTGACCCATGTCAGACAGGGCTGGGTCCACATATTGTGATAACTAGAGAGAGATGGATAGATAGATAGACATAAATGGTTGTGTTTACTGCAGATATCTCTACAAGTCATGACTGTACCCAGTGCCATCAGATTTTCAGATCCTGAGACACAGGAAGGTGCACCTGTGCATAGTCACAAAATTTTTGTTGACCAACAGTAGAGATGGATTTCTGAAAGCAGAGTCTGACCTCGTTTTATCTTCTTTTTGCAGAAAAAAATACAATTATACAATTGGGCACATTCATTCTTTGTACATTTCAGTGTGCATGTGTGCGTGCATGTGTGTGCTCGAGTGATTGTTGTCACTGTTTAATTTGACATATCCTGTAATTATAAGTAAACACGTAAAGAGAAGAATGAAAATTCTTTCATCCAATGTTCAAGAGCTGGTGGTTATAGCATTTTCATAACAACATTCTTTAGAATTTTCAGTTTTACAGCCTCATCACCCTGATGTTGCCCGTGAATAGGAAGCATATTAATAATCAATGACTTCAGATTAGTGCTCTTCACCCCTAGCAACCCTATCTCAGATAAGTGATCCACGGAGCCCATTTATCTTTTCCCTCTTATTTCCAGCTAGTGAGAGGACAAGAGTGTCTCTATAAAATTGCTTGCAAATCAGCTGTAGGCACTTGTGCTGCTGGGAAAATGGCCAGTTTAACTCTGAAGGCTCGAAATTCCTTCTCTAATGTGGGCTGATTTATTCTTAGATCGTCTTCTCTCATCCCCACTTAGAAAATATTTTTGATGATATTGGAAATGGTCGTATGATTTTGATTATTTTGCCCTAAGTCACATAATTTAAGTTCCTAATTTTCTAACTCCTCATTCCTTTCACATATGTCTTGTTACATAATGAAAAAAAAATTACAGGATTTAAAAGGACTTCAAGACTACCCAATACTTGAACTTATAGATACACTCAAAACTTCCATACAAATTGACAAAAAGTGGGTACACAGTTTAGGCCTTAATATCTCTAGGATGACACATCAATTAACTTCCTGTGAAGGCTAGCTATTCCACTGTCAAATGAAGAAAATAATGCAGTTTGCTTTTCTCCCATGACTGAATAGCAAACGTAATATAGATGGTCTTCAGATCTTACCTAAATACTTTGCAAACTATCAATGTCTTCTATTATTTCAGAAGATAGAATTATGCAACACATTACATTATTAATAATTGAAATTGGCATATTTCTAGAAAGGTTGGAGAGGTCAGATATAACATTATTTATTTTGCAAATACCATGTAGAAATTCAAAAGTAGATTCATGGTCTCCCAGAGCTCCTAGCCTGGAACCTACTCTTCGGGGGTCCCAATAAATTGTTCTAGTCACTGGATTGTCCTCTCTTTCTGGGATAGCTTTGTATACTGATTGGAAATATGATAAACTCCTTCCCAAAGTCATTTTTTCCCCACTGTGCAGTCAAGCATGTTGTTTGTGCCTGGCAGAAGGAGCACAACGTGAGCAGAGCTTTGGGAGGTGGAGCCACGGGAAGCTCTGCACTTCCTCCTCAACAACACTTGATTTGGAATCTGGAGACTTCATTCCTGGTGGGGGTAACAGCAACCTTTCCCCCATAATTAATTTCTGTAAGCAGCAGTTCGTTAGCGAGAAGAATGACAGCCTTGAGACATTGATGCTGGCTTGTGTGTGACTCCAAATCTCTATCACCTTATTTAAAGGTGGAGTCAGCCATTAATGGTGATAATAATTCAAACATCTTTTAATGCCAACAGCAACACAACCACCTTAAAATAATTCTGGCTGTGAGAAAACTAGCAATTTAAAGGCAGCTCATGTTCTCTCTAAGTTTTTCATGGCTGCTACTGGGAATACTTGATAATTTATGAAGGCTTATACCATCAAATTAATTACATTTTCTGGATACCATGTCTTTTTTTTTTTAATAACAGCGCGCTCTGAATTATAAGTAAAAATGCTGTAGCTATTCATTCCTCCTGTTTATAAAAAATAATAGTCGAACCATCTTAGAAATGCCATTATTTCAGGCATAGTCAGTTAAAGATGTGTCAGCAATTTTTTATTCTTCATCCTATGTATTTTTGTTCAAAAATTAGAAAATAGTGTATTAGCTGGGAAGCATGTTTTTCAACAAAGTGTGAAAAAGATGTTAGCATTTTGTAACAAATTTAAGAGAGAAAAAGAGCTAGTTTATGGGGTACTTGAATTTCCAGTTTAAGAGAATGTGAGTAGGATTAGGGTTGAACAGCCCAGGAAAGTCAAATGTGCTCGTCCGTAGACAGAACCTGAAGAAAATGATAGTGAACCACGGTGATGCCACTACAGATAAGAATCCAAATAATGGAAAATAAAGCCTGTAGGCCATCTCTTCTGTTAACAGCTGCTCTTTCCTACTAGATATAGACTTGTTTTACCATTAAACAAGTAGACAGAGGCCTAGTGAAAATATCCCAGACTGATTAACTTTTCATTATATTTTAAATTTGGTTTAGGATAGGAATCACAAGTCCTGATTATGTGCTGACTTAATAAAATTAGATTCAACTTTTTCTATAGTAAAGTGAATATAATAGACTTTTTTATTTATTCAACACATATGTATGGAGCCTTATTGACTAATGCAGTAGGCTGGTACAGTACAGAATAGTAATTAGTAAAAGGAATTTTGGAGTGAAACAAATCAGGATTTGGGGTACAAAATCCTGCTCTGCCTCTTATGAGCTGTGTGACCTTGAGCCAATTACTGAACACACCAAGCATTAGTAGCATGATCTAAGGCAGGGTTGGCAAATTTTGACCTGTGAACCAAATCCATCCCACTGCCTGGAATGCAGCCATGCCCACTCATTTGCATATCATCTGGCTGCTTTTATAGTCTAAGAGTAGAGTAGGGTGGTCTTAACACACAATCTGTGGTACACAAAGCCTAAAATATTTGCTGTCTGACCCCTCACAGAAAAATTTTCCTGGCCCCCATATAATAAGCTTAAATAATGATAGTACCTACCTGACAGATGGTTGTGACAATTAAATGGGACAATGTGTACATACTGTTTAGGACATTGTCTGGAACATGGTGCATTCTCATTAACTGTTAGGCATCATTAGAAGTATTTTGCCAGGTATTAGGCTTGGTGCTGGAGGCACCATGACAAATAAAACATGGCTCCATCCATCCTCAGGGAAATTAAACCACCAATACAGTATTGTAGGGTCATAGAGATGCACAAAATGCTCAGTGGGGACATTTAAGACCCATATAAAATACCTACTTTTCCCCTATATTGTAGGGCCTATAATATATAAAACAATGTTTATTGCTCTTCTTTGCAAGCATGTAAAACATCTTATAGATGTTTTGGTAATTAATCTTGTGGGATTTTTTTCTCTAACTTATATAATTCACAGATATTGTGATTACAAATGCAGGCATGGAGAAGCTAAATAGAGAATTTGAACAGGACTGTTGATTCACTTTTCTGGATATACAATCACTTATAGAAAGTAAAATGTTCCATGTGTTTAACTTAGTGTGATACAAGACCTAAAATTAAAGCTCAATATTGTTTGCTGCCTGGACATCTGATTAAACAGGGAGGGCTTCAACCAGTCTAACTGCAAGTTCCCTCACCACTCTCCTGCCGTGAATAAAGTCCCTTATCCAAACAACCATCCTTACCAAACAGACCAGGTGGACTTCCTACTTATCCCTGAATAGCAGGTTTCAGTTTCCTGCTGGCCCATGGAATTATTCAAACAAGCCAATCACACTCTCCCAGGGAGCCTGGGCACACCCTGTTGTCTTGATACTACAAAGCCTGCCCCCCACAGCCACTGGTTGTTCACTATATTCTCAATTGCAACATCCATGGGCTCTGTGTGACACATGATATCCTTCTCCCCTAGGTTATAAGTATATGTGACTAACTGTTGTTGCCCTTACCTGTCCAGTGTCAGGCATTCATGTGTTTGGCCATCATCATAAACCTAGGGTGAGAGTCTCTTCTTCACCAATGTGATGAAGAGGAGGTGATTAAAACTCTTGGCTCAGTGAGCACCATGACATACTGGAAACTCCTGGAGCCGAGCACAATTTAACACTCATAAGGAGCCTTGGCACTTTTAAAAAGAAGGGAAGAGCAGGACCAGAAGTCACTTAATCATGATAAAGGTGGAGCATGAGAAGCGCTGCTGCTTCAGACTTTGTCTAAAACAGCATAAAAATATTAGGTGAGAGGAATTCATGTAGAGCAGGTGCTCAGCTGGTCCCCACAGAACAATCACAGTGTTTGAACTGCTTGCCTGTTGCAATAACATATTTTTTTTGAAGAGGATATACAATGACTGCTATCCTGGACTGATTAGACAGTTAATGTCTTTATTAACAAGTATGTTAAACCAAAGTAGGGTGAAGTGCTAAAATAATAAAAGAAAGAAATCTTATTTATTTATAATCCTTATCCTGAAACTCTAAAATAATATTTTTTATTAGAGATTTTTTAGATTTAGTTGTGCAAACATCACCCCAATCCAATTTTAGAACTTTTCATAAACCCCTAAATTTCCCTTGTGCCCATTTGCAATTTATCCATACTTTCATTTCTAGCCCTGGGTACTGATATGATTTCTGTCTCTACACATTTTTCTTATCTAGACATTTTATGTAAATGGAAGAATATAATATCTAGTTTTTTGTGTATCTGAATTATTTCACGTAAAATAATGCTTTCAAGGCTTAAGTGTAGAAGCATGGGTCAGTAGTTCATTCCTTTATGTTGCTGAATAGTATTCCATTTGTATGCATTTTATTTATCCATTAACTAATTAGATATTTGTATTTTTTCCATTTGGGGCTACTAGGAATAATGCCATTATGAACATTCATAATGTTTTTGTGTGGACCTAAGTCTTCACTTTTCTTGGGTAGAGTCCTAGGAGCAGAATTGCTTGGTTGGTTGTATGATTGCTTTATGTTTAACTTTTAACGATACCACCAACTGTCTTCCAACCGGCTGTACAATTTTAAAGTACCCATCTCCAATACAGTAGTCCCCCACCTTACCTGCAGGGGATGCATTCCAGGACCCTGAGTCAGTGCCTGAAATTGTAAATAGTACTGAATCCTATATATACTATGCTTTTCCCTATTTACACATACTTGTGTTAAAGTTTAATATATAGATTAGGCAAGTAAGAGATTAACAGCAATAACAAATACCAAAATAGAACCATTATAACAATATATTGTAATAAAAGTTATGTGAATGTGGTCCCTCTCTCAAAATTTCTTATTTTATTGTACTCACCCTTCTTGTGTTGATGTGAGATGATAAGATGTCTATGTGATGAGATGAAGTGAGATGAATGACATAGGCATTGTATCATAGCATTACTCTACCACTGACCTTTTGAACCCTGGACAGAAAGAGGATCACTGAGCCACGACCAAGCAACAAACATGGCTATGTTAGACAAGGGGATAATTCATGTCCCAGGTAGGAGAAGGAAGGTGCAAGATTTCATCACACTACTCAGAGTGGTACACAATTTAAAACTTATAAATTGTTTATTTCTATAATTTTTCCATTTAATATTTTCAGTCCTTGGCTGTCCATGGGTAACTTAAATCTGGAAAAAAGTGAAATTGACAATTTGTGGGGGTAATATTGTATTTGCCATTGACTTGTCTTTTGCATTATAACCATTCTAAAGGGTGTATAGTTAAATGTCTATTCACATATTCTGCCTATTTTTAATTGAGATGTTTGCCTTATTTATCGAGTTCTAAGGGTTCCTTAAATATTCTGTGTATAAGACTTGTATCAGCTATTAGATCTGTGAATATTTTCTCCCATACTGTGACTTCTCTTTTTATTTTAATTGTGTTGCTAAAAATACAAATGTCTATCATTTAGACAAGCTCCCGTTTATCAATTTTTCTTTTATGGGTTGTGTTTTCGATGCTATTTCTAAAACTCTCTGCTTATTCCAAGATTAAAAAATTCCTCCTCTGATTTATTTATTAATATTCAGCTCTTACATTTAAGTCATAAATTTTGAGTTAATTTTTGCTATAGTTTGAGGTAACGTTCTTTTTTTTTTGGCACGTAGACATCCAATTGTTTCATCACCATTTGTTGAAGATATTCTTTCCCCTTTGAAATTGCATTAGCATTTTGTTGAAAACAAATTGACTGTAAATATAAGAGTTTATAGACTCGATTCTGTTTCATTTATCTATGTGCAATACCACATGTCTTTTTTTTTATTATACTTTAAGTTCTAGGGTACATGTGTACAACATGCAGGTTTGTTACATAGGTATACATGTGCCATGTTGGTTTGCTGCACCCATCAACTCATCACTTACATTAGGTATTTCTCCTAATGCTATCCCACCCCCTGCCTCCCACTCTATGACAGGCCCCAGGGTGTGATGTTCCCCTCCTTGTGTCCATGTGTTCTCATTGTTCAATTCCAACCTATGAGTGAGAACATGTGGTGTTTGGTTTTCTGTCCTTGTGATAGTTTGTTCAGAATGATGGTTTCCAGCTGCATCCATGTCCCTACAAAGGACATGAACTCATTGTTTTTTATGGCTGCATAGTATTCCATGGTGTATATGTGCCACATTTTCATAATCCAGTCTATCATTGTTGGACATTTGGGTTGGTTCCAAGTCTTTGCTATTGTGAATAGTGCTGCAATAAACATACATGTGCATGTATTTTTATAGTGGCATGATTTATAATCCTTTGAGTACATACCCATTAATGGGATCACTGGGTCAAATGGTATTTCTAGTTCTAGATCCTTGAGGAATCGCCACACTGTCTTCCACAATGGGTGAACTAGTTTACAGTCCCACAAACAGTGTAAAAGCATTCCTATTTCTCCACATCCTTTCCAGCATCTGTTGTTTCCTGACTTTTTAATGATCGCCATTCTAACTGGTGTGAGATGGTATCTCATTGTGGTTTTGATTTGCATTTCTCTGATGACCAGTGATGAGCATTTTTTCATGTGTCTATTTATATGTCTTCTTTTGAGAAGCGTCTGTTCATGTCCTTCACCCACTTTTTGATAGCATTGTTTTTTTTCTTGTAAATTTGTTTAAGTTCTTTGTAGATTCTGGATATTAGCCCTTTGTCAGATGGGTAGATTGCAAAAATTTTCTCCCATTCTGTAGGTTGCCTGTTCACTCTGACGGTAGTTTCTTTTGCTGTGCAGAAGCTCTTTAGTTTAATTGGATCCCATTTGTCTATTTTGGTTTTTGTTGCCATTGCTTTTGGTATTTAGTCATGAAGTCCTTGCCGTGCTTATGCCCTGAATGGTATTGCCTAGGTTTTCTTCTAGGGTTTTTATGGTTTTAGGTCTAACATTTAAGTCTTTAATCCATCTTGAATTAATTTTTGTATAAGTTGTAAGGAACGGATCCAGTTTCAGCTTTCTACATATGGCTAGCCAGTTTTCCAGCACCATTTATTAAATAGGGAATCCTTTCCCCATTTCTTGTTTTTGTCAGGTTTGTCAAAGATCAGATGGTTGTAGATGTGTGGTGTTATATATGAGTCCTCTGTTCTGTTCCATTGGTCTATATCCTTGTTTTGGTACCAGTACCATGCTGTTTTGGTTACTGTAGCCTTGTAGCATACTTTGAAGTCAGGTAGCGTGATGCCTCCAGCTTTGTTCTTTTTGCTTAGGCTTGTCTTGGCAATGCAGGCTCTTTTTCAGTTCCATATGAACTTTAAAGTAGTTTTTTCCAAGTCTGTGAAGAAAGTCATTGGTAACTTGATGGGGATGGCATTGAATCTATAAATTACCTTGGGCAGTATGGCCATTTTCAGGATATTAATTCTTCCTATCTGTGAGCATGGAATATTCTTCCATTTGTTTGTGGCCTCTTTTATTTCATTAAGCAGTGGTTTGTAGTTCTCCTTGAAGAGGTCCTTCAAATCCTGTGTAAGTTGGATTCCTAGGTATTTTACTGTCTTTGGAGCAATTGTGAATGGGAGTTCACTCATGATTTGGCTCTCTGACTCTTATTGGCATATAGGAATGCTTGTGATTTTTGCACATTGATTTTGTATCCTGAAACTTTGCTGAAGTTGCTTATCAGCTTAAGGAGATTTTGGGCTGAGATGATGGGGTTTTCTAAATATACAATCATGTCATCTGCAAACAGGGACAATTTGACTTCCTCTTTTCCTAATTGAATACCCTTTATTTTTTTCTCTTGCCTGATTGCCCTGGCCAGAATTTCCAACACTATGTTGAATAGCAGTGGTGAGAGAGGGCATCCCTGTCTTGTGCCAGTTTTCAAAGAGAATGCTTCCAGTTTTTGCCCATTCAGTATGAGATTGGCTGTAGGTTTGTCATAAATAGCTCTTATTATTTTGAGATACATTCCATCAATACCTAGTTTATTGAGAATTTTTAGCATGAAGCAGTGTTGAATTTTGATGAAGGCCTTTTCTGCATCTATTGAGATAATCATGTGTTTTTTGTCATTGGTTCTGTTTATGTGATGTATTATGTTTATTGATTTGCATATGTTGAACCAGCCTTGCATCCCAGGAATGAAGCCAACTTGATCGTGGTGGATAAGCTTTTTGATGTGCTGCTGGATTTGGTTTGCCAGTATTTTATTAAGGATATTCACATTGATGTTCATCAGGGATATTTGTCTAAAATTCTCTTTTTTTGTTGTGTCTTTGCCAGGCTTTGGTATCAGGATGAGGCTGGCCTCATAAAATGAGTTAAGGAGGATTCCCTCTTTTTCAATTGATTGAAATAGTTTTAGACGGAATGTTACCAGCTCCTCTTTGTACCTCTGATAGAATTCGGCTGTGAATCCATCTGGTCCTGGACTTTTTTTGGTTTGTAGGCTATTAATTATCGCCTCAATTTCAGAGCCTGTTATTGGTCTATTCTGAGATTCAACTTCTTCCTGGTTTAGTCTTGGGAGGGTATATGTGTCCAGGAATTTATCCATTTCTTCTAGATTTTTGAGTTTATTTGCGTAGAGGTGTTTATAGTATTCTTTGATGTTGGTTTGTATTTCTGTGGGATTGGTGGTGATATCCCCTTTATCATTTTTTATTGCATTTATTTGATTCTTCCTTCTTTTCTTCTTTATTAGTCTTGCTAGCAGTCTATCAGTTTTGTTGATCTTTTCAAAAAACCAACTCCCAGAGTCATTGATTTTTTGAAGGGATTTTTGTGTCTCTATCTCCTTCAGTTCTCCTCTGATCTTAGTTATTTCTTGCCTTCTGTTAGCTTTTGAATTTGTTTGCTCTTGCTTCTCTAGTTCTTTTAATTGTGATGTTAGGGTGTCCATTTTAGATCTTTCCTGCTTTCTCTTGTGGGCATTTATTGCTATAAATTTCCCTCTACGCACTACTTTAAAAGTGTCCCAGAGATTCTGGTATGTTGTGTCTTTGTTCTTGTTGGTTTCAAAGAACATCTTTATTTCTGCCTTTATTTTGTTATTTACCCTGTAGTCATTCAGGAGCAGGTTGTTCAGTTACCATGTAGTTGTGTGGTTTTGAGTAAGTTTCTTAATCCTGAGTTCTAATTTGATTGCACTGTGGTCTGAGAGACCACAGTTTGCTGTGATTTCTGTTCTTTTACATTTGCTGAGGAGTGCTTTACTTCCAACTATGTGGTCAGTTTTGGAATAAATGTGATGTGGTGCTGAGCAGAATGTATATTCTGTTGATTTGGGGTGGAGAGTTCTGTAGATGTCTATTATATCTGCTTGGTGCAGAGCTGAGTTCAATTCCTGGATATCCTTGTTTGCCTTCTGTCTAGTTGATCGGTCTAATATTGACAGTGGGGTGTTAAAGTCTGCCATTATTATTGTGTGGGAGTCTGAGTCTCATTGTAGGTCTCTAAGGACTTGCTTTATGAATCTTGATGCTTCTGTATTGAGTGCATATATATTTAGGATAGTTAGCTCTTCTGGTTGAATTGATCCCTTTACCATTATGTAATGGCCTTCTTTGTCTCTTTTGGTCTTTGTTGGTTTAAAGTCTGTTTTATCAGAGACTACGGTTGCAACCCCTGCTTTTTTTTGCTTTCCATTTGCTCGGTAGATCTTCCTCCATCCCTTTATTTTGAGTCTACGTGTGTCTCTGCACGTGAGATGGGTCTCCTGAATACAGCACACTGATGGATCTTGACTCTATCCAATTTGCCAGTCTGTGTCTTTTAATTGGGGCAGTTAGCCCATTTACATTTAAGGTTAATATAGTTATGTGTGAATTTGATCCTGTCATTATGATGTTAGCTGCTTATTTTGCCTGTTAGTTGATGCAGTTTCCTTCTAGCATCGATGGTCTTTACAATTTGGCATGTTTTTGCAGTGGCTGGTACCAGTTGTTTCTTTTCATGTTTAGTGCTTCCTTCAGGAGCTCTTGTAAGGCAGGCCTGGTGGTGACAAAATCTCTCAGCATTTGCTTGTCTGTAAAGGATTTTATTTCTCCTTCACTTAATGAAGATTAGTTTGACTGGATATGAAATTCTGGGTTGAAATTTCTTTTCTTTAAGAATGTTGAATATTGGCCCCCACTCTCTTTGGGCTTGTAGAGTTTCTGCCGATAGATCCACTGTTAGTCTGATGGACTTCCCTTTGTGGGTAACCCGACCTTTCTCTCTGGCTGCCCTTAACATTTTTTCCTTCATTTCAACCTTGGTGAGTTGGACAATTATGTGTCTTGGGGTTGCTCTTCTCGAGGAGTATCTTTGTGGTGTTCTCTGTATTTCCTGAATTTGAATGTTGGCCTGCCTTGCTAGGTTGAGGAAGTTCTCCTGGATAATATCCTGAAGAGTGTTTTCTAACTTGGTTCCATTTTCCTCGTCACTTTCAGGTACACCAATCAGACACAGATTTGGTCTTTTCACATAGTCCCATATTTCTTGGAGGCTTTGTTCATTTCTTTTACTCTTTTATTCTCTAAGCTTCTCTTCTCACTTTATTTCATTAATTTGATTTTCAATCACTGATAACCTTTCTTCCACTTGATCAAATTGGCTACTGAAGCTTGTGCTTGTCTTACATAGTTCTTGTGCCATGGTTTTCAGCTCCATCAGGTCATTTAAAATCTTCTCTACACTGTTTATTCTAGTTAGCCATTTGTGTAATCTTTTTTCAAGGTTTTTAGCTTCCTTGCGATGGGTTTGAACATCTTCCTTTAGCTCGGAGAAGTTTGTTATTACCGACCTTCTGAAGCCCACTTCTGTCAACTCGTCAAAGTCATTCTCCATCCAGCTTTGTTCCGTTGCTGGTGAGGAGCTGCGATCCTTTGGAGGAGAAGAGGCTCTCTTGTTTTTAGAATTTTCAGCTTTTCTGCTCTGGTTTCTCCCCATCTTTGTGGTTTTATCTACCTTTGGTCTTTGATGTTGGTGACCTACCCATGGGGTTTTGGTGTGGATGTCCTTTTTGTTGATGTTGCTATTCCTTTCTGTTTGTTAGTTTTCCTTCTAACAGTCAGTTCCCTCAGCTGCAGGTCTGTTGGAGTTTGCTGGAGGTTCACTCCAGACCCTGTTTTCCTGGGTATCACCAGCGGAGGCTTCAGAACAGCAAATATTGCAGAACAGCAAATATTGCTGCCTGATCCTTCCTCTGGAGCTTCGTCCCAGAGGGGCACCTTTTTTTTTTTTTTTTTTTTTTTTTTTTTTTTTGTGGTATGCTTTGATTCCTTTCTATCTTTTGTGTATCTTCTATAGGTTTTGGCTTTGTGATTACCATGGGGTGTACATAAAACCTCTAATATTTATAACAGTCTGTTTTAAGCTGATAACAACCTTCCACAATTACGTATTAAAAACTGTACCTTTCACTCTCCCTTCTCCCAACATTTTAAGTTTTAATTTCTTAATGTAGTTTTAATATTGTATATCCATTAAAAAATTAGTATTGCTATAGTCATTCTCAATACTTCTGTATTTTAACCTTTATACTAGAGTAAAAGTGATTTATATGCCACCATTACAGACTAGAATATTCTGAATTTGACTATATATTTACCTTTACCAATGAGTTTTATATTTTCATATGTTTTCATGTTGCTAATTAGTGTCATTTAGTTTCAGCTTGAAAAACTCCCTTTAGCATTTCTTATTAAATGAACTCTTATTAAATGAGTTTTTGTTAAATGATCAAGAGACTTTAGTTCTTGGTAAAGAACTCTCTTTAACAGGCCTGGTGGTGATAGGCTTCTTCAGCTTCTGTTTGTCTGGAAAAGCCTTTATCTTTTCTTCATTTCTGAAGGAAAGCGTTTTTGGGCAAAATATTTTTGGTTGGATTTTTTTTTTCAGAACTTTGAATATATTATCACACTTTTAGCCTTCAAGTTTTCCGCTGAGAAATCTGCTCAGTCTAATGAAGATCCCCTTGTATGTAATGAGTCCCTTGTATGTAATAAGCGTTCGGTACCCACCCCACTCTCTCATCTCTCTCTTCTTTGGAATTCCATAATTCATAAAGTATTTCTCTTGATGGTGTCACATAAACCCCATAAACTTTCTTCATTAAATTTCACTCTTTTTAAATATCCTTTCAATGGATAATTTCAACTGACCTTGTCTTTAAGTTCACAGATTCATTCTTCTGCTTGATCAAGCCTCCTGTTGAAATCTCTTTATTACAGTTTTCATTTAATTTACTGTATGCAGCTCCAGAATTTCTGTGTTATTTAAAAATGTTTTCTAACTCTGCTATGATTTTAATGTTTGTGTCCCTCTAAATTTATGTTGAAATATAACCCCTAATGCAATCGTATTAAGGGAGAGGCTTTTAGGATGTGAATAGGTCATATGGGCTTATCCCTTGTGAATTAGTTTAATGCCCTTGTAAAAGAGCCTTCAACAGCATTGATCCTTTTTCCCTCCTAGTCCTTCCACCATGTGAAGTCACAGCATTTGTCCCTCCCAGATGATTCAGCAACAAGGCACCATCTTGGAAGCAGAGAGAAAGCCTGTAGCAGACACCCAATGTACTGGTACCTTGATCTTGGACTTCCTAGCCTCCAGAAATGTGAACAATATATATCTCTCTATATATATATTATTACCCAGTCCATGGTATTTTGACATAGCAGGGACTAAGACAATTTCTTTCTTGAAATTCACACTTTGTTAATCATTTTCTGATGTCACTGAGTTGTCAATCTGTGTTCTCACTGAGCTTCCATAAAAAAAAAATTTGAATTATTTGTCAGGCAGTTCTTAGCCCTCCATTTGGAGGGCAGTGGTAACTGGGAAATTACTGTAGTCCTTTGGTAGTATCATGTTTCCTTTTTTATGTTTCTTGAAGTCTTGAATTGCTGTCTTTATATTTGAAGAAGTAAAGACATATTTTACTAACTGGCTTTGAGAGAGAAACACCTTCACCAATCACCTGGGCTTGGGATTCTGAGGCTCTTTTAGACTTTTTCTATGGATGCAGCCACTCTATCCCTCTTGTTCCCTCTTAGGTGGGAATTCTTAAAATTGTACGCCTTGTCTGGATCCCACAAAAGTAGGCCTGGTGCTGAGAGTCTCCTGTTTGTTTTTCCTAGGGTGATGCTCTGAAATGCTCAAGTTTGTGCGCCTTCTCTCAATCCTGCTAAATCTGACTGTGCTTGTTCATGAATCATCTGTAAAGGCTCACACTCCATGTCTAGGGGATGCAGATGGGGAGTCAGCCACAGAGAAAATATTTGGGGAAGCTCATGGGCCAGTTTCTTTTTGGGGGGTCTGGAGACAAAGTGTCCCAAGTAGTTCATGGGAGGGACATAAGCTCATGAGGCAGTTAGTAGGATTCATGAGTCTTTATTGGGTTTCACACCCTAGTTGCTGTGAGTTCCTACCTCTCTTTCCTACTACCAGCCTCTCCCAGCTACTCAGTTATGTTGATCTCCTCAGAATTTTGGATGGGGCAAAAAAAGTAGTGAGCCTCTTGGGCAGATTCCCATACAGCTCGGAGACCTGGGTGCTTACTCATTATGCTCTCACTTTCTCCCATAGGAAGAGTCACATGCTTGGGGGATCTCTCTTGGTACTGAGCTGTGCCACCTTGAAGGAGGGGTAATGTGGGTAAACCAAAGCTGTTCTTCCCTCTTCAATGTGTCTATTCCCAAATATTTTGCTCCAACAGTGCGCTAGAACTTCTACACTAGACTACCGAACTCACACAAATGTCAGTGGGTGGTTGTCAAAATCAGTGCACTATGGAGAGGTGATGGTAACATCTCCTATTCTGTTATCTTGCTTATGTCATTCTCTCCATTTGGACAAAGTCATTTCAAAGCTCTGTATTTTTCTCTAAACATTTCTCTAGTTGCATCACATAAATTTTGATATGTTTGTTTTTACTCAGCTCAAAATGTTTTCTAATTTCTCTTGTTATTTCTGCTTTGGCCAATGATTAAGAGTATGTTGTCTAATTTTCAAACATTTGGAGATTCCCATATTTCTTCTAGTCATCGATTCTAACTTAATTCCACTCTGGTCAGAGATATCTCTGTATGTTTATAATTCTTTTAAATTTATTGAGATTTCTTTGTGGCCTAGCATATGATCTATCCTAAAGAATGTTACATGTGCACTTAAAAATGGTGTATGTTCTATGGTTGTTGTGTGAAGAGTTCTTTATATCTCAGTTAGGTAGTCAAATTAGTTAATAGTATCATTTTAAGTTTTCATTACTCTTGCTGACTTTCTATTTAGTTGCTCTTTCAATTATTCAGAATGGGTTATGGAAATCTCCAACTATTATTGTTGAATTGTCTATTTCTACTTTCAGTTTTGTCAGTTTTTTAATCACATATTTTAAGTGTCTAGGCACATCTACATTTATAATTATTATATCTCCCTAATACAGTTGGATTTTTAAGTCACTACTTCTCTCCTTGTCTACTGAAAAATTTCTTGTCTTAAAGTCTATTTTTGTCTAAAAATATCTACTGAACACTTGATATGCCCCAGGAATTTTGCTAGGTGCTCAGGAGCACAAATAATAATATATAGTCCCAGCCATCAAAAGCAAGATAAGTCATATATATATATATATATATATATATATATATATATATATACACACACACACACACATATATATATATACATATATATATATATGGCTGAATTCAAAATAACATAGTAAATGTTAAAGTTGAAGCAGTCACAGGATACTTTGGAGAACAGAGAATAGTCATGTGATTAAGTCTGGACTTTCAGGTAAGGCTTCTTGAGAGGGATTATGCATAAATTAAAGCATTTTAGAATATGTAAGAATGAAAGGTATTCCTGATGGGGAAAAATGGCACAAGTAGAAGCATGTCAGCAAAGCTAGGTGAAATTTCTTAGTGCAGTCAGATTTCAGTCAGATTTTTCTTTCCATGGGTCTAGTTGAGTATATTCATAGTTTTTTCTACCTTTCAGTAACTACCATCATTGTTTTTGGACTCAGGTGGCTAGTACACCCTATATCATGTTTTTATATGGATGAGGAGTTTCACAGGTCACGTAATACCTGGAAAACAAAGCTCCTGGATTGGTTATAACATATGACAAGAGTAATGACAGTGAAGAAGTGAATGGCCTAAGGAGGCAAACGTCAGAGGCCCCAGTTCTAAAATCTGCTCCTTGTTTCATTACCTCATATGAGGATTTCCAATTCTTTATTTATAGGGTTTAAGTTTATTGGCTATATTATAATAGTGGGGCAGATGTATATAGAGTTTTGCTGTGCAAAGTATGGTTCATGGCTAGCAGCATTAACATCACCTGGGAGCTGGTTAGAAATGCAAAATCTCAGGCCTCTTCAGACACACTGAATTAGAATTTATGTCTTAGCAAGGTCTTAGGTGACTTGTTTGCACATTAAATGTTGGGAACCATTGGATTTGATCCTCTTAAAGTTATTTATAGTCTTAAAATGTATATAATTATAAAACCCTGGTATAATCAGTAAGATTGAAAACATTATGAAGTTGCTTTAATTAGAAATGTGGAATTACACATAGATTTAAATGATTAAGAAGAAGAAAAGGGATCCAACCAGATATTAGGATAATGAGTGTGATACTTTCCCTTTTAACATGTAGGATTTGTAACAACATACCTAGTGTATTGAGCAAACTCCATGGACTAATGGAGTATTTTCATAAAGTGACTTTATTTTGTATTCTCATTGTCCTTTTATCTTTGTTTAGTGGAGTTAGTTTTCCATGACTCTGAAAAACAATTTGAAAGTTCCATGACTATCTAGTCAGGGACTTTATAGTCTATTCAGGTCATAAAATACATTTCAATTTAGAAAATAGAGCATTCAGGTCCTTCATTCAAGAGCATGCCTTATTTTCTATTCCACAAGTAGGTACAGCTCTTAGAGTGAGCAATCTGCCCTAGAGGACACATATATGGGCAGCTTCTTCCCTCTTTTTGGTTTACCTTCTTCCCCATTTGATAGCTACTGACTTTGGAGGGTGGAAGGAGTAGGAAGAGGTGATCTGGAAGGAGGACAGATAAGGAAAGTAGGAGAGTTTTTGTTTCACTGGTACTACCTTAGGCTGGTCTTGATCCTTCCCAGTTTGGCCAAACTTCTTTAGCTTCTCTGTTCTGAGGTCAGTTTGGGCCTTTAGGTGTCCCTCTTGGACAGAACCTCCCTATTTCATATGGCCTTGAAAACTTGGCCTTGACAAATCATAGGGACTTAAGCCATTTCTGACCCTGCAACCATTTCTCAATCTTGGAGCAGCCATCCAGCCACTCTACTTTTATATTTAATAAGAAAGCATGAACATGAATCCACTGGAGATGTTCCAGTTGTAGGAGTCACAAATTACATTATTCGAGAGATCTTGGGAAGCGCCTCTCTCCAGGCCTCAGAATGGTGGAACCCATGTCACGTCATAATTCTCTCCAAGGCATTCCTTTCTAAAATGGCTTTCTCCATCTCCATGCTTGACCCAAACCTCAAGCTAGGTGAGGAGAAAATAGCTATGAAACTGGTTTTCATACACTTTTCTTTGCAAATTTGTATCTTGATATGGTATCTGTTTGAGGAATATCAAATCTATTGAATCTTCAGAACTCATTTAAATACCCAATTAAAAAATAGAGGTGAAACTGGCCTCAGTTTTAAGAGAATCGTAACATATATATGGACTTAGTATGTCTGTTGCATAGAAGAGAAGACCATTTTCTAACAGAGTGCAGGATTTCCTTGACAAATCTGGTGCTCTGGTGGATCACTCAAGGGATGCCCATTGGTAGGAGGGGTGAGGACTCTCTTAAAGGAAAGGAGAAAACATGTAGGATGAGCTTGTGAATATAGAGTAGATATTTGGAAGAGAGTATGGATTTTGATTACATTGTCTGCCACATAAGTGTATTTCTAGCTCCAATTTTCTGAGACATCTGAATCCTTAGAGAATTCAGTAAATAAAACTAAAATAGCACTTTCACTGAAAGCCATAGCCCACTGTGGCCTAAACAACTCTATTTTCAGAATGTTTGCAACAGTGACCCAGAGAGGAACATACCATCTTCATAATTCTGCCATAGAAAAGAGCTCAGGAAAGGACCCAGGCAATAAAAATCTCTAAGTACTTAGGGAAAGAGTAGAGAGAGCAGATGTAGAGGCTCATGGAGCAGGTTAGTGCCTGTAGGTCCCAGGAAAGCAGTAATGTTCACACAGAGTGGTGTCCACAGAAGTATAGAGAGACTTTGTTTCTTCTTGGAGCACTGATGACTTGTATAGTATCATGACTACCACAGAAGTAGACTTGTCCATGAACCCACCAGACCCTCCCATGAACAAATGGAGGTACAGTGGAGCAGGGAGGAGCTGGAAGGGCTGAAGTTCTGTTGAAGCAGATAGGGATCGTGGCTTAATGGAATTTCAGCACAAGTGTTTGTATGATCTCATTTGTCACCCGCAGGATAACAAAGCCTAAGAAAACTTGGGTTTCATAAAGAGAATGTTCAGAATGCAAAGGTCCGTCTCCTCCATAAAATGGAGTAGTATTCTGAACATTGAGAAGCAACTTGCAAAAATAGGATTCGTTGTCATGAAAAACAGGGCCAGTCTTGCTGAGGAATCATAAAACCTCATGAAAGAGCAAGCCTGCAAATGTGCTCCTTTTTCTCTATATTTTCTCTCATTCTGAGGGGAGGAAACACTACAGCAATTATTTTAGACATAAACCACTGACCTATGGTTAGCAGAACATATAGAAGCTAACCTTAACCTTTTCATCCTCTAGAAACAGTAACATCTATTTCAATTGAATTCTGTTAAAAACACTAACCACTTTTCCTTGTACTGTGACATTCCTTTCTGTATCCGTCAATGCCATTTTTGAATCTTCATATTTTATTCTGCCAATTTGCAAAAGTTCTCCATCTTCTTTCATTCTTTCTATTTTCTTTCTCACTTCACTCACTTTTCAAAGTAATGAGGAAGGAATATTTATGACAAGAAAACACACACACACACACACACATCCCCAAATGCTTTTCCAAATAGCAAAAATGACTTGCTTTACCTTTTCCTTGGATAAGCATGTTATTTGAGCACTGTATTGCATGGAGACTCAATCTCATGCTTATTACTTTAGTGTGTTTAGTTTAATATTTCTTTATCTGAATCTATAGGCAGAAAGATAGGGAGGGTATGGTCAGAGATGCTTGGACTTTGGGCCAAAGAAGAGAGTCAGACTGCCACATGAAACAAGATTCAAAGCTGAGAGCAGGGCTCAGCTGCAAAGCATATGTTTGGAGAAGAAGAGTACTTCCCTTCTTTGTAGTAACATTACCTTTGATACATTCTTCATTTGGCAGTCTTCACTAATAAACCATATTTAAAGAAAGAAATCTTGTGAAAATTCTTGGTTTTCATCTTTCCGTGTTTTAAGTTTATCAGATTCAGCAGTGCCCTTTTCAGAACATTAAGGTTAGTGGTCTTTAACAAAGATTTTTAAGGCACATATGTGCTGATATTAAATCAGATGAAACAGAATTAAGTGTTTCTGGAGAATGGAGAGGTTGAGGTTAACTTCTGTCCATTTGACTAACCGTATGGTAGTGGAGCATGACAAAAATAAATGGAGCACAAGAGTCCAATCCTTAGTCAGACAACATGATTCTATTTCTTACCAAGGTGAAAGCAGAGACCAGTGACTGGCTACCATGCTGCATGATTGCATTATCTGGTACATTTGTGCTGCAGCTCTGAACTAAGGAGCTGGGTCATTCTCCTATTATGTTAGACAAAGTATGCAAGTCATTGAAGGCCTTCCAGGTAGCAACATCTGGGTGATACTTCACAGTACAAAAAGGGCCTCAAGGAACTCAGCCTCAAGTAGTTGCACAGCTGTTTCAGGTTGGAAAATATGGTGTTCTCCTTGTGAGGATGTCCTTGAAACATTTGTAGTTGCTGATTGCAAATTTCAGTTTTTCAAGAGTATTCATATAATGCTGCAAACATTTTGTGAGCAACATTTTAAGGGTTGCGTACTTCTCGGAGGGAGTACTTTTTGGGAACTGGTCATATAGCTCCCTGATATAAAATGTATGCTTTTGGAATGTAGGTTATGTGTTTCATCATTGCTCCATAGGCAAGAACAATCACAACATTTTCTAGTTTTTGATGTGAGAATAATTGAAAATGTCCTCTTCTACTTCTATTCTAATTTGGTAGTTCCTGATAGGTTTTTTTTAACCTAAAAAAAAGGTAAAATTAATTAAACAATTGACCTCATGATCGTTAAATTTAAAAAATGACACCAAAATATTCTATTGGTATATTCAGGAAACTTGGTGCTATCCCAGGATTGAGTCAAATGTGGATCTAGAGGTTAAACACCTATCTTATTAATAGGTCTTTGGAAAAGTAGCTACTTAAAAATGAAATAATTCATCTGGTGAATTAACTGAACCTTAAATTAGCCCCACAAGTGCTAGGTTTACGCTTTCTGTCCAAATTAATTACCTCAAAATGATAGCTTGGAATTGACCAACCATTAGTATTCAGACTTTCTTCTACTTGGCCAAGAGGGACAGAAACAAACAAACAAACAAACAAAAACAAAACAAAGCAGCCAAGTGCAGAATGAGAAAAGTGATTATTCTCAATATAACCACTACAAAACAAATTCTGAAGTCTCTAGGCACAGCAGTTCTGACCTGCCTTCCATTTCTCTACAGATCCATGTAAGTACACAGAGAGTATTTAGTGCTGTCATAAGAATTTTAAATGAGCTTGAGAGGCCATAAGTATACACCACCCTTGGCTGTGATGTTTGTGTAATAGGTTTTTCAGAGTTAAAATGAAAATCACATTTGTTTTTTGCTACTGTATTCATAATACATAGATATTGTATCATATAGAAACTTCGGGTGGTCAGAATATGGTAACAACAAATGCATAGTTTCAAAAAACACCAAGTAAATAATTTGTCAATAAATGAAAGAATACTGGTGTTAGTACTAAAACACTAGTCACACACAACTCAATCTAAGTAGGAAGATGAAGTTAAAAATTGGCAGGCGGCTGGATGTGAGGGCGATCTGGCTGCAACATGTGTCACCCCATTGATTGCCAGGGTTGATTCATCTGATCCGGCTGACTAGGCGAGTGTCCGCTTCCTACCTCACTGCTCCATGTGTCTCCCTCCTGAAGCTGCACACTTGGTTGAAGAGGACGACCATCCTGATAGAGGAGGACCGGTGTTCTGTCAAGGGTATACGAGTAGCTGCACTCCCCTGCTAGAACCTCCAAACAAGCTCTCAAAAAATTGGCAGGGGGCTCAGCCTCATGACTGGGTTCCAGGGCTAGGGAGAAACAAAAGCAGCAGGGCCGGGCTCTGGAGTCGGTGAGCTCTCCCTCTGAAGACTGATTCTGCTTCCTTTACCTTCAGCTTCCTCACCAGCCATTATCTGACTTCGTTCTTACGGTCAACCTATAATATAAGCACCCCAATTATTCAAAGTTTACAGGTTAGAAAAGTGAGGTCCAGAGAGGTTACATAGCTCACTCTGGGTAACATAGTATGATTGAGTGAGGATGGAGCAGGAGACAGACCCAGGCCAGCTGACCACGATGTCAATAACTAACAGCCCATTCAGCAGTGCCAGTAATCCTAATGATATGATGTTGAAATTCCAAGTCGTATCTCAACACAGAATGGCATCTGTTGTTATTAAGCTTACCAGTACAAGTTCAACTAAAATTCAACCCAGGTTCCTAATTATGCAGATTTGATTTTCAGAAAAGAAGTTCCTTAGTTAGAATTATAGTTTAAATTTTTAATATCACTTTTCTTGTATTTAATAACATTTTTCTGATTATTGAAGTGATAAAAATATATTAAAGAAATAAAATTTTCACATAATTCCTGTTGATTAGAGATAAATACTTTTAGTATTTTGTTGGATTGTCCTATTGTAAGTGTGTTAAATGTATGTGTAGGTGTCTGGGTGTATGCAGGCAAGATCATAGGAAACTTACTTAGTGGCAAAGCCAGGATCCAAACCCAGGTCTACCTGATGAAAATTTTTAGCATATAACTACATACACATCAAAAAACACATATCTGCATATGTAACATGTATAAATTATATTTTACTTCACTGCTATTGCTACAAATTTGTATTATAAATATAGTCTTCAAAGACCATTTTCACATTTACATTGTCTTATAGCCATAGTGGAAATTACACAGACTCTTTTTAATTGATCACACTGCTCATCTCAGATCTTTTATACCCATAGTCCCTAATTCTCAAATTTTTATTTTGATTTGTGATTTATTTTATGTATTAACCTTGATAAAAAGGTTAGAGCTTATATTCAAAGAGTTGTTTTCAGGAACAACTTTCAAGAATAACTTAAATGTTATATTTTCTGATCCTCTTGGATGTCTGAAATATTGGGTACCTACACACAGAAATGTAAATGCTAAATACATATTCTGTGTATTCTACTGGATCTCATCTCCTACCCTCTCATCTTTAATGCAAAATATCTCTTTACCATTTTCTTATCAATATATTAAGAGATTAAATCTGTCCTCTGCTTTTTTTAAAAAAAAAAAAATCCTTTTCTCTTATATCCAGTATGGCAAGGAAAGAAAACACTTTAAGTTTTAATTACAAAATCATGTCTTTCACATTGTACAAATTTTCTTAACCAAGATTATTTTCTCTTTCTGATTTAATACTGCATTTTATTTGATTTACTATTCTCTTGTGGGTATATGAGAACCCAAGTTAGAATTTAAGAAAAGAAATCCTTGTCCTTGCAATAAATCTATTTCAAAGGAAGATGCTTGTAATCATCTCAGCCTTGTCCCTTTCTTTAGAACTGTGATATAGTTTCAAAAGCGTGCTTGTTTCTTCTTGCTCATCCTTGCATAGGGCAGTCTATGTTTACTCAAGATTGACCTAAAATAAGTTTGGAGTTGAGATTGATGTGGGTCTCTGTCCAGTTCTTTTATTTTCAAGTGAAAAAGGGGAAAAAACACTAGATTTACCATAATTTTATTTGACTGGCTTTGGTATTCTGAGTCTGGGCGTAGTGGAAAGGAAGTTTGCCTCAGAGCACTGGGCCATCATTATAGGTAACTTTGCCTCTCATCCAAGGTAGCATTGCAGGTTCATTATGGCCACTGCTAAGGTGCCCAAGGGCACCCTGCCCAGAAGCTCTTTGTCCAGCAGGTGTCCTGTTGCATTGTGGAATTCATGTTTTTCCATTGTGTGGTGTTTGGTCTGCTCTTGCCTCTAGCCCTTTCCTCTCTGATTTAAGGGATGCCAGTCACATATTCCTGGGTCTCCTCTATCTACTTTCTAGTACTCTTGCACTATAGGATAAACAACTGTACTCAACTCAGTATCTTGGCCAGAAGTTCAGAAGTGTGGTACACACATTTAAAAATTAAATTATAAAATATGACTTGGGAGTCAGATAACCTGGGTCTACTTTTCTGGCTATGCGTCTTTTGGAAAATTATCTGATTTTTCCGATCCTCAGTTTACCAGTCTGTAAATTGGAGAAAATGACTTTCTCCTCTGCAGGGCTGCTGTGAGGCTTCTGTGACATTGACGTGAGTCCATGGAAAGATCTCCAGTCAGCAGCACAGTATGGTTTCCTAGTGAGCCGGATTCCTATGAGCATCCTTGTCAACACATTCCCACAACCTACCACTCCAATCAACATCCATCCTCTTCCTTACAGTTACTTTTGTGTTTTGTGTGATACTTTTTTATTTTGCACAGCTCTTAGTAAGCACTTAAACTTAGTTTGTTCTCAATAAATACTTAAATCTACTATGATGGACCCAAATTTGGGTGCCTTTGGGAATGTAGTGAATCATCTTCTGAAGTAGTTTCTCATATCCTGTTTTTAATTAGCTTTTTCCCCCATGGATGCACTCTAATGGGAAAAGAATAAAAGAAATAAGACCATGGGGAGTGAAAGCCTGGGGAGTGACTAAACTAAAGAGATGGACTAGGGAACACTCCGCGTATGAACACAACGTAAAGAGCAGGCTGTCTGGATGTCACCCCACGGCCTCTTCAGCACACGTGCCTCATTCTTTGTGAGATTAGTAGCAATGTTGTCCTGTCCTGAGAAGTCACATTAATCCCTGTCCAAAACAGCCTTGGAAATGGGAAGCCAGAGAAGGAAAAGGTGGATTTCATGAAAATGCTTCTGTCACTAAACACTTTCTGTTGCCTTTGTGCTGTATCCTGTCGGTACTCAACCATATGGTGTTAAAACACTCTCTAAAATGTGATTTTTAAAGCTACTTTGCAGTTATAATGGGTAATTGTGATCTGCTTCACAGTTAGAAACGAATGAAAGTGGCTCCTATGGTCTCACCAAACTTCAAAATGCATTAGAAGAACAGGAAGAAGGAAGGAAGGAAGGGGGATGGATGGATGGAAAGAAGGAAGGAAGCAAGGAAGGAGGCTGGTCTCTAATCCCATTTCTCTGTGAATCACAGTGGTTACCTCTAATAATCTGAGTCAGAAGGGAGCACTAAGGCAGTCGCTTCAAGTCATTATTAGTCCAGCAGACTCCTGAACTGTGCTTTTATAACTGTCCCTCTCCACAGCTCCTTATTTCACCTTTAAAGATGAGTCTCTGTGTCTAGACTTCAGGGCATCTTAACTTCCTTCTAACCACAAAACTCATCTGCTACCACAACTGGGGATTGAAGAGACTCCTTATGGTAAGCACTCCAGGCCTGTCAATTAGGTAGGAAATAGCCAGCATTAGCTGGAGCAGTTTGTGTTTGATTAACTGATGTTGTACATTAAGAAGAAAAAAAAAATAGAAAAAACTGCCCAAATTGGCTGGGTTATCTACATGCTTAAACATCCAGGGAGGTATTTCTCTATGTGTGCAGTAGTTATGGGGCTACCTACCCAGATCATTCCCATAGATGTCACAACAGTACCCTATATCTGTTAACTCCTCTCTGCTAGAAGTGGAGATATGATGATGCCAGAGGGTAGTGTTTCCAAAACACCCTGGCACAGTGCTGCTCATCCCAAGTCACACAGCTCATTGACCTCAGCTCTCTTTAAAATGAAGGGAATAGACCAGATGCCCTTCAAAGGCCTTTCTAGCTTTGACATTTTATGGATTGATGACGCAGATTTGCTGGAACACTAGTTTGCATACTACTTGCCATCTTTCTATGAGCAATACAAAGTTAGTACAAGTCACAGACATAACAATTGAGACCCTTTATGCTAACACTTTGGAGGGGGAAAAAAGACCCTTTATGCAAACACTTTGGAGGGGAATCTCAGACTAAGCCTACCCTCATGCAGAAGGAGGAGCTTTTACTCTCAGACCTGCATTTGGCTGTCACTCCAGGTTCTGCCTTTAATCAGCTAAGCAACAATGGCAAAGCTACTTAAAACTTTTAAACTGGTTTCCTCATTTGTAATGTGAGAGCCAGTTTGTTGTAAAGATTAGAATTCATGTATGATAGTGCCTGAAACATAGTAGGTTCTTGATCATTCATGGACAGAAGTCTGCTCTGTGACATTGGTCAATTCCCACCCCCTCTATTCTGTTTCTTCCCCTTTCGTGAGTAAAGCAAGAGACAGATGAGCTCAGAATCAGGCCTGGTCCCTAAATTCTCCGATCATTGCAGAGCCCTAAAAGACTGCTCCTACAAAATATATTCTGTTTATTTGACACATTTCAGTCTCATTTCCTCAATTTGGGTTCTCCTACAGTTTTACTTTCTGAAACAGTTTGTTCTGTGACAAAAGGTTTGCAAAAAATACAGGGATAATTGCTAAAGTTTCTCTCTTTTTGACAGTAATTCAATGCCTTTAACAAAATTTATAATCCTTTTGTACCTAAATGTTTATAAGTGTTGTTAAACCATAATGTAAAAGTATATAAACATTTTCACATGTTCTACCAGATCAAATATGGTACGTATGATAATAATTAGAACCACCAACCTAACATATTGTGAAAAATGCCACATATGCATTTAATTACAGTTTCTGATTTTCAAGCATGCATTCAGGGAAGGGAGGAAGTGGCTTTCTATTTAACTTCTTCACTGCTAACAGAACATGCATGTGTTTTGGCAAGTTTCCTAGGGAACATCTGTCTAAAAGGGAACACTGGGGAGTTAATCGACATCTATGGAGCTGGGCAACGGCTGTATGGCCCATGCTGTCTCCATTAAACTTCTTAACTGTGTCTCCCTTAAGCAGAGTCACAAAACATACTATTGATTCAGCTCTTTGAATAAAAAGCAAATCACAAGCAAAACTTAAACTGGTTTATTTACAGGATAGCTTTATGAAATTGGTAAACAATCGAGCCTCTTTTTCCAAAAGAATTGTTTGTAGAAGATGCCAATACTGGGGTGGGGAACAGAGTTATGAGGAGGGATTTGTAAATGGTTTGTGGGTATGTTTCCAACAGCTCATAGCAAAGGAATGAATGGAAAAACACTCCTTGGAATTGGGGGTGGGGAGAGAGAGGGCTATAAAGATGGCAAATGAAACAAACTAGCATTTTGACATTGCCTCAGTTCTGGGTGGAAGGAGCATGATGAAGAATTTGAAACATAGCCAAGAGCCCAACAATTTAGAGGAACTGGGTGGACAGACATAGTCATGGGTCCCTTAATGACAGGGATACATTCTGAGAAATGAGTCATTAGGCAATTTTGTCATTGTGTGAACAAACATCATAGAGTATGCTTACAAAAACTTAGATGGTAGAGCCTACTACTCACCTAGGTTATATAATATACATAGCCTGTTGCTTATAGGCTACAAACCTGTACAGCATGTTCAGCATGTTACTGTACCAAATACTGTAGGCAATTGTAACACAAGAGTAAATATTTTTGTGTTTCTAAACATATCTTAACATAGAAATGGTACAGTAAAAATATGGTACTACAATCTTATGAAACAATCCTTGTATATGCAGTTCATGTTGACTGACACATTGTTATGTAGCTGAAGATTGTAAATAGAATGGGATTAAGTCTTTCCTTTCTCAGCTAGGTCTGATAAGGAACTCACTAATCGTTTCCAGATGAAGAAAGACTTTACATGATACAATGAATTAATTGCTCCATGCTACTTGGAAAGTCAGCAGAGATGACAGAATTTGAACTGAATACCTTGCTCTAAATCCTGATACTAATTTTTTAAAACTGCAAGTAAAATATTTTCTTTTTTTAAAAATTAATTATACCACAACAAAGACACTGATGACTATGGGGACAGGCAAAGGGTTAGATAGAGGGCAGCCAGATAAAATACAGCACACCTTGTTAAATGTGAATTTCAGACAAATAAGAACTAATTTTTGTTTACCAAATCTGGCAATAGTAGTCAGACAGTAATCTAAAATAAAAGCCACAGGCAGAAACAGGTAAGCAAGGCTAAAACAGGACTGATAAGAAAGCAAAGCTGTAAAGAGAAATCACATATGTGGGTAAAATACAGGAAGATACCAATTCTAAAGAAAAATAAAGTGATGGGAGGAGTGGGAGAATGGTTGGCTTAAAAAAAAAAAAGTCAGGAATGAAACGATTTACAGAACCAGAAGAAGGAATTCAAAGCAGAACAGTGACTCAGAGAGGGCACATGTTAGGGGGACACGGCCAGAGCAGCTGGATGAGTTGTTAGGGGCTGTCATAGCAAAGCACCAGAACGAGTGGCTTACACAACAGAAACTGATTTCCTCAAAATTCTAGAGCAAGAATTCCAAGATCAAGGTGTTGGCGTGGTTGATTTCTTCTGAGGCCTCTCTCCTTGTCTTGTAGATGAACATCTTTCTCTCGTGTGTTCACATGGTTGTCCCTCTGTGCATGTCTATCTCCCAATCTCCTCTTCATAGAAGGACACCAGACATATTGGGTTAGGGCCCACTTATATGACCTCACTTTACCTTACTTAACTCTGGAAAGGCCCTATCTCCAAATGCGGTCACATTCTGAGGTACTAGGGGCTAGGACTTCAGCAAAGGAATTTTGTGGGGATGAAGTTCAGTTCATAACGTGATGTTATGCTTCCTGTTAAGGAGCCTAATTGAAATTACTTCAGTGAAGTTCCACAAGCAGTTTTAACTATAATATAGGTGATTTTTTTTTGGTGCCAGGGTAGGGAAAACGAAACTAATAGGGTATGATTGTTGTCCTCAAATGCACAATGTAGTTGGGGAGCCAGACACATACACTAGACTAGTGACATAGAGATGACAGGTCGAGGTAAAATCCTGGCCCATCCGCTTACTGGCTAAGTAAACTTGGACAGTTATCGTATTTGATAAAAAGGTGTAATCATATCTACTTGGTAGAGTAGCCTTGAGGATTAGTGATACTGGTCTTGTTAAGGAGAACTAAATATGACCTGAGAAGGACTCCATACTTCTATATTTGAGACCTTGTGGACAAACCATATCCTAACTTAATAGGTAGACAAGATTGGAAACTTAACTTAGGAGTATGCTCCTGTAATAACAGTTGAGTCTTGGCCAATCCCAGCAGCCATACTTCAACCACTCATACACTGCTGAGTGTTCAAACTGTGTTCAAATAAGACAAACGCTGAGCTATAACCAATCCAGCTGTTTCTGTACCTCACTGCCTATTTCTACACGTCATTTCCCCTTTTTTGCCTGTAAGTTTGTTCAGACCACGAGGCATCCCTGGAGTCTCTCTGAATCTGTTGTGATTCTGGGGGCTACCCTATTCGTGAATCATTCATTGCTCAATTAAACTCCCTTAAATTTAATTTGGCTGAAGTTTTTCTTTCAACAGTATCAAACCCAGTCCCTGATGCATAATGGAAGCTCTTACTATTAAGAAGTGTTCAGAAAACACATAGGGAGATGTTAGCTGTTACAACTAGGGGAATTTATACAATTTCCTTAAAAAGTTGTCATGAGAGCTGAGCCTGAAAACACTAGGACAATTTTGCCAGGTAGGAAACGGGGCTAGATCAAAACACAAATATGAAACAGCAAGAGGCATACACATATTTCAATATGCCTAGAGCAGTGCAGGGCTGATGTGAGCAGCAGGAAATAAGGCAAGAAAACAAAGTTGGTGCCACGTTATGAAGTGCCTTGAATATCATGCTAAAATATCTGAAGATTATGCTATAAGCAAAGTAAACACAGGTGTTTTGTGTAGTTGTGTTTGTTGTTTTGGTGTTGTTGGTTATTATTTATTTATTTTTTACAGCGAATTAACCGCTTTTCAAAGGTGGTAATTAGGAGTAGCTGGCTATACTGGAAATGAGAAGAAAGCTCATAAAAAGAGGCCAGGCGGCCGGGCGCGGTGGCTCATGCCTGTAATCCCAGCACTTAGGGAGGCCAAAGCAGGCGGATCACGAGGTCAAGAGATTGATACCATCCTGGCCAACATAGTGAAACCCCATCTCTATTAAAAATATAAAAATTAGCTGGGTGTGGTGGCGGGCACCTATAGTCCCAGCTACTCAGGAGGCCGAGGCAGGAGAATGGTGTGAACCCCAGAGGCAGAGGTTGCAGTGAGCTGAGGTCACGCCATAGTACTCCAGCCCGGCAACAGAGTGAGATGCAGTCTCAAAAAAAAGTAAATAAATAAAAATAAAGGCCAGGCATGGTGCCTCATGCCTGTAATCCCAGCAATTTGGGAGGCTGAGGATGATGAATCACTTGAGGTCAGGAGTTCAAGATCAACCTGGCCAACATGGTGAAACCCTGTCTCTACTAGAAGTACAAAAACTAGCCAGGCGTGATGGCACATGCCTGTAGTCCCAGCTACTTGGGAGGCTGAGACAGGAGAATCACTTGAACTGGGAGGCAGAGGTTGTAGTGTGCTGAGACTGTGCCACTGCACTACAGCCTAGGCTGAGACTCCATCTCAAAGAAAAAAAAAAAAGAAGAAGAAGAAGAAGAAGAAGAATAGCTGCTGTGCAGGGCAGATTCTGGCCAATTGCATATACTAGGACTGAATCTGTCCTTTACATATTATCAATGGAAAAAATGGTTGTTTCATTTTGCACAGTGACAAAAAGAAAATGAAGATCTGTCAGCTCTTGCCTCCCTTAACTCTTCCCACGTAGTATATAAAGACAATCAGGTCCCTCATATCTTCTAAAAACAAACGTTTCCTTTGACCTACCAATCTTTTCTTCGGCTACCCAAAGCCTGTTCTTTTCAGCAACAATTTTTTTAATTTTCTCAACTTGAGCTGTGTCAAAGCTGAAGATTCACTTTATTTTTTTGTTATTCCTATTAATATTGTAACTGTTGTTATAAATAGAAACAATTTGTTTTTATTGTCAAATGATAAATATTTATTACAGATGAATTAGAAAATATGATCAGAGAAGTAAAAGAAAAAATGCTAAGTAATTCTCTCCAAACCTCCACAGAGGATTCAGTTCTCTGCATGGGCACACACACATCTATTTTCACAATAGGGGATCAAACTGTATACTCTGTTTTATGATGTGCTTTTAAAAATAATCTTTTTATTAAAAAAATACATATAGAAAATTGCACAGCTAAGTGTTACCAACACCTACGAAGAAATAAAATATCCTCTGTTCCCCAGAAGCCTCCCTCTTCCCCATGGTAATCACTCCTTGATTCTAACACTATAGATTTGTTTTGTCTCTTTTTGAACTCTGTAAACAGCACATGTATTGTTCACACAGTATGCACTATTTTCCAACTGGTTTATTTCATTCCACATTATGTTTGTGAACTTCAGCCATGCTGTTGAATATAGCAGTGGTTTATTCATTTTTCATTGCTGTATAATAATTTACAGGATGAATCCACCACGATTTATTCTTCTGTTTCTGAACATTTTCATTGTTTTCTGTTTGGGGCTGTTGTAATTAGTGCTGCTGTGAGTGTTACTGTATACATATTTGGAGCATATTTGTAAGCATTTCTCTTAGGTGTATTCTTGGGAGTGAAATTGGGGTAGAGAGTCCGCAGATGGTTTCTAAAACTGATTATACTAATTGACAGTTCCTACAGCCTTATAGATGGGTCTAAATACTCCGTATACTCACCAATACAATCATCAGTCTTCTTAATTTCAGCCATTCTGATGGATGTGTAAGTGGTAGTCCATGTTGCATTTTTGTTTGCATTTCCTTGACTACGAATGAGATTGAGCATTTTTTCACATGTTTATTCACTTAATTGGATATCCCCTTTTGTGAAGTGCTTGCTTAAGTCTTCCCCATTTTTTTCTATTAAAGTATTTTTGATATGATTGTAGGTTTTCTTTATATATCCTGGATGCAAGTGCTTTATCAATTATATGTAATGTAGATATCTTCTCACATTCTATGGGTTGTTTTAAAAAAATTTTCATAATGGAATCTTAATGAATGGGTCTTTTTTAATTTTAATGAACTTCAGTTTATCAATTGTTTTCTTTATAGCTAGTGATCTGTAAGTCCTGTTTATAAAATCTTTACAAATGCCAAAGTGGCAAAGACATCCTCCTATGTTATCTTCTAGAAGTTTTATTGTTCTGCTTTTAACATTCATGTACACAGTCTCTAGAATTGGTTTATTTGTGTGATGAGGTAGGGGCCAAGTTCAATTTTGTATTTTCATTTTTACATCCAAGTGACCCAATACCATTTATTGAAAAATCCATCTATTCCTCACTCAGAAGTGTTCTCCGAATAGTGCCACTTTTGTCATAACTCCAATGGTCTCACAAGGGAGGTCTGCTTCCGCATTCCCACTTGCCTTTCTGCAAATCCAAATGTACATAAGCTACTTAAATTTAATTTTAAATTTAATAAAATTAGAAATTAGTTCTGTCACATTAGCCACATTTCAAGTGTTTAGTAGCTACACATAGCTAGTGGCCACCAAGGCAGTGCAGATACAGTGTTTCCATCATGCAGAAAGTTCTGTTGGACAACATTGCTCCAGATCATTACTGTCTAATTTCATAGCTCTTCACTATCTGAGGCAATCCCACTTTCATTTGTTTATTCCTTTTCTCCACTATTAAAATGTGAGTTCCATGAATGCAGGGACCTAGTTGGGTCATCATTGCATGTGCAATGTCCAGAACAGTTCCTGATACAGAATGTTTGTCAAGTAAGTGCATAAAACTTTGCTGTGTCCTGTGAAGCCTGGAGCGGCTTTCTGGACCCATTATATCAAATCTCAGCCAGCTTCCTGAAGATTCAGAGCAGAGAAGAGTACTTTGTCATTTTGGAGCCTTTGGAATGTGCCACATGCAACACTTACAATGGTGGTTGATAAGGACTTTTCTGGATGTGTATGATATTGTAAAAACTTCATTTGTTGAGTACTTACTTTATACTATACACTATGCCAAAATTTACATTTATAACTTATTTAATACTCATAACAACTCTGTGAAGTAGGTTCTGTTATTATCCTCAATATTTGAATGAGAAAACTAAGGAACAAAGAAGTTCAGGGACTTATTCAAGGACAGCCCACCAGACAATGGAGGCACCTATATTTGAATTCAGATGTCTGCTGCAGAGCCTGAGTTCTTAATGTTGGATGTTATTGCCTCTCAACATAACCATAACAGTCTTTGACTAATTTTTGTTTCTTTATTCCTCTATTTTAAAAGAAATAATATAATTGCTGCTCAGTGCCAGACTCTGTATATGTATTATGCTTTGCCACCTCTGTTCCCTCTTCAGAGTAAACACCATGTTTTGATTGATTTATAACCTCAGTGCTAATGGTGCAAATTGTTTAGATATCCCCACTGTCTTAGGTTGGGTTACCAAGTGGAAGAGCAAGAATTTGGATACATCAGGGAATATTCTTAAGAGAAAGACAGTGAGGGAGGGAGGATAGGTCAGGGGAAAGATTTACTTAAACCTGAATGTCATCTCAATTGGTGTCCAGCTTTAGGCCAATCCTACAGGGAGCTTTGGGAGCATGACTTGCCATTGTCGGGTACTGACCCTTTATACTCCCATGCTGCTCCATTACTGGAATTTGGGCTGCCCTGGGGTGTGTTTGTGTGTGTGTGTATGTGTGTGCATGTGTGTGTGTAACCTTCACGGAGAACACTTAATTCAGCCTAGGGAAATTCTCCAGAGAATGAGGTAACTATAGGCTATTAACCAGCAACATTCACAGAAGCTGTGGGGTAGATACACTAGTCAGGAAAAGGGGATCTTGCCAGACACTGACAGCATCCACTGTACTTATCCTCCATTAAAATGTTCTCACATTATTCATTCCTCAAGATTTGTGTGAAATAGGGTTCAACTTGTTCATGCAGTTGACTGGTTCTGTGTAGATTTCACAAACCATTTTTACAACCCTGATTATTGCTGCTGAATCTCTGCCTCAGGAATACATGTGTTGCATGCATTTAAAGACTTCCAAATGGAATGAGATCAGAATGAAATAAAAAAGGAACCCTACAAGCTATTTTAAATAACAACTAGTAAATAAAAACATCTGGTAGATGATTAAGATCTATATATTGAACCTCGATGAAGAATATGTGATGTACCTTTAAGGTGGAGCATACACAGTAACAGCTCTTTCAGTGACTTTTGGTGTCTAACGGGGAGCTCAGGAAATGTAGGCAGGAGGATGTGGAGTCATTTGGAGAACTCAGTGGGATGAGAGGGCATTGAGCATATCTCCCCCTGTTTTATTGATCTTTATACTGTGTTCTGTTTATGTTCTTTAGAAGAGTAGTTATGAAAACCCAGATATTACACTCATTGGCTGTGAATGTGACACTGACATCTGCTTGCCTTGGCTTGACGCCTCTGGTAGGAACCATCGGGAATGCTTTAGCCCATACCTTCTCTTTGGAAACAACATGAGAAAAAAGAAAGCTTCAAAGGCCCAAAACACCTGTGTAACCTCTTCTGTGCCATAGAATAGGCATGTAAGCTGATTCTGAAAATCAAGCCTTCTGCTCTCTGTCTCTCTTTGAAGATTCTGGAAAGGATCAGTCATACAAGGACCTGATGCCCTGTGAAGTTCTTATCTCCTGCCTGGTTCTGCTGAGACATCAGGAAAAATAAAATCTTTAGTGCCTCTAAATGCAAGAGCTAGGAGAAGCTAGCTCTCTCATCCTCACTGTAGTCTCACTTAAAAGGTCAAAGCAAATAAAATCTTTTGGTCCCATTTTAGTAATGAATATCTTAGAACAAGCTCTATGAAGCATTTATGACTTTATTCTCAGTTTTCCAAAATAGGATATAACTTGTTTCAATTGCTTAAAACACAGGGGCAAACCACATATGATGAATGCATTCTGTTTGAAATCAATTTCCTTCATCATTTTATTAGATCGAATGCTCTGAACTGGGAAGTATTATTTTCCCATTGTGCTTTTGCAAAACTGCCCACTCTTGGAGCTTTGTGGCTGTGAGCTCCTGATTAGTTCAATTGTTTTTTTCTTCTTCTGCTTTCCTGGCTACAAGGACTTAACACTTTACTCACCTTTGAGTAGCAGGGCAGCACCACAAGGAAGGTAGAATAAACAGGATGATTAAACAACCAGCATGCAGCAAGGGGGCAATATTTCAATAGCAAATATTGCTACCCATATACCTCAACAGAATGTGCTAAAGTAAACAAAATGATAGCATAATTATAGTAGTTCCAATTATGTTAATTAGACTGCATACACGCTTCATTGATAAGCAACTGTGCTGCAGAGAAATGCTGTTAAGCCTGGTACTTCAGCCTTTAGCAGCTTTGTGGCACATATGCTACTATATTCTTGGGTAACATTTAGCCTCTCACAATTATTTTCTTTCTTTTCTAATACTTTTGTTGAAAAATAAATAAATAAAAGGGTGTGCTACCCCACATTTTAGAGAAGTTAGAGATTCCCAATGAGATTCTATGCTAAGTTCCTCAGTGTTTTGGTCCCTTCTTCTGGAACCTCAAGTGAAAAATATTAACATGTCCCATTTGACTAATTAAAATCCAGCTTAAGAAAATGGATTTGCTTTCAGTTGCCTCCAAATCACATCCTTTGCTTTGATATCACCCATAAAAGAGAACCCCTGAGGGAAGAGGCCACCACAAGCTGTTGTTCACATAGCAGGTTGCATTTTGGGGGATCTAAAAATTGGGGGGGTTTCTGGGATTGTTGGTGTATTTTGTTATATTCATGGGACACCTGATTGTTTTAAAGAAAGATGTGAATTGCAAAGAAATAGAAATTGTAAAAAGACAAATCATGAAGAAAACTATAAATGCTCAGAAAGGGAAAATTACAATTGTAAGCTAATTAGACCATTTACATATTTAAAGTGATAATACAATTAAAATAATACAATTATTTAAGTATGGAAGAGTTAAAAAACATTCAAAAATAAAAAATAGCTTAAAGCCTAAGCTAACCAAGGAATTCAATAAGGAAAAAGAGTCGGTTACTTAGTCCAGATATCATCTAAAATACGTTGTCATAAAAATGTAGTAAATAATTGCTTCAAGATGAAAAAAAGAGCTGTGTTTTTTTTCCCCCAACAGACTGCTAGGAAATTAGCAGTCTAAATGAATTGCTTATAAAATCAGAGAATAAAATGCAAAATAATATAGTGTTATATAGTCATCGTGACATAGTAGAATTTTGCTTATTAAAAGGACGCCTTCGCTAGTGAAACTCCACCTTTGCACCTCTCCCCTCTCCCCCTGTCCCTTATTAGGAGTTCACTTCAGCAGTTGCCCACTTTCTCTTCATTTCTTATTCTCTACCTGTCTTTTTCTCATAAACTCTGCTCAAGCCTCTCAAATTTAAAATAATCTTTTATTTTCCATATTTCTCTCCTTCCCTCAATATTCACATTTTTCTCTTTGCCAGAGCTCTTAAAAGAAAGGGTGACAAGTACTCTCTGAATGTTTTCACTGTCACTATTAGTACTGAGAAAAATTGCAGTGGATTAGGTTTTAAACAAACCAGTAGTCCCTTTTCAAAGCAAGGCTAAATTCTCTTTGGGTTCTGCCTTTGTTATCAATGCAGTTAGGTTGACCTTTAGACCGGGTATGCCTAAAATAGGCTTTTTATACCTAGTATCTGCCATTTAAAAATTTCAGGCTCAGTTTTTCCAGTGTGCATGAGGTTTGTTTCCCATAACGTTGAATATTGAGCAAAAAGGAACACCAAGAAAAATAAAAAGATACTAAGGACATCTATAACAGACAAACGTGTAAAAATATCAAAGAACAAATGCCCTCTGGGGAAAGGTTAAAAAAAATGCTGAGCTGATTTCGTGTAGACAAGAAAAGCTAAGGGTTGGTAACTGACCATCTGTAATTATGTGAAAGATTATTAGGATAGAGTATGTTGCCAGCTGCTCTCCTCTCTGCTGAAAGTAGTAGGATGGGATTAAATTATAACCAGAGAGATTATGTTAGACATAAGGAAGAACACTGTAGCTTTAGGGGGATATTCTCTAAGATGGATTATCGAAGGACAGTGTAAAATCCTCAATATAGAATTGTGAAAAGTTTGAAAATGGAGCAGGCTCCTTCCTTTCTCTGTCTCAGATAGTTTCAGTCATTTTTTGTAGGTAGAATGGATATTTGCATTAAAAATTGTTTCTAGATGATTCTGCTTACAAATATATCTGGAGATACCATCAATGTGGACAAAATGAAAAGAGAATGCTTTAGTTTTGGATAAATATTTTATTTGCCCAGAGCACAGTTTCTCTTACTCTTTCTGGCCTCAGCCCGATAATTCCATACATATTTTTACTATTGGTTTAAGTACAAATGCCTCAAGGTAGAAAGATCGATTAAATGACCTCTTCAGATTCCTTCTAAGCTTTATTATTCTATTTTTTCAGCTTCCACAGTGAGATGAGAGCATGACAGAAAACCTGTGTTCTTTGTCCTATTTATCAAGGGACTATGAAGACACATGTTTAGACTCCCTCATTTGCTGTAGAAACACATGTGTAACACCCTCAGGATTATTGTGTCTTCTCAGAAATGCATGCCTTTGGAAGTAAGCCTGTGGGTGGGCTTCTCTCTTTTAGAGATATTATGAAAAGACATAGAAATTTCTACATTGCCCTTTGGGTTAGGTAGGCAAAAGGTGATATATGGCATAATACTAAAGCAGCACACGACAACTGGATGCCTCATACCCAAAATACTCAACAATAGAGAAATCACCAGAGAACTTGTAAATAAAAATGTTCTGTAGGTAATTCCCACAGAAGTCATATATTTGCTAATATTTGTGGATTTTCCTCACAAAAGTGCCTCTCACGTAATCATTAACGTCTCTATGCTTTCTTTAGATACGGATACAGTAGTCCAAATTTAAATGCCAGTTTCTAAAAGCCTTGGCAAGATAGAAAACACAGTCTATGGCAAGGATTCAGGCAAATCAAAATGCTTGCTCATGAGGGGCAAGGAATCAAAACAACTGCAGAAGGCACTGCTAGAACCTAAATTCAGTCAGCAGATATTTATTAGGGCCCTACTCCCTGCTGATTGCTGAAGATAAAACAATGAGAAAAACAAACTTGGTGCTTGCCCTCCTGAACTTTAGAGCCTATAGAAGGGTGCACATTCTAATGTAAATTTTATGCAAATAACATTTAATATTGTGATAAATAAGAAAAAACTGGGTTCTGTAAAAGTTTTAAATATATATAAAAAAGGCTTCCTTGGGAAAGAGAGCTTTATCTGAGATTTGAAGGATGTCTAGATGTTTGAAAACTAATATTTTAGAAGATGGGGTATAGATGGAGGGCACAAAAATATTTCATACAGAGAATATAGCTTGTGCAAAGGCCCTGAGGTGGGAGGAACATGAGGAAATGAAAGAAAGATCATGGCTGGGCGCAGTGGCTCACGCCTGTAATCCCAGCACTTTGGAGGCTGAGGTGGGCAGATCATGAGGTCAGGAGGTCGAGACCATCCTGGCTAACATGGTGAAATCCAGTCTCTACTAAAAATCCAAAAAAAAAAAAAAAAAAAATTAGCTGGGCATAGTGGCAGGCGCCTGTAGTCCCAGCTACTTGGGAGGCTGAGGCAGGAGAATGGCGTGAACCCGGGAGGCGGAGCTTGCAGTGAGCCAAGATCACGCCACTGCACTCCAGCCTGGGCGACAGAGCAAGACTCTGTCTCAAAAAAACAAAAAAAAAAAAAAAAAAAAAAACAAAAAAGAAAGAAAGATCACGACGTAAGAAGAGTAATGAGATGAGCTGGAGAAGTAGGCTGCGGTTATACAGAGTTTATATGACTGATAGATGCAGGGTCTATGGGTTCCATTTGTGTCCCAGCAAATACAGGGAAGCTACTGAAGAGCGCTTTGAAAGGGAGCAAGATAATGAAGCCTGTACTTTTAAAATATCACCTTTCAGTATGAAGAATGGATTTTCATGGGGCAAGATTGGCTGCTGGAAAATCAGTGAAAAGTGTACTACAATAACACAATAACTAAAGATGGTGAAGGTTTGACTAGAATTCTGGTAGTGGAAATGGACAGAAGTAAAAAAGTTCAAAAAGCTGTTATAAGGTAAATATTTAGGAAGTAAATAAGAGGTATTCAGAAGCATTTTATTTTGGATTGTAAATGGGGTATACTAAAGGAAATTACCAAAACTGACTTCCAGGGACTATCTAGTATCTCATAGAACAATAAAAAGAGAACCATGCTTTACATCAGAGCTTAGCAAATTTTTTCTATAAACATCCACATAGTAAATATTTTAAGATTTAAGGGGGCATACAGCCTCTGTCACAACTACTCAACTTTTCTGGGATAGCAAGAAAAATTGTCTGTGTAAGCAGCCACAGGCAAATGTAAATGAATAGGCTTGGCTGTGTTCCAATAAAACTTTATTGACAAAAGCAGGCAGTGGGCCAGATTTGGCCCCGGGGCATACTTTGCCCATTCGTTTTAGATGATGAACACTGTGATTACACAGGCTGTTGTTTACACTGATGGCACTAAATCATGCAAAAAAAAAAATTTAAATTTTGTTTAGTGTTTTCTGCTGAATGAAGGCCATGAATGTTTGAAATACTTTGAAAAATCTGGAGAAAATTACTGAAGTGAATTTTACTACTTAAAGCCTTACCTGAATTTTTCAGACAACAAAGCAAATATTGAATGCTTTATTCCCTTATAACACAAGATGAAAATGGGGTTTTAATATTAATATTGTTAGCTAAGCTTCAAAAAGGTCAGCTTCAAGGCAGTTGGAGTTACATTTATTTCATTGCAAAGAACTGAGGCAGCAACAAATACTGGCATCATGATATCTCACTGTAAGTCACTGTAATATCACCTTGCTAGTGAATGACATTTTTTCTCAGTTGTTATAATTGTAGAAAGAAAAAAATATTACCTCAAAGAATTTGTGATAATCTCTCTAAATTATTTACTCTTGGCAATGAACGTTTATGTAGATTTCAAGAACATAAACAAGAACAAATACCATTATGAGAACACCATGAAGACTGACTCAAATGTTCTTTCATTGAAAACAATTTCTTTTTAAAACAATTCTACAGAATAAATATGGAAAAATTATTAAGTTCAAAAAGTTGTTTGGAAAATTCCTACTTCTATGGAAATTCCTTAAAACCCTCAGTGCATAAAGTCAACTGGGCATATTTAACCATATGTGTCCAGATTTCCAGATAGTCAACCAAACTTTTCTGATACCTACATCATAGAATCTCAGAAAGCTTGAAAAATCAGGGAGTTAAGTTCCATGACAATATAATTTTGTTTCTTACAAAGATATTTTCTAGATACTACATGAATTTTCCTTTACTTAATATCTATCTTGATTATCTACACACACTTTTAAGATTCTTAAATTCTAGCAAGCTGTATTTTGGAAAATAGATAAAACAGATAAATTAGCTATTTTGCAAAAGATTTCTTTGTTTCATGAGCTGAGAAGCCCAGATTTTTTAAAAAATAAGTTTCTTTTAAAATCATAATTATTTGAAACATTACACTCAGAATCAATGAGTTCTCATAGCAGCTTATCTCCTGGAGAGCAAGCATGGAAACATTCTTATCTGAGGTAGCTGACCTAACAGGTGTCTTCCTTTTCTATACAATTTTATGAAGCTATGAAATCTTCATTAAGTTGTAGGTCATAGGCATCTCTCCTGGAACCAGCTGTGCCAAATAAGCAGAAGGATTTTTTGATATTCCAGTGCTCCATAGTAAAATGAGAACCTAAGAACAAAAACCAAAAAACAAAAAGAAAACACCCAGATGTTGTTTGAAACTGTTAAGCAGGCTAATGTGCTTTCCCTATTAAGTCATTATTAAAATGCTATTACACTTTTCACCTGTAGCTATTTGAAGGCAGATCTAATGCTTAACTCCCAATTTTTTATCTCTTTTGCACTAGCTAAAAGAAGAATCAGTACTAGTTATAGATCACTTAGCTTTTTGTTTATTTATTCAATGGAAATGTTAATGCTTTCTATGTTCACATTACTAGAATATGTATACAGGGAGAGGAAATTTAAAAAATGTAAGACACAGGCCAGGAGCGGTGGCTTGTGCCTACAGTCCCAGCACTTTGGGAGGCCAAGGCCAGTGGATTACGAGGTCAGGAGATCCAGAACATCCTGGCCAACATGTTGAAACCCCATCTCTACTAAAAATACAAAAAATTAGCCAGGTGTGGTGGCACGCGCCTATAATCCCAGCTACTCGGGAGGCTGAGGCAGGAGAATCACTTGAACCCAGGAAGTGGAGGTTGCAGTGAGCTGAAATCACACCACTTTCCACTCCAGCCTGGGCGACAAGAGTGAAACTCCATCTGAAAAAAAAAAAAAAAAAAAAAAAAGACACAGACTCTGCTCTTGCAGAAATTAACCACAGAAATGGAATATAAATTTAGAGGGAATTAATGATAAGTGGAAGTTCATGGTAGACAAAAAATAACCATTCAAAGAAGAAACTGCTTTGGGCTTGACATGGAATGCTTCATAGAAGATGGAAACTTGTGCACCTTTAATAAGGATGGATAAGATTAGAAAATATAGTCAAAGTCGCAGGCAGTTTATGTAGGATGCATTTTATAAGCCAATGCTTGGAGTCTGAAATAAGCATGGTAGGCTTAGGGGATGGTAAAGTGACCATCCTGAACAGGGCAGGATTTGCAGATCAGTGAATAGAGTTAAATAGGTTCAATGATTTATCAGCAGAGGAATTTCCACTTATTACCATGGTAGCATCAAAGAATTAAGTAATTTCCAGGAGAAGTCAGTAAAATAGAAAAAAAAAAAAAGAATGGCTAGGAAAAAAATCAAAACAAAATAGTGCCACAAAATCTTCGAGAGAGAAGAATCTTAAAAGTAGGAAGGGATCAATAGTGTTGAACATCAATTGGAGAATAACAAATTGACACAGGTTTTGAAGATTAATCAGTCAATGGGGCAGTAGGGAGAGTGGTCTCAGTAGACTGCTGGGGGCACAAACCAGAATGAATTAAGTTTAGGACAGATGTGTGCCGAGTGAATTGAAAATATACGTGTGAGTCTGGAAGCTGTAGTGTCTACATAAAGATGGTTGACTTGCGCATGTTTTACTTACACTAGCATTCTCACTGAAATGACAGGAAATATATTTACAAGTAGAATTTATGGTGGTGCTAAAAAAATAAGTATACTCAAACTTTTGTCTTATTTGGGATGAAAGTTATAGGGGTTAATACATTATCAATGTTGTGTGAATATGTTTGTTAAAATGTTAGTAGTCATTTCACTGCAAATCCATATCTGCATCTATACATTTATATCTATTGATATAGATTATTGAGTGCCATTAGCAGACAAAATAAATTTGAGTTATATGAGGAAAGTAGATGGAATTACATATGCTCAGCAGAATAAAACAATAACACAAATCACAGAAAATTCTACTGAGTAGAACCCATTTGTCCCAAGAAAACTTCTTAGCAACTTAAATCTCAGGAGCAGGACTGTGCCAAGGATTCACTCAAGGGAGAGAACTACTTGGGAGACAGTGATACAGCTTCAGAGAAAATACAACCCAGAAAATTACACTCACCAATGTATTCTTTCACCTATCATTTCACAGGAAACGAAGATCACCAGACATTCAAGAAACACAAATAAAATAAAAAAGAATGCAAAAGATGAACAATTGGGGGAAACAGAGATATACAGAAAAGAGAATAAAGCTTAAATTATTTTTAATAATTTCAGAGTGATTAAAAAAGACTCTGAATCTACAAAAGAAAACCAACGAGATGCAATAAAATAACAATAAAAAATAAAGGATTCTTGGAAATAAAGCATGTTAGGCAAAATTAAAAAAAAAATAGAAGGGCTGAGTAAGTGAAAGAATATTACCAAAGAATGTAAACTCAAAAGTAAAAGAAAGAAAAAATAAAAACATTTCAGAGCTATGGAGAAGAGTTCCACGGTATCTAATATTCATATACTAGGAGAGAAGAGGAATGAGAAAATAAATAATCAAAAGATAGTTTTTAGAAGAATGACCTGAGAAAGATTCAGTTTTCACATTGAAACTCATGCTGGATATCTAGTAAAATGAAATACAAGCAAATACATTCATTCACTCATCCTTTATCAAAGATTTCATGTAATATTTACTATATGCCTGGCTCCATTCTAGGGATTAGGGACTGCCATGAACAGGACAGACCAAATTCTCCCTCTATGGATCTTACATTGTAAAGATCAGAGATAAAATATATTGATTAACAAATAAAAGTTAAAAAGAAATAAATTCTCTGAAGAAAGAAGTATAGGTAATAATAAATAATGACCATGTGGAGCTACTTTATACTGGGATATCAGTGAAGGTACCTCTGAAGAACTGGCATTTGCTGTGAGAGCTGAATGGCAGGCAAATGCTAGCCATGAAAAGATCTGGGAGAAGAACATGCCAAGCAGAGGGAACATCAGGTGAAATTTCCAAAAGCCACAGCTTAAAAATATATACATAGGAAACATCAACCATCCTGGAGTGAAAATGACTCTGGAATCAGAACTCTCATCTGTAAAACTACATGTCAGAAAAATAAGAAAATAATTTTAAGCCTAGGATGTTATTAAAAGTCAAACTACCATTCAAATACTTTTTAGACATGCAAGGACACAGAGTTTATTCTGAGAGGAAAAAACCTGTAATAAATATTTCAGCAGAATGAGAAAAGAACACAAAGAAATGGATAACATGAGATGGATTAATACAAATAAATCAATAAAATACATGGTTACATCTACACACTTATTGATAATAGAACTGTGAGAATTAACTCAATTGTTGCGTGTTCTGATCATAGCTGCAGAAAAACCACCCCAAACTTAGTTATGTAAAATTATCACTTATTTTTATTATCTATAAAAGTTATGGAATTGACTCAGCTCAACTAGATCGTTCTCATTTGGGGTTGCTAATGTGATTGCAGTCAAGTGATGGCTAGAGGTAGAGTCATCTCCATGGCTTCCTCACTCATCTTTGAGAGTTGATACTGCCTAAAAAATTGGGACTGTTGACTGGAACACCTCATATAGCCTCTCTATGTGGCCTGGCCTTCCTTTCAGGACGGCAACTAGGTTCCAAGAGCAACTATCCCAAGAAAGAGAAAACCAGGTGAAAGCTGTATCTCTTTTGTGATTTGGCCTCAGAAGTCATACAGCATAGCTTCCACCAGCTCCTATTCACCAGAAGCAAGTCGCTATAGACCAGGCCAAATTTAAGAGGGAAGGAATTAGACTGACATATTTTAAAACCACTACACAAAGAAAGGATACATAAAAAATAGTGCCACAATGTAACAAAAAAATTAACAATCTGGTGGTGAGCAACAAGAAAGAAGTACAAACATACTCAAACCCTTGTCTTATTTGGGAGGGAGTGTCAAAAGGGTTAATGAATTATCAATGTTGATGGAAAACATCAACATAAGTTCAAATATTTTTGTTAAAATGGCAATGGTCCTTACACTATGTGTCTAATTCTATCTATATCTGCATAACTTTCTCCAGTGAAATGCTTATTTCACTAAACAATTTATCTTGAAGATTCTCTCCTTATCATTTAATTACACCTCTATTTACAGGCAAAGATGTCCATCACCTTCAATACTCATGCCATTAGGCTATATCCTCATTATTGACCTCCTGGACACTGTCAGTCTTCTGACTCAGAATCTTCCTCCTTTACTATGGTAATCTATGAAAAGTCAGTTTCTTTTAATAACCTACCCTTTAAACTTGCCTTCAAATCCCTGAACCTTTCTTATCAAGTGATCCTCATCTCCAATCCACTGAAATTCACCTATAACCATTACCAAATTCTCAATTCAGTTATCATTAAGAATTACTCCACCTCACTTTCTGACGGTAACCCTTACCCTCAAACTCCTACTACATCACTCTTCCATCTCATAGAGACATCATTTTTTTACTGTCTTCCAGCTTATTATCCCTGTTGCTCATCACTTTCCTTCTGTACCCTGAACTAAAATGTTTATCATCTTCATTATCTTGCAGATATGCTAAATTTCCTTACATCTTTAGCTTCTCAAAACAACACAAAATCGATATTGTCAAACTCTGCCTTCTCTTCTATACCAAGAAAAAAAACAATAACACTATGAATTGGCATGACAAAAAAATCAGTCTCTGTTGTCAGCTAGGTACTCAGAACTGCCAATAAATGATTTTTATATATTCTTAGAAATATATCATTCCAACATTTTTATTGCCCTTATCAAGCATCAACAAGTTTTTACTGCTCTTCTCAAGCATCTGACACCATTCCAGCTCCTTCATTCTCAGTGAATAAGTTTATCTATTACATGACAAAAATCAAGGTCATTAAGAGAAAGTTCTTCAAATCTCCCTCAATTTGCCAATTCCCCTATATACAAATCTGCCTACCTTGCATCCATCAAAAAATCTTTTCCTTCATCTTTAAAAGATGAAGCCATCCTGCTCATACTACTTGTGTCTTTGAGCTCTTTGTTTGTGTTTCATGAAAACAAATTGTCTTTCATTCATCTCTATGCTAGTTCCTCTCCTTTCAGCCAATAAACATTCTCTAGTCTTTCATATTAACAACAACAACAAAAAAACAAAACTCCAAACGTCACATTCTCTTCAAGTTACCATTCAATTGTTTCTCTCCCAGACTACATAGAATAGTAAGCTGGATGGTCACCTCAACATAACCTCTTCTTTGGAGTTTAATGACTACATCTGTACATCTGTATTCCATTCTATTGAAGGTATTCTTATTAAAATCATCAATGACCTCATCATTGCAATCTAAGTAGTGTTTGTCTAGTGATATCGCTGATTTTAGTTACATTTTATTCTATTGGTCACTTTATTTGTTGACACTAGACTGTCTAGTTTCTTCCATTTTTTTCTCTATCCCTTTTGAAATGAGCTACCTATATTTTTGGTCAATTTGTATTTTAGATTCAGGGGGTATATGTGCAATATACCTAGGTATATTGTATAATGATGAGTTGTAGGGTACAATTGATCCTGTCATGAAGGTAGTAAGCATAGTACCCAATAGTTAGTTTTCAACCCTTGCCTTCTCCCTCCTGCCACAGTAGCCCCCAGTGTCTATTGTTGCCACCTTTATGTCCATGCTTAGCTGATGTTTAGCTCTCTTATAAGTGAAAGCATGCAGTATTTGGTTTTCTTTTCCTGCTTAGTTTGTTTTGGATAACGGCCTCCAGCTATATCCATGTTGCTGTAAAAGTTGTGATTTTGCTTTTTCTGGCTGTGTAGTATTCCATGCCACCCACATATTGAATGCTGATGTTCACCAAAGTTCTGAAGTGTCCCGAAGTTATTCTCATGCTTTATTCTTTTTCCAGGTGATCTCACTCACTTCCAAAATTTAAACTTAGACCCATGCACTAACCATTTCCCAAATTTAATTCTCCTTTCTGAATCTCTGGGTTTCAGAGTCACATAGACTGCCTGTAATACAACAGCTTAGTATTTTCAGTCAAAAACTAAACTCATCTTATTCTGTCCTTCAAATCCAGTTTATCCTTCTAAATTATCTCTCAATTAATGGCAAACATCATTTAGCTGGTCAGTCTCCAAATTAAAAATGTAAGAGTCATCCTTGAACTCTCTTTCTCCCTTCTGTAACCATTCAACCATTAAATCTGGCCTATTAGATCTCCTCTATATTTCAGAAACTTATCCTGTCCTCTCCATTCTAATTAGACTAATTCAGACATTTCACATGTCTCCCTGAACTTCTGGAACAGCCTTCAAAGTTGTTTCTCAGCCTCCAGTTTTGAATTCCATCTTTCTTTACCTGCTGTATTGGAAAATAATAAACTATCACTTAGAAGGACATAATGGAAGTGAATATTTTCAGAGGAAACCTGGGTTTTTGTTCAAGTGGGGCTATTGAGATACGATGCAACTCAGGGTTTAAAAACACAGGACCTAATATCAAACAGCCTAATTAGTTCAGGCTCATGCTGCAATATCTACCAGATTTGTGGTCTTAGGAAAATTACTTAGCCTCACTCCCTCAGGTTCCTCGCCTTAAAATTGGAGACAGTTACATTACCCAGCTGACGTGATGATTGAGTGTGATACCTGTAAAATACTTACACTATGTCAGATACCCAGTGAAGACTGAGTAAGTACTGTGGTGGTAGTAGTGGTGAGAGGGGTTTCTAATTTCAGAGGAGATTTTTCAGAAAATGTTGAGATAAAACAGTGGACATAGGTTAAGAAGTCAGAAGACTGGTATAGACTTCCTTGTCTCACATTTTCCCTATCACCTGGGGATTTTTTTATTTCCATCTCTAAAAGTTCTGAAACTGACATGCTTGGCATTTCATATCAGAGGGGAAAAGAGAGATCAATTATTTCAAAATTGGTTTGGGGTTCAGCAGCTAGCCATTGGATTAAAATGAAGTCTTACCCCAAAATAGATTCTAGATGGAGAAAAGATTTAACCGCAAAAAATAGTTAAGACCATAAAAGCATTTGAAGAACACATGGAAGGATTTATTTTTCATCTCTGATTTGAGACAGGCTTACCAAAAAAAAAAAAAGACAAAAAGCAAAAGTCATAAAAAAATTGATAAATGTGACCAAATACAATATTTTAAATTCTGCATGGTAAAAATACCTAAACAAAGTCAAAAGACAGATGATAAACTGAGAAAATATTTACAGCACATATGGCAAAAGACTAATTTTCCTGTACTAAAATTACATTAATTAAATATACTTAAAAGTCTTAAAATATATTAACTTTTTTAAAAAGCAAGGGCAAAACAGTGTATTTGTGATACTTCCATTTATGTAAAAAGAAAAAGAGGGAATGTTTACAAATATTTGCACATGCACTGAATATCTAAAGGGATGCACAAGAAACTAGCAAAAGGGGTGCTTCTAGGAAAAGAAACTCAAGGCTGATTTTTACTGTATGTCTTTTTTACCGTGAATGTTTTAACATATGTAAACACTATTTTATGATCACAAAACTGAAGCTCTTTTTAGAAACCTTCCATGAAACTCTGAACAGGGTAAAAAAGAAAGGAAAGGAGGAAGAAAGTGAAGGAAAGAAGCAAGAGGAGAGAAAGGAAGGGAGAGAGAAAGGGAGAAACAAGAAAATCTTTCTCTGATCTCTGTTTCCTTATAGTAATTAAGTCACGCTTTTTATCATTTATTATTTAAAAAAATTTCATCTCCTCTACTAGAACATAAGATTTTTAGAACAAAAAAAAAAAAAACCCCAGTCTTCCTGGTGTCTTGTACTGTACCAAGCATTTAATAGATGTATAAAATTAATAAACAAGTGAATGATTATCCCATGGTCTATTTTATATGTGGTCTTTTTGCTTTGCAAAATTTGCCTCCTGTTACTTCCTGTGCTTCTTGGGTGTTACACAGGTTTTTCAGCATTTTGGAAAGTACAAAATGAATATTGCATGATAGCTAACATTTTCTTTCCAAAGGAGTTTTATACCCCTGGTATTTGAGTCAGAAAAGTCCTGGAGTCCTGTCATCTTGAATAAATTCTCCACTTTCTGAGAAACACCACCACTAAAGAGTGTAACATCTATAGATGTGTATATTCTTCAAGAAGTTTCCACTATATGAAAGTGGGTAACTTTGCACCAAAATCATTATATAATTGTAGAAAGCTTACTGGAAATGATTGTATGTAATTTAGAGCTTTATACTGAACACTATTTAGGCATAACTGATTGACTGAATAATTCTTGGCTACCTTACCAAATTTCTTCTGCTCAGTGCTAAATGTTAAATCATATCTCTAAAATATGGTTCTAGTAATGAGAGTCCATTAACACTCCTGAGTGGTATTACACGTAATAAAATTGCAAGCATATGAGACTGAAGACAACCTCAAGAAAGAATGGTGTGAAACTGAAATGGGGTCCAGTTTGTTACCAGCAGGGCCAACGTCTACCTAACCCCATTCACAGGATGGGGTCTGATCATTGTGCAACTAAGAAATCTGATTCATTAGGTCCTTGACTCCACATCTGAGAACAGCCTAATTAGTTTACTCCCCAGTCTCTTCAATTTCTCCAGGTGTTTTTTGTTCAAAGATCTATCTTCAAGCTAACTCTGGCCTTTTTGCCAGGAAATTGTGCACAGAATTCATCCAAGAAGACAAAGGCCTTGTCACTAAATTATTGAAGTGGCAATAAGTAACATGTTTAGTCAGAAAATTGGGCCAGAGCTCAGGGTTAGAACATCGTAAGACTTTTACAATAATGTACGTTATGTATCACATTTGTACAATGATGTATTATTGTGTATCTATGATGTAAAATTGTATTTTAGATGAAGTGTTGCCTGTGTCTGCACACACACACAGGTGTTCATCTTCAGTTCTTAAATCTGTTTCTGAATTATGCTCCCTATGAAAGAGAAAGGGGGCACAGTTCAGACCAGGGTCCTACCTATATTTTGAATCTGCAAGAGTCTGCCTTCTGAAAATTCCAAATAAGTGCCTTTCTTCCATCTTGGAATCCTGTGTGTGTTCCCCTGCCTCAATGTATCCATGTGTGTGAGAGAGTATCAGTCCAAGAGGAAGCACAGATTGGGAAGAAGCAGGCCAGACATTCCGTGGTCATGGTGAAAGGCAGGTGTAGGCAGAAGCACGTGGAGGGCAGTGATCAACTACCCCTATTTTCCTGGCAATAAGGGGTTTCTAGGAATGCAGAACTTTTAGTTGTTAAAACCAGGATGGTCCTCGGAAAGCTGAGATGGATGGTCACCCCAAGTAGGTTACTTGTCATGAAAATAATCTCTTCATCCTTTTTCCTGGCCTGGCTTATATAGCTCTAATTGGAGATTCTGACACAGTTGCTCTATCTGTCATTGTTGGAGGTCTTCTCAACAACTGGGGCTATTGTATTCTCACATGAGTCACAGAGAAAACTTCCTGGCATGGTCTAATGTAGAAAAAAAAAAAAAAACAGGAAAGAATGCCAAAATCCTCTAGCACCTTTTGCAGAAGCATTTCTTCTACCTGATTTTCTAGTGGAACATGTCTAGAATCTCCAGCTCTTTTCCTCTTCTATTCCAGAACTCACCATACACCCAAGGGCAGAGAATATCTAGTATTGTATCCACAGCTCTGCAGTCTCAAATTATATGCTTGTATTAACTCTGAGCGTTTCATGATGAGTGCATTCTAGATTCATAAGTTTGTTTGTATATTCTGATCATAGTTTATTCAATATATCTTTGGAAACATTTATTGGTTTGAATGTGTAACTGTTTCAAATGATCTTCACATCTTGGGAAAACTTGAAAGACTATGGAATTAGGAGTACTTGGCATTTAACTACACATTAGCATCATATAATTATATGATCAGATGTGTACCATCAGCAGAATTTTGAAAATGAGAGAATTCTGTTTGACATGGGAGAATTTGACTAATATATTTTATAATTTTATAATACAAAATACACTATGAAACTAGAAAACACAAAAAATAAAGATAAATCCATTACCTAGAAAACTTTCTGTGCTTTGCTGAGAATACTCAGAGCTAGCATTTGTTGAACATTTGCCACTTGCCAGACATGGGCTAACAACTTTACTGGGGTTATCTCATTTAATCCTCATAGCAACCTTCTGAAACAAGCACTATCACCCTCATTTTACAAATGAGGAAACTGAACTCAGAAAAGTTAAGCCATGTGCTTTACTCGTAAAGTGAGAATTTCTACAGAGCGCCTCTGTTTCCCAATTGCATGCCCTTAGCTGCTCTACTGCAATGCTACCCTTCTCAGCTAATGCCTACCATTCATTCAACAAGGATTTATGGATCCTAAGTGTAAGGTCTATGCAAAGCAGAGAAAAAGTAGCAAGGAACAAGACAGACTTGCTTTCTGCCTTTTTAATGCTTAAGCTTAGTACATGTAGTTTCTACGTTTGTATGTGATGCATCCTTAAAATGTTTTTAAAAGTCAGACCCAAATTTTGGAAGGGAGCTTTCTTCCCAGAGACATAAAAATATTAAACAGTTTAATCTTTTCTTCTGAAGACAATATGGAAAAGCCCTTCACAATATATGCTGTAATTAGCTTAATCTTAATGAGTATCTGATTGAAAGTAAATTTGATTTCCTTGACCTTTGAACCAGAATATTTTATAGAATTATTCCCTTTTAGGTGAATGGAGGACTTTGCTGACTTAACTGCAAACCTAAGCAGTAGGAAAAAAAATGCATATTGCTTTTAAATTGGGGGACTCAATACCCTCCCACCATGAATTTTACTTTGTTAAATATAGGTTAGTACACAATACAATTCATCTTGTTTTCCCCTAAGTCTTCACTACCTTAAAATGACCATAGTGTGCCCGGTTAAGTGTAAATATTAATGGAGTCTTTCTCATACAATTTATATAGCCTTCACCCAATATCATAATTAAATGTTGATTTGTATACTCACAGTTCTTTCTTCAATCTTCAAAAATTATACAAGGATAAGCAACAATAAAATACTTAAATAAATACTTCATGGAAAACAAATAAATCATAGTGATCTTAAAGGGCTAATGCAATAAACTAATCTGATCAAACCGTCAGTCTTGTAAAATCAATCACATTTGTCTCCCAACAGAAAGACACAGAAAAAAGTTTATAAATGAAATATGTTTTCCATAGGGACTCAACTACAGATTGATTTACAAAAATAGTCCCTAAGAGAAAGACTAACTTCATTCTTAAAGAATTTCCACTAAAAAACAATGACAATTCTTTTTCCTTTTGTACTAGTTAAGCAACTGGCTGGGTACATGTAAACCTTGCTGAAATAGAGTTGATACTGATCTTTACTGTTTGTCCCTCATTTCAGCATGGAAAAGGACAACAATCTCTCTCATCCACAAAGCCTGGGCCAGAGCGTTCTTAAAAATCAATCTGGCTCCAAAGCTCAGGGTGAGGTTTCCATAAGAATGGTGACATCATCAGATTTTTGTTTTTTAAAATGTAGGCAAAAGTGTTGCCATCCGCATTTATCTCATATTCTAATTGTGAAGGTGTTGCTGCATTAATTGCCATTCCACATATATTCTCTCTGACTAAATAGCTAAACGACCATCCAAAGAAATCTGCAAGAACATTTGTTTTACATCTGGGAGAGATGTGGAGGATGTTGACTTTCAAATGCCTTCAGTACTCCAAGACATCTAGTGCATCAAGGGAATGCCAAGGAACATTTGTATTTGTCTTTATTCACATGAATTTAATAAAATCAATTATTTAGAATTTTAGACGGGATGGATCCTCAGAGATCATTAGCTCCATGGCTTGAAAATGTTTTAGCAATCAAATCCTTTATTTCAAAGGCAACCTGATGAAAAATCCCCAGTAGTTAATATGGACACTAGATAAATCAATTTTACAAGTTCCAAGTACAATATTTACAGATTATTAGGTTATTAGGTTCTGTCAACTTAGTTGACATATGGATGTCATATGTCCATATGGATCCATATACATATGGATGTATATCCCACATATAGATGCATGTTATTCTATTAAAGTTTTTAAAATATATTTTTAAAAGGAGACCCAAGTCATACCGTTAGAGGCATTTTTGTAGAATATGACAGCTCCTTAAAACAAAGTTTGAGAACTTCTAATCTAGCTTCATCATCTCATTTGGCAGAGGAGGAAATTGAGGCCTAGAGGATAAAACATTATTGCCCAAGAGTACATATTGGCAAAAGTGAAACTCAAACCCATGTCCCCAAAATAATATTAAATCAATTTGTTTGCATACATTCAGCACTCATTTTGTGCTAGGCACTTAACTCATTTACTGCATGTCACTACTATACGATAAATTAGTGCTATAATCCCTATTTTTGCAGAAGTTGAAACTTAGAGAGGTCAAGTGATTGACCACGTTTACAGGACAAATAAAGACCAGAATCAGAGTTTTTATTGAATACTGTTTAGTTTAACACTCCATGCCAAAATGTATATCACAAAACTGAATATATGATCTAAGAATCTAGAGTTGGGTGAACCTGAGGCTAGAAACCCCAGTCCCTATCCTTGGATCATCCTTGGTGTGCTTTCAGCTATGTAGATCTAGGAAGAAGTATCCACAGATTGGTGCTGCCTTTCAAATTCCATTTAGCCCAGGATTGGATCTCTCTAAAAACAAAAATCTTCTGTATAGGAGCCAACTCTGCCTCTGGCTGTGTCTAGAATTACTGCCAAACTGGAGAAGACACTTGTTTTAAAATTTAAACAAAGACTGTAGATTTGGACAGAATTTCATCAGTTTTTATGGTGGCATCCGCAGCAGTAATAAGAAAAACCATGTTTCTGAACTGAAATAAATATGACTATTGAAAAGGAAGGGTTTTGTGGTTTTCTTTTAGTGCCAAAACCTTATATTTAAATCCTTTATATCTACTGGGTTTCATTCTTACTCTTACTTAATATCTATCATAAATCAAAATGCTCTCAATTTTATCAGAGCATTGACTACATGTAGTAATTAGCATTTAAAATCATTATCTGGAAGCCCTGGGGGAAATTTCATAGGTGAGATGATCCAACTTCAGTCTCCAGCTGACTGTAGGTCAGAAGCACCAAATCACCCTCTATAATTGTACTCAGTTGGTAATCTCATCTCAGCTCATGAGAGGCTCAAGCCAAATTAGGTCATATTACCTACTGCTTCTCAGGAATACATTCCAGCCCGGCACAGGTCAAATTGCATGGCCTGAGTGGTGATTACCCAGAGGCTGGCTTTGCTAGAAAGGCAGCACGGAGCAGAGGTATGGCAGTGAGAAGGGATGCCAGTCCTGAGGGAACTGCAACTTGACTGTGAATTTTCTTAAAACAGCTTTTAAAGATGGACCTGAGATTTATATTTAAGATTTAAAATCCTGGGCAAAGAAAGAAAACCAAGAGTCTCGATCCTGTAGAAAAGTCTCCACTTCTCAAAATTTAAATGACATATATGACGATAGCATTTTAGAAAGCCATGTGTTTTTAAATGTAATAGTTCATAAATAAAACTTTATACAAATAATAATAATCAGAGGAACACAAAAAAGGAGAAATCCTTGTAATTCTCAAACTCCATAGCAGGTACTGTTGGGATCTTCAGATGAAGAAACTGACACAGAAAAGTTCAGTGACTGCCCAAGGCCACGCAGCTGTTTTTAATATGAGGAGATTAGGCTTGAAACTCTGCATGTTTAAGAAAAACACTCCTACAAGTTCTCCTGTACTTGGGAGGAAACTGCCTCGAACCTTTCTTGCAGAGAACATGGTTCTGGGCTGAACAGGTAGGATGCTCAGTCTTATGATGGATGCCTAGTATTGTGATGGATGCCCTTGTGCTCAAGTCTTCTCTGCATTCATAAAGATGCCTAAGGCAAAGGCCACAAGTTCTTTCTTTCTTTCTTTCTTTCCCTTTTTTTTTTTTTTTTTTTTTTTGAGACGGAGTCCCACTATCACCCAGGTTGGAGTGCAGTGGCACAATCTTGGTTCACTGCAACCTCTGCCTCCCAGGTTCAAGCATTTCTCCTGCATCAGCTTCCCAAGTAGCTGAGATTACAGGCGCATACCACTGCACCCGGGTAATTTTTGTATTTTTAGTAGAGAGGGGGTTTCACCATGTTGGCCAGGCTGGTCTTGAACTCCTGGCCTCAAGTGATCCACCTGCCTCAGCTTCCCAAAGTGTTGGGATTACAGGCGTGAGCCACTGCGCCCAGCCACACATGTTCTTTTTCCCCAACCAGTTGTATTCCCCAGTAGAAGAGGGTGGCATTGATGCAGGGGGCCTCCCATTTTTACCTTGCTCTCAAAGGTAAGGGAGAAACGCTGTGGTAATGCTGTTCAGAGTCCTCCGCCATGTGTAAGTGAACACAAATTATCTAGCAACTCCTTCACAAGGGCCAAACCCTGTACCAAGGAACTTTTCTATTCAGAGAAGTAGACACCAATTTTTCCCCAAGACCTTGTTCTCCCAGAGTAAAACCATTGGCTTGGCTAAATAGAGCCTTTTACACTAAAAGCTTTTTTGTATTTATTATCTCATTTTGTATTCAAAGCATTGCTGGGAGATGTGCAGAGTAGGTATTCATAATGTCTCAATTTTTGATGGAGTTGAGGTAGGTGGTTTATGTACTTTGAAATACGTTGGTATAAAGCTTTGTTTCCTCTGTATTATGTACACAGTCTCATGGACAAAGGCATTTGTCAAGTCTCTATGATATTTCTAGAAATACCTTACAGGGCATTATGACTATACAAAGTCAGGGTAGGGCAGCAGAATGCCTGTCTTCAAGACTCTCCATCCCAATGCTCAGGACTTGTTATGCTACTCAGACCAGCATCTTTTGCACAAAATATTTGTGGAATCATGTGCAAGAAAGGAATAAAAATATTTTGGTTTTAGGCATTTGAAAGCATCAGGTACAATATTAATATGAAATTTTGAGCTTAGGTGTAGATCAGTTAGTTTAGTGGGTTAAAATATGGGCCTGTTGGACCTGAGGTCTTCACTCTGTCTCTTATGAATCTGCCCAATTCACTCAGAAAGAAAAACATTCAATTCCAAGGGCCCAGATTTATTTCTCATCTCAAACAAATCAGTTGGCAAATAGTTGCCACTGGGCACTGAAAGGATGAGTGAGTTGCAGTCTGTAGCCAATTCCAGGGGTAAAAATATGCCCAAAGAGCCAGCTCCTTGTACTGTAAATCAGCAGCATGTCTTCAAAAATATATCATATTGCATAGTGAGATAATTACTTTATTTAACAGGAGTAAAAAATCCAGAATAATTTTAGTAACAGCTAAGCTTGAGATGCCTTGATTAAGAGACCAAATAGAGAAGAATTCGTTAGTTCCAATTTTCTGTTGCTGCTTAGGGCAATAATGCTAAAGACTTTTTTATTTAAAGCTCTCTGAAAAAATAAATTTATAGAAAAAGTGCACCCTCACACACAAAAGCACACACGTACATAGCATAATTAAGACCTCAAAAGTAGATCAAGTAAAGATGTCTCACGACATAATTCATTTATAGGCAGTGTTGCAAACTTTTCTTTCAATGTCTGGCCAAGCCACTGTAACTCATTTAATGATTATTGCAATACCTTGCATGTGTCCTTGTGTAATCCTTTATCCACATTTTCACCATAATTAACTTTCCAAGAGTATAAATTGGATTATGGCTTTATTCTGCTTAGTTTTTCACTAACTCACAATCTTCTGCAAGAAAAATCTAAGCTCTTTAAATGCATGTAAGTCATTTCACAATCAGTTCAAGCTGCCCTCTCCACCCGAATTATTTAGAGATCCCAAAATACACTGTGCTGATTCATGCCCAAGAGCTTTGTGAATGCTGTTTCATTTTCCTGAAATATTATTCTCACTTTTGCCTACCTATTCAACCTAGCTGTCCCTTCTCTTAATATAACCTACCAGTGTGAATTGCTTCGTCTGGCCTGATACCTCTGTACCTTCTTACAGCTATATTTTGTTGGGCTTATTTGATCTAGCATTGCCTGTTCAACTAACTAGACTGGGGGCTCCTTAAGAATATGAAGTATGTCTTATTTATCTCTGCATCCTTCTCACCAAGCTCAGCACTTAGAATATAGAAGGCACTCAGTGAATACCTATTGAACATATGAATAAGTGGATAAGCACGTTAGCACATGAACAGAGTTTCTAATGAGGAATCAGGGAATCTAACATTCTGGTTCTATTCTGTTTCACTGTCTCTGACTTGTTGTAGTGTGCTTTCTTTCTGAATAGGACAATTAGCTATCATTGAGCCAGCTTTCATGAGCGTCATGCTGCCAGGGCAGGTGTTGACTGCTGTATGCTACTCCATATGCAGAGTGGCCCTCCTGACCCCAGCTGTGCTAGCCACCTCTGCTCAATCAGCTACTCTTAAAGAGAAGAATTTTGTCTCTCCATTAATCCCAAAATAGTGGCTAGCCCAGAGTATGATTGTCATGAAATGCATGTGAAGCACTTTGCATTGGGTCAGGCCTTTGTAAGAGCTTAATAAATATCAGCTGCTATTATTATGTAAGTGTTTAAAGACTTCCTTAGGTGAAAGACTATAAAGTTTTATATTGACATTCTTTTCTATTTATGTTATAAATATTTTATGAATGTAAGTGTAGGACCTCTTTCTATATACAGCTTTTATCCCTTTGAATACAGACTGACTCTGGGAGGTAAAAATCAGCAAAGAAAAGCAAAGAAAAATATAGGAAGTAAAACTGATGTGTTTATGCACTTGTTCCACTTCAGTTTATAGTTTAATAATTTCTCCTAAAATTGTACTTTCAAGGTCTCTTCAAATGTATATTTTCATGTAGCATTTCTATTACATCAGCTTTGAGCTTTGGCTAACTGCTCTTATCCTCCCATTGAAGACAATGAGTTTAATTTCTAAGAAGGTTCATTTGAGTTTTAGGAATTGACATCTGCTCATCTTAGTCTCTTGTGGTCTCTCTGGTCTGCAGAAAAAAAAAATGATGAACCTTGAATTTCTTTCTTCTTTTGACCACAGGGGAAATAATTCTGACCACAGATATAGAACAGAAAAATAATCTGTGCTTTTCCTCTGTCCTTTATTTACATTCTTCATGGTTTGTTTTCCCTTGGGTATTCTCATTTGTGTGTGGTTGATTATTGATCTAGCTCTAACTCAGATTTCCATTACTGATAAACAAAGTTTGGGCCGAAGTAACTTAGCATTTACGAAATGCAGTAAAACAAACTGCCCTTGTGATATATATTTTTGTTTGACTTTTGCTTGACTAGTCGAACAGTAAATTGCAGAAAGTGGTTCCTTTCTTTATATTTATAAATGCATCCATGCCAGTGTTAGCTTAACCAATAAATATTTTTAAATTAAAATTATGAATGATTAATATAAAAGCAAAACACTAAATGATCGTAGACTCAACTGACAGTTTACTTTTGTGAAGAGAAGTTTTATAGATGATGAACTGGAGGTTGTTCGTGGCTCAAGTAGAAAAAAACTTGAAGTTTTAGAGATAGATTAGCTCTGAATTAGACAGTGCTGAGTTACTTTGAGTGAATAACTGAGCTGCTCTGATCTCCCATTTCTGCATTTGGAAAAAAGGAAGCAATGGAACATGATTCATATGGTTGCTTAAGCATTAAATAGTGCACAGAAAACATTAAGCCTGTAATAGGCACTCAATTAGTAATTATTTCTCATTCATGTACCCTCTCTGAAACTTTGTCTTCTGCACAAAACAATCACATATGTGCCTATATTTGTCCATAGGATGTTTTGCCTATTAAGGAGGCTAATGACAAGTGTCAAAAGCGAAATAATTTGATAAAATTATATGAAGATATTTATATGACATTTATTGGCTCTGTGCAACACTACTCATGATCCTTCATTTTAATAACAAGCAGAAGGTATGGTCAGAAATTTTCATAACAAGCAGGAATGCATGGGAATGCACTGTGGTGGTGTGAGTTAAGTGCTCTGTCTCATTACCAGCTAATGTGACAATAATAATGCATAGTGCCCATGGTTATGACATTGGAAAGTTATTACTTCCAATAGAAATAACTGAAGACGTTGTGGGCCATTGATACACCTCACGGGAAATTCCAGGGGATCTCCTGTAATTAACATGAGCCACCAGTGCACAAAGTAAATAAGCAACACAATTATAATTTTTCCAGCCGTAAGCAGGTATTAGGGATTTTCCTTTCATCCACTTTGCTTTGGGAACTGGCTCCTTGCCATGCTCTGTCTCTGTATTCCCTTCTGAATTCTACATTTTAGTACTTTTTCTAGGTCATAAAGTCATTTGATGCTCTGTGAGTTGGTGAGTGGATAAAAGAACCTCTACAGATGGAAGCAAAACTCTAGCAACTACAGGAAAAGAAAAGTTGCCTTTGATAGCTGTCTGTGCTTTGTTGCAGGGGTGACTTGCATAATGATATGGCTAATGGAAATCAGTAGCACATACTGGTCCCTAAGCCCACAGTTGTTTCTGTCTGTGAAATTAGAGGAGAAAAGAATCAATAAGCAGGCCAACATGAAGTCCCATCTGTTTCTAAAAGGGGCAATTGAGAATTAGGAGCTCTGAAATGGGACAATAGAGTTTTTAAAAGGGCACTCAAACCTCACTGTGTGGCCTATGATGAGTCTGTCAACCTCTCTGGTTATGTGCGTTCTCGTCTGGAAAGGGAGAGTCAGTAACTATTCCACAGAGTACAGAGAGGACTAAATGAGGTAAGCTACATAAAACACTTAGCCTGGTGCTTGGCATATATTAAATATTCAATAAATGTTAGTATGATCACTTTCTATTGACAGGCAGTTTCACATAGAGCATTTATCTTCTTTTGGCTTATTAACTTCCCAGAGGAGTAGATGAGCTCAAGTAGTAGGGTAGTAAACAGAAGAGTGATGGGATGGGAAAATAAATCTCTATGGAGATAGTTTGGGGAAAGCTATTCGTCCTAGTCTATTAAATCAGCTACAGCCTAAGGTGGTCCTATTTGTCCGACCACATAACTAATTTTGTCCAATTCAATTTAAGAATCATTTTTTAACGAGGCACTACACTGCTAGGCACACGAGCTCTAGAAAGTTGAAATTGACTTGGTGAAACTTTTTAGTACAATGACAACATATGAACAGAAATTTAACTTCCTTTTATTCATCACAACTGTCTCCTCACCTCATGTACACACTCACACATCCCTCCAGAATCCTATAGCAATTACCACTGGAATGCGAAAGTAGTGGGAAATCTGCATCAGTTCTGGAAACTATAATATGTTACATCCTAATGCCAATGCCATATAGGCATGAAATATTGAGGGATTTCCATCATATAGAGTGCTGAAATGGTCTGCTGAAGAGAGACTTAAAGGGCAATGCCATGCAGTCCTCTGAAAGGCCAGCATCCTAAGGAATTAGGTGGAGTCCTTGAACAGCCCTTGTAACACCTCCTTAATTCAAAAAAGACAAGAGCATACTATGGTTCGTGGGTAAGGTTGCCAGATCAAGTATAGGACACCTAGTTAAAGTTGACTTTCCAGTAAACAATAGATTTTGGTGGGTGGGGCAAGGGACCAGGGGTAATAAGTATGTCCCATGCAATATTTGGGGTGCAGGAAGGGAGCAAGGGTAATAAGTATGTCTTGTGAAAAATTTGTGATATACAAAAGAAACTGTTAAAAATACTACTATCTAATAGGCTAGAAACTGAGAAGAGTAAGCCATAAACAGCCTCTGTGGCCCTTTCTGGTTACATGGAAATGCCCAGACTCTTGCTAAAAGATTGTAGATACAGTAGCATAGGCATAGGCATGTATATTATTTGCTAAATCAGGCAAGGCTACTCACAGGGCTACCACATGCAAAGCTTTGGGAAGAGCTGCAGGCTGGGCTGTGGCCTGGCAACTGTGATGAACAGAAGATGGGCAGTATTGCAGCTTGTTCTTCAGCAGGCGGCTACATGGGAACAGAAAAGAACAAAGAAGCAATGTTTCAGCACAGAGGAGGGACTCCCTGCTGAGGCTGCCTATTGCCTCAGCTCTCTCTCTTTTCCTCCAAGACTGCAGGCTTTCTGAACAGTTATTGCAATTTTACAGGAAATGTATTCTCTTTTTCTCTTTTCATCTGGATCTAGAGGTTTCAGACAGTCACTTGCACCAGTAGAGGACAGAATCTCTCAATGTATTGCTGTGAGCCAATACTGGGTATTCATGCCACCAACCCCCATCCCCCTAATAAGAATGAGGAACAAATCTATTTTTTTAAAAACCCCAAATCTAAAATACAGAAGGAGTTCATATTTAATATGCCCTGAATTCCATAATGAAGACAGTAGCAGAATTAATACTAAAGAAAATCCAATTAGTGAAGTAGAAAATGAACTTAAGTATTTCTAAAAATTAGAGACAAAGGCATAAAAACTATACAACTTGACATACGGATTCAAGAGGCTTAATCCATACAAATAATAATCTTACAAATAAATAACAGATTGTATGATACAAAGGTATTAATAAAAGAAAGAGTAGAAGAAAATCTTCCTGAGAGGAAACAATAGTAGGTCACAGATCAGAAGGACTCATGGAACCAAAAGAAGCCTCTGTGTATGCTGGTTTTTCATTGTTGTTGTTGGTTTGTTTTTTCGCTGATTTCTTCTCAAGAATAAAACTTGAAATGTTACAAGTATCCAAGCAGAGAAAAATTAACATGTTATTAAACACCAAAGACAGGCTACTGTTAGTTTTCTCTAGAACATTCCTTGAGGTAGTAATCCTCCAAGCTCTGAGCACAGACGGCTTCTATCCCCAGTGGTTCCTGTAGTAGGGACAGCAGAAAGGCATTCTCAGACTGCAAAGACTTCCAAAGCATATCCCCTATACACCTCTCCTGAAATAGTTAATTGAAGATACATTTTGGCTGACTACCAGAAGAAAATATGAAGAATTTTGAAAATGGGAAAGTTGTTATATGAGATTAATAGTGAGCAGTGAAACTAGATAAACATAGTTAAGTCCCAATGATTGTTTCTAATATGGTATTAAAGCTTACTGCAAATAAACACCAGACATTATTCTAGAAAAGACAATGCATAGTATCAAATCATTAATTTTATAATTATAATCTGAATCTATATAATCTGGCATAAATAAAAATGGAGAGTTATCAGATGTAAGAAAAAGATATTGGGATAAAATTAGGTTCCCAGAGTGGAAACCTAATTCATTATAATTATGAAAATAACTTGAATATTTAAAAAATTATAACCATAACCACTAATAGACTAAAAATAGGACATATATTCCAATTTAGTAAAGTAACATTAAAAATGAGAAAAAATATTTAAAGGGCATATGTTGTCAAAATATTAATGATATTCATCACTAGATATTACTTTTGTAACCTGAAAAAATAAAAATAACTTACTATCTCAAAAAAACTACTCTCTAATAAACTAGAAACAGAGAACAGTAAGCTACAAAAAGCCTCTGTGGCTCTTTCTGGTTATGTTTTAAATGCCCAGATTCTTGCTAAAGAAATTGTAGCTATAGGCATGATTAAACGCTCTTCTCTGATACCACACTGGTACACTTACCAATGATTGCAAACAGAATTGACACTGTCTGTGTAGAAGACATTGGTTTCCTGTTACTTTTGCCTCCATTTTCCAGCTTAAAATGACCATGATAACTTTTGAGCAATAGTGGAAAATTTCAAAAAAGATTTTGTTGTACTGGCACCCAGTCTGTCAGTTTAAAGGTAAGACAGCAATGAGCATGCCAGGATGTGTTGTGCTAAGGTCACTTCAAAGATGGCCACTCAGTAAAATCTACATTATGTAAAGCATCCTTCACTTTGACCTTGGCAACAGATTTGTAGTCTGAGAGAGCAGTCATGGCTGATCACAAATAATTCATTTTATATTAAACAAGTGCTAAATTCCATAGTAGTTCTTAACAGCAAGGGACTCTCAAAGGGCAAAAGACTGAATAAACTTAAACTTCAGGAAACAGCAAGCTCTTACTTGCAGCAATCAATAGCCTTTTACTATGGAGAGCAACAAAACCTTTTTGGCTTCCTGAGTGCAAGTCAAGCCTCTGATCCCCTTTCTAACCATCATTCATTTTCAGGGCACTTTGATTCTGTGTCTCTCATGTGGAGGCAACAAGGTGCTGGCCCCTGTTTGAACTCAAGTCCCATGGAGAAAAAGATTCCCCAACAGAGAAAATAAATACTTCCCGACTTCTTTGTTTGTCTTCCAGGCTCTCAGTGGGCACAGCACTCCTGCTCCCTCTGGGTAGAACTCTTCAACTCTCCCTGCTAATTAACCTCTCCTACCGGGTTGCCAAATGAGCTGCTGACAACCAGCCCTGAGCAACTAGAAAACACCAGGACAGCAGACTGGATTGTTAAATTCTTCCATTAAGTCTAGGAGCAGAGAGTGCCTTTGGAGTTTTGCTTGGATTCAGTAGTGATAGGTTGACATCACAGTCAGAAAAGGGAAAGATTTTGTGTCACACTGACTCTTTAGCTACAATCAGGACACAGTTTTTGGATTTTTTTCATGTGGTAAAGGAGGCTATAAAAAGTAGTAAATTAATTTTAGAGTATATTAAAACCTAGTAGGTTTTCTTGCAATAGGAAATAAAGAAGATTTCTGAGAAATGTGAGGAGCTCCCTTGAACTTTCAACCTTCCTACCTCCCTTTCCCTGATGTAAATGGATCCCAAACCAAGCAGCCATTTTTTTTTGTTTCAGCTAAGGGATGAGGGTGGCTAACATTCCTGACAAGTTGTGAGAGCTCAATAACTAATGAAGAAGAGCCAACATATGATAAAACAAATAACCCATATCACAATTTGTAGGACTGCCATAATTTACAGTATTTTCAATAAGGAATTAGCTATAAATAATTCACTTAAAAGTAAAAGCTTTAGTGAAAGCAATAAAGAAACACTTTTGCTTTTTTTAAACATCAAAACTAATCTTCAGTTCTATGTGTGGCCAGATGGATGAATAAATTTTAGTGACCTTCAAGATGAATGTTGTAAGTCAGGATCACCTTAGCATTTTCAATGGGCTGAGTATCAGAAGGCCAGTACATGCCAATGTATACTTTCTGAAACTCAGAAATTTTGATGTTTGTTTTCTTTTAAAGCATAAGATTATGCTTCTTTTTCACCTTTTTCACCTCTTTTGGTTTCAGACATTTCCACCTTGATCTTTCTATTTCTCCCCTTTTTTTTGTCTTTTAGATTTCAGTATTTCTAAACTCTTTTACTCCAAAACAGTTTCATGGCTCATTTTTACCTTAAATTTGACTGATGACCAAATCGATGTTTTCTACTTTTAATGGTTTCTTCCTGCACCCTCACCTTACAGCTTATTCTTCAGGTTAAGTTCATACACATTGGTTGATTTGAGGGATAGTATCCAGTAAAATTTTTCTCTACTATCTGAAATTTTGATAGTAACACATTCTTCTTTTGGGTTAATCTCTCTGCTTATTGATCGCCTGGAACGTTATGTTGCAACACATTCTTAGGAGGCTTCAGTGGGAATGTTGGCCATAACTGATTAATGATGTCCTGGGCACAAGACGGGATAGTGCTAGTCAACATCTTGTACTTTTGCTAGCTACGTCTGCTGACTCCTTTGTATGAGGGCATTGGCCAGTCTCCTTTACTTATTGCATGTTAAGAGAGCTCTTTAAGTACATAGGGTGAAGAAGTTCCCAAAAGAGAACATCCCAAAGTAGGTGGGGTTCTAAATACAAAGTGCTTATGTGCCACAATTTTGCTTTTTGTGCCCTGATCTAGCCTTCAATATCTACTTCGAAACATCTATTCAAAATGCAATCTTTTCATTATAAAACCAAAATTGAAAAGTACCAACATAGAGATGGGCAGTACCTATTTCTCAAAGCATATTAGTCAAGAAAAAAAATTTTACAGGGACCAATCTACAGGTAGATTTTTGTTCATAATTCAGGGTGGTCATACTGTAAAAAAAAAAAAAAAAAAAGTAAAAGCCAAGATCAGTATATTGTAGTTAATTAAACAAATAAATGGACATACTTGAAGTTCTCTGAGCAGTAGCAGGGCATGAACCAAACTCTCTTACTGCTCCTCTGAATCTTTTACAAGTTCTTCTTTCCTACATATTGGCAACATTTAATGTTCTCTCCACAAACCATTTATCTTCTCCTTTTTATTCTCTTCCTAGGGATCCTCAGCTCAATCTCACCTGAATTTTTTTCCTCTCCTTAAATGACTTCCAGTCCAAAACTTCAAACTTGGTGCCTTCAAATTTATTCCTGAATATCTAGTTTAATGGTAAAATGTGGATTTTGGAATGTTCTTTCTAACTTTTAAAACATTTCAAGGTGAATTCATTATTACCACACAAAAGCTATGTTTTTCTGCCACCTTTTATTATTATTATTTTTTTCTCTGAAACAGGGTCTCCCTCTCATTGCCCAGGCTCGAGTGCAGTGGTGGGATCACGGCTCACTGCAGCCTTGACTTCCTGGCCTCAGATGATCCTCCCACCTCAGCTTTCTGAGTAGCTGGGACCATAGGCATGCACTACCATGCCCAGCTAATTTTTTGTATTTTGTATTTTTATTTTTGTAGTGACAGGGTTTCACCATGTTGCCCAGGCTTGTCTCGAACTCCTGGCTCAAGCGATCTGTCTGCCTTGACCTTCTAAATTGCTGGGATTACAGGTGTGAGCCACCATCCCAGCCCCATCTAATTTTTATGTTAATGAAACTACAACAGTTCAATTACCATGCATGTTGATTTTACCACGATTTTATTTATTTACATCTATAATGTAGAGGGGCTATTTTAGGTCCTCAATTCCTTTCTTTGTTCTATTTCAATTTCCTCCAAACTTCTTCCTTCTTTTGAGGTTTTTTTTAAATTTCAATCCATATTAAATATCACTATCAGATATTTCATTTTAAAGTATAGTTCTAATTTATTATCCTCTGTTTAGAAAGCTGTGGAGACAGTCCTTTACCTACAGAGTAAAGCACATGAAGTCTTAAGCTGGTATTCAGTGTCCTCTATAGGCCAATGCAAGCCTAACCATCTGTCCATCCCTCCTACTTCTCCTTCTTTCCTTCCTTTTTTCCTTGGTTCTTCCTTCTTTCCTTCCTTTCAGCCTTCCACAAGTAATCACTGAGTGACTACTGTATGTCCAGCACTGTGTGAGTCCTTGGGAACACCAAGTCAAATGACATAGAGTTTTACCTCAATCAGCATAGTAAAACCAGATATGTGTACACAGAATTACATTAAGATGTGGTGAGTGCTGTAACAGAGGTAAGGACAAAGGAGATCAAGAACACCAAGGAAGAAGCAACTAACTCCAGAGAGGCAGGAAAAAGATTGTTCAGGTAAGAGTTCACATAAAATGTGACACTGACTTTGAGTACTGACGAATGAAAGGGTTCCCTGTGGCCACATCTCCTACTCTTTTTCTATATTCTATGTACCTTCCAGACAGACCAGAAGACTCTCCTTGCTGTGAACATATGCCAAAAGTGCATTTGATCGTGCTTTTTACTTTTAACCAGGTCTCCCTTCCCATCTGTAGTGAGTTGAATGGTGTTCTCCAAAAACTCATGTACCCGGAACTGAGAATGTGACTTTAATGGAAAATAGGGTTTTTGCAGGAGTAATTTATTGGGACATCTCAAGATAAAATCATCCTGGATTTAGTGTGGGCTTTAAATTCAATGACTGGTAGCCTTAGAAGAAGAGGAGAGGACACCTAGAGACATATCAAGGATACAGCCATGTGAAAATAGAGGCAGAAATTGGAATAATATGTCTCCCAGCCCTGGAATGCCAAGGAGAGAGGCATGAGCAGATTCTCCCTCAAGGCCTCCAGAAATAAACAAACCTGCCCACACCTCGATGGCAGACTTCTGCTCTCCTGAACTGTGAGAAAAATGTCTGTTTTTTTTTTTTTTTTTTTTTTGAGATGGAGTCTCGCACTGTTGCCTGGGCTGGGCTGTAGCTGCATGATCTTGGCTCACTGCAACCTCTGCCTCCTGGCTTCAAGCGATTCTCCTGCCTCAGCCTCCCAAGTAGCTGGGATTACAGGCGCCTGCCACCACGCCCAGCTAATTTTTTTTGTATTTTTAGTAGAGATGGGGTTTCACTATGTTGACCAAGCTGGTCTCAAACTCCTGACCTCGTGATCCACCTGCCTCGGCCTCCCAAAGTGCTGGGATTACAGGCATGAGCCATTGCTGTCTGTCTGTTGTTTTAAATCACTGAGCGAGTTTGTGGTAATTTGTTTCGGCAGCCTAGATAAACGAATATACTGTCTTAATTCCTTGCAATTCTATCTAGTTATTAAAATTTTCTCAAATGCCACTTTTTCCATCAAGCTTTTTCCTACTGGTTTGCCCCAACTAACAGTTGAATGATGTATGTGATCTCTCCTTTCTCTGACCTTTATTTGTGACTCTTCTAGAGTATTACATTTTACCTTGCATTTGTCGTGTGTATTCTGTTTACCAGACTGCAAACTTTTGGTATTTTTAACATAACTTATTCATAGTCATCTCTTTCATGTAGCAGAATTTCTAGCATTTTCTTAGCCTCGGTTCTATCAAAAGCAAAACTTGAAGGAAACAAAGAAATATGTGTGAATAGTTTTAGGAATGTGGTGCATAAAACTGCTCAATAAAGGTATAGATAGGAAAAACACTCAATAAATGTTTGTTGAAGGAATTTATAAGTAAAAATCCCTGGAGGACAGGCATCTTGCCTAATTAGTATAATTCCAGTGCCTAGCATAATTATTGGTGCATATAACATGTCTTCAATAGATATTGGTTGAATGAATGAATGAATGATGAGTGAGGTCAGTTCAAGGGAGTTTACCCAGTATGAGAACTTAGTTTCATGATTGTCCTCAGCTCTACTGAAATATACCCTCCCCCATGGTCAGAGAGGAATAATAATATCAAAACTCCTAATAGATATGATCCTCTCTAAATTGCTATTATGTTAATGTGATTGTAATGTTCACAGTCAAATTTACATGTATCAAATTATCACATCTGATTGATTCATTCTATGGCTAAAATGAAAAGCTCATTGTTCACCTATTTTTATTTGCTCACTATCTTTAATCAAAATTCTGACTTGGGAATTTTGAGAAGTGCAATTGAGACCCCAAGTAAGCTACCCAAGGTCACACAGGTAGAAAACAGCAGAGCCAGAATTTAAAATTAGATTTACCCAATTCCAAAACTCACAGTGTTTCACTATTCCAAGCTGACTTGGCTTCAAATCATTTGACTTTTCCTGACCTCAAAATCCCCCACTCACCAGCTCAAGTTGATTCCTTTATTTTCATCATCCTGCTAGCGTTGAATTGTTTCTAGGCTTCCCATCATCTTGTGATAGGAATGCCACCCACTTATGCTGTGCTGACCTCCGTCTGGTCCTCGTCAATGTGATTTTTCCTTCATCATCTCTTCAGGGTACTTGCCCTTTCTTTGCCACCTTCCAACACCATATGGCACATTCTTATGCCACATGGCTTCCATACATCCTGCCTCCTTATGCTCTTCATTCTCTTAATTCCCTTTATATGCACTTTGACAATTTCTCCCAGCTCTTGGATTTCTGATCTCTACTTTCATCCCAGGTTTCACTGCCATGCCCTGTTCTTTCTCATTTCATGGCAGTCTATACAGTTATGATTGCAACATATGTCTATAATTCCTTCCTAGTACTGGGAACATCCATCACTCTGCTGACACCACATAAATTCTGTGCATACATTTCAGATTTGAGAGGAAGGGAGGACACATTCATCCAAAATGAGCTGACATTGCTTCACAAGTTGATTTGGGGGCCCACCAACCCCCTACAAAGTGGCATCATATGAATGTACAAAGAATTCTGAGACAAAGATTTTTATTGAATTTCTGGAGATTAACTCACATACATATACACAAATAGAATCACACATACAAAACACATATGTCATTTTTCTTTTGTTTCCAAATTTATATTATACATTTGTAAATACTGAAATGTTTAAATGAACAATGAACATCCGTATGCCCAACATCTAAATTCAATAACTGTTAACTTTTGCCACATTTGCTTAATGTAGCTATAAATGTGTTTGTATTTTTCAAATAAACTATGTGAAAATCAATGAAAGACATCAAGATGCTTCAGGATGTATCTCCTAAAGAATGAGGACAGGTTCATTTACAGCCATACTATTCCATTATCATCTGTAAGAAGTTAACAACAATTCCTTAGTAACATCAAATAGAGGTACATATTCAAATTTCTTCCAGTTGTTCTTAAGTGTATTCTATAACTTTAAAAAAGTCATAATCAGGAGGCTAAGGCAGAAGAATCCCTTGAACCCTGGAGGCAGAGGTTGCAGTGAGCCGAAATGGCACTACTGCACTCCAGCCTGGGCAACAAAGGCAGACGCCATCTAAAAAAAAAAAAAAAAAAAAAATTCAGGATCAATAAACTTTCATATAGTGCATAGTGCATTTGGGTATGTTGTCTTTTTAGTGTCTTTTCATTTACAGTGATAGTCTTCCTGCCTGTTTTTTATGTCTAGACATGACCAAACAAGGCTGATTCCCTTGTAAAATACGTCTCATTCTAGATCTTGTGTTGTCACGTAATTTCTTTCTCCATCCCTTTATTTTCTGTAAATTGTAACTTATGTTTAAAGTATTGATTAGGTTCTTGCTAACATTTTATGAAAGAGTGTTTCCTAGATGATTATATGTACTTCAAATTGCCTCACATCAGGGGACATATAATATTAGGTCTGTCCCACTATTTGATCTCTTGGTTAGGATGGGGAAAGCCAGATGTCTCCATTGTAAAGTTGCACTTTTCCCATTGCAATTGGCAAGTAGTCTGTGAAGTGACACTTTGGCAGAGTGTGAATTACCTATTCCCCTGACTGCCTTTCCCATAATGATTTTAGCATCCACTGGTGATCTTTCCTGAATTAATTACTGTATTGAGGGTTAGAAAATGTTGATTTTTCTAATTCTGTCATTCATTCTAGATAGAATTAGTACCTGGCCTTACTCTATAAAGAAAAACATTATCATATCAACTAGGATAAAACTATATTTCATCTAAATAAAAGGCAGAATAGGTACTTATTAGTTCTCTTTAATTACCAGTATTTAAAGGATTATTATAATCATCATCTCCAATTGAGGCTAATGAGCTTCCTCCTCCTTTCTTTCCTTTTAGCCTTATGGATTTTATTTATTCTATGATTATAATCATTAAAGTCATGATTCTTATCCCTCTTCAAATTATTCGAATTTTGGCCAGTAGGACCTCCTTCAAGCTGGCTTCTGTTTCCTTTTGACACAACTACATGAGACTTTGAATGTTTCCTTCCTGAGCACAAGGTGCTCAGACTCCCTTTGAGCTTTTCTTCTCAGGATTATTTTAGCAAGAAAATATACTAATTTTTATGTTTAGATGAAAAAAAAGAACACTGTGCCCATAATTCGTGGCAGGTCATTCCAAAAATAAGCCTAATGTAACACAAATACATTAACCCCAGAAATCTGTTCTAACCATCAGAAGAAAGATGTTCAGAATCATAACCTAATTTTCTGTTTCACTCCACCATTGAGAAACAAGCATATAAAGGAGACAGAAAGAGAAAATGACATGACTCCTGGACCATACCCATGGTATACTGATATGTACAAGCAAAGAAAGAAAGAGTGGAGAGGTACCAGCACCACTATAAATTTAAAAGCTTGAATTACAAGAAAATATCAAATGTCATACTTTAACATTTATAAGGTAGGCTACAAAATTTATGAAAGATGTTTCTTAACTTACTTACCACCATGCCAAAATTTAATATTTAAGGAAAATAATAGTAGTGCTAGTTGAATATTGGTTTGGTCATAGCCAAAATCATATGGAAGCAAAGTAAAAATCTGATATGCTAAACCACAGTGAAATATCTAATATTATATATAATATCAGGTAAATGCCTTGAAAATAAGTATTCTCTACAAATAAACACTAATAATTACATTCCTACAATTTGTCATCAATGTCAGAATCTAGAATGACCCTTAGACAATTCAGTAAATTCAGAACTTGTACCCGCACCATCTTTCAAAAGTCTATACTAGTCTCAGTGAGAATCATGGTAACATTTGAATCTGTTTATCATACTAGGGCTTCCACACACAAGAAAAGCCTCACAAAAGAGCACAGGCATCCTACAAAGGTTAAGTGAACTGCAGGAGTTTATAATAAAAACATTTAGACATTCCCAGAACAAAATAAAATTAATGGATCACTCATGTAGTTGGAATTCAGAGAAGCAGAGCTCACACAACTCCAAACAGATGTTAATAAGGGTAATGCCAAAGAGAAGATGTGCCAGCTTGCTTTTCAGGAACAGTGATTATTTTGGTCACTAACACCATAGCTTTGTGGTGAAATACTTTAATAGGTTAAAACAGTGCTACTTCTTTTCTTTCCTCTAGAAAGAGGTAAGATGGACAATATCTACCACATTTCAGACATATTTATCCTCTTATACACATATGTACTGCTCCACCCAATTTTAAGAAAGAATATCAGGCAAGCATACTTGTCTGTTGTCATATTCTTTGAAACAGCAACTACTTCTACCAGAGGTAGTTCCTCAGGGCTTTAAGAGCATCTGTTACACAGCTGGAGGGAGAGGCTTACAGCTATTGAGCTGTGCACAGGACGCTTTCACAACTCTAAGTTTTGCCATTAGTTAAGGACCATTTTTTCACACAAGGTATTCATAATGCATGGGCAGATAAAGGCCTGCTTTCCACTGTGTTTGAGATGGGGAAGAACAATGCCCAGGCACTTTTTTCCTCTCTGTTAATGGCACTTAAATGTGTGTGTGTGTGTGTGCATGTGTGGCGGGGCAGAGGGTGGCCAAGATCCCTTTGAATGTCTGATGAAAACTATGGGCTCTCTCCCTGGAAAAATGCACAATACTTTGAGTGCAATTTGACGGTGTTTATTGCTCCCCCGAAGTCCATCCTTGGACAGCTGTGGACTCTATGAGCTCTGAGAAGGAAGCCTCCACCCACACAGCCAAGGCTGCTAAGCATAAAAATGGAGTGAAGCACAGCATTCCACTCAACATTTTACCGAAAGAGAACGTATTCCTGTGTTACTGTCACATAAATACAATTAAATTTTTCTCAGCTTTTTAAAAATTCAAATGAAGAGCCAAGAATAAGTCAATGATAAAATCTGTGGCAATCCTAGGCATTTCCACAGCTTCCAAAGTAGTGCGATTATGAAAGAGTTATAATAAATTTTAAAAAAACTGATAACAAGAAATTTCAGCCTGGAAAAGACAGTGGCATAAACCAGATTTCTTAAAGGCCACTGCATTTCCCATGCCATTCTAGTTAGTAATGGATTAGAAACAGTTCTTTGTGATAATATAAGATCTTGATTTCTTCCCTAGGAGTTAGTTGTTTCTTTTCCTGGTAATTTAGGAAGACATTATTATGTGCAACTGCTAATACCATTAGTTTTTAAGTTAAGAAAAGTTTAGTGGAGATTTATGAAATTCCACGATGACTGTCCATGCTTAAAGGTAATCTCTCCTCTAAAGTTGAAATTATTGATGCTTGTTGGGTGCCTGGTTCAAGGGCTCATTTGTTTTTAATCTCAGGCTATTTTATGAATTGATTTTGCTGTGCCTGGACACTTATGAGGAGCCAAGAAAGAATATTTATCTCAGCAGGTTTTCTTTCCAGAAAATCCCACCTGATAACGAGCCCTTCATAGTGCTTTTTACCATGACCTTCAAGGCCCTTGCAATCTGCCCTCCAGGTATCACCAGCTTCATCTCTTATGATCACCCTCCTCAGATCCCTTACCATTTCTTGCAGGGCCCTGCATCCATGTCTTTTACCACGCTTTGCTAGTTGCCTGAAATGCCATTTTCTTTTCTTCTATCTAATGAAGAGCTACTTGTTCTTCAAAGTCCAGCTAGGCTTGTCTCTCCACTGAGAAGCCTTCCCCTACTTGCTCAGGCACACACAGTCCCCTGTTATCCACTGCCCTAGCTCTTTGTTGGAAGAAAGGAAGGAGGGAGGAAAGAAAAACAAATGAATGCTGTGAGTGCCACGTGAGTAAAGATCATGCTTGTGTTTTCATCTATGTGGTTGTAATGCTTACTACAGCGTCTGGTGTTTGACAAATAATTATTATAATTAATTAGTTACTCCAATGCATTTTTTACTCTTTTCAAATCAAAATTTATAATTAGGTATTTACTTTTTTATTTAGAAATTTAACAGATTTATCCTGTTAACCCATAAATGGCATGAGGGGTATATTTTTTAAATTTATTTAACAGCTTTATTGAGATATAATTGATATACAAAGAACTGCACATATGTAATGTGTACAATATGATAGGTTTGGACGTATGCAAATACTCACATGCCATCACCATAATCAAGGTAACACATCTAACACCTTCCTAAGTTTCCTTGTGTCCTTTTGTTTTTTTGTTGTTTGTTTGTTTTGTGGTAAGAACACTTAATATAAGATCTATCCTCTTAAAATATTTTGAAGTACACAATACCCTATTGTTAACTTCAAACACTATGTTGTACAGCAGACCTTGAGAACTTATTCATCTAGCATAACTGAAACTTTATACCCACTGAACAACAACTCTCCATTTACCTCTCCCTCTAGTTTCTGTAAACCACTATTGTATTCTCTGCTTCTTTGAGTTTGACTATTTTAGAAACTTCATATAAGTGGAATAATGCGGTATTTGTGCTTCTGTGATGCTATTTAGCTTAGCAAAATGCCCTAAAGTTTCATCCATATTGTCACAAATGGCAGACATTTTTCCCTTTTTAAGGCTGAGTAATATTCCATTTTATGTAAATACCACATTGCTTTATCTATTCATCTGTTGATAGACACTTGTGTTGTTCCATATATCTTGGCTATTGTAAATAATGCTGCAATGAACATAAGAGTGCAGGTATTTTTTCTGGATTCTGATTTCCTTTCTTTGGGATGTATACCCAGAAGTGGGATTGCTGGATAATACAGTAGTTCTATTATTAATATTTGAGAAAACTCCATACTCTTCTCCATAGTGACTGTACCATTTTGCATTTTCACCAACAGTGTACAAGGGTTTCAATTTGTCCACATCCCCAACACTTTATGTGTGTGTGTGCACGCATATGTGTGCGCACACCCAGGCTGGAGTGCAGTGATGTGATTATGGCTGCAGTGAGCCATGGTCACACCATGATCACACATCCTAGGCTTAAGTGACCTTTCTGAGTAGCTGGGAATAGAGGCATGTGCCACCACGCCTGAATAATTTTTGTATTTTTAGTAAAGATAAGGTTTTGCCATGTTGCCAGGCTGGTCTCAAACTCCTGAGCACAAGTGATCCACCTGCCTCAGTTTCCCAAAGTGTTGGGATTATAGGCGTGAGCCACTGCGCCTGGCCCCCAACACTTTTTATCTTTTTTTTATCTTAATAGTAGCCATCCTAACAGGTGTGAGTTGTAATCTCGTTGTTTTGATTTGCATTTCCCAGATCTTCCAAAGTATTTCAAAGTGCCTTTCACCTCTTCAAAGCAAAATTCATATTTTAAATACCAAGTGCATAGTGGGAATAAATGTGAGAGTTCTGTGGAAAATGTGGAGTCTCATGTTACTTTATTTTGGTTGTCAGAAGGCAGCATAATATAGTGATTAGGATTTCAGGCTCTAGAGTCAGACACCAAAAATTGATCTAAGTTACTAGAGCAGTCTGTAATAACAGAACCAGACTTATAAAATCTATGTGAGGATTAAGTGAGATGATACACATAACAGCCTTGTCCATGGTGCATAGCAAAGAGTTAATGAAAATTTAGCTAGAAGTGATGACGAAGGTGGTGGTGGAGGTTATAGTGGTAACATTTATTTAAAACAATTAGAAGGCAGCTATTTTAATTTCTTAGAATAATCCCTAGCCCTATGATTGTACAAATATTGCAATAGATTGTGTTTTTCTTCAAATGTTTGTAGCATTTAGTCTTTAACATGAGTGAATAATGAGAAATGAAGATTGTTATCTTAGTTGTAAGAATAGGCAGGCTCTAGAGTAAAACATTGCCTTGTCCTTTCAACCAAGGAAAAAAGAAGAATAAAAGTTTCTGTGTACCAAGGGGCTAAAAGTGGTATAGCAAAAGCATTTAGGGGGTACAGTGGGTACATAATGAAAAGGATGGTGGCTTATTATCAATGAAACAAAAACATATCCATAACCATAAATTATGAAATATGAAGAATATTTGCCAAATACTGTGAAACTTGGACCAAAAGAGAAATAGTACTGACATCTATTCCTATATTCTTTAGGCAGGAAGAGATTTCTTAAAATTAAGTGTCCAAGTTCCTAAAAGCCCATATATTAAACTTTTGATTAAGGCAATAAAATAGAGGGTTTTAGAAAGGTCTTAGAAAAAGAGGAGAATGTTCCTACAGTAATCAAGTTGATAAAGAGTTTATCAGGAGAGATGGGATTAAAGTACATCTCATACTAATATATCTTTTTTACGAGGTATTATATAATATTATAACATTTATAATTACATAAAATATCTGCTGGAGGTATAATAAAGGAAGAAGGGAAAGCAGTGAAAATAAGACTATAAATCAGAGACCATATTACCTAAGGGCTATAAGCCACTCCAACTTCCTGAATGGGAAAAGACTGAAGATGATATGCAATCAGGACAAAGTAATGGCAAATTTGGTTACAGGGCATGGAATAACACAAACTTAATTTAAATCTGGGTATTAACCAAGCTAAATTGATTCAATTTTCCTCTGACTTTAACTGGCAAATAAGTGTTCTGAGTTCAATACTCATTTAAAGATTCATTTCTACTACCTAGTAGGTAGAAAGGAAACAATAGTGGGAGGCATGGCAGAAATACCAGGTTGGGGAGAGAGGAGGAAATAAATATATGCAAAAAGCAAATAATCTCAGGATACAAAATCAATGTGCAAAAATCACAAGCATTGCTATGCACCAATAATAGAGAGCCAAATCATGAGTGAACTCCCATTCACAATTGCTTCAAAGAGAATAAAATATCTAGGAATACAACCTGTAAGGTATATGAAGCACTGCTTCAAGGAGAACTACAAACCACTGCTCAAGGAAATAAGAGAGGACACAAACAAATGGAAAAGCATCCCATGCTCACGGGCAGGAAGAATCAATACCGTGAAAATGGCCACACCGCTCAAAGTAATTTATAGATTCAATGCTATCCCCATCAAGCTACCATTGACTTTATTCACAGAATTAGAAAAAACTACTTTAAATTTCACATGGAACCAAAAAAGACCCATATAGCCAAGACAATCCTAAGCAAAAAGAACAAACCTGGAGGCATTATGTTACCTGACTTCAAACTATACTACAAGGCTACGGTAACCAAAACAGCATGGTACAAGTATCAAAACAGATATATAGACCAGTGGAAGAGAACAGAGGCCTCAGAAATGACAACACACATCTACAACCATCTGATCTTTGACAAACCTGACAAAAACAAGCAACGAGGAAAGGAGTCCCTATTTAATAAATGGTGTTGGAAGAACTGGCTAGCCATATTCAGAAAACTGAAACTGGACCCCTTCCTTACACTTTATACAAAAATTAACTCAAGATGGATTAAAGACTTAAACATAAAACCTAAATTCATAAAAACCCTAGAACAAAACCTAGGCAATACCATTTAGGACGTGGGCATGGGTAAAGCCTTCATGACCAAAACACCAAAAGCAATGGCAACAAAAGCCAAAATTGACAAATGGGATCTAATTAAACTAGAGAGCTTCTGCACAGCAAAAGAAACTATCATCAGAGTGAACAGACAACCTACAGAATGGGAGAAAACTTTTGCAATCTATCCATCTGACAAAGGGCTAATATCCAGAATCTACAAGGAACTTAAACAAATGTACAAGAAAAAAACAACCCCATCAAAAAGTGGGTGAAGAATATGAACAGACACTTCTCAAAAGAAGACATTTATGTGGCCAACAAACATATCAAAAAAAGCTTATCATCACTAGTCATTATAGAAATGCAACTCAAAACCACAGTGAGATACCATCTCATGCCAGTTAGAATGACGATCATTAAAAATCAGGAAACAACAGATGCTGGAAAGGATATGGAGAAATAGGAATGCTTTTACACTGTTGGTGGGAGTGTAAATTAGTTCAACCACTGTGGAAGACAGTGTGGAGATTCCTCAAGGATCTAGAACTAGAAATAAAAATTTGACCCAGCAGTTGCATTACTGGGTACATACCCAAAGCATTATAAATCATTCTACTATAAAGACACATGCACATGTATGTTTACTGCAGCACTGTTCACAATAGCAAAGACTTGGAACCAACCCAAATGTCCATCAATGATAGACTGGATAAAGAAAATGTGGCACATATATACCATGGAATACTATGCAGCCATAAGAAAGAATGAGTTCATTTCATTTGCAGTGACATGAATGAAGCTGGAAACCATCATCCTCAGCAAACTAGCACAGGAACAGAAAACCAAAGACTGAAAGTTCTCACTATATGTGGGAGTTGAACAATGAGAATACATGGACACAAGGAGGGGAACATCACACACTGGGGCCTGTTGGGTAGTGGGGTGCTAGGGGAGGGATAGCATTAGGAGAAATACCTAATGTAGATGACAGGCTGATGGGTGCAGCAAGCCACCATGGCACGTGTATACCTATGTAACAAACCTGCACATTCTGCAGATGTATCCTAGAACTTAAAGTATAATTTTAAAAAAGCAAATAAATTAGCAAATATAAGTATTTCACCTAGAAATAGAGAAAGAGTTGAGAAAAAGTTATTCGACATTTCAGTCATATCTTTCTAACAACAACAACAAAAAGTGATTCAACTGGAAAGAAAAAAGAAAAAGAAGAAAATTTAAAAAATCAGTAGCAGGAAGCAAAAAAAAGCTGGTAAAACTCAGAAAAGAAATGAACATAATGATTAAAAGATAACAGAAATACAGAAACACTGATTAAACGATAAAGACATGAAGAAGAGACAGAAAGAAATAAAAATATGAAATGCAAAATAAAAAACTGTAAGAAGAATTAAGATGAAAATGATAAATATGAATTAAAAGGAGATTACATTTCTTGAAAACCAAAGACAAAATGGATGTTTTAAATGTAACAGATATAATAGAAGAAAACTTATGAAATAAAGCACTGAATTTGCAACTTGAAAGGCACACTAACCTTATTGAGTATTCAGTGAATTTCCAAATTTTGAGGATAAATAAATAACTTTTGAAAAGTGATTTAAAAAAGTCATAAACAGGAAAAACATTACAAATTCTCACAAACCCATTTCCAGAAGACAGTGGAACTATGTCTACAAATATCTGAGTACAATTATGACCAAAGAATTTTAGAATTCTGAAAGCTTTTCTTTCAGACGTAAGGTCAACAGACTAATATTATGACACATGCAGAAGTTCAGGGGAAACTGTACCTCTAACCTTATTGAAGAAAAAAAATTGGCCGGGCGCCGTGGCTCACGCCTGTAATCCCAGCACTTTGGGAACCTGAGGCAGGCAGATCATGAGGTCAGGAATTCGAGATCAGCCTGGCCAATATGGTGAAACCCCGTCTCTACTAAAAATGCAAAAATTAGCTGGGCATGGTGGCGGGCAACTGTAATCCCAGCTACTCGGGAGGCTGAGGCAAGAGAATCACTGAAACTGGAAGGCAGAGGTTGCAGTGAGCTGAGATCGCCCCATTGCACTCCAGCCTGGGCAACAAGAGCAAAACTCCATCAAAAAAGAAGAAAAGAAAAGAAAAGAAAACAAAAGAAAAGAGAGGGGAGGGGACGGGACGGGAGGGGAGGATCAGTCTCGGGTGAAATCTAGCCAACCAAGTAATGTACCAAAATAAAAAGCTGAGGTAGGAAGATTCCATGGTGAAAATATTGGCAGTGAGCACTAAATCATATTAAATATAGAACTAAAGACTAAGTAACTGTGGACTTATGGTCAAAGAACAGAATAAAGATGTTATAAATCTTGACAATGTAGAAATAGTAATATTGCTAACAAAATTCGGAAGTTCTGAAGGAGAAATTATAGGAAAAAATAAGTATCTATTTTATCAGCTATAGTGGAAATAAGTAAATGTTACTGCCAACTGAAAATATAATTAAAATAATGATTTCTTACTTGATTAATATTTTAACTCTAGAGTTTTATCTTTTAACAATTATGTGATTTGTGTGTGTATAAAATACATAATACACACATCTACATACATACAAAGGATTTAGAATAGATATGTTCTAGGTCATTTGCATTTCTATATAAGTTTTATCATCAATTTGGTAATTTCAACAAAAAAGTCTGCTAGAGTATTTATTAGACTGCTTCAAATTTATAGATAAATTGAGGAGAATTGACACCTTAACTATATTGTCTTTTATCCTATCAGCATGGTATATCTCGCCAATTATTTAGATTTAATTTAATATCAGAATAATTGTTTTTTAACTTCTTTATATTTTATCGCCCTCCAGCACAGTCTTGCTCATAATGGATACCCAGGAAATATTTACTCAATGTAACTGACGTCCCCCAAACCAAAATATTTATTCTGGAATAATAAATCTGTAGGTAGAGATGAGAGTAAGAAAAAGATAGGTAAAGATACAGGTAAATATATTGTTCCAACATCAATTTAAAGTTTAAAGGTCTACTGCTTTTGAACAATTTAAAGTTCAAAAGAGCATTTATTTTTATTTAGCCAGCAAATCTCCCACTGGAATTCCATATCTTATCTCCACCACACATATAATTATCACTGAATTAATACTTGTTGAATGAATAGCCTTTACACTTAACTCTTGAATATCTGCCCCACACTGTTGTGTCATTAAACCTGATTTGTTTTCAAGAAGGAAGCAGATCTTCTACAAATGCTTGCTGAAACTGCACATGAAACACTATTCTGCATCCTCACAACATCTCAGGAATAGTGTCGTGAGAATGTTACTCAAAGAACATGACATTTAAATGCAGAAGCCCTGACAACGAAGACCTGAAAAATTGATGAAACTATGGTTGAGTCATAGAAAATGATAGTTATGTAACTACTGGGTCTTCGAAAAAAAAGGGTTGAGAAAAGAGGAGTGGGGCTGGAAAAGCGGGGAGGAGGAAAGTTTAAACATTTGAGAGGTAATGGAAGGAAATGACCAAATAATGATGAACATTAGTAGTTATAAAATAAATGCACTTGGAGAACTACTGATTGGGTTTATAAAACTATATTGTAACATAGAACTATGTAAACATTCTTCTATACATATCATGATAAAGTGGTCAAGACATTAACAACAGGGTATTGTCCTGCTTTTCTTTAATATTAAATCCAGGATGCCCTTAACAACCAGCTGGTGTGCTTTTCTGAAATGACTAACTGGTGTTAAGAACACAGTCTTTTATTTTAGGACAGTGCATTTCTCTTTAGACATTAGTGTGCTGAACCTTAGTGTCACATATTTGAAACTCTAACCCACTAAGTTCATTGTCCCTGATTAAAACATTAATAATGCTACAACAATATAATTGCATTGAAGTCATTGTTTATTATAGAAAAAAATGAGCAGGTAACATTGGCATTGCAAGAATAATGAGTATCTCACTCACACAAAATAGGCAGGAGGGTTCAACAGATCTGCTGGACTGATGTGGTGTGAAATAATTGCATTGATGACTTTCTTCAGGTTGTCATCACCAAATATCGCCTGGCAATTATTTTGAACAGCTGGCTGCTGTTATTGTGCATCTATTTATAAAGCTGTTCTCTTCAACAAAGCTGAGGTCTTATAAGCATCTGTCTGCAGCCAGTTTTTGTTTCTCATGGAAAGATGATTTTTTGCAGACCTTAGTTCTTGTCAGCCTTTCCCCCTTCCCCGCCAATATTCAACATCCTTTTCTGGATCTTCTTTATTTATACATCGTTTCTATTAACAGATCTGTCCCATCCAACCAAAATGAAAACAACCCTGAATTAATTAAGCCATGACTGGCTTCTGTCATATCATAAAACAAATGAGATTATGTCTTATCCCTGTGCTTACAAAGTCTACTTCCAAACACATATGGGATGACAGCAATAGTTCTTCAACTTCTGATTTCCTCTTGTAGAATTTCATGATTTTATGTTACGTTTTTATAGATGCAATTAAATGAAAAGAAATAGAAGTCATTGAAAAACTGCTTCAAATTAAAGAATAACATTTCTGGAAGAATTACCGTAGAATATTTCAGCTTAAAAATATACTGTTTAGGTGCATATCCTAAGAAAGATTAAACAAATATGAGAAGGAGATGACAGCTTGGTGGTGGCCCTTTTTTCTCAGAGGACACCCGAGCATCTGTTATAGCTTTGGTCATTTGCTGATACTATTTGAAAGATAAAGCTAAGAAAAGAAATGTCTCATGAAAAATGTCCAGATATATATAAGTAATGGGAGATCTGCTAAATCAGCACTGTCAAATAGAACATTCTGCAATGTAAATACTTTATATCTGCCAGTAGCCACATGCGGCTATTGAACACCTTAAATACTATTAGCGTAACTGAGGAACTAAACTTAAGTTTCTATTTACCTAATTTTATGTATTTATGTATTTATTTTTTTTTTGAACCACAGTCTCACTTTGTCTCCCAGGCTGGAGTGCAGTGGCTCGATCTTGGCTCACCGCAACCTCTGCCTTCTGTGTTCAAGCAATTCTCCTGCCTCAGCCTCCTGAGTAGCTGGGATTACAGGTGCCCACCACCATGCCTGGCTAATTTTTGTATTTTTAGTAGAGATGGGTTTTCACCACGTTGGCCAGGCTGGTCTTGAACTCCTGACCTCATGTGATCTGCCCACCTACCAAAGTGGTGGGATTACAGGCATGAGCCACCACCCCTGGCCCCAGCCCTTTAATTTAAATGTAAAAAGCCATATGTACCTAGTGGCTACTGTATTTCCAGCTCTATGTAATAAGCTCTAATCCCATGAACAATCATAAATAGTAATTTAATGTTTAAGATTAGCAAATAAGCCAAATTTTTAAAATGCATATAAGAAAACATTACAGGAGCTTGTTTTTTTTTAAATTTTACTCACAATAAAGTATGTTATTGTTATATCTAGTCTTTTCTGTCCTATTATTTCACCCATTTTTAAAAGTTACATTAGTGTGATAGTTACAGAATTTGGAGGTTGAATGAAACCAAAAGAAAAAAAAAAGCCTAACTCCATTTTATATATGAGTAAAATGACTTCCAAAGAGCGCTGAAATGACTTCCTTAAGGTCACCTGGCCTTGTCAGAAGCAAGGTTAAAACTAACATCTTTTTGAAGGAAATCCTGCCATTTGCAAAAACATAGATGAACCTGGGGACATTATGCTAAATGAAATAATTCAGACACAGAAGGACAAATGCTACATGATTCTACCTATATGTCGAATCTGAAATAGTCAAATTTAGAAGCAGAGAGTGAAATGGTGGTTGCAGGGGCTGGTGGGAGGAAGAAGTGGGAGGTATTAGTCAACAAGTACAAAGTTTTGGTGATACAAGTTGAAAAGTTCTAGCGATCTACTGAACAACATTGTGCCTATAGTAAGTAATACTGTATTATATACTTAAACTTTTGCTAAGAGGGTAGATCTTCTGTTAAGAGCTCTTATCACATTAATACTAATAAATAAATAGGGAGGCAGGAGGAACATTTTGTAGGTGATGGTTAGGTTTATGGCATAGATTGTGGTGATGGTTTCATGAGTATGTACTTAATCTCCAAACTCATCAAGTTGTATACATTAAATATGTACAGTTTTTTATATGCCAAAAAGACAACTAACTTATTTTTCTAGATAAATATTGTTTTGTTTTGGTGAAAATATATATAATATAAAATTTAACATTTTGACCATTTTAAGTGAACAATTCAGTGGAATTAAATAGATTTTATTTAAATATACATTTAAGTACCAAATGGTTTTTAAATAGTTGTGCATCATTGTGCAACCATCACCAACCACTCTCTACTTCCAGATTTTTGGATTCTGTGGATTGTAAAGAGTCAGTGGGAGGGATTTCCAAAAATAAATTTTAGCTACTTTAAAATTTTACCTGTAGAATACACAAATGGAGACAGAAAATAGAATAGAGGTTACTAGGGGCTGAGAACAGAAGAAAATGGAAAAACTGACACCTTTGAACCTCTCTCAAATATTCTTTCTTTCCCAGAGCTAAGTTGTTCAATGGCTATAACTTTTTTTTAAAAAATGAAATACTCTGTTTCACTATCACAAATATTTTATTTTTAATTGTATATCCTATGTGTACTAATAACAATGGTAATTCTGGTTAGTGAATATTAATATTTAATATGGGAAAGACTTTGCTTTTGGATATACTGTTTGATTAAGTCCTCATAACAAGCCTGTGAGGTAGATTTCAGTATTATTCCTAATTTATAGATGAGAAAACTGAGGCACAGGGAAGCTAAGTAAGTTTCCCATAGTCACAAACCTAGGAAATAGCAGAAGAGTTATCTGTAACTACCTGAGGACTATAGGTTGATAATTACTATTACTTACACTAATTGTTCCGCTGTGCAATTATAGTCTCCTGCAATCTGGTGTCACTCTTGCCTACCCAGTCTGTCACCTGCTCCTAAACAACTCTGCAATAGACATTGAACAGACGGGTCAGCCTTTCATTGTTCATAGATATCTCCTGTGCATTCCAGGCTTTGTTCTTGTTGCTTCCTCCCTTCCCATTCACTCATCAGCCAGCTCCTGTGTACTTCAGCCAGTGCTCTCTAATGAGTTTGCTCTTATCAAGGTACAAATGAACTCCAAGTTAACATACCCAATGGACGCTTCCTATTCACCCCTTATTAGCTCTCTCAGAAGCACTCAATGGTGTTGATCACTCCCTTCTATTTAAGTAGTTGACTCTCTGGTTTTTGTGATAACGTTAACTTCTATTTCTTTACTGCTATCTTTGGCTTTTCCTTGGATGCTTCATTTACTGGCTTTTTCTGCTCTATCTGACCCTTAAATATTGCTATTTCTCAGAGTCCTTTCTCATTCTTTCTGCAATCCTTAGAGAACCTCATCCTTCTCCACTCCTTTAAATACCAGCTTGATGCTTCTGACTCCCAAATTTAATCCTCAATCCAAGTTTTCCTTAGTCTTGTGCATACATCTCTCTATCTGATATTTCTATTTGGTAGTTTTTCAAGCATCACAGATTGAAAACAATTTGAGGGGTTTCCTTCAACCAAAATTTTCCCTGGTCTTTTCTATTACAGTATTTGGTGCCACCTAAAAGGACTCCCAGATAAAATATGTTGTAAGAGCCAGTTTTTCTCTCCCCTACTCAGCTCAAATTGTCCCAGTTATACTGAAATAGACCCCAAACTCATTCTTTCTTCCCCCATCCTAGTCCAAATCATAACCACACCTTTCCTGGAGCTATGTCAATATTTCAAATGGGTCTCTCCTGGCCTTATTTTTCCCCTAAATCTCTCTTCTATGTAGATACCATATTGATATTTTTAAAATATATGTCATATCATCATTTTCCTTGCTTAAATCTCTTAAATGTTACACTGAAAATGAATTAGGAACTTCTTAATTTCATCTTGTCTTCAATTTCATTTTCCCCAATTATGTACTACTCGTTCCCTCATCCATGGTAGTCCAGCCACACTGGCCTTCTTTCTCTACTGCAAACACTTTAAGGGCCTTCTCATGTGGGAGTATTTGTATATGCCGTTTCCTATGTCTGAAATGCTTTTGTGTGGGTTCTTCTCAGGGCTAGCTCTTTTTCCTTTTTTAGTTCTCAGATAAAATATCTCCACTGTGGAAAGGCCTTCACTGAACATCCTATCTAAAAGGGTCAATTCTATTGTTCTCTATCAAAATACACTGTTGTCTTGCTCACGGCCTTTTGCATTTTGTAATTATTTCTTCCTTTCTTTTTAGTAAATGATAAGCTTCAGAGAAAGCAGAAACAATGTTTTGTTTTTCTGCTGAAGATCCAGCACCTAGCAGAGTGCATTGTACAGAGTAGGTTCTCAACAAACATTAGTTCAATGTGTTTGAAAAAAATAAAATAAATCACATAAAATAGTAGAGACATTATTTTCAGGCATTGTTCAGGCATTAAAATTTGGGCACTCTTGCTCCACTTAGTGGTGAGTCTTTTTGTGGGGGAAGGAACTGTGTGAACAATAACATAAAACCCCTGAGATTATTTTGCTCTTTATATCCTCCAGAGCTTGCACAATAAATGCACTGCATTAGCCAGTTTTCATGCTGCTGATGAAGACATACCCGAGCCTGGCAATTTCCAGAAAAAAAAAAAAAAAAAAAGGTTTATTGGACTTACAGTTCCACATGGCTGGGGAGGCCTCACAATCATGGTGGAAGGAGCAAGTCACATCTTACATGGATGGCATCAGGCATAAAGAGAGGGCTTGTGTGGAGAAACTCTCATTTTTAAAACCATCAGGTCTCGTGAGACCCATTCACTCAAGAATAGCATAGGAAAGACCCACCCCCATGATTCAATCATATTCTACCAGGTCCCTCCCCCAACACATGGGAATTATGGGAGCTAGAAGATGAGATTTGGGTGGGGACACAGAGCCAAACCATATTATGCACACTGAGTATTTACTTAATTGAAATATGCAAAATAGACTTTAAAAAACGTTCACCTTTATATATGCCCTTGAATCATCCATATTAAGGACTAGAGGGTCATCCATTTAAGCATATTTTTTGTTAAAGCTTTTCAGTGTTTTTAAGAGGGTTTTAAGTCTTCTCTCTACCTGTGTGATCCTCAAAGCACATAGGCCTGTCTTTTATCAATATCTCAGAACACCTGCTCTCTTGAACCTTGCCAAAGATTACTCCTTGAAATTCTCAGCTATATCCCCTCCCCACCAGCAAAAGGTGCCACCTGGAAGAAAGACCCAGTTTGCCTTGTTCCTCACTCTTTTCCAGCACGTAGTATAAAACCTGATACACAGTAGGTACTCAATAATGTGCAACAGTTGCTAAATAAACAAATGAACACTGTTTGTTTGATTCTTATAAAAAAACTCATTTGTTGAAAAAATACAATAGAAATAACCCTAAATAATATAACTTTCATTTGTTTCTGTGGAGTCTGAAGTCTTGATATTTTAGATATTTCTGCAGAGGAAGGATTTATAAATTATATTCTTAAGGCAGGCCATCAAAAAACTCTAATTCTAAAATATAGTGTTTATTATCTCATATAAATGTCTTTAATAAATTGTGTTTAGATGATGTTTTCAGCTTATATAGCATAACCTGGAAAGATTATTTATTGATATTTAGTCAAATTGAACATCTAGTTTTTGATTTGATGGAAAATTCACTCTCTCCTTTTAGAAGAAATATGTTGATCTTTTTCATATATAATTTCATGTTGAATACACGTTAAAATGTAGACTATTATGTAAACATAATTCAGTACATTTAAGTTGATATTAAAAACATATTCTAAATTCATATTCTAAGATTGTATGCCATATTTATATCCAAGCTTCAGAAGCACGATCTCCTAGTTCTATGAATTTAGAGTTGATATATGCAAGGTTATTTCATAAGGTACAAGAAACCATGCATGAATTGATATATCTTCCTGAATAAATTTATTCACTAGTAAGTAATTTAAAGCAGTACTTTAATATTAACATACAGTTTATAGAGTAGAATGCAAAATGCAAAATTCACATGAATTTTTAAGATAAAATACAAAGACTTCAAAGAAATTCTATGCCTAGAGAAAGCAGCTCTGAGTTAACCTTTTGGGACCCCCAGAAGTATACATACTCTTTCTCTGAAGTTAGGAATTCTTTGGTGGAAGAGTTTGAGATGCATTAAACCAGTTCTGAAAAAAGAGCCATCTCAAAACTAAAAAAGAGGCCCATTTAAGATGACAGAACTAAAGAAAGGCTTTAGAAAGAGGAGCATCCCAGAATTCTTCAAGGAAGTAGGTATGAAGAAAAGTCTAAGTGAAGATGAGAGAAATGAGAAAGCACAGGAAACCACAACCAATCCCAAGAGTCCCTTCTAAAATCTCAGCAAGATGAATCCCTGAATGCAGAATAGAACTCATTCTGAAAGAGTTCATCCTCTTCAGGCTTGAATCTCCCACTCTCCAGTCCCTCCACTGCCCAGATTCTCTAAGCTAGGACCCAGAGCATGAAGTCTTCACTGGATACAGTGTGAGATGGGGCTGGAGGAACAAGCTGAGTGAGAATTCCACAACCTGGGACTTGATGGTTCACATTGAGGAGAAGCCTAAGAAAGGGCCACTGTGGTAGACTTGGAGATGCACTGCCCAGATGCAGAGAGGGCAGTCAGCATGTCTCTTCAGTTGTCAGCTCCTTTAGTGGCTGCCTCAGCTAAGGACAGCCACCTTGCCCAAAGCCACATCCTTTGCAGGGCAGCCCTCATCTGCAGACTGAGCCAGGCAGGAGCAAATGCCTACCGCTTTGGCCCAATAAGAGCAATTCTGATGGGAAATATACCTTCCAGAGTTTTGAGTTAGTGGAGCCTTTTTGGGGCCTGTACACAGTTCAATTTCTCCTACAAGCCAGGCACAGTGGCTCATGCCTGTAATCCCAGTACTTTGGGAGTCTGAGGCGGGTGGATTCCTTGAGCCCAGGAGTTTTAGTCCAGCCTGGGCAACACAGAGAAACACTGTCTCTATAAAAAAAAAACAAACACAAAAATTAGCTGGGCATGGTGGCATGCATCTGTGGTCCCAACTACTCAGGAGGCTGAGGTGGGAGGATCAACTGAGCCTGGGAGGTCGAGGCTGCAGTGAGCCGAGATCATACCACTGCACTCCAGTCTGGCTGACAGAGCCAGACCCTGTCTCAAAAATTTTTTTTTAAATTATCCTGCATCCTAATCCTATTTCCTCCTCTTCCTCTCAGAGGTGTTGACCCCTCATAAACTCTGTCTCAGCACATGCTTCTGGGGAACCCAACTGAGATGGCCTGACATACTGGCAGGGCCAGAGGCAGTGCCTGGTATTGGAGGGCAGATCTGTACGCATGGCAGAAAAGCAGTGAATGAAGAGAGGCTGGGAACAAGCAGATGAAGGGGAGGGGATGTGTGAAACAAGAGGGTTCCTGTTGAATTGCTTTGAATTTTAGCTAAATTTTGAGGCTAGCTTTTCTGGGCCAGCAAACGTGTGATGGGTGGAGGACAGGTTTATACAGCCAGGCATAGGATAGACAATTCCATCCTGTTTGCTTTAGTGTTTCTTTGCCTAAACAGGAATCTCAAGTTTTTGACCCCATGTTCATGTTGTGGGAGGAAGGTTTTCTTGACTAATTTTCAACCCCATACTTCCAATTTTACTTGCTGCTGGAGTCAGCCTTCAGACTAATGGGAATCTAACATTTCCCCTACCACACATTCTCATTTCTCATTTCTCCATTTAGCTTTCAGGGTTGGATGCAGGCCTGGGCAGTGAAGTGTGGGGCTTTGGTGAACCAGGCATGGCGGGCAGCAGTAGAAGACAAGGTGGGTGTATGGATAGACACAGTTGAAGGGTTGATGATTCCTCTGACCTTAAATGACCCTAAGTAGCAGTTGTGCAGTATTTTGAGCAAGAGCAGATGGTCTGTGTAGATAGGAGTAGAAACAGATGGCATCTCACTGTCAGATTTTCTCTCCTGAGACCTGGTGCCTGTCGTTGTATGCTTTATACTGCTCTTTGGCAAGCCAAAGGGAGATTTTAAGAACTCCTTGAATAGCCAGTGGCTCTCCCAGGATCTTGCTGGCCTTCTGCTAGGGTGATACGAGGCAGTTTGGGTAACGGATGTAAGTAAATGCTGTAGTTACGACACAAGGATAAATTTTAGTGGAAGTAGTATAGTAAGCAACAAGCAAATTCCCAGGTGGTGAGTTAGATAAACCCATGCTGTCGTCTGTGTGATGTGCAGCGATGACATGATCACAGGGAAGTGATTAAGCATGCAGACTTTGGGGCTCCACTCACAGCAATTTTACCACTATGGTGCAACCTTGGGCAATTTACTTAGCCTTTCTGTGTCTCAGTTCCTCATTTGAAAGTGGATGTAACATCTTAGCACCTACCCCTTTTAGGTTTGTGAAGATCAAATGAGTTAATACATGCAAAATGCTTGCCACAAGGTAAGTACTCAGTACAGATGCTCCTCGACTTGTGATGGGATTACGTCCCAATAAACTCAACGTAATGTGTCAGCATGGCTGACTGGGAGCTGTGGCTCCCTGCTGCTGCCTAGCATAGTGACACAGTAAGGTACAGCATATCTCTAGCTTGGGAAGAGATCAAAATTCAAAATTTGAAGTATAGTTTCTACTGAATGCTGTTGTGCCAAACCCCTATTGACTCCAGTGTGGATGGCATCAGGTTTAAGAGGCCGAAGAAGAGACCCAGAGCCTGCAAATGAGACAGGGGGTTTTACTGGGGGCTTACATGCAGGAGAGAGGGTTCAATGGCAGTGAGTTGGACAGGATAACCACATAGCCACGTGGTGATGGGCTGGGCAGAAGGATACAACCACTTGAAAAGGCATGAAGTTTTTATATAACATTTTCACTTAGCACCCTTTCCCTAACCACTTCCACCTGGCAACCTTCATTCAACCCAAACACAGGGCCTCCATCCCCTGTAAGGCCTGTGTTCCATGGGATAGGCCAGAGGCTCATATGTTCCTCATAAACAAGGAACCAATCTCCAGGTTGGCCACTCCTGAATTCCCTAGCTCGGAACACACTTTCAGGTGCGTCTGCCATACAAGGTCATTCTCAGGGTGTGCTTAAGTTATTGCTATTAGGTGCGTTTAGCATAAAAATGCATATCCCTTTCATACTGCACCATTGTAAAATAAAAATTATAAGTCAAACCATCATAAGCTGAGGAGCATCTTTAAATGTTAACTATTATTATTATTGATTCATTCCATATGGCTATTGGCTTGAAAGTAAAGCAGCAGATAGATTAAACCAGAGGTGGATGACTCAACTACTTCTAGAATTGGGTCATGATCTTGGACTATGTTCAGAAATGCTGTTGCTAGTTAATAGACATGTTGAAAGCATCCTTAATCAGTGGAGGATAGGGGCTTGTTGACAGAGTGCGGGCAAGAAATAAATTGTGCCCTGTGAGGGCAGCCATTATCACAATAATGGGTGCTGGTCTTAGCAGGGCTTGGCAATGAGCCATCATGAGAGAGTTCCATGAATATCTGAAGGTTATAAATGGGCATGAAAGTTCTTCAAGCCCCTTAAATGTGCCCTTGGCCTGAACATGTGTCATAAATGCTGATGTATCAGAAAGCATCATGCAGGACATCAGGAGTCAGGTGGCAGCACTGAGTGTGGGTTTCCCCCACAGGGAGGAACAGCTGCTGTTTCAGCAGAAGGATGCTCTCCATCCCCCAGCTCTACCCTTGCTTTCTCTTCTCACATCCCACAGCACCCAGACCCTGCCCTGGACCCCAAAATCCCCTTACAGGCACAGCTTTTCTTAGGCTTCTGCCTCCTCGTCTTGCCAGATTTCCTCGATTCTCTGCATTTACTACTGGATAACTAGAGAGTTATCAAGGAGAGAAATTTCTTGGGAACAGTTGTATTTATTTCCTGATGTTCTGGTATATGTGACAGAATGTTTAATAATTGGTTTTGGCTACTCAGTACATTCATTCATTCATTCATTCACTCATTCATCTACCTCCTATGTTAAAATATAAACATATATACCTATACATATATATATATAGTCACAAAAAATGGAAAAAATTGGCAGAATAGTGAAATGAAGCCATGGAATAAACTTAATTTTAGAATGCATATTGTTTGGCTAAGAAAATTGGGTGGGCTACCAATTCAGCCAAAACAGTGCTTTTCAAGCTTGACTGCAAGTTATGATTACCAGATACTTTCTTTTTTAATTCCACTTTCAGTGATTCTGAAGTAAATGAACTGGGGTGAGGCCTGGGCATTGTAGGTTCCAAAAGCTTCTCAGGTGAGGCTAAAGGGCAGCCAGAATTTCAAACCACTAAAAGCAAAGAATAAACAACTGATTGATCATGAAAATTACCAGGTTCCTTCCTTGGATATTCTGATTTAGTGCTCATAAGTCATTAAACAAGCAATTCAGGTGATTCTAATGATTAAGAAGTTTTGGAAGAGCAATCAATTTTTGGGATTCACAATTTTATTTGAATGTAAAACATTAGTTTTCAGGAGGTGTTTAGCTTTTCTTGGCACTTAGGCCTGAGAGAAATTTTCCAACAGTCCTCAGAAGGGAGATACTATGAAATTCATGAACAATATCCTCAAAAACATCCATTCAAAAGCAATAATAAATGTCCCACAGCTGCTCCTGATTTATCTCAGTGTAGGCAGAGGGCATAGCACCAAAACACAATGTTGTTTTGTTTATTTTAAAATTATTATCTAAGTATAAAGATCCAAAGCAATATAATGTAGATTCAGAGCTCTCTGGTTAAAAGCAGGCATATATTTTAAAATGACTTATTTGCTTTACTAATTATAAAAGTAGAATGTATACACTTTTTGGAAAATTTAGAAAGGTTAGAGACACACTTTTTAAAAAAATTAAAATAACCTGTGCTTCAATTAGGACTTGATCAATTGCAAGTAATAGAAACTAACTCTAAAGAAAAAAAGCGTTATTGGAAGAATATCAATAACTCACAGAATCGACATGACAAACTTAAAATGGGCAGGAGCAAGGGCTATTCCAGAGTGTCGAGAAGAACAAAATACTATTTATACCTGGAATAGCCTCACCCAATGCTGCTGCCCACTGCAGATACAACTGATGTGGAGCTTCTCAGATGTTAATACTGCTGCAGGTCACCTGAAGATCTGGTTAAACCCTAGGTTCTAGACTGGGCACAGTGGCTCATCCCGTAATCCCAGCACTTTGAGAGACTGATGAGGGAGTATTGCTTGAAGCCAGGAGTTGGAAAGCAACCTAAGCAACAGAGTGAGACCTGCATCTCCGAAAAAAAGCAAACAAAAAACTAGCTGGGCGTGGTGATGCATGCCTTTAGTCTCAGCTATTTGAAAGGTTGAGGTAGGAGGATTGCTTGGTCCAGGCTGCAGTGAGCTATGACTGTGCCACTGTACTCCAGCCTGGGTAACAGAATGTAACTGTCTCTAAAAATAAATTTAGAACACACACACACAAACTCAGGAAAAACTCAGGTTCTAATTCAGTAGGGCTGATGTGGGGTTTGAGAGTCTGCCCCACTCATGTAATATGAGAAGGCATCACCAGTACTAAATCAAAAAACGGTGAAGCATCCAAAAGCTTGAGCATTTTTCTGTTTACAACTTCTTCAGTTTTTATAAGTGTGTTGACCCAGCTGTTTTTTTGATTTAGTAACAATAAAGAAATCACTAATGGTAAACAGCTTTTTTGTTTTAGTTCTTTCTCACAGGGAGGAATTTGTTGAGAATCTGGAAGAATTTACAAGAAGGTGGCATTCGAGAGCTAAGTTGTGAAAAGAGAAGTGGGAAAGATTTAAAAAAGAATAGCTTCATAGAAAGACTAGATCTTAGTGGGAAGGATCTGATGTAAAGGAGAGCTAGGAGTGAAAGACATGAAAGTTGAATACTTGTCACACAACCTGCTTAGTTTGTCCAACTCGAGACCAAAATAGAGCAGCATGTGTTGCACAGCAAAACTTGTAAGACACCGAAAAAGTCTTTAATAACAACATAGGCCTCAATAAGTGAGTCGTAGCATTTGATGGGACTTATTTAGAGTGATGTAAAGGAGTAATTTTTAAGGAAATGCACAGAAGACAGAATGAGTTTAAATTTCAATATGAAAATTCAGTTAAACAAAAATGCCATGGTAATATATTTACATGAAATAACAAGAAAATTACAATATCTGTATTTCTGGAAAGGGAAATGGCAGCCATCTATTTTTGTTGTTTAAAACTATTCGGTGCCCTCTCCATTGCCCTGAAGAAGCAGCTCAAATTTATTGTCTCACAAGCCCCTTCATAATCTGGTCTCCTTGACCTTCCAGCTTCATTTCTCATTGCTTCTACAACCCTCCTTCTACTCATTCTCTATATCAGTCACGATGAGCTGCTTCTAGTTCCCCAAATGCATCAGGCGTGCTCTCCTGCCTTTTCACATTCTGTGTTTTCCACCCAGAATACTTTTCATATTACCTTTCCCCTTTGTATAATAATTCTTTGTGTTTGCTCAGATCTCGTGGCAGTGATCATGGCCCTATTTTAAGACTTCCCTGATGCCTGCTTTCCCTTATTCAGGTATCATTCCAGTCTTCCCATAGCTCCTACTTCCTCATGGTAGCACTCAACATATTATACTATAAATGCATGTTTACTTACCTGTATCCCCAACTAGACAGTAAACTGTAGGAAATGGGACCATGTTGAAATTATTGACAATTTATTTAACCAATATATATCTATTGAGCATCTGCTAATTTGCCAAACACTTTCCTAGGATCTGGCAATACAGCAGAACAAAGATACAGCCTTTATTGTGCTTGTATTCTGGAAGAATAAATAAATAGATGCAGAAATTAAATGAATGAACAAAGTTCTATAGGTTCAAGATATATCAAAGATGAATCAGCAAGAGCTTATTATTCAAGCACTTAAAATGTGTCCTAACATCCTCAAGGTGCTATGTATGGCAATTAGGATTTTTTTTTTAAAGACAATGTGTGATCATAAGTAGCTTCCAATGTAGTTGGTTTAGGAAAATACTAAAGACAGATACATCATGTGTTCCTCTAATCACAATTTCAATAAAATGTATAAATGAAAGAGCCATAGTTGACTGACAGAGTGGGGAAGGGTGTATATTCATGGAGAAATTTAAACTTCAGTCAAATCATGGAAGATAACTAGCATTTTGCTTTACAGAGAGAAAGGGAGAAAGGATATTTTCACAAGAAAAATAGCTGCAGCAAAGCCACAGAGAGCTGAAACTGAGTATGACTTAAAGACTGTTCCAGTCTGACATCTCAGAAGCAAAGATGGGGGGCAGGAAGCTCGATTTGTGTGTAGTTCTCTACTTTGATTTGTTTATTCATTCAGTAAACATTGAGGATCACTCTGTCCATTCACAGTGTAGTTACTGAGGGATGGGATACCAAGGTGAACAAACACAGGCGTGAACCCAGCCCTTGTGGAACTTCCTACACCATGTAATTGGTGGCAGAGGGACTTCTGCCATCATACCAGAAAAGAGTCTAATCATGAAGGGGTTTCTGGAACCTGGTATCCTTACTCTTCCTGTAATATTTTCTCAGTAAACTTAGGAGTCCATAAGCCATTCAAGATGCTTTACATTATCAAGATTTCATCCTGAACTTTTTATTTCATAAAGGATCATATGGCACATTTGGTTTTACTTCATGCAAGTACAAATTTCCAATCTCAAAGTTATTTTCAAGATTGAGACAAGGGGAAAAAAATATCTTTTAATCTGAGAAGCATTTTGTTCAGATGGCGAGTTCTATCACTCAGTTTTTCTTTTTGATTGATCCTGCTAAGGCACACTGAGACTGAATGCTGAAATACTCCAGGTCCAATTCTCAGTCCAGCGTCACAACGCTGAATGTGGATCTTTTCTTCAACAGTGCTTTTAATAACCAAAAAACTTGTAGTGCACCAAAACAGGCATTCTGTTAGAAAGCAGTTTGCATAAGTCAAAATTAAGCCTATTTCATTACTAATTCAATGAATTCATAAAATATAGGAATAATTTTACCCTTATTTTAATTTGAATCAGAAAATGTTTTCAGATGTGTTTGATTAATTAATTATGTCTCTGGTCTAAGAGGATGATAAAGCTGAACGTATTCTCTGAGGAAATGCTCACAGCTTTTTCTGTGGGGTTTCAGGCATCCAAAGGACCTGTCTGTATTCTTATAAATTTCCATCTTGCTTCAGGAATGTTCATTGCATCACCAGGAAGTTACGCTTAAAATGCAAATATGGTAATGCTAAAAATGAAAAGATATAATTATTGAATTTTAAACATTGATTTTAGCAGTAGATGGGAGGTAGATAGCTTCTTGTCTTATCTACATGAAGAGCTAAATTTTAACCAAGTTTCTACATCTCCATCATAAAGCAGATTCCAATGCCACAGAATCCAAGTCTAAGAAATGTGTTATTGATGCAACGTTTAAGTCATTTCACTAGATTTTTTTAAAATGCTGGACAACTGAGTACACTGAGGAGACTCTAAGTCACCTCCCCTTATCCCTTACAAGATCTCTCTCCAGGCTACGTATTCATAGTTGAGATAAGGAGAAGCAATGCCCCGAATACAAGTGATTAGATACATGATTTTCTTTTCATGTGTTTTGGTAGGGAGCAATCGTGTTGCCAGTAAGAAGCAATGGTGTTTAAAATCAATTATCAGGACAAAAATCCTTCCAGCTGGCTGAGATGTCCAGAAAAGTTGTTTCTTAGTGAACATAGCTCGTGTCAAGCATCTCCTTGCTTAACTAGGGAGCAAGTGGAGGCCTTTAGCACTAGGATGCAAGGTCTCCTGTTGAAGCAATTAGTCATTATTGATTGATTATATGTATTTGTTGTGTATAGTAATGTTTTGAGTGTGTCTTTGTGTGGATATGTGTTAGAAAAAAGAGAGAATGGGAAAGAGAGAGAGGATAGGAGAGAAGAAAGAGCAGACAACAAAGGAAGAAATATTACACAAAATATCAGCACTGCAAGAGTTCAGGTGGCATATTCTAACCATATAGGATCCGCAGTGGCTTAAAAACTGCAGAATGGTTTTCCTACACTTTCTTGTAATCAATACAGAACTCCCACTTCCCCTGCTGTCTTGGACCATCTACTTCTCCTCATTCAGCATCTATTGAGCTGCTTTACCATATTCCTTTTGCCTTCCTCCCTCCACACGCCCAGGAGGGTCTTCTCCTCTTATGCTAAATTGACTGTATAAGTTGTCAGTTATTGTAATACTCTTGTTGAAGATTAACTTCCTGGTTCCGATGATGGAATTGAGAACTGGTTATATTCTTTCTAAGAATATGGGTCTTTTCTCAGGAAACATAACCCATAAAAAGAGAAGAAATGTTAGCCTGAATGTTACCAACCATCTTCTCTAGACTCAGTATGTAGAAAAGGAGCTAATTCATACCTACATCTAAGAGTATAGGTTTTCCTGAGGTTGCGCTGATACCACGAGAAAGTTAGTGGACATTATCCAAGTCCCTGTGTGTCTCTGAGAAGTGCTACATCTTTCTCCTCCAGGGAGATAAGGAACAAAATTCTTTCAGCAGGTACCAGAAGGTGTAACTGCAAGAACAGAGACTGGAATATGTGTCCTGTCACTTCAGCTGCCATGGATTCTTCCCCGTATAGGGCTACCTGATCACAATCCAAATTTTTGCAAGAACAACCAGGCATCAGCTAGGCTTTCAATTCTTTACAACTATCTTGCAAAAAGTCAAATCTTCTTTATTTCTGATATTGCATTATCGCTGTATTATAAAGACGCCAGATCATTTTTCTTCAAATATAAGTTTTGACAGATTTTATTTAATTTGGGTCACAGTCTTCTGACCAAAGGAAGAAAAGAATTTTATCTATATAGTTACTGCTTAAAAGGCTCTTAAAAAGGATTGTCTTAGGGACCCTCAATAAGATGGTCATTTGTTTCTCTGGACTTCCCCTCCAGATATGGCTATAGATCCTGAGAATGGAAGAAAAGAGTGGGAAGAACCCACAATGTAGGATGGTTTCCTGTTATGTGAAAGAAAACCAGACCTTGAATATAGTCAAGATTAGCCTCCAACTAACGTATTCCTGTATGCTATTATGAAAAAGTGGCCCCCTTCACAGCTGTAGCATAGGTAAATGGAAGGAAGGAAGATGAAATCCACCCTGCTATACCTACATTTCCTCATCTCACCTTCATAACAGCTATATGAGGTAGCCATTATCATCCTCATTTTATAGATGAAGAAACTGAGAGAGAGTTTAAGGGCTTTGCCTTTGGTCACATAGCTAATAAATAGCAGAACCACGTTTTGAAACTGGGTCCTCTCCCTCTAAAACCAATGCTCTTCACCACAGAAATACTGGCCTTTCAACCAGAAAGGTGATATTATTTTCATTAGTTTCTTCTTTTGTTCATCCAATGAGCAATCTTTTCTTGTTGTCTAATATGTGCCAGTCAATATAACAATTTGGAAATACAATAATTATAAAACTCACAAGGTTTCAGGGCATAAGGAACTCCTCCAGAACTTCAGAAACTAAACAAAAGATCTTCAGAAAAGAAATGCTTGCTGCACTAGGCACCCTGGAAGACAGAGTACTTGAACCCTGCAGGAGACTCCAGTGTCCTGCTCACTTAATCATTATGTCCCAGATTAGACTAAAGATCATATGCTAGAAAAATGAGTTTGTATGTAAGTTCACTTTCCCCCAGACTTAAAGCTTATATACTGCTAAAAGCTGATGTCTGTACCAAAGTCAGAACAAGGGCTATTTGGGGAATTCAGGGTTATGCAGGTGGAGACTCTCACCATTGCTTCCCAGCCCTGTCACCTGGCATCTGAGTCCCATAAGCAACAAGTCCAGGAAAGATAAATTGAAGAGGGATGTTTCTGTTCTCCACGTCCAGGTGTGGAACAGCTGGTAAATGCCAGGGGACCCCAAAGCTGTAAGCAATAAATTCTGCTGAAACTCTGGCCACTTCACATCACTCCGGATTTCTCACATTAATAATCACAGCCCTGAGCAAAATGGAAGCTCAGGTGTGTTCTGTCACTTTGCTTTCCAACATATCCACATAGTCAGCTGGTTTGGATTCACAGCGGGGTCTTGAAAAATGACAGGCAGAAAGCTGTGATTTATACAGGGAGTGGGTAATTAAGGCAAAGTGCCTGGAAGGATAGACTTAGTTGAAGTTCTTTCACAATCTTTGTTAGAAGCCACAAAGTCCAAAGAGTCAATGTGTGAATATCCTAAATATGCATATATGTACACAGATGCACACACACACATGCACACGTGTGCACACACACACAGAGCTAAATGTATGCTTGTCAATTGAGCTTTTTAGGTTACTGGCATTAACTCAGGATATTATAAGGTTATGAGCTATAACATCAGGTTACATTTTTCTTTTAAAAATTGCATAGGCAAAAATAAAGGGAAAGAAAAATAGCAATTTATGGAACAAAATAATTTGGCAGTTTTACTCACTGAAAATTAAGCTGGTTTAATGTGTAATTAATTTAAAATATATACATTGATTAACTTCAAGTGTCTCCTCTATGAAAAATTCTTTTGCCACATTTTGATCTTCTTAGTCATATGCATCTCTGCACACAAATATAGGGACATAGATGCAATCTATGGAGTGTAGATTTTTTTTTTATTTTGGGGGGTTACGGCTAAGAGTTTATGTACTCAAAAAAATACTCTTCTGGTTTTTCTACTGTGTTAATTTGTGATTAGCTGACCAGAGTATTGAAGTGATAATGGGACTAAGCAAATTTTTTCTTTTCTTTTCTTTTCTTTTCTTTCTTCATTTTATTTTTCTCATTTTGTATATTCAGGAGAAAAGAGAAACACACTGAAGCAACCATTTTTTAAAGTGAACTGTAAATATAAATGACACTGGATTACAATGAATTGCATGTGCTCTGAATGCATAGCTCATGAATAAAAGACAGATCAGAGGACATCAAGACCCAACCAATTTTCATGGCCATGAACTCTGATCACTATACTTAAAATTTTCAAACCTATACCTAGAGATTAATAATAATACTAACAATTACCACTTGTTGAGCAATTACTATTTTGTAAGCACTGTGCTAACATTTCATTTAATGCTCATCACCACTGTAGCGTCAGTTTTTCCAAATGGAACTTGAGGCTCAGAACACTTTAACCTGCCTAGAATTCAAATATTAGTATGTAATGAAACCAAGGTTTGAGCTCAGGTGATATGACTTCAAACCTCATGCTTGTAGTTGCTATGCCACTCTGCCTCCAAAAAAGTCAAGGGAGAGTAAAGCCTCCAGATGATTAAGAACACATGTGAACATGTCAGCATCTTTTCTCTGTCATGCTATCTTTGGCAGTTGAAATCTTGCTCCTCCTTGGAGCCCTGTCCTTCACAGCTTAATTAAAGGTTTGGGAATCCTATGGATATGAATTAAAATCCAGTTTGGTCTTCTACATTATGTGATCTGAAATAGATTGCTTACCCTCTCTGAATCTGTTTTCTTACCTAGAAAAAATGGGAATGATCATTCCTACCTTACAGGAATGTCGTGAGTAAAAAATACATTGGTTTATACAGTGTTCTCTTCATGATAGGCACATAGTAAGTCGTTAATAAATGCAGTTTCTGTCTGCCAATTATGCCATAAAGACTACTCTTATTCAGAACTAAAACTATTTTCTTACCTCATTGTTTCACAGGTCATTGTTTTATACTCCCTTATAAGGATACTGTGGTTACTTGGTGTTCCATTTCCCCAACTAACTTGTAAAGTATCTGATGTCAAGACTGACCTCTTATAACCAATCATATTTGCATACACATTCCGGAATATGTACTTTACTAACTTATAAAGTACCCAGTGTCAAGATTGACCTCATATAACCAATCATATTTGCATACACATTCCAGAATTCATTAAAATTCTGGCACAGAAGTTCAGTGAGGGCAGGAAGAGACAATGTGAACAATTCCTTGAGTATTTTAAAACTTCAATTAGTCAAAATTAGCAGATCCCTATGAAAACTAGAAGCTGAATATGAATAATTAGAATTTGAAGAAATATACATAGGATTAGAAATGTTCCATAATCATCCTTGGCTCTAATTGGAAATATTGTAGGTGACTTTGCCATGAAAATAACACCATCTGAAACAATAGTGAACTATTGAAATGAATGAACTAATTAGGTTATTGGGCCATCACACTGATCTGTGCACACTGCAAAACTATCCAACTGGCTGCATGACTGATATTAATATTAAACTACATTGTGATTTGAAATATTGCAAAGGCCACCAACTGACATCACCCCAAGTTATTGGTTTTAAGGTGGAATAAATGAAGATGTATAGATAAATTTTCATGGGCACAAGAACATATAATTATTTTTCCTGATAAAATATTCTCAAAATCAATTTGCCAGTTGATATCTTGCTCCTCCTTGGAGCCCTGCCCTTCACGGCTTTTTTGAGAATTTGGCAAATTGTACTCTTTTATCATGTAAGTAATCAAGGAATCAACATAGGGTAAAACATTAAAAGAAATCTGAGGTCTCTACTTTTGAAGTAACAGTAAAATGAAAAAGGGAAAGTACTCCTGGTTCTTAAGAGTCAGAAATTTACAAGAAAGTATAAAACTATACTATTTTATTAGTGCAAAGACTATTTTATGGAACATGGTTGAACAAAAGGAATTCAGTCTCTTTTCAATTGTGCCTAAGAAAAAAATAAACCAAATAATTGAATGGGAGATAAACAAAAAATTGAAAAGCTTGACCTGAAAAAGCTTATTGAAAAAAAATTACTATATCAAGGGCCATATTGCAGGAATAGCTGTAAGAATAGCATAATAACTTCTTTAATCATTAGAAATTAGAACCCTACAAAATATCCAGGTGACCTGACAAAGTAGAGTAAGTGATCTTTAATAGAACCCTTCTTTCATTTATTCATGCATTTATTTATTTATTTATTTTCTATGTTCATTTATCAATTTATGCACACATTTGGGTTAGCATTTATTGAGCACATGCACATCTTGTGCTAGATGCTGGAGATAAGATACTTCAAACCAGGTCACTGCCCTTAAGGTAGATTGCAATTTAGTGGGGGTTCCAGGCACATAACCAACTAATTATAATACACAATTACTGTTGCTTTAATTTGGAGGTGAATAACTCTGCCTAAGGCCATCAGGAAAAGCTTCTCAAAGAATTGACATCTTATCTAAGCCCTGATAAGTAAGGAGATGGGAGAGAGGGTGTTTACCAGATGGAGTAGGTTAGAAGGAAGGCTATCTCAGGCAGAGTATAAAATAGCACGAAGCATGTGGGAAACAACAGCTTGGCTCTATTATAGACATTAGAATAGGAATGACAGGAAAGAAAGTTAGATTAGCTTGGGAATAGTCTTTAAGGGTCTTGGTGTTAGTCTAAGAATGTGGTTGGGCTTTACTCTTTAAGCAAAATAGCTTAATATTTTTAAAAAAGAAAAAATGTTACTGGAAGATCTTTGTTTAAAAACAATTGTTGCTGAAGTGTGCAGATTGAATTGCACTTGGAAAAGACTGGAGAAAGAGAAAATTACTAAATCCAGTAATAAGATAAAAGACATATTTATGAACCTAATCTGTATGCAGTAGAATAATTATTTAATTAAGTTCTTTCTTGACTCCTTGACTGGTTTCAATGAACCAGATATCATTTGAGAGCTTAAAATTATTTGATCAAAAGTTAAAATTAATTTATAAAATGTAATTAATTAAAGCTGATGAAAACAGCTAAAAGAAAAATACTTTAGACAAAAATATATTGGACTGAGTTTTGTTAAACTATGAGTCACCATTAGAGATATTCATGTGGTAAGTGATGAGATGGTAGATGATAACAAAATGCTTCATTTTAGTAGGAAAAAGATTTGCTCAAAGTAATGTATTATCATTGACTCTTAGCAGACTTTAATTATTTTTAAATTTTAAATTTTTTATTTGGAATTTTTATTTGGAATATTTATGTAAATCCAGACAGAAAAAATATCTACATAAAATAAAAATTATCGTATATAAAGAGAGTAAGTTCAAAGAAAGACACAGAACATTAAGGTTGCTGTCCTTTGGGGATACTTTAGTGGGAAAAATGTCTGTGAATTATGTTAACCTAAGAAAAATGCTCAATTTCTGAATATTAGTGATACGGTATCTGATTGAAGAGAGTCAATCAATTGGCTAAACTAAATCAATCAGCTTCTTTAGGAATTTAAAATTGGTATACAGGGACACTAGTGGGTTGATCAGAAGTGCAGAAGCTGTAAAGGCAAGTAAAGGGATGGAGTTGTCCTTTGTATCCCAAGTACATGACAAAGAAGAGAAAGTCAGTTTAGAGATGAAGTGAAAGTAGATATTCAGAAAAAAAAAAAAAAAAAGAGGTAAGAAAGCTTGGGACACTGAAAGGGGAAAAATAAAAGAGCTGTATACTGCGTCAGATGTCTTCTGTACCCTAGATTCTATGAGATTCCCACGTATCTTTCCAATATATTTTCAATTATTTTTCTACATTGTTTGAGTGAGTTTATTTTTGAAGTCAAATAACCCCTAACCATGACATACATGCTTCCTGTATCTACAACAACAAAATTGTATCCACAGACAGCAAACTATTTTGAAGCTAAATATACCAACAAGTTAGTAGGTTGGTGCAAAAGCAATTGCAGCTTTTGCCAATCACTTTCAAAGAATATCTAATTTTTTTAATGGATGCATTATGTTTTTATGGCATCTTATAGAGCTCCAGAGGCATTTTCTTCAAGCATCTTCTAGAAACTCAGCCTGGTGTCGAATCACATTCTGCCCTGAGTGGCAAGTCTGTTGAGCACCTGGATCTATTCAGGGCTTATTTTTCCAGAGCAGTAGTGCCTGCTCTTAGTAGACCCCACTTTCCTTGTCTAAGGGTGCAGCCTATACAGATCTATGCCCACACTCTTAGAGGGTAACACCTTTAGAGGTGAGGAGGACAAAGATGAAAAGTAGATATGCAAATGGACCCTTTTACTGATACCAACAGTGAGAAATAAAATTATCATGCACTCAGGTGCAGGAGTCATCATAAAGTATTTTTTCTGCTTTTGGGATAGATTTCAGAGCACCTCTATCATTCTGCCCTAATTATGGGCAGTGTCTCAGAAAAGGTATCAGTGACTTCTCCATTTAACTCACCTGATCAAGAGTGATACTTTAAAAATCCAAGATATTAGACTGTTACTTTTTAATTGACAAGCAACATTTAATACAGTAAAAGTTTCACTCATTATTTTGTAACCAAGGAAGGATTGATCCCATGGAAGCTTTTACTAAATCTGTGGGAAACCAGGTTGACAAGTTTCACCAGTTTTTCTACTCAATTGTGGATAGCCATCAGAGTTCTGGAATTAATTGGGTCCAAGTTTTGAAAATAACACTATGTAAATTCTTTAGCAGGGGAGGATCCCTGGAAAATCTTAACCTGGCTTGTCTGACGTTAAACCCCGGATGATAATTAATACTTTTGCACATATTTATATTATTTTTGCCTTCCAAGCAACATATGAGTCTAAACAGAAGGATAGATATATTATAGCTACACAAGGGACATTCAAGGATAATTAGTAGGGTAGTACCTCCTACAATAATATAAGAATGACTGCATGCGTGTTCATACTTCCTATGCTTAGAAAAAATTTCCTGACACAAAGTAGATTCTCTAGAACTACAGTTGACTCTTAGGTTTGAACTGTGCAGGTCCACTTAGGTACAGATTTTTTTCAATAAAAGTTGCAAAGAGTATGCCGGCCTCTTCTGCCTCCCCTTCTATTTCCTCTACCTTTTCCTCTTCTGTCATCCCTAAGACAGCAAGTCCAACACTTCTTTTTCTTCCTCCTCCTCAGCCTATTTAAAGTGAAGATGATAAAGTATTTTATGATTATCCACTTCCAATTTAATGAATACTACATATATTTTCCTTATGATTTCATTATTAACATTTTATTTTCTCTAGCTTACTTTATTGTAAGAATACAGTATAATACATACAGAATAATGTGTTAACTGACTATGTTATCAGTAAGGCTTCCAGTCAATGGTGACTATTAGTAGTTAAGTTTTTAGGGAGTCAAAAGTTATACAGAAATTTTTGACTACATAGGGGTCAGTGTTCTAATTCTTGAGTTGCTCAATGGTCAACCGTATTTGCTAAGTGAATGATTGAATGAATGAGTGAATACGCAAATAAATGAACTAATGTGTAAGTTACATAAAAGCAGAAACAGTCATGTTCATTACTGTAGCCTCAAGTCTAGCACTTTTTAGTATCATTTTTCTAGCACTTAGTATGCCTAGTAGTAGGAGTGAATGAATGAAGGACTAATAAAAGCCTTAGGCTGTTAAAGGCAGGGCACTACATTTGTCACCTGTAGTTACAGACTCACTGTAGCTAATTAAATAAGTGGAAGGTTTAACAACTACCCACAAAAACTGAAAAATCTCCCTGTAACCTACTCTATGATATAAAGCTGCAGCTAATAGCTTCCCACCTAGCAGTGAGCCTGTAACAGAATAATTGCCCTCAACAATTCTAAACAGAGCAAAGCACCTCCTGCATGTAATTGTAGGGAGGAGATAGAGAATCCAGAAATAAACCAAATACGGGTGATAAAGAACTGGCTTCTTCAATCAGTTCTAACAGAGATTTGTATTTATTGCTTGTTATAAAAACTTTATTACCCTTTTTACAACTCTAGCTGTCCAGTGCTTGATTTAACCCAAAAACATGCTAGTAATTTGCTATTTGGTATGTACGTATTTTTCAAGATCTAGAAATAATGGATGTGACTTTGCTGTTCTGCTTTTCTTACATGAATCAGAATGAAAAGTGCACATCACACACAAGATACTGAGGAAAGGCCTCTGTCAGGTAAGAAAGTGTGCTGTTAGATTAATTTTAGACAACTTGCCCTGGGAAACTTACCTAAGTTAAATATAAAGTGTATTGCAATTTTCTATATGCAAGATTACCATTAGCTACAGTAGTGATATGAAATATGCTACCTATTTAAACAAAAATTGGCGGGATCCTATACATGTTGATTTTGCTGCATGATTGGAAACATGTGCATTAGTGAGTCTCACAATAAAAAATTCCATCTATCCTTCCTTTTCTCTAGTCCATCACTTATATCATGTATTTCCCTGATGCCTGAATCCTTTGGAGATTTCACATTGGCGTTGATGTAAAAATGATATGAAGGCATATGTTTTATTAGGTGCTACTGCATGTTTGTATCCCCAAATGAGGACTAGATTTAGTATCGCTCTAGAGAAACATTAATTATTTATAATTATAGAATTTGTTTCACTCTGAGGGAAGCAATTAGAACATTTACATGTAATAGAAAAATAAGCAATATATAGGAAGCTCTATCGTGGGCTTCTTTCCCCAATTTTATCTCAAACTGAGAAGATTCTAACAAAAACTTTCCTTTTCTAAAAAATGTCTATTTGCCCAATGTGATTAAATTAGCTGTGTACCCTGTGAATCTGCTGCTGCTAGAGAAGCCCTTTGGGGTCTGGTGAAGAGACTAATGGGAAACTATAAAGCTCTTGGAATAAACAGGAGTGTAAATCATTCATGGGTTCAGTCAGTTCTAACCCCAAGAATGTACGGGCTTGGGAAAGGATTATCCAAACAATATTTCTTTTCCAGGCTGCTCTTCAGAGAAAACAGCTGGCTTGGATTAAAAGAAATGATTTCAAAAGGAACTAAATAGAAATGTTCTGAGCACCTTTCCAGATTCCAGAAAGAGAGGAAAGGGGAATGCATTTCACCATGTCCCTTTATGTCTTCCCCTTTTGCTTTCCTGAAGGAAAGGGGATAGGAAAAATATTACTTAGGTTGCTTTAGCTATTGAATTACAAGTTTTTAGCCCAATAATATATGACAGATTTACAACACCCCACTGAAAGATAAAGCTACACTTCTCTTATCCAACTATTCTGAAATCACACTCTCCATAGAAAAGGAACACAAAACAAGTAATTTGATAAGACTGTGCCAAAACGCCAATTTAGTGCCTATGTAGTCTTCATTTATTTATTCCATATTGAATCCATCTGGGAAAGTATTGCACTAAATAACAAGCTAAATCTAAGCCCTGGGTTGGTGCTCCTTGTGGAATGAATAGCTAGGAGTGCCAACCAGCAAATGGAGTTAGTAAACTATGGGTATATGAAGTTTGAAACCCAGGCAAGAGTAGAGGAGGTGAAAGGTGATAAAGCAAGAACACCTGCTTTAACAGGCTGGAAAACTTTATAACAACCGACAAGGCTGAATTCCTCCATACCTTCAGATACCTTGAGGCAATACCACAGTTAGAGTTCATTGTGTCTAAAATGTAAGAATATTATTTTTAGGTGACTTTTCAAAAGCAGGGGTAATACCATCTCCTTGTATTCCTGAAACTGAGAACAAATGGAATTTCAGAATCTGAACTCTGTATGTAGCTGTAGTGTCTTTGTCAGCTTCACTTTTCAGGCATTCAATGCTACGTTGTTAATAGCACTGTCTCTCTTCTGCTTTCAGTTAACATGAGTTACTGGACGGATGCTCCTGTAAAGAGACACCTGTTAAATTCAGTGTAGCTGCAATTGTAGCTCTTTGTAAAGGTTAAATAGGTGTACTAAGGTTGTATGGTGATAATCTGAGATGTTTTGAAAAAAATTTTAGCTTCCTACTATGTCTGAGACTACTTAATCAATTTAACAGAGACTCCAGTGAATAATTTTTAAAGGGTTCAGGCCATTTCCTATGTCTATGGCAGCCAAGGACACATCCCAGTTTCATTGCTCTGCACCTAACAAAAAGAGCTTTGGGATTTGAGATTTAAGCCCTGGATTTACAATGCACTGATGTTTGTTATACCTATTAATGACAAAGCTGTGTGATTTAACATACAATGGTAAGACATTTAATTTTATGAACACAGTTGAAATTTTGCTTCCAAAAATAACATGACAGGTGGGTTCTTGCCTGAGAGCTAAGGAAAGCTGAGAGCTGTGTCAAGATAATTGTCCTCCTCTGAATTAGCAGATATCTTTCAGCTGTTTTCAGTTCTCCTTATCTCTAACAACCCAGCAGCAGAAACTAAAACTATTTAATCCATCAAATTGCTCATCAAAAACAAACACCAGGAAAAATAAAAAAAAGACAGTGTGTATGCTGTCTGTCTTTGCTTAAAAAAAAAATCCTAGTTAAAGCACATATCTACCTAGAAAATAGATTCCCCCTTTGATAAACATACCTAAATTCCGTGGAAGCTAGACCCATACTCAGCAGTCAATAATTGTTAAATAATCATTTCTTAACCAGTGGTGCACATCAAAATTATTCATTGAACTTTTAAAACCACCTCTTCCCTACTATTCCCAGTCCTAAGGTTGTGGCCCCGGTTTCTAATTGTTGTTAACATATCCACAGGCGATTCTCATATGTCCTACTATTCATTTATTTATACTGAGGTTCCTTATACAGCAATTATGATTTTTTAGCTATTTGTACATCTTGTCATTACTCTTAAATTAGGTCTAATTCTGTTCAGTGTTAAGTGCCACCGAGACTAAACTCAGCCAAGGATAGGCCAGCCAAAATGTTTGAATTGAAATCTCAGGGTCAGGCAAATCCAGCTTGATAAATGCCAACAAACAGTTCAAAAATGTCAGAGCAGAGAACTTGGTAGAATCCATAAGCAGATTCTAAAAAGGAAGCCTCAGAGCAAAATCAGCACCAAGGACAGCACCACGTGCCCCAGAGATCCTTAACTTCCATAGGGCTTCACAGGTCATTCAAAGTTACTACCAGGCCTGACTCTTGTACACTTCTGCAGATCTTTGATGGTGCTGAAGCAGAGTGTTTATCATGTGGAGCTTTTAAAACCAATTCACCTGTCCTACTTCCGATCCTCTAATTCAGAAGCTCTGGGGCAGATACAAGGACTAATTATATATATATATATATATATATATATATATATGTATATATTTAACAGATGTGCACCACTGATTAAGAAGAACTTGATTCTGTGATTCTAAAACTTGAACATGCATTATAATCCAGAACTTATTAAACTTGGATTGCTGTTGCCGGGCCCCACAGTTTCTGATTCAGAGGCTCTGGGATGAGACCTAAAAATACATGTCTAATAAATTCTATACTGCTTGTTTGAGGAACACACTTTGAGAACCACTGAATAAAATTATAATGGGAGGTCACAGCACGCCCAGCTCCAAATGAAATAATCTGCCTCATTTACCATGGAGATCTCTGTGAGGGATCCAAAGGTAAAATCATATTATCATAGTAACTTTGTTATGCCTCTGGAAAACCTCTGGTGTCCTCTGAGGCCTCAAACATATTATCATTTAATTACTGAGCATGATGATACTGCCAGCTTCAGAACAGGTACAAAATGGGACAGAACAACCCAACAATATTTTGGTAGGAGGAATCCTGACTATCAGTGAGGTTTGTCATAAAAGATTTTCTTTTATTATCCTGATATTACTTGCTCTTTACTGCTTTTCTATTTCTTTCTTTTCATTCTCTTCCCTAAGCATTCCTTTTAGCACTACCCCATTCTTATGGGTTGAGTTTTGCCACCCCCTACTGACACTCAAAAATATGTTGGAGTCTTAACCCCTAATAAGAAAAATTTGACCATATTTGAAAATAGAGTCTTTACAGAGGTAATCAAGTTAAAATAGGTCATTATGATGGACTCTGATCATTATAAAAGGGAAATTTGGACACAGAGATAGACCTATACAGAAGGAAGATGATGTGAAGATACACAAAGGTATCCATGTAACTGGAGGGATGTCTCTACAAGTCAAGGAATGCCAAAGATTGCTGGAAAATACCAGAAGCTGGAAGAAGCAAAGAAAGATTCTCCCCTAGGGATATTAGAAAGAGGATGTCCCTAACAACACCTTTATTTCAGACTTCTAATTTCCAGATCTATGAGACAATAAATATCCCTTATTTTAAACCATCTAGTTTTTTGCTACTTTGTTAATGGCAGCTGTAAGAAACAACTATACCTGTTATAAGCTAAATCAGTGAACCCATAAGTATTTATGTACTGTTTCATATGTTAGAAAGCACTCATATTATCACAGTCAATGTAAGTAGTTGAGTGAAAGATTTTGGTAATATGCTTATTTTACAGATTAAGAAACAGGCTTTGTCTTTTCTGAATTAAGATTCAGAAAAGCTGAATGAGGTGATAAACCTTATAATAAATAGGAGAGAGTGGCATCAGCAATACGGCTTACTAGAAGCCCCTTGCACTTATCTCCCTGACATAAACAGGCAAAGCAACAAATAAAAAACTATATTTCGATGAAAATAACTAAAGGACAGCACCAGAGTACACAAAAAGAGTAGCAGAAATCCTGTAGAGCATAACAACCCAGGATTTCTGCATAAAGAAGGGAAAAAAATCTGCCTTTGTGACCCTATCCCCCATTTGGACCAGCTTGAAATCTGGAGCAACTTCTCGCTGCAGGTAAAAGTAAGGCAGCAGCCCCCATCACCCACTTCAGTCACCTACAGTTCTTGCCACTGTGGACCCCTGGAGTTCTCACAGGTGCTACACTCAGCTGAAGAAGTTGCTTGGAGTCCATACATCTGTACTTCCTAGAGAGAAGAAGCCAACACTGTACCTCACCCCCACCATGGCCTACTGTGCTGTCCTAGCTTGGAATTGGAACCACCACTGGCACGTGTCCTGCCCTGAGGGCAAGTAGCCATTGCATCTTTCCATCCCTGAGGCTCTGTCACAGCTGCACCACCCCCCATGTTGGCTCACCATCCATGAATCAAACTGCAGTTAAACTCTATCTTGTTGGGCCAAACTTCTGTGCCACCTTCCTCCAAATTACAAGCTGATAGAGTAACAGATCCCAGCTTGTTGGCAATCTGCATCTACCCATGCCTCAGCGTGAACCTGCACTCAAAATCCTAGATGCCATAGTTGGTTGGTGAGACCCTGATGCCAAGACCCTGACTCCACAGCACCTGTGTCCTAGAACCTAGTGCTGTTGCAGATTCTTGTAGCCTATGACAGATGCAATCAATGCAGAGGCTTCCTCTCAGCTAAGACACCCCACTGTGGGAAAAGTGAGAACAAGAAGACCCCAGAAACCCTTGCCACTGAGAATGCTAACAGCACAAGCTGCCACTGCCACTGCCATAAACTCCTGTAGCCAAGGGCAATGAATCATCCATAATCATTGCTGATTTTGATCACGGCTAAAGAAGCTGGCATGGAGGCTATACCACTGCATCCACTTGGTATCAGAGCCATTGCATCCCTACCAACAATTACCCTAAGACTCATCTGAAGGTGAAAGTCTTTTTCTAAAATAAGATATACCATAAAGTTTGGAAGACAAGACAGTTTAACCAGATCCATACACATTAACACAGTGACTGAAGAAACATGAGAATGCAATACAAGGAAACATGACACAACCAAAGGAACACAATGATTTTCCCATAACTGACCCCAAATAAATGGAAATTTATAAATGGCCTGAAAAGAAATTCAAAGTACTAATTTTAAGGAAACTCCATGAGATACAAAATAATAAACAATTCAATGAAACCAGAAAAATAGTTTATGATGTGAGATGGATATACCATTTAAAATGATTTGATCTTTATAAATCATATGAATGTATTAAATGATCACATGTACCTTAAAAATATATATATAATGTATTGATTAAAACAATAAAATTAAACAAAGAAACTAATGCATGATCTGAATGAGAAATTCAACAAAAAGATAGATATCATAATGAAGAAGAACCAAACAAAAATCTTGGAGCTGAAGAATTCAATGAGTAAAATAAAAAATACAGTTGAGAGCTTCAACAACAGATTAGATTAAACAAAAGAAAGAATCTCTGAACTTGAATACAAGTCTTTTGAATTAACTCAGTCAAAGGGAAAAAATGAAAAAGAATACATAAAGTATATGGTACTTATGGGACATCATAAAGCAAATAAATATTTGCATTATGAGATTTCCAGAGACACAAGAATTGAAGGCACATAAAGATCATTTGATAGAATAATTGCTGAAAATTACCCTGGATTCTTAGAAGAGATATGGACATTCAAATCCATGAAGCTTAAAGTTTCCCAAACAGGCTCAACCCAATGAGGCCTTCACCAAGGGTACAGTATAATTTCAAAATTTCAAAAGTCAAAGACAGAATTTTTAAAGCAGCAAGAGAAAACATCAAGTGAAATACAAGGGAATCTCCATTAAACTAATACCAGATTTCAGAATACTCCATTACTGTAAGGGTGGTGTGTAAATCTTTCCAAAATCTGGTAGGAAGGTTAAAAATCAAAATGGCTAACAATAACCCTAGCTACAATATTTAATTAAGGAAAGCACAATACAAAAACATGTAAACCATGACAACAAAACTGTAAATTGTGTGTGTGGAAGTAAAAGTCTAGAGTATTTGTATGCAACTGAAGCTAAGTTGTTATCAGATGAAAACAGTCTTCCATAACTATAAGAATTTTAATGTAAGTCACATGGTAATCACAAAACAAAAAACTATAGCAAATACACAAATGAAAAAGAGAAAAGAATGAAAACTGAACGTTACATAAAATCACCAAATCACAAAGGTAGTAGACAACAAGAGAGGAAGAACAGAAGGAAGAACGTACAAAATAAGAAAACAGTTAACAAAATGGCAGGAATAACTTTTTACCAATCAAAATTACCTTAAATGTAAATAGATTAAACTCTTCCATTAAAAGACATGAAGTGGTTGAATGGATTTTTCAAAAATTCCAATTATATGCTGCCTACAAGACACTCATTTAAATTGTAAGGACACACATAGGCTGAAAGTGAAGGTATGGAAGAAGATATTTCATAAAAATAGTAATCAAAAGAGGGCAGAAATGGCTTTACTTATATTAGATAAAATAGACTTTCAAAAACTGTTATGAAAAACAAATAATGTCATTATTTAATTATCAAGGGTCAGTTTAGCAAGAGTACATAACAATTATGAATACATATGTGCCCAACATCAGGTCACCTAAATATTCAAAACAAATATTAAAGGATTTGAAGGGATAGATAGACTGCCATACAATAATAATAGAGTACATAAATATTTCACTTTTAACAATGAATAGATCAATTAGACATAAAATTAATAAGGAAACATTGAATTTGTACTACATTTTAGACCAAATGGACATAAAAGACATATACAGAACATTCCATCTAACAGAAGCAGAATAAACCTTCAAGTGCACACAGAGTATTTTCCAGGATAGATCATATGTTAGGCCACAAAATAAGTCTAAACAAATTTAAGAGGATTAGAATTGTATCAATTATATTTGCAAATTGCAATGGTATGAAACTAGAGATCAACAGGAGAAGATCTTTAATAATTCACAAATATGAGGTAATTAAACAACATGCTGCTAAACAACCAGTGGGCCAAAGAAGAAATAAAAAATAAATGAATGAAAATATTGAGACAAACAAAAATGGAAACACAACATACCAAAACCTATGGGATGAAGGAAAAGCAGTTTTATGGGTGAATTTTATAGCAATAAGTGCCTACATTAAAACAGAAAAAAAGAGGCCAGGTGCAGGTACACCTGTAATCCCAGCACTTTGGGAGGCTGAGACAGGTGGATCACGAGGTCAGGTGTTCAAGACAAGCCTGGCCAAATGGTGAGACCCCATGTCTACTAAGGATACAAAAAATTAGATGGGTGTGGTGGTGCATGCCTGTAATCCCAGCTACTCAGAGGCTGAGGGAGGAGAATCGCTTGAACCCAGGAGGAGGAGGTTGCAGTGAGCTGAGATTGTGCCATTGCACTCCAGCCTGGGTGACAGGGTGAGACTCCATCTTGAAAACAAACAAACAAACAAACAAACAAACAAAAAAACAGAAAAAAATCCAAATAAATAGCCTAACATTACACCTCAAGGCACTAGAAAAAAGATGAATGAGCTAAAACTAAAGTTAGCAGAAGGAAGAAAATAATAAAGTCAAGAACAGAAAGGCCATAGAAAAAAATTAATAAAACCAAGATTTAGTTATTTATAAAAATAATCAAAATCAACAAACCCCAAGTTAGATTGACTAAAAAAAGAAAGAATATTCATAAATAAAATCAGAAATGAACTAGGGACATTTCAACAGGTGCCTCATAAATAAAAGAGGTCATAAGGAATTATTATGAACGATGATGTGCCAAAAATTTGATCAAATAAAGTAAATGGATAAATTTAAAAAATATATAACCTATCGTGATTGAATCAGGAGAAAATAGAAAGCTTGTAGAACTGATAACAAATAGATTGGAGAAGTAATTCAAAACCTTCCAACAACAACAAAAAAAGCCCAGGACCACATGACTTTACAGTTGAATTCTACCAAACCATCAAAGAAAAATTATGACCAGCACTTCTTAAACTCTTCCAAAAAATAGTGCTAGAGTGAATACTTCCAAACACATTTTAGGAGGCCAGCATGACCTTGATCCTTAAGCCTGATAAAGAAAAAAAAACACAGGTCAATATCTGTGTTTTGAGCTATCTCTATCTCTGAGCTATGTCTCTCTCTGATAGACATTGATGCAAAAATCCAAAAAATATTAGCAAACCAAATTCAACAATATATCAAAAAGATTATGTCATAACCAAGTGGGATTTATCTCTGGCATGCAAGGCTGGTTTAAAATACACAAATCAATCAATGTGCTGTATCCTATTAACAGAATAAAAGATAAAAACCACGTGATCATTTCAATTGATGTAGAAGAAACAATTGACAAAGTTTAGTATCCTTTCTTGATAAAAACTCTTAACAGTTCAGATATAAATGAAAAGTTCCATAATATAATAAAGGCAAATTATAAAAAAATCCAGAGCTAACATTACAATCAATGGGAACAACTGAAACCATTTCCAGTAAGATTCAGCTCAAGGTAAGGATGTCCACTATTGCCACTTCTATTCAACATAGTACTGGAAGTACTGGCCAAGCAATAAGACAAGAAAAAGAAATGAAAGGCATCCAAATAAAAAAAAAAAGAAGTAAAATTATCTTTGTTTGTAGAAGACATAAGTCTATATATAGAAAACACCAAAGATTTCACACACAAAAAAAAATCTGTTAGAAGTAATAAATAAATTCTGTAAAGTCACAGGATATAAGATCAACATAGAAATATCAGTAACATTTCTATAGATAAATAATTACCTACGTGAAAAATAAATCAAGAAAACAATTTCATTTATGATAAGATCAAAAAACTAAAATAAAATACTTAGGAGTAAATTTGACTAAAGAGGTGAAAGATTAGTACACTAAAAACTATAAAATATTGATGAAATAAATTGAAGCCACAAATAAATTAGAAATACACTGTGTTTATAGATCAGAAGGTTTAATATTGTTAAAATGCACATACAACCCCTGAACCACATATCAATTTAACACAATTCTTTTCAAAATTCCAAGGCCATTCTTTATAACAATAGAAAAAAAATCCAAAATTTGTATGAAGCCACAGAAAAACACCTCAAATAGCTGAAGCAATACTGACAAAAATAAAGTTGGAGGCATAGCAATTCCTGATTTGAAATTATGTTACAAAGCTATAGTGATCAAAACAGTATGGTACCAAAATTAAAACCAAAAACATAGACCAATAAAACAAAATAGAGAGCCCAGAAGTAGATCTAAACATAGACAGTCAACAAATTTTAAACAAAAGCAACCAGAAGGCACAATGGAGAAGAGACAGTCTTTTCAACATGGATATCCACATACAAAAAAATCAAATTGAACTTTTATTTTTACACTCTGACAGGGCAAATACTCACTCAAATTCAAAGTGCATTTCTTTATTCTCTCACCCAATAATTAACACAGAATACTTCTATGACAAAATGTGTTGGGAGTTCTCCCTGCAACAAGCAAGCATTAATTTTGCAAAGGACACAAGTTGGGTGTCCTTCAATCCAATTCCATTTTGATGCAATATACCTGGAGATAGTATCAGTTTCCACAGGGTGAAGGCTCAGTTCCACAAGACTGTGCCCCACTTCCAATGCCAATTGAAAGCCCCAGGTTGTTTTACCTGTGCTTGTGATCAACTGGCTATAAATTGGTAATCCTATTACTACCTTCTTGGCTTTAGTTAATTTACTAGAGTGGCTCACAGAACTTAGGGTAACACATTTACCAATTTATCATAAAAGATATTACAAAGAATATAGATGAAGAGATGCATAGTTGAGGTTTGGAATGGGGTGTGAAGCTTCCATGTCCTCCCCAGGCATACAGGTCTCCAGAAACCTCCACATATTGAGCTATTAAGCTGTTCTTTTGAGTTTTTATGGAGGCTTCATTACGTAGGAATGACTGATTAAATCATTGGCCATTGGTGTTCAATTTAGCCTTCAGTTCCTCCCTTTACCCTGGATGTTGGGGATGGGGTTGAAAGTCCCAATCCTTTAATCATGTCTTGGACTTTCTATTGATCTGCCCCTGTCTTGAAGCTACCTAGGGGCGGCCAGCCATCAAGAATTAACTACAAAAAGACATCACTTTGGAGATTCTATGAATTTTAGGAATTGTATGCCAGGAAACACAAAGACCAAATAAATATTTAACAAAATTATAAATACTATACCAAAAAAGTCAACTAAAAGTAGATAAAATGCCTAAATATAAGATATGAAACCATAAAATTCCTAGAAGGAAACATAGGTGAAACGTTCCTTTACACTGGCCTTTACAATGATTTTTTTTGACATTACTCCAAAAACTCAGGCTACAAAACTAAATACAAATAAATGAGGCTACATCAAACTAAAAAAACTTTTGCACAACAAAGGAAACAATCAAAAGAAAAAAAAATAAAAGTAAAACTACCATTTGATCCAGCAATCCCACTACTGGGTATCTACCCAGAGGAAAAGAAGTCATTATTCAAAAAAGATACTTGCACATGCATATGTATAGCAGCACAATTCACAACTGCAAAATCATGGAACCAACCATAAGGCCCATCAACCAACAAGTGGATAAAGAAACTATGATATGTATGTGTGTGTGTGTGTGTGTGTGTGTATATATATATACACACACACGATAATATATAGTATGATGATCATACATATATGTATACATGTACATGCATACATATGATATATATGTATGATGATATATATAACTATGATATATGATTCCATCTATATATATATATATATAATGGAATATTATGCAGCAAAAAAAGGAATAAATTAACAGCATTTGCAGTGACCTGGATGATATTGGAGACTATCATTCCAAGTGAAGTAGCTCAGGAATGGAAAAAAACATTGTTATATTCTCACTGATATGTGGGAGCTAAGCTATGAGGACACAAAGGCATAAGAATGATGCAATGGACTTTGGGGACTTGGTGGGAAGAGTGGGAGGGAGGCAAGGGATAGAAGACTACAAATATGATGCAGTGTATACTGTTCAGGTGATGGGTGCACCAAAATCTCACAAATCACCACTAAAGAACTTACTCATGTAACCAAATACCACCTGTACCCCAATAACCTATTGAAAAATTAAAAAATGAAGAAAGAAAAAAAACAAAAAATCAATCTACAAACTGGGAGAAAATATTTGCAAACCACAGATATATAAGGTGTTAATATCCAAAACTTATAAAGAACAATTATAACTCAATAGCAAAAAAACAAATAACCTGATTTTTAAAATGGGCAAAAGATGCAAACAGACATTTTTCTAAAGAAGACATAAAGATCACCACAGAAATAGAAAAAAAGTGCTCAACATCACTAACCACTAAAAATGCAAATTAAAACTACTGTGAGATATCACTTCACATGCATCAGGATGGCTATTACTTAAAAGACAATAGATTACAAATGTTGGTAAAGGTAGGAGAAAAGGGAACCTTTGTACATTGTTGATGGAAAGTTAGATTGGTACAACCATTATGGAAAACAGTATGGAGGTTCCTAAAAAAAATAAAAATAGAACTACCATCATGTGACCCAACAATCCTTCTTCTGGGTATATACACTAAGATGAAATCTCTACTTTGTAAAGATATCTGTATTCCCATGTTCATTCCAGCATTATTCACAATAGCCAAGATATGAAATTTAAGCGGTCATCAACAGATGTAAAGAACATATGGTGTATACACAATGGAATATTATTCAGCCTTTAAAAAGAAGATTCTGCTATTTGCTACAAAACAGACAGGCCTGGAGGACATTATACTAAGTGAAATAAGCCAGACACAGAAAGAAAAACATTGTATGATCTCATTTACATGTGGAAGTTTTAGAAAAATGCATAATATACAGAGATAGAGAATAAAACTATGGTTACAGGAGGGAAGAAATGGAGAGATGTAGATCAAAGGATAAAAGTAGGCCGGGCGCGGTGGCTCACGCCTGTAATCCCAGCACTTTGGGAGGCCGAGGCGGGCGGATCACGAGGTCAGGAGATCGAGATCAACCTGGCTAACACGGTGAAACCCCGTCTCTACTAAAAATACAAAAAATTAGCCGGGCGTGGTAGCGGGCGCCTGTAGTCCCAGCTACTCGGGAGGCTGAGGCAGGAGAATGGCGTGAACCCGGGAGGCGGAGCTTGCAGTGAGCCGAGATCGCGCCACTGCACTCCAGCCTGGGCGACAGAGCGAGACTCCGTCTCAAAAAAAAAAAAAAAAAAAAAAAAAAAAAAAGTAGTAGATATGTAGAATGAACAAGTCTAGAGATCTAATGCACAATATAAGGACTATTATTGTATTATATTTGAGACTTTTTAAAAGTAGATTTTAGCTGCTCTTGCCACAAAACGTAACTATGTGAGATGACAGATATGGTAATTTTCTTCACTATAGTAACCATTTTACTATCTATATGTATCCCATAAAACTATGTCATAAACCTCAAATACACACAATAAAATTCATTATAAGAAAAGAAATAGTTTAGTGGTAGGAATAAGACCTAGAAGCCTGTGCTCATTATCTTTTACCATCTTTTACTCCAATCAAAATGAGAGAACACTTACTTCTATGGTGCTAATGACTTCATAAAACATACATTTCAAATTCTTTAGTTTTGACTCAAAGCCATTAACAACAAAAATGAGCAAATGTCTATTGAATGTGGTGTGTGGTTGCAGCCAGAGAAATGTGAGTTTATATCTCATCTTTGCTACTAATTATGTTTTTGGCCATAAACAGGCAACTTATCTGAGTCATAGTTTCTTCACTATTAAAAGTAGAAACATGGGCCGGGCGTGGTGGCTCAGGACTGTAATCTGACCACTTAAGGAGTTCGAGACCAGCCTGACCAATATGGTGAAACCCCATCTCTACTAAAAATACAAAAATTAACCCGGTGTGGTGGCACACACCTGTAGTCCCAGCTACTTTGGAGGCTGACACACGAGAATCACTTGAACCTGAGAGGCAGAGGTTGCAGTAAGCCGAGATTGCGCCACTGCACTCCAGCCTGGGCAAAAAAGCAACACTCCATTTCAAAAAAAAAGAAACAATAATAATTACCACATGAAGCTGTTTGGAGATGTAAATGAGAAAACACATAGAAAGCTGGTAGCAGAGGCCTTGCAGATGGATGTTAGTGTCCTAGTTCTTCCTCTTGCTTCAGACCAATTGAATGCCACTGAAATGAGAACTTGGATTTCTGAACACATGCCTAGGAAACAATGATTCACCTTCATATATGGACTACATAGCATTAACTATTTATTAAAGCCTTATTGTTGACACAGGGAAATTCCTGGGCCACTTTAGTTTTACATTCTTAGAGGCTAGGTGGGACCAGGTTAAGCTAGAGAGACTTTTCACTTCCTGATTTGAAGACATTTAACATTTGGTTGTTATTTGCCCAAGAACACATATTCCTGTCTTTAATCTGGAACACACAAAGGAAATAGGCAAGAGGTCAAGATTTTGATCACATTGATTATTGCTGGGTCCTTGTGCTGCAAAGCAATCACTGGCAGTGATTGTTTCATGGTGCTGCCTCATAGCCCAGCATTAAGAAAAACTAAAGGTCAGAGAAACCGTCATCACCTACTTCAAGAACCAAACCATCATTTACAACGTCAGTCACAGAGGAGTCTGATGTCACAGGTGAAACACAGTTTAAGCACAGTCACAGTCTCAACACAGAAAATGAAGCCCAGGTTGCCTCAGATAAACTCTTATGCTTCATTCTCTACACATCGACCAGTTATCATAACACAATACTAATCTTTTAATATTTAAAAGTATACTTGCTTGCACAGTGAGGTACTTTGATGGAGGGTGATGGGAGATTAAATATTTCAGTAAAATGAGTTGAGACGTTGCATTTCTTAAAATAAATTGTTGTGTGTTAATATAAGGTTTCCTAAACTTTTGTTTTCCATTTGGACATACAGAGTATAAAAGATTAGGAAATATCATTCTACATGAGGTTGTATAGTGACAGAGTAATGCAGAATGAGTCATTAATAATTTAAAAATAGAATATAAATAATCCAGGGACTGGTGCTCTGTATGTGAAATGATATCCCATGAGCATGGTGGCCACCGGGTTGATCCAAAGAGGGAGTATTGGCACTGGAAGACTGAATTAAGAAAACAGGAAAAAATTAAATAGGCCTCACTTTGATATACTGCTCTCAAACAATCTCCAGTGCAAACTCTAGGCAAATAAAACAGATTTTAGTTACTGTGTGTAGCAAAATCAATGTGACATTCATGGGACATGAATGGTTCATAATATTTTATTTCATTATTTCTGAAGTGCTTATTTTTTTTTTTAATTTTACTTTAAGTTCTGGGATACATGTGCAGAACATGGAGGTTTGTTACATAGGTATACATGTGCCATGGTGGTTTGCTGTGCCTATCATCCCGACATCTAGGTTTTAAGCCCTGCATGCATTAGGTATTTGTCCTAATGCTGTCCCTTCCCTTGCTCCCCACCCCTCAATAGGCCCTGGTGTGTGATGTTCCCCCTTCCTGTGTCCATGTGTTCTCATTATTCAACTCCCACTTATGAGTGAGAACATGCAGTGTTTGGTTTTCTGTTCCTGTGTTAGTTTACTGAGAATGATGGCTTCCAGCTTCATCTGTGTCCCTGCAAAGGACATGAACTCATTCTTTTTTTATGGCTACATAGTATTCCATGGTGTATATGTGCCACATTTTCTTTATCCATTCTGTCATTGATGGGCATTTGGGTTGGTTCCAGGTCTTTGCTATTGTAAATAGTGCTGCAATAAATATACGTGTTCATGTGTCTTTATAGTAAAACCACTTATAACCCTTTGGGTATATACCCAGTAACAGGATTGCTGGATCTAATCGTATTTCTGGTTCTAGATCCTTGAGGAATTGCCACACGGTCTTCCATAATGGTTGAACTAATTTACACTCCCACCAACAGTGTAAAAGCATTCCTTTTTCTCCACATCCTCTCCAGCATCTGTTGTTTCCTAACTTTTTAATCGTCATTATGTCTGGCATGAGATAGTATCTCATTGTGGTTTTGATTTGCATTTCGCTAAAGACCAGTGATGATGAACTTTTTTTCATATGTTTGTTGGCTGCATAAATGTCTTCTTTTGAGAAGTGTCTGTTCATATCCTTCACCCATTTTTGATGGGGTTATGTTTTTCTTCTAAATTTGTTTAAGTTCCTTGTAGATTCTGGATATTAGACCTTTGTCAGATGGGTAGACTGCAAAACTTTTCACCCATTCTGTAGGTTGCCTGTTCACTCTGATGAAAGTTTCTTTTGCTGTGCAGAAGCTCTTTAGTTTGATTAGATCCCATTTATCAACTTTGGCTTTTGTTGCAACTGCTTTTGATGTTTTAGTCATGAAGTCTTTGCCCATGCATAGGTCCTGAATGGAACTGCCTAGATTTCTTCTAGGGTTTTTATGGTTTTGGGTTTTACATTTATGTCTTTAATCCATCTTGAGTTAATTTTTGTGTAAAGTTTAGGAAAGGGGTCTAGTTTCAGTTTTCTGCATGTGGCTAACCAGTTTTCCCAGCACCATTTATTTAAGAGGGAGTCCTTTCCCCATTGCTTGTTTTTGTCATGTTTGTCAAAGATCAGATGGTTGTAGACGTGTGGTGTTATTTCTGAGGTCTCTGTTCTGTTCCATTGGTTTATATATTTGCTTTGGTACAAGTACCATGCTTGTTTTGGTTAATGTAGCCTTGTAGTATAGTTGGAAGTCAGGGAGCGAGATGTCCAGCTTTGTTCTTTTTATTCAGGATTGTCTTGGCTATACAGGCTCTTTTTTTGGATCCATATAAAATTTAAAGTTTTTTTTTTTTATTCTGTAAGGAAAGTCACTGATAGCTTGATGGGAATAGCATTGAATCTATAAATTACTTTGGGCAATAGGGCCATTTTCATGATATTGATTCTTCCAATCTGTGAGCATGGTATCTTTTTCCTTTTGTTTGTGTCCTCTCTCATTTTGTTGAGCAGTGGTTCATACTTCTCCGTGAAGATGTCCTTCACTTCCCTTGGAAGTTGTATTCCTAGTTATTTTATTCTCTTTGTAGCAATTGTGAATGGGAGTTCACTCATGATTTGGCTGTTTGTATATTGTTGGTGTATAGGAATGCTTGTGATTTTTGCACATTGATTTTGTATCCTGAGGCTTTGCTGAAGTTGCTTATGAGTTACTTTTCAAGGTAAAATTTAAATTTGCCATTTCTTTCTTGAATCCTCATTTTTTCTTTGTTTCAGCTTGTTTTCTCAACAAATTATTTTATCTTTCAAACTATTTCTTGATCATATTAATCATTAATTACAGTAACTGCTTATTAAAATAATTTTAAAGCAATAATCATTGGTTATAAAAATTGGGGAAATAAAAATATGCATAAAGAAGAAAATAAAATATATTTATAATCACACTACCCTCAGGCATGAAATACTGTGTTTGAAGTTTTTACTGGTTTACACATTTTTAGAACATTTTGGGTAATAATGAATATAGCTATTAATGTTTCTTTTCTCATATAACATTACTATATATCATTGTTTTCTTTGAAAACATACTTCAATATACGGCTCTGGAATAGTTCATATGATTGTATCATTATTTTTAAGACAATTCCACTATGGTGGGCATTTAAATTCTTTTATTCTGCACTATTTTCAATAGTGCTGTGTTGAAGGATTGTTCTGCATGAATCTTGGTTGGAATCTCTGTGAAACTCTGGGATAAGTGTCTCAAATGACTATTTCTTAGGAGTCTTGAAACATATTGTCAAATTAGCTTCAAGAAAAGTGACACCTATTTACACTTTTAAATAGCAAGATGGTATGAACATGCTTATTATTAAACTCACACACATATACATAGAGCATAAAAATGTATTTAATCATTGTATCTTTTTTACATGTATTTCTTTGATAATATAGTTTTTTCTTCTTTAGAAAGTTACAATATTTAAAGCTAGAAGAAAACTCTTTCTTTTACCTATGAAGAAATTGAGAGAAAATTGTGTCACGAAACCTGCTCCCAGCCATGTGACAAGCAAGAGGCAGATTCAGGACATGTGACATCCAGTTTGCTACCCCTTCCACTTCACTGCAAAGCCCTTAAGTCATTATAAGCAAGATGCATACAATTATCATCCTTTTAAATCCTCTCCTAATGAGAACGTCTAAGCCAAAATTAATGTTTTAACTATGCATGACATTATTTTTACTCATATGACATGAATAACTTACAAAATTACATCAAATAAAAGATGTACTGTTGATTTCCTTATAAAAAGCACTTGACTCAATCAAGGAGCATGGTTTTATGAAAGAAACATAATTCCCAAACACTCAAAGAAATTGGGGGCAGTTGAGAGAATGTCTTACTCAGACCTCCTGCTGCTGAGTTGTAATTTTTTGATGGCCCCTGCTGCTGCAAGCTGAATCTGTTGCTGCATATACACCAAGGCCACACTTCCCAGGGGCTGCTTCCAGAGAACTGTGTGTGGCAAGAAGCAAAGGTTCTTGAGAGATGGGGGACTCTCCCAATGGGTGACAGTAGCTTTTCTATTTTCCTGACTGACTTGTTCTGGAAATTGTGCTGCAATTTGAAACTCTTTTCTAATCCTTCCTGCTAGCTCTCCTTTCACAGGCATCAATTCTGCCCCACAGTCTGAAGATTCTCCCTTCTCCTACTTCTTCTTCCATTATTCTCAGGTATTTTTTTATTTTTAATTTGCATAGATACATAATAGGTGTATATATTTATGGGGTATGCGAGATGTTTCGATATAGACATCCAATGTGAAATAAGCACATCATGAAGAATGGGATATCCAACCCCTCAGGCATTTATCCATTAAGTTGCAAATAATCCAATTACACCCTTTAAGTTATTTTAAAATGTACAGTTATTATGGACTATAGTCACTCTGTTATGCTATCAAATAGTAGGTCTTATTCATTCTTTCTAATTTTTTTGTACCCATTATATCCCCGCCTCCTCCCCAGCTTCCCACTACCATTCCCAGCCTCTGACAATCATCCTTCTACTCTCCATGTCCATGAGTTAAATTGTTTCGATTTTTAGATCCCAAAAATAAGTGAGAACATATGACGTTTGTCTTTCTGTACCTGGCTTATTTCACTTAACATAATGACCTCCAGTTCCATCCATGTTGTTGCAAATGACTGGATCTCATTCATTTTTATGGCTGAATAGTACTCAATTGTGTATCTGTACCACATTTTCTTTACCCATTCATCTGTTGATGGACAATTAGGTTGCTTCCAAATGTTAGCTTTGTAAACAGTGCTGCAATAAACATAGGAGTTTAGATATCTCTTCAATATACTGATTTCCATTCCTTTGGGTATATACCCAGCAGTGGAATTGCTGGGTCATATGGTATCTCAATTTTTAGTTTTTTGAAGAACCTCTTAACTGTTCTCCACAGAGGCTGTACTAACTTACATTCTCACCAACCGTGTATAAGGGTTCCCTTTTCTCCACATCCTCACAAGCATTTGTTATTGCCTGTCTTTTGGATATAGGCCATTTTAACTGGGGCGAGATGATATCTCATTGTAGTTTTGATTTGCATTTCTCTGCTGATCAGTGATATTGAGTGCCTTTTCATATACCTATTTTCTGTTTGTATGTCTTCTTTTGAGAAATGTCTGTTTAAATCTTTTGCCAGATTATTGATCAGATTATTAGGATTTTTCCTATAGAGTTGTTTGAGCTCCGTATATAGTCTGGTTATTAACCCCTGGTCAGATGGGTAGTTTTCAAAGATTTTCTCCCATTCTGTAAGTTGTCTATTCCCTTTGTTGATTGTATCCTTTGCTGTGTATAAATTTTTTTAACTTCATGTGGTCCCATTTGTCCATTTTTGTTTTGGTTGCCTGTGCTTGTGGGATGTCGCTCAAGAAATTTTTGCCCAGACCAATGTCCTAGAGAGTTTCCCCACTGTTATCTTGTAGTAGTTTCATAGTCTGAGACCTTAGATTTAAGTCTTTAATCATTTTGATTTGACTTTTGTATGTGTTGAGAGATAGGGATATAGTGTTTTTTTTCTGCATGTGGATATTCATTTTGCCCAGCATTATTTATTGAAGAGACATTATTTATTCAACAGAACACTTTTCCCCAGTATGTGTTCTTGGCACCTTTGTCAAAATTGAGTTAACTGTAGGTGTGTGGATTTGTTTCTGGGTTCTCTATTCTGTTCCATTGGTCTATGTGTCTGTTTTAATGGCAGCACCATGCTGTTTTGGTTACTATAGCTCTATAGTTTAATTTGAAGTCAGGTAATGTGATTCTTCCTATTTTATTCTTTTTGTTTAGGATAGCTTTGGCTATTCTGGGTCTTTTGTGGTTCTACATAAATTGTTGGATTTTTTTTATTTATGTGGAAGAATGTCATTGGTGTTTGATAGGGATTGCAGTGACTCTTTAGATTGGTTTGGATAATATGGACATTTTAACCGTATTGAATCTTCCAATCCATGAACATGAAACCTTTCCATTTTATTGTGTCCTTTTCAATTTATTTTATTAGTATTTTATAGTTTTCATTATAGAGATCTTTCACTTCTTCAATTAAGTTAATTCCTAGGTATTTAATTTTATGTGTGGCTGTTGTAAATGGAATTACTTTTTTATTTCTTTTCACATTGTTCACTGTTGGCATATAGAAATGCTACTGATTTTTGCATGTTGATTTTGCATCCTGCAACTTTACTTAATTTGTTTATTAGTTCTAATAGTTTTCTTGAGGAGCTTTAGGTTTTTCCAAATATAAGATTATCATCTACAATCGAGAATAATTTGACTTCTTCCTTTCCAGTTTGGATGAGCTTTACATTTTCTCTTGTCTGATTGGTCTAGCTAGGACTTCCAGTACTATTCTGAGTAACTGTGGTGACAGTGGCCATTCTTATTGTTTTCCAGATATTAGAGGAAAGGCTTTCCATTTTTCCCCATTCAGTATGATATTAGCTGAGAGTATGTCCTCTATGGCTTTTATTGTGTTGAGGTATGTTTCTTCTATATCCAGTTTTTTGAGAGTTTTTATTCTGAAGGGATGTTAAACCTTTATCAAATGCCTCTTCAGCATCAATTGAAATGATCATATGGTTTTTATCCTTCATTCTGTTGATGTGATGTATCACATTGATTGATTTGCATATGTTGAACCATCCTTGCATCCCTGATATAAATCCCATTTGGTCACGATGAATGATCTTTCCAATGTATTGTTGAATTCGGTTTGCTAGTATTTCATTTAGGATTTTTGCATCAATATTCATCAGAGATATTGGCCTATATTTTTCTTTTTTTGATGTGTCTTTGTCTGGTTTTGGTATCAGGGTAATTCTGGCCTCATAGAATGAGTTTGGAAGTATTCCCTCCTCCTCTAGTTTTTGGAATAGTTTGAGTAGGATTGGTAGTAGTTCTTTCTTAAATATTTGGTAGAATTCAGCAGTGAAGCCTCCAAGTCCTGGGCTTCTTTTTTATTGAGAGACTTTTTATTACAGCTTCTATCTAATTACTTGTTATTGGTGTGTTCAGGTTTTGCATTTTTTTCCTAGTTTAATTTTGGTAGGTTGTATGTTCTAGGAATTTGTCCATTTCTTCTTGATTTTCCAATTTATTGGCATATGTTGCTCATAGTAGCCACTAATAATCCTTTGAATTTATACAGTATCAGTTGTAATGTCTCCTTTTCTATTTCTGATTGTATTTATTTGGATCTTCTCTCTTTTTTCTTAGTCTAGATAAGGTTTTTCAATTTTGTTGAACTTTACAAAAATTAACTTGTTTTATTGATCTTTTGTATTTTTTGTATTTTTTTCATTTCAATTTCATTTCTTTCTGCTCTAATCTTTATTATTATTTTCTTCTAATAATTTTGGGTTCAGTTGGATCTTGCTTTTCTAGTTCTTTAAGATGCATCATTAGATTGTTTGAAGTTTTTCCTCTTTTTAAATATAGGCATTTGTAGCTATGAGCTTCCCTCTGAGTACTGCTTTTGCTGTATCCCATAGGTTTCAGTATGTTGTGTTCTATTATCATTTGTTTAGAGAAAATTTTCAATTTCCTTTTTAATTTCTTTAATGACCTGGTCATTCTGGAGCATATTGTTTAATTTCCATATGTTTATATAGTTTCCAAAATTCTTCATTATTAATTTCTAGTTTTATTTCATTGTGGCCAGAGAAGATGCTTGATATTATTTTAATTTTCTGAATGTTTTGGGACTTGTTTAGTGACCTACCATATTGTCTATCCTTGAGAATGAGCCATGAACTGAGAAAAAAAAAGTATATTCTGCAGCTTTTGGATGAAATGTTCTGTAAATTTCAATTTGATCAATTTGGTCTATAGTGCAGATTAAGTTTGATGTTTCTTTGTTGATTTTCTGTCTGGAAGATATGGCCACACAGAAAGTGGGGTGTTGAAGTTTCCAGGTATTATTCTATTGGGGCCTATCTCTTTCTTTAGCTCCAATAATATTTCCTTTATATATCTGGGTGTTCCAATGTTGGGTGCATATATATTTAAAATTGTTAAGTCCTCTTGCTGTATTGACTGCTTTATCATTATATAGTGACCTTCTTTGTCTCTTCTTATAGTTTTGGTCTTGAAATCTATTTTGTCTGATATAAGCATAGTGACTCCTGCTACTTTTTTGTTTCCATTGGCATGGAATATGTTTTTCCATCCCTTCATTTTTAGTCTATGTGTGTCTTTCTAGGTGAAGTGTTTCTTGTAGACAACAGATCAATGGGTCTTGTTTCTCATCCATTCAGCCAGTCTATGTCTTTTAATTGGAGAGTTTAGTCCATTTACATTCACTGTTATTATTGATAAGTAAGGACTTACCCCTGCCATTTTGTTGTTTTCTGGTTGTTTTGTGATCTTCTCTTCCTTCTTTCTTTCATTCCTGTCTTCCTCTAGTAAAGATGATTCTCTCTGGTGGTATGATTTAGTTGCTTGCTATCTATTTTTTACATATCCATTGTATGCTTTTGGGTTTGAGGTTACCATGAGGCTTGCAAATACTATCTTATAACCCTTTATTTATAACCCTTTATTTTAACCTGTTAATTTAACACTACTTGCATAAACAAGCAAAAGAAAAAAAAATTCACCCAAACTTCATTTCCCTGCTTTTTAACTTTTTGTTGTTTCTAGTTCTATCTTATTGTACTGGCTATGTTTTGAAAAGCTGTTGTTATTATTTCTGATTGATTCATTATTTAATCTGTCTACTTAGGATAAGAGTTGTTTACATTCAACAGTTACAGTATTATAATATTCTGTGTCTTCCTGTGCACTTACTATTGCCAGTAAGTTTTTTACCTTTAGGTGATTATGTGCTTCTCATGAATGTCCTTTCCTTTCTGATTGAAGTATGCCCTTTAGCCTTTCTTGTAGGATGAGTCTGGTATTGATAAAATCCCTCACCTTTGTTTTTCTGGGAAAGTCTTTATTTCTCCTTCATGTTTGAAGAATATTTTGCCAAATATAATATTCTAGGGTAAATGTTTTTTTTTTTCTTCAGCACTTTAAATATGTCCTGCCACTCTCTCCTGGCCTATAAGGTTTCCACTGAAAAGTCTGCTGCCAGATGTATTGGAGCTCCATTGTATGCTATTTGTTTCTTCTCTCTTGCTACATTTAGGAACCTTTCTTTATCCTTGACCTTTGAGAGTTTGATTATTAAATGTCTTGAAGTACTCTTCTTCAGGTTAAATCTGCTAGGTGTTCTATAACCTTCTTGTACTTGGATATTGATAACTTTGTCTAGGTTTGGGAAGTTATCTGTTACTATCCCTTTGAATAAACTTTCTACTCCTGTCTCTTGCTCTACCTCCTCTTTAAGACCAATAGCTCTTAGATTTGCCCATTTGAGGCTATTTTCTAAATTCTCTGGCTTTTTTTTTTTATTCTTTTCTCTTTTGTCTCCTCTGACTGTTTATTTTGAAATAGTCTGTCCTCAGGTTCATTAGTTCTTTCTTCTACTTGATCCATTTTGCTATTAAGGGACTCTGATGCTTGTTGCATTTTTCAGCTCCAGAATTTCCACTTGATTCTTTTAAATTATTTCAATCTCTTTGTTAAATTTATCTGATAGCATTCTGAATTCCTTCTCTGTTTTATCTTGAATTTCCTTTAGCTTCCTCAACACAGCTACTTTGAATTCTCTGCCTGAAAGATCACATACCCCCATTTCTCCAGAATTCATCCCTGGTGTCTTATTTAGTTCATATGGTTAGGTCATGTTTTCCTGGATGATGTTGATGCTAGTAGATATTCTTTGGTGTCTGAACATTTAAGAGTTAGGTATTTACCATAGTCTTCACTGTCTGAAATTATTTGCAGCTGCCCTTCTTGGGAAGGCTTTCCAGACATTTGAAGGGACTTTGGAAAGCCTTAATAATCAAAGTTAGCTTTGTGATCTAAGCTGTTTGTGTTTTAGGGAGCATCCCAAGCCCAGTAATGCCGTGGTTCTTGCAGACTCATAGAGGTACTATCTTGATGGTCTTGGGCAAGATCTGAGAGAATTTTCCGAATATTAGGCAGAGACACTTGTTCTCTTCCCTTACTTTCTCTAAAACATAGTCTCTCTCTCTGTTCTGAGCCACCTGTGTCACTCTGAGTGGAGTGACATAAGCACCCCTCTGGCCGCCACCACCACTATGACTGTGCTGGGTCAGACCTGAAGCCAGAAAAGTGCTGGGTCCCACCCAAGGCTTGCTGTAACCACACACTGGCTACTACCTATGTTCACTCAAGGCCCCTAGGTGCTACAATCAGCAAAAGGCAAAGCCAGCCAGGCCTGTGTCTTTCCCTTCAGGGTGGCAATGTCCCCCAGGCCCCAGATGGGTCCAGAAGTGTCACTTAAGAGTCAGGGACTAGAGACAAAAAGCTTAGAAGTCTACCTGTTATTCTATTGTACTGTGGCTGAGATGGCTCTCAAACCACACGATGCAACTTTTCCCATTTTTTCTTCCTCTTTCCAAAGGCAGAGGAGCCTCACCCCATAGCCACGATCAACCCTGGCCATAAGGAGTACTGCCAGACTACCGCCAATGTTCCTTAAGCCCCAAGGGCTCTTAAGTAAGCTCATGGTGAATGCTGCTTGGCCTGGAACTCACTCTTCAGGGCAATGGAGTCCCCGCTGGCCCAGAGCAAGTCCAGAAATGCTGTCCAAGAGTGAAGTTCTGGAATCAGGGACTCCAAAAGCCTGCTTGGTGTTCTCCCCTTCCATAGTGTTGTTGGTACCTGAAGCTAGCAAGTCTCAGAGGCTCACCAAGGCCCTCAATGTTCTGCCTGGGTATCACTGCTAGTTATTCAGGGTCCAAGGGCTGTTCAGTTAGCAGGTAATGAATGCTTGCAGAACTAGGTCTTTTCCTTCTGGCCCAAGGTTTCCTTCTGTTTCTAGAAGTGTTGTCTAGGAGCTAGGGCTTGAAATAGGGGCCTCGGGACTCTGACTGGTGCCCTGTCCTGCTATGGCTTAGCTGGTATCCAAGATGAAAGACAAAGTCTTCTCCACTCTTCCTTTTCCTCTCCTTGAGCCCAAGGAAGGAGACCCTTTTGGAGCCATGGGCTGTGCAACCTGGAGCTATGGGAGGGGTAGTGCCAGCACTCCCTTGGCTGCCCCAGCTGGTGTCTCAGTGTGCTGTGTACCCCACTAGTACACTGTCTTTGGATCTAGTTCAGCACTAAGACTTGCCAAAGAGTTGCAGTCCTTATGGCCTAGACTGCATTTCAAACTTAGAGACAGAGAGGACTTTGGCCCTTATTGTGTGTGTGTGTGTGTTTAAAATCTCTTCAGTGCCTCTTTCAGCCATATGAGTTAAAACTAGGTACTATGAGTGCTAAGCTGATTTTTGGTTCTTGAGAAGGTTTTTTTTTTGTGTGTGTAGACAGTTGTTAACTTGGTGACTTTGTGGTGGTGGTGGGAATGATTGATGGAGCGTTCTATTCCACAGTGTTGCTCTGCTTTCCCCTCAGCTGTTCTTTTTACTTTTAATCCCATCTTGCAGGTATTGCAAGGAGGACCTGAACTAACACAACACAAAGTGTGCAAAGGACTACTAAATCCATTTATAAGCTGTGGCTTTCTTTGCATAGAAATAAGATGTCCCCTTATCATAAAAAGGAAAAACGTCCCACAGCTGATGAGATGTCTTCAGTGTTGACCCCTGAACTGAATTTAGTGCTCCAGATAAAGTTTTAGAAAGTCAAAGCCAGCTTTTTGTTTTTGTTGTTAATTAGGAGGCCTTTATTCCCAAGACCACCAGACCACCTGGCAGTATTAACTTCTATACATCAACCTTGACTCTCAAAAGGAGGAGGTGGTAGAATGAGTGTTATCCTGTCAGTGCATTTACTTTAAAAAATTACTTCAAAATGCAAAGTGTATGTATGTGTTTAATTGAACTTTATGCCCTAGGGGCACGTATTAGTCCATTTTCATGCTGCTGATAAAGACATACCCGAGACTGGGCAATTTACAAAAGAAAGAGGTTTAATTGGACTTACAGTTCCACATGGCTGGGGAAGCTTCACAATCATGGTGGAAGGCAAGGAGGAACAAGTCCGGTCTTACACGGATGGCAGGAGGCAAAGAGAGAATGAGGAAGACGCAAAAGCAGAAACCCTTGATAAAACCATCAGATCTTGTGAGACTATTTACTACCACCAGAACAGTATAGGGGAAACCACCCCCATGATTCAATTATCTCCCACAGGGCCCCTCCCACAACACATGGAAATTATGGGAGTACAAGTCAAGATAAGATTAGGCTGGGGACGCAGAGCCAAACCATATCAGGGCAGTTAGTTGTACATGAATCAAAAATCCAGAGGTGACAATAAGAAGTGCTTTTATCTAAATCATCAGCAGAGGATTTGTTAATTAGTGCAAGAGATGTTAGACATAATATTCACTGATGAAGTAAATGTTCTTTTTTAAAAGATATATGGTTGGCCAGGTACGGTGGCTCATGCCTGTAATCCCAGCACATTGGGAGGCTAAGGATGGTGGATCGTCTGAGGTCAGGAGTTCAAGACCAGCCTGGCCAACATAGTGAAATCCTGTCTCTACTGAAAATACAAAAAATTAGCTGTCTCTACTGAAAATACAAAAAATTAGTTGGGCATGGTGGCAGGTGCCTGTAATCCCAGCTACTCAGGAGGCTGAGGCAGGAGAATTGCTTGAACCCAGGAGGCGGAGGTTGCAGTGAGCCAAGATTGTGCCATTGCACTCCAGCCTGGGTAACAAGAGTGAAATTCTGTCTAAAAAAAAAAAAAAATGTGTGTGTGTGTATATATATATATATATATATATATATATATATATATACATAGAGAGAGAGAGTGGAGTTTATAAAATCTGGTCAACCATATATGTGTGGGTGTATATATATATATATATAATTAAATATATACAAATATATATATTTAAATATATACATGTATATATTTAATATACATGTATATATATATTTACATATATATTTAAATATATATTTATATATATTTTTACTATATATATATATATATGTTTGACCAGATTCTATAAACTCTACTCTCCTTGAATGAACCTTCAGGACAGAGTACAAGATCTACAGTTTTACTCGGTTCGCAGGCACACACACAGACACACACACACACTCTCTCTCTCTCTCTCTGTCTTTCTCAGTGGAGGGCTCCAAAGCCTAACCAAACAGAATGCTGGCTGATCAGACATCAGCATATCATCAGTCTTGGAGGAAACCTTCCTTTCAAGGTGCTTATCTTAATGCCTGGAGAAAGAGAACAAGCAGAGACTTAACCAAACTTATGAGACCAGGTTAGGAGTGGTTTTTGTGTACTGATGCATGTTCTTGTGCACATGCATACATGCCTGGCTACTAATACATATTTGTATTTGTGGCAAAATTTAGACAGAGATCTGATAGTGAGGTTGTAGTGAAGGATATTCCCTACCTAGGTCTGATTGGAGGTTATTAGACCCGACATTTGTTGAATGACCAAATTTACTTATGTCAGTTCACAAAAACGAGATCTCTGTTTTATGCCAGGTATCTGAAAGTTCAGGATATCTGTGAATTATGATAAAAGTGGTTGGGGAATTCTTGAATTTCTTTCATCTATAACCTGTCTCAAGTTATTGAGATTTGTACTTAGAGACTCTTATAATTTTGTGAGATGTAGCAGCTGCAATTGGACTATTAAAAAGAATGGAGCAGGACTTGTTCTTACTGTGTTTCTACAGCATGAAAAGGAAAATTGTTTGTTTTGGTTTTATTTCTTTGCTCACTCAAAATCTCCCGGAAACAGTGGACACTTGGTTAATGACATAAACCCAAATTACTTTTCTACTCTTCAGAGAACCTATTCATATAGCACAAAAATATTGGTCAAATCCCTTTACAGAAGTGCTGCACTGGTGAAAAGCATAGAAGAATAAAACAATGGAAAGCCCCAGGTTTTAGTCAATATATCTTCTCACCAGGGCAGATATAAACCATCCCACAGGAAATGTCACAAATTAGAATCATACAAAATTATATTTCAAGAATGAAAAATTATCTAAGATTGCTTTAAAAAATCTCCCCCAAACAAATGCCAGGTCCATGCTAGTTAATGTTATTAATAAACTGAATTATTTTGGCTAGTACTGGAGAGAAGGAACAAAAAAGATGTAAGAATGAATAAAATAGCAAAACTCAACTGAATGCCACCTAAAATAAACTCACTTTTAATAAGAAGATGCAGACAAGTTGAAAATAAATAGATGGACCAAAATATACCATATATAAGAAAACAAAAGACATTTAATAATGGTAAAAAGATCAAAACATCTCGAAAACAACAATTATAAATGTATATGTAGCATCAAAATGGACCATTAAAACACATGAAGGAAACCTTAACAATTTAGTGAAGAAATGAAAAATTGTATAAACATCTGGGCACTTAACAAACCTCTTTCAGCAATTTATAGAACAACTATGCACACACACAAAATAATAATAATAATAGAGATATAGAAGATGTTTAGAACACTGTCAACCACATTGAACTAAATAATATATATAGAACACTGCATCCAACAACCATAAAATGCTAATTATTTTCAAGTGCACAAAATATATTCACCAAGATAGAAGGCTTGCTAGACTATAAAACAAACAAGTCTCTATGATTTTGAAAGTGTTAAAATAATGTAAAATATGTCCTCTAACCAAAATTGAATTAAATTAAAAGCTAATTTAAAAAATTTATTGATATGGTTTGGCTGTGTACCTACAAATATCATCTTTAATTGTAGTTTCCATAATCCCTGCATGTTGTGGGAGGGACCTGGTGGGAGGAAATTCAGTCATAAGGGTGGTTACCTTCATGCTGTTCTCATGATAGTGAGTGAGTTCTCATGAGACTTGATGGTTTTAAAAGGGGCTTTTCTCTTTTGCTCAGCATGTATCTCTCCTGCTGCCATGTGAAGAAGCATGTGTTTGCTTCCCTTGCACCATAATTGTAAGTTTCCTGAGGACTTCCCAGCCATGCTGAACTGTGATTCAATTAAACCTCTATCCTTTATAAATTACCCTGTCTTTGGAAGTTCTTTATAGCAGCGTGAGAATGAACTAATGCAGTAAATTGGTATCACAGAGAGTGAGATGCTGCTGTAAAGATATCCCAAAAATGTGGAAGCGACATTGGTACTGGCTAACAGGAAGAGGCTGAAACAAACAATTTGAAGGGCTTGGAAGAAGACAGGAAAATGTGGGAAAGTTTGGAACTTCCTAGAGAGTTGGAGGGCTCAGAAGACATGAAGATGTGGAAAAGTTTGAAACTTGCTAGAGATTTGTGGAATGGCTTTTACCAAAATGCTAATAGTGACATGGACAATAAAGTCCAGGCTGAGGTGGTCTCAGATGGAGATGAGAGACTTGGGAACTGAAGCAAAGGTGACTCTTGTTAGCTTTATCAAAGAGACTGGCAGCATTTCCAACTGCTCTAGAACTCTGTGGAACTTTGAATTGAGAGAGATAATTTAGGATGTCTGGCAGAAGAAATTTCTAAGCAGCAAGTATTCTAGAAGAAGCAGAGCATAAAGTTTGGAAAATTTGAAGCCTACTATGTGATAGAAAAGAAAAACCTATTTTCTGGGGAGAAATTCAAGCTGACTGCAGAAATTTGCATAGGTAATGAGAAGCCAAATGTTAATCACCAAGACAATGGGAAAAGTGTCACCAGAGCATGTCAGAGAACTTCACAGCAGCCCCTCCAATCACAGTCCTGGAGGCCTAGGAGGGAGAAAATGGTTTCATTAACTGATCTCAGGGCCCCCCTGCTCTATGCAGCCTCAGGACATGGTGCCCTGCATCCCAGCTACTTCAGCTCCAGCTGTGGCTAAAAGGGGCCAATGTATAGCTCACGCCATTGCTTCAGATCAGTGAACTTATATTTGCATGACTTAGCAGTAGAAACTCTTCAATCTGAAGCTACAAAGAAAAACACTGAGAAGAATAATCAGAGCCAAAGTGACATATGAGAAAACATAAAGCATTCTAATATATTTGTAACCAAATATCCAGAAGGAAGGCAGTGGGCAGGAAAAAACACAGAAGATTTAAACAAATAAATGACCAAAATTATTTTAATTTTCTTTTCTTTTCTTTTTTTTAAGATGGAGCCTCACCCTTGTTGCCCAGGCTGGAGTGCAATGGTGCAATCTTGGCTCACCACAACCTCTGCCTCCCAGGTTCAAGTGATTCTCCTGCCTCAGCCTCCCAAGTAGCTGGGATTACAGGCATGTGGCACCACACCCAGTTAATTTTTGTATTTTTAGTAGAGTTGTGGTTTCACCATGTTGGCCAGGCTGGTCTCAAACTCCTGACCTCAGTGATCTGCCTGCCTCAGCCTCCCAAAGTGCTGGGATTAAAGGCATGAGCCACCACATCTGGCCAAAATTCTTTTAAATGTAATAACAACTTTAGACTCACAAGTCCAAGAAGCTCAGCAAACTACCAACAGAAGAAACATGAAGAAAATCACATAAAGGCATGTCACAATGAAATTGTGTGATAAAGATAAAATATTTAAAGCTGCTAGAAGAAACATTACAAACATGAAAACAGAGATGAGAATAACAACAGACTTCCTGTCAAAACTATGCAAGTCGGAACAAAATGGAGAGAGAGTCTAAAAAAATCCTGCCAAATTAACTTCCTTATCCATTGAAAATATTTATTAAAATTAAAATCAAAATTAATATATCATCAGGCAAACAAAAGCTGAGAAAATGTCTTGCCAGAAGACCTGAGTTAAAGAAATGCGGAGAGAGTTTTGCTAGCAGAAGGAAAATGATACCAGCTAGAAAGTTAGAGGTATGAAAAGGAATAAAGAGAGCCAATAAATGATAAATATATAGGTAAATATAAAGAATTTTTCTTATCCTTAAATGTATTTTCAAAATCAAAATAAGCTTCTATAAGAAAACCCTTTAAATATAAAACAAACATAGGTTGAAGAAAAAGTATATATATGTGTATGTGCATATAGCTACACACCATAGAAACACGAAACAAAATGACACTGGAGTGGCAATATTGATATCAAACAAAGCAGGCTTCAGAAAAACAAATATTACTAGGTATAAAGAGTATAATTATATAATGATGAAAGCGTCAATTCGTCAAGAAGAAATAACAATCTTAAATGTTTATGCATCCAACAGCAGAGCTTCAAAATACATAAAACATAAACTGATAAATTGAAGGGAGAAATAGACAAATCCAAAAGTATCGTTGGATATATTAACATCTCTTTATTAGCAAGTAATATAATAGGCAGAGAGAAAATCATAAAGATATAAAAGGCTTGAACAACCAGATTGACCTAATAGGCATAGTATATATTTTTAAGCGCAAAAATTGAATTTATACAAAGTATGTTAATTGACAGCAACAGAATTAACCTAGACATCAATAACCAAAAAAACCCGGAAGTTTCCCAAATATTTGTGTGTTAAACAGCACATTTCTAAACAGCCCATGGGTCAGAAAGAAATCAGAGAAAAATTAGAAAATATTTCTAATGAACAAAAATAAAAGTTTTTACATAAATTTTTGTGAGATACAGCTACAGCAGTGCTTAGAGGGAATTTTTGTTAGATGAGAAGAAAGATCTCAAAAACAATCACCTCTTTTCACCCAAGAAACTAGAAAAATAAGAACATAATATATCAGAACAAGAAGAGGAAGAAATAATAAAGATAGGAGCAAAAATCTAGAAAATTGAAAACAAGTATACAATACAGAAATCAATGAAATAAAAAACTGGTTTTCTGAAGAACTCAGTATCTCTGATGAACCTCTAGCTAGAATGATAAAGAAAATGAGAGAAATAGAAAAGAAATAAATTACTATTAACAGAAATGAGAGAGAAGACATCACTATAGACTCAAAAGATGTTGTAAGAATTAGGGAATATTATAAACTACCTTATGACAATACATTTGTTAACAGACGAAATAGGCCAGGCATAGTGGCTCATGCCTGTAATCCCAGCACTTTGAGAAGCCAAGGTGGGCAGATCACTTGAGGCCAGGAGTTCAAGACTAGCCTGGCCAACATGGTGAAACCCTGTCTCTACTAAAAATACAAAAATTAGCCGGATGTGGTGGTACAAACCTGTAATCCCAGCTACTTTTGTGTGGCTGAGGCATGAGATTCGTTTGGATCTGGGAGGCAGAGGCTGCAGTGAGCTCAAATGGGGCTACAGCACTTCAGCTTGGGTGACAAAGCACGACTGTCTTAAAAAAAAAAAAAAAAAAGAAATATACAAACTATTTGAAAGACACATTCAATTCAAGAAGAAATAGTTAAACTGAATATTCCTGTATTATTAAATAAATTAAATTTGTAGTTGAAACCCTTCCCACACACAAAAAAATTTATGCACAGATGTCACAATTGGCAACTTCTATCAAATATTTCAAGAAGAAAGCATATCAATTCTACACAAACTCTTCAATGAAAATAGGAGAAATAGCCTTTATGTTTTATAAGGTTAGCATTACCCCAAGTCAAAAAACAAAGCCATCAGAAGAAAAGAAAATTACAGACCAATATTTCCCATGAACACAAATGCAAAGATATTTTACAAAAGTAAAATTTAGCAATACATTATGACCAAGTGGGGTTTATTCCAGGAATGCAGTTTAGTCCAACACTGAAAAAATCATATAATGTAATTCACCAAATAAATTAATAAAGAACAAAAATCATATTATCTCCATAGGTACAGAAAAAGCAACTGACAAAGTCAAACAACTGTTTCTGATAACGATTCTTGAGAAGTAAATAACTTCCCACACAAAATAAGGATACCTACCGAAAAATGTTTGTTAAAATTATATTTAATGAAGAAAGGCTGAATATTTTCCCCTTAAGATAAAAAGCAAGGCGAAGAGGTTTGCTCTCAGTACTTCTTTTCAGCATTGTGTTGGAGGGCTAAGCATTCTAAGAAGGAGGAAGAGGAAAAGGAGGAAGGTAATGATATGCAGATTGAAAAGGAAGAAGAAAAAGTGTCTATTGTTCCACAGATGACATGTCTGTTAGAAAAAGGATTTTTTAAAATTCTACTAGAACTATTTGGTAATTTAGCAAGGTTTCAGAATGCATAGTCAATATGCAAAAATTAATTTAAGTCTGTATTAATAACAAACAACTGGACACAGAAATTTTTAAAATACAATTTGCAATAGCATGAAAATATGCAATATTTAGGGAAAATTTAACAAATATATGCAAATATTGTACATTAAAAAATATAAAAATTTGAACAGAAAAATTATAGACATAATAAAGTGAAGAGAAAAACATATTCATGGATTCAATTAATCAAATATTAAGACTTTAATTTTCCCTAGATAGATATAGAGATTGAATATAATTACTAATAAGATCTCATCAGATTTTTGTATAAATTTAATAAACTTATTTATTTAATAAACTTTATTTAATAAACATGTTTTCAATTTTATATTAAAGTGTAAAGTCTCTAGAATGTCCAGTTTTTTGAAAATAAATAACACAACTGAATAATAAGGCAAGAAATATAAAATGGAAAAATGTTTGAACAGACATTTCACAGCCAAAGATACTCAACGTCATTACTTAGCATCAGGGAAATGCAAATTGCAACCCAGGTACTGCCACCCACACACTGGAATGGCTAAAATTATAAAGACTGACAGTACAAAATTTTGTAGGAGATGTAGAGCTACTGGAACTTTCACACATTGCTGATGTTAATGTAAAATATTAAAACAATTTTGGAAAATATTTGGCAGTAAAATTAATGAAAATAAACATATATGCCTCCCATCAATTCATTCCTAGGAATTTACTCAAGATAAATTAAAGTATATGTCCACATAAAGAGTTTCAGGTTTTCTTATGTAGCACAGGATCTAAAGTGTGCATTTATAAGTCATATTAAAATATTTGTAGCTGCTTCATTTATATTAGCCAAAAACTATAAATAACTTAAATGTTTATCAAGAGGTGAATGGGTAAGAAAATTGTAGTATATCTATAATACATAATATTACTCAGGTATTAAAAGAGGTAAGCTACTTATACATGCAATAAAAATGAAAAATAAAAACATTATGCTGAACAAAAGAAGCTGAACCAAAAACACATTCTGGTTTATTCTATGTATATGAAATTCTATAAAAGGGAAATAAAATGTCTAATGACATAAAGCAGATCTGTGGTTTCTAGAGACCAAAGGTGGAGAGAGGGGACTAACTGAAAAAAAGCCATGGGGAAACATTGTTGAGTGGCGTTTCTGTACTTGGTGGTGGTAGTGCATGCATTTGTTAAATCTCATGGAACTACATCCTTAAAATGGGGTGCGTCTTATTGCGTGTCAATTATATTTCAATAAATTTTATTAAAAATAAATTCTTTTTAAAATATTTTTATTAATATTATTATTGCAATAGTTTTTGGGGAACAGGTGGTGTTTGGTTACATGGATAAGCTCTTTAGTGGTGATTTCTGAGATTTTGGTACACCCATCACCTGAGCAGTGTACACTGCACCCAATGTGAAAAAAATAAATGAAATTAATAAAAATCTACTCTCTTAAAAACAAAATGGCAGAGGAAGAGAGACCTGAGTTGGTATGTTCTTGCCCTCTCACCATGTGATGCTCTCTACCACGTTATGACTCAGCAAGAAGGCTATCCCCAGATGCCAGTGCTGTGCTCTTGGACTTCTTACTATTCAGAACCATGAGTTAAAGAAACATACTTTTCTTATAAAAATAAAATAAAAATAAAAATGGATATTTTAAAGGAAAAGTCTTATAGTGGCTTATGTAATATCAAAGTACTAGGAAAGTGTGATATCATATTACGTTGTGAAAACTATAATATTGTCTGAACTTTAGTATCCCACTTTTCCACTTTAGTTTTTCCTAACATTTGTATTTTTCAAAAAGAAAAATTGCTAAGTGTGGGCATAGAGTCAAAATTCTAACATGTTTCTCAATAGCTAGAAGACCAGATAAAGTATCATTTTATAAATACACAGAAAGGAAGAAAGTTTGTATTAAAGTCAGCATGAATTTGATAACATGCCTAAGAAGTATGGCTGATTTCATTATCTAAGGACTCAAAGCTTTTTACCACAAACATACTAGTCATTCTTCCTGAAAACTCCTCAGGGGCAAAGTACCCAAATTTCACAAAAGACTGTCATGTTTTAGAAAGATTCGAAAATATAGATGCCATTTACGGATCTTGACTTTGACTTCCGTTGTTCCAGCCTTCTCCGTCATCTGGAATCTCACATTCCTGTGTTCTAACCCTTTTCTGCTCTTTGCTCTTAAAAATCAAGTTAAGTTCTGACCAGTTGTCTCCAAAAATACACAAATTTAGGATAGAATAACATATATATTTAGGAAGATGGATACACATTAATTTTAAAGTCCCACCTTAGTACTGATAAGCAATAAACATGGCTATTTAAGAGGATTGCAAATCAAACACATTTATTTTCCTGTGTGATAGATATACCTATGTTTCTATGTAGAACAAATAAGGGTACAGAGAAACATAAGTGCATGGTTATATTACTATAAATACCTAGTCACATGTTCTCACTTATAAGTGGGAGCTAAACATTGGGTACACATGGGTACAAAGATGGGAACAATAAACACTGGGGATTCTAAAACCAGGGAGGGAGGAAGAGAGGTAAGGGTTGAAAAACCACCTATCAAGTACTATGTTCATTACTTGAGTGACAGGATCATTAGAAGCCCAAACTCCAGCATCATGCAAAATATCCATGTAACAAACCTGCAGATGTACCCCCTAAATTTTAAAAAATAAAATAAAAAGTAAGTAAATAAATACATATCTAGAGATTTGTGTCTACACTGAGGAAAATATATTTTCTAACATCTTAGAACAAGAATTATATACTATTCCCCCCAGTCACTTAAAAAAAATTGAGAAACTCTGCAACTTTTATTTGTGGAAATAACACATTAATTTAAGGTTGCTTATAAAATAGAAAAATATTTCACAAAAATGGATGCATTTCAAATAGAATAAATGTAAAGTAGTATTTATAAATTCATAAATGTATCCTCCTAACATTATTTATATTCTGTAAACAGAAATTCTATGCATTCTATTCACATTAGAATCCATTTGAGACAGAAAATAGTAAAATATGAAACCTTTGGTTTCTTTAGAAAGTTGCCTAGGTGACAATAAGAACATAGAGAAGCCAAAATTAAATAAATAAAAGAAAATAACACACAGGTTCAATGGAAGGAAACATACGTATGGTAGAACAAGACTGAAATGTCCAGTAGATGTTGGAGCACTTTCACAAAAGAAAAATGTCACAGACTGTTGTAATAGTTGTAAGATGTTTGGTTTACGGGAAATATTATGCTATTAATCAGCAGTAAATCATAGTGGCTAAGAGGGTGTGATTTGGACTCAAGCTACTTACATCAAATTCTGCTTGGCCACTTAGTGCTTATGACCTTGGGCAGCTTTTAACTCTCTGATCTTCAGGGACTCCCTAGGGTTTTGTGTAGCTTAAAATGAGAAAATGCAAGTAAAGTGCTTACCATAAAACTTGGTATAATAAGCACCTGCTAAATGTAAACTATTAGTGGATAGTAGTAGATTATTTTTATTAATTACAATTGACAGAAGTGACCAAAGAAAGTGAAAAAGAACTAGAATCATTCTTGTCATGATTATTTTAGGAATGGTGACTGAAAAGGATTTCAGGTTTTCTCCTATAGCAAATGATCTAAACTATAGGTTTATAAGCTGTACTGAAACATCTTGAAGGAAATAAAGAAAATTCTATTTTCCTACCTTTAATGACCAGAATTTGTTCCATAGGTTACCCAGTTTCCAGTAGGAGCAGGACAGGGATAATCTAAAAAGTGGATACAAAAGAGCAGTCTTCCATGTGGTAGGCATTGACCTACCTGAAATCAGAGGGGTTAGACCAGATTACCACCTGTATGGCATATTTCCTTTTGATCCCAAGGCCTTTAACAATTATTTGTATCTCTTGGGATATAAAATCCTGCCAAATGAATTCAAAGCTGTAATTATAATGCCTCTACACAAGACAAAGGTGGCAGATTGGAGTGTGAAAATAGCTTGGGAGATCTCCTGTCAATCTACACTTGATACTGCTCTGGCAAGAATCTTTCTCAACTGGCTGCTTCCTCATGTGCTAAAATGCACTTTTACCAGAGAGCCCGCATGGCTGCAGAGGAGGAAGTGTTGCCGCCAACTTGATCTTTACTCTCCATAAGCTCCAGGAAAAGGCATGTGAAAAGTGCCATCTGTGGTACGTGGCTCTTTCTGATCTAATGCAGGCCTTTGACAGTATTAATAGAACAATGTTGCAGCAACTTCTCAGAAAATACAGATGCCCGGAAATTTTGGAAGGCCTTTCTTTTTAAATCCACCATTATCAACTCTAGAAGAATTGATCTGGGTAGGATCCAGTATTGTCTTTCTCAGGTTATGTCACATTTAGAAAGGAGGGGAGAAAGCTCTGTGCATCTGGTTGTGGTGGCCTGGTCTCTAGAGATGTTATTATTGAAAACGTTCAGAGATCTTCAGATATATTTTTAGCTCTACATTTGGAGTGGGGGATGGGTAAAAGAGCAGTGAGGTGAAGCCTATTACTAGACCTTGGGTCCACAGAATTGTGTATCTTTTTTGTATAAACAATTTTTGTCTGTGTGTCAGGAAAGCAACAGTTTACTAAAGAGCCACTTTATCTCAATTAAACATCTTGACAGACTAATAATTAATTGGGCATTCAAATTATACTCTGCCAGGACAATAGCTGTAAAATTTATCCTCCTACCTGTCTGCTAGCAATTAGGGATTAACAAGCAGCTAAGGAAGAAAATAAACTTAATGTGCATTCATTGGTCATTTTTCCTTGACTACAGTTTATTTGTTCCACCTGGCATTACAGGCCGCTAATTGCTGAACTATTCATTTTCTAAGAGATCTCAGACACATTTCCAATGCTATGGCATAACAGGTTCTTGAGAATTCATATCATGACATTTTATTAGCAGGGCTTTTTGGAGAAACTTAAAAATAGACATGATATATGGAGGAGCATAATAATGAGGTGCTAATGAGAAGTCTGGGACAATAGCACCCTAGAACGGGATACATGGGATAATGAGGAGATAAACTTGTTATCCAAGGTTTTTTTTTGTGTGTGTGTGTGTTTTGTTTTTTGTTTTTGAGACGGAGTCTCGCTTTGTCGCCCAGGCTGGAGTGCAGTGGCGCTATCTCGACTCACTGCAAGCTCTGCCTCCTGGGTTCACGCCATTCTCCTGCCTCAGCCTCACAAGTAGCCAGGGCTACAGGCGCCTGCCACCACGCCCGGCTAATTTTTTTTTTGTATTTTTAGTAGAGACGGGGTTTCATTGTGTTAGCCAGGATGGTCTCGATCTCATGACCTCGCGATCCACCCACCTCGGCCTCCCAAAGTGCAGGGATTACAGGCGTTATCCAAGTTTTGCTGCTAACAAAATTCCATGTCCTGTCTGTGTATAATATACCCTTCCACAGTTTTCAATTCAGGGGCAACTAGGGGTTTTTTACTGGGGGAGGAGGGTCAGGACAAAAGTGTAGAGATGGACCCAGAGGGAAATATACACTAATTGTACAGGGAGAAAAATCCAAAAGGAACATTTTGTGAGATGTCTTAGCTGAAGAAGTAAAGAATCGATAGAGCAAAAGTCATTTTAAAAGGGATTAAATTTTTGTACCTATGTTCATAGCAGAATTATCCACAATAGCCAAAATGTCAAAACAACACAAATGTTCAATGATAGACAAATAAATAAACAAAACGGGATATATGCATATTATAATGGACTATTATTTACCCTTAAAAAGGAATGAAATTCTGATACATGATACAACATGGATGAACTTGAAGATATTATGTTAAGTAAAATCAGTCAGACATAAAAGGACAAATATTGCGTAACACAACTTATATCAGGTACCCACAGTAGTCAAATTCACAGAGACACAAAGTAAAACAGAAGTTTCCGGGAGCTGGAGGGAGGAAGGAAGGAAAAATTATTCTTTAATGGGTGTGGAGTTTCACTTTGAAATGATGAAAAAGTTCTAGAAATGAATGGTGGTTATGATTGCATAATGCTGTGACTGTATTTAAAGCCACAGCACTGAACACTCAAAAATGGCTAAAATGGTAAGTTCTAGATTATATATATTATACTATAATAAAACATAGAAATCAAAACACATTTAAATGTTTCTCAAATTTGTCCTAAAAGCTTAACAAAGATGGAATACTCCATGGGTTATTCTATTTCTAGTTTGCACAGAAAATCATTTTGTTAAAATGCTTGATCACCCACTTTTTAAAAAATTTCAACTTTTATTTTAGATTCAGGCACATGTGCAGGTTTGTTACATGGGTATGCTTCTTGATGCAGAGGTTTGGGGTATGACTGAACCTATCACCCAGGAAGTGAGCATAGTAGCCAACAGTTAGTTTTTCAACCATTGCCCCCTCAGTTCTTTCCCTCCCCACAGTCCCCAGTGTCAATTGTTGTCATCTATATCCATGGGTACCCAGTGATAAACCATATTTGGTTATATCTTTCTTTGACAAGACAAAAAAAAAAACGCAAAAAAAAGTTTAAAAAAACAAGATAGTGGAATTCCTTTTGAGTTTGATAACACAACTGTTTGTCCTTGTCCTTATTGAGAAAACCAGCAGACAGGATTAACAAAACTCCTTATCCTTTCCAGTAGTTATTACTATTTGGGGAGGGTGGGAAATTTAGGGTGGATAAGCTTTTATTAAACTGTAGCATACAGTCTTTCCATTATCTTTTCTACTGCTTCATTTATTTTGCACCCTAATCATTTTTTTTGCAATCAATTAAAAGTCCTTTCAGGAGATGATCCATTAAATAACTCCTAAGACAGTTCTCAAATGGATGTATTCTACCTCCTTATAATACTAATTATTTAAACAACGGACAAGGCACTAAACTTTAAACCATAAAGTCATTAAATTTCAGTTCCCCATTTGTGAAGCTAAGCTGTAATGAGGATCGAAGTGTGTAGCAGAACACAATACTAAATGAGTTAGATAAGATCCAAAGAAGTATAGATCAGGGTTACCCTACTCTGCAAGTACTCCGAGAAACGAGTGAAAAAATAGACACATGTTTGTATGAGAAAAGATATCAGACACACACACATGCATGAGAAATTTGATCAATTATATAAAATAGGGATATTTATTTATAATGCCTTATCTTAAGGCAGTGACTATCTGATCTTAAAAACATTCGGTAAAGGAAATTCAGCCACTAATCTGAAAAATAAATACCCCATCATCCAAATGATCATCTATAATATAATGCTAATGTTGTGGCAATTACATGTCTACGCCCCCATAGTGCTGTAGAGAAATAGCCATACTCTGTGAATAAAAGTGTTAGATAACAGATGGAAAAGCAAAACATGCCATATGAAAGACCTTCTCAAGAAAGAAAATAACAGAAATAGAGATTGCTTAGAATATAGGTTTTAAAACAGACCTAAATGTAAAATGATTAGTATTTTACAAATCTTCCTTGTAATAAACAATAGCCCAGTTCTATTAGTTGACACTATAAACTTTGCAAATAAATGCAAAAATGTTGTAAAGTGAATTAGCTAAAATTTATATGCTATTTCTTTTGAAGCAACATGATCGACCAACTAAATACAGAATATGTAATTACTCTTACAGGATTAAAAGAAAATTACAGCTGTGCCCTAGGTAAAACTTTTAGAAACATTTGATTGTACAACTGACTGAATCTAATCATCAAAATAGGATGCAGCTCTAAATTGCATAATCTCTATTTAGTTATTAATAAGCAATATTAATGTCTTCTGTAGAATAACAACACAAAACCAAAATAGCTAAATGAAAAGAAAAAAAGCAATTATCTACATGTTTGAATCCATATGTTATATCTTATGAGTTAGAAATCTACATATCTTAACCTCATGTAGATAACACTTGCCCATAAATTTTAAGTGTCATCTTTCCCCCTCCTCCCTGTTTTGGTCTTTACCTGACATGCATTTCCAGGAATATTCTAGCTTATAGATTTCTGAACTCTGGTATGTATGCACCTGAGATTATCATTCTTAATATTGTTGGTCCATGGTATCACTCTTCATGAAAATCTGTTCTCCCGTCATGGTAATATTTAAAGATTTTCTCTTTTTTAAAAAGTGTGTTTTAATTGTGCTGACAAAAAGAGTAAAACTCTGTAAAATATTTAAAGTGGTTCATTCTGAGCCAAATGTGAGTGACCAAGGCCCAAGGCGCAGTCTCAAGAGGTTCCAAGAACATATGCCTAAAGTGATTGGGTTACAGCTTGGTTTTGCGTTGTAGGGAGACACAATACATGTAAGATATGCAGCGGTTCAGTCCAGAAAGGTGGGACAGCTCAAATTGGGGGTCTTAACGGTCATTGGTAGATTCAAAAGTTTTCTGACTGGCCATTAGTTGATAGTTATTATTTAAAGACCTAGAATCAATAGAAAGGAGTGTCTGGATTAAGATAAGGGGTTGTGGAGACCAAGGTTCTTCTTATGTAGAATTGGTGGTAAATGCCTCTTTATCAGGCATTAAAATGTTTCAGCCTCCTAGTTAAATCTATCCTGAAAAGGGGAGGGGATTCTCTACAGAATGAAGATATTCCCCACAAGGGACAGCTTTACAGGACCATTTAAAAATATGTCAAAGAAATATAGTTTGGGGTAAAAATACTTCAGTTTCTTTCATGGGCTGCTGTCAAGTGATGCTATATTAAAGTCAGGTTGGAATTTGGTATCACATAGCTACAAAGTGTCTGTTTTGTCAGTCTTAAGATCTCTATTTTAATGTTAATGGTGATCTGTTGTGCCTAAATTCCAAAGGGAGGAGGGTAGAATGGGGCATGTCCAAAACCCTCTTCCCATCATGGACTGAACTAGTTTTTCAGGTTTTCTTTGGAATCCCCTTTGCCCAGAGAAGGGGGTAGATTCTGTTGATTGGAGGGCTTAGAATTTTTTTTTTTTTTTTGAGACAGAGTCTTGCTCTGTTGCCCAGGCTGGAGTGCAGTGGCACGATCAATCTCCGCTCACTGCAAGCTCCACCTCCCGGGTTCACATCATTCTCCTGTCTCAGCCTCCCAAGTAGCTGGGACCACAGGCACCCGCCACCACACCCAGCTAATTTCTTTTGTATTTTTAGTAGAGATGGGGTTTTACCATGTTAGCCAGGATGGTCTCGATCTCCTGACGTTGTGATCCACCCACCTAAGCCTCCCAAAGTGCTGGGATTACAGGTGTGAGCCACCGCGCCCGGCCAGAATTTTATGTTTAGTTTACAACTGGCTTGAGGTAGATTATGTCAATTTTTCCTTGATTTGGGGTAATGTTCTTCCCATAAATATCCTCCTAATAATCCCTTCCACGTGGAGGCAGCTTCATTCTCCTGTTTATTTTGGTACCTCCCAGTCATCTCCCTTGGGTAGGAGATATGACATATTTGATTAGTATGTTTGAGAGATTAATCAGGGTTGCATGTCTCAACATTTGCTGCCCACTTTTCTTTGGGCAATAGCTGCCTACAGGAAGTAAGTTTTCTCCTACAATCTAGAAACACAGAGAAGGCTCCTGTTGGAGGACACCAAGAGTTGTCAATGCTCCCTGTGCCTGGAAGACTATGTCTAGTAGTTTATATTAGGTTGGTGCAAAATAATTGCAGTTTTTCCCGTAAACAAATGGCAAAAACTGGCTGGGCATGGTGGTTCATGCCTGTAATCCTAGCACTTTGGGAGGCTAAGGCAGGTGGATCACCTGAGGTCAGGAGTTCGAGACCAGCCTGACCAACATGAAGAAACCCGGTCTCTACTAAAAATACAAAATTAGCTGGGTGTGATGGTGCATGCCTGTAATCCCAGCTACTTGGGAGGCTGAGGCAGGAGAATCACTTGAACCTGGGAGGTGGAGGTTGCAGCGAGCCGAGATCGCACCATCGTACTCCAGCCTGGGCAAAGAGAGCAAAACTCCGTCTCGAAAAAAAAAAGCAAAAACTGTAATTGCTTTTTCACCAACCTAATATTATAAAGCCTACTATTGCCACAAACCTAAATCACATTATCCAATATCAGCTTTATGAGCAATAAGGGCTCTTCATCTGATATGTTTCTATCTTATCTTTCAAATAATTCAGAAAGTAGGCAGGAAAAGGGGATGTTATAATTTATTTATTCTCCTCAAGATTCCATTTCTGAACCCTCAATTCATTTTTGTTTGTTTCATGGTTGTTTTGAAACTGCCTTTGCAAAAGTTCTAACAGTGAGAAAATTATGACAGTGAAAGAGATCTGACCTAACAAACTTCATCTTCCCTCTAACTCCAAATTGCCCTTCATCATTCCTGGGTGAGGGCCTAGCTAACTTTAGGAAAAATGTAGTTTATAGTTTAAATAACAATAGCCCTTCTAAAAACTAAATTGCCTTTATAAATTAAGAAAAGGCCACATGTTTAGAATTTTGAGAGGAGCCTGAATTTTGGTAAGATGTAGGCATAAACAACAGCCATTTTTGCAGAAGTCACTAGATTTGTAACTTCCCCAATTATTTCTATAACATCATTATTATAGAACCTAAGAGTGGCCTTTTAAGGTGCCTTTTCAGACTTTTGCATTACCGAGGACCAAATGACTCCTCTGGGACCCAAGACAAGACTCAACCAGTCCTGTGGCCCTACCTGGAATCAGACTCAGTGCACAAGGACCATTTTCTATACCCCTATGATTGTATCCTCAACCAATCAGCAGCACCCATTCCCTAGCCCCTGCCTTCCAAACCATCTTTAAAACACCCTAGCCTCCAAATTTTCAGGGATGCTGATTTGAGTAATAATAAAAGTTTGGTCTTCTGTTTAGTGGGCCCTCTATTACACTTTTTCTCTATTGCAATTTCCCTGTCTTGATAGACTGAGTGTATCTGAGCAGTGGTCAAGATGAACCCGTCAGGCGGTTACATTTTCAGCAAGAGGGAAGAGAGACTCAAGAAAGTACTTTTTCCACCAAGTAGATTTTAAAAGTTCCAGAAATGTAGGAAAGTTCTAAAAGCATAAGGATCATGACTGGGGGGAAAAATAGATATTCACTTTTAGTGTCAAATTCATTCGTGTCATAGAATTTGATTTTAGGACAATAGTACCTTTCTTAAATGAAACAATATAAAAATATTTATTAAGCAACTGCTACACATTATTATATTTGTAAAGTTAATTTGCTATTTAAGTACAAGGGTTCCAATGGTATTTGGTAAAGCCTGTTTTCACTAGGAATTCATTTTATCTCTTAAAAACTCCATCAAATATTTTAACAATTAAATATACACTGATTATGAATTTTTCATTAAATCCCATTAGGAAAATTACCATATTTCTTAATAAGAAAATGTATTTTGGTTACAAAAGCTAAAAGGTTAGTTCTTCTCTGATGCAATGAACCCAGGAACTTGACTTGAAAGGCCAGAGAGCGTCACAGAGGGAGACTGCCAGCCACTCCGTGCATATTTATGGACTTGTTGTTCTGGTGGTAAGTACTCTCCTGACAGCCAGTGCTAAATCTAATCAATCATCCCTTAAATACATCATAGTGTAGATTCACCTCACTCCTTCATTAGCATTCATTAGCAATTAATCAACACAGCAGGAGTCTCTAGAAAGTTCAACAATCCATAAGGTACATTTACATTAAAGATGAGCAAACATGAGGAGAGATAAAAAGAATCAGGAGATGAGCTGTGTCAAATCTGTGGTGGAAAACTAAATTTTGATGTGATCTTCCAAAAACAAAAATCAACAGAATTTGGTTATTCAGCCTAAGACTTAAACTCTTGATTAACAAGCAGTAGCCTGCGTAACTCTATTACAGTTGTCACAGACAGATTTATGCTCCCATCAGCCTGCTGAGTACATTTGTTCCACTTCAAGTAAGCCTTATGTATTGTCATTATATCTTCAAAAGGAACGAAAAGACGTTGTATCCAATTTTTTGCAATTGTGGGCAATAGCTTAATTCAGTCCTTAACTGTGTTCTTGCCGAGAGTTGAGAGTTATAATGGAAACCTATTTCCCTGCAGGATGAAAAGGAGTCCTGCTGTGGCTTATAATACCCTGAACCCATGGCTGAGAGCTGTATTGTGCCCACTGAAGTGTCTCTCTTTAAAAGGAGAGCCATAGGGAGGGGTGTCCTTCACTGGTCAGAGCACCGGCATAGGCTCAAGAATCATGGAGTCCTCTCCTGCCTAACCTCACTGAATTCCTCCGAGCCTTGAGCCAAACTATCTTCCGTTTTCCTGTCAGATAGAGAGATATTTCTTGAGGGTGAAAAAATAATAATACAAAGAAGTATTTTGCCCACAATTATTTTAATGCTTTGGTTTAATTATTCCAATTTATCATCTGATTTTAAAGTAATTCAAAATCATTATGCTCAAATGAGAAATATATAATGGCTAGATGATTTCTCAGCTTCAAAATATTAACTGACAAATATATGTTTAAAGATATATGCCATAAAAATGGCAACTATTGGAGCCATCTTGAGCTAATTTAAATAATGCCAATTTGGAATATTAATGTTAAATGATAACTGATAGATGCTAAACGTGATACATTTAATTTTAGACATACAGAAGTGTACATGATTGTAACAGTGTTACAAACAATATTCGTTTGGTCCACATAGGTTGAAATCTTTGACTCAGACCATGTATTGGAACCATTTTTTTTCCCAAACAAATACTTCAAACTTCAATATAATCCAAACACCCTGCATTGGTAAACTTATCTCAGCATGTGTGAGCAACGAATTGCTACCAATGGGATTGCTTTATTTTGGGAGTCGTAAATGGCTCTGAAACATTTCGGTCTCATACTGCAGTGGAAATAAAGATCTATATATTTTTTTTCTTTTCTCTTTAAAGAAAATTTTACAAATGTCACAGTTTGTTGGATTGGTCCAGTCTGGTTCTCCATGGCTATAATTCAAAAGAAGAGTGAAGTAGCTTGCAGCCCAGCATGGCTCATCATTTGATTTTCAGAATAGACTTCCAAACTCTTCTCAACCACTACCACCTCAATTCTTGTTGAGTTTATCTGGATGTTTTCTAAAAGACTAAATTCTGGATTTATTTATTAATTTTTATTAGTCTTTAAAATGTCAACTTTTCTTTCAGATTCAGGGGGTACATGTGCATGTTTGTACCTGGGTATATTGTATGATGCTGAGGTTTGGGGTTTTTAAAGTTTTATCTCAATAATTTCTCCTCAATTTTTTTTCAAATGCCTTTTGAAAAGGGTTCATTTTAGGGGTCAAGCTCATTTCTAGTGCACATTTCAGAAGCTGATAGAGTTATGCTTAGAAATGCTTTGTCTCATCCTGCTTCTCCATTTTATCCCAGCTATCTACTGTAACAGAAGAAAACAATACAATCTAGATAGGAAACTGAATTAGCTGATAAAAGCATTAAATTAGAGGCATGTTAAGATATTACTCAGGCATGAAGACTCTACAGTGCTCCACTTAAGTCCAGCAGCAACTCAGATCCTCATCACCTGAGTCTCTGACTGCAGCCATCAGCAGTGACTGACAGGTTCACATCAGGAGGCATCAAACCTTCATACATTTTTAACTACCCCAAATGATCCTAATGGAGAATTTAAAACAATTTGGGAATTCAGTATTAGGGAAATGCATTCAAATGCAAGATCAGACAAACATATTAGCCAATATTCAAAGTATTAATGGACCTTAGAATTAAGTCTGTCCAGTTGAAGATAATTCATAAGGCCTTCTGGACACCAGGGATGGTCTTTAGGGTGGGGGTGGAGAGGACACATTCAGGAAATGGGAATAAAAGGTGAACAAGATGGGGGAAGGGGATGGAGGTCAGCACCACTGTGATAGATACAGACAGAGAAGTGACTGGTTATATATCTATCTTTTGTTTTTCAGACAGACTGAATGGTGCATTATATCACTTTTCAGCCATTCAGTTAGATAAGTTAGCATTTTCAGTCTCATAAAGTCATGAGATTAAAACACATTTTTTAAAAAAGATTTTACGTAATCACCAAATTCACATTAATAAGGCAAGGAGCTGCCATATTACTCCAGAGATAAATATTCCTAAGACAGAGATGCTGCCCATTCTTATTTCTAAGGAAACTTATGAAAGAGAGAAAGCAAATTGCCCAGATCAGTATGATTTTAGGCACATTATCTACTATCTCTGCTTTAGTTTTCTAATATATAAAACAAAGTCAATAATGGTACCAACCTCCCCAGGTTGTTATGAGGGCTATGGGATCCTTTTTTTTTTTTTTCTTTTTTTTGAGGTAGAGTCTTGCTCTGTAGCCAAGGCTGGAGTGCAGTAGCATGATCATGGCTCACTGCAGCCTCAAACTCATGAGTTCAAGCAATCCTCCTGCCTCAGCCTCCTGAGAAGTTGAGACTACAGGAACATACCTCCATACTGGCTAATTCTGTATTTTTTGCAGAGATGGGGTCTCAGATTTTGAGAGATGTTGCTCAGGCTGTTTTCGAACTCCTGGACTCAAGTGAGCCTACCACCTAAGCCTGCCAAAGTGTTGGGATTACAGACATGAGCTCACTGTGCCCAGCTGTGATTCAATTTTGTAAAAGCCTTAAAAGAAGTCCAGCTTTACAGTAAGCATGCTACATGTATTGCTGCTGTTGCTACCACTATTAAGGTCTCAAGACTTGAAATTTCTCAAGTGAAATATAATAAAGATATTTTCTGGAAAAAAAGGTTTAGAACATACTGGAAACTCTTAAAAGTTTTTAGACAGAAGATTACTTTTATCTCTTTAGATTATTGATACTTATTCCTAAGTGAAGACATGGGAATGGCTTCTTATTTTCCTGATCCCTGTGTTTCTATGAGGCACAAAAAGGAGAAGTTGTGAAGTGTAAAAATGAGGAAGTTAATTCCACCCTCCTGGAAATGTCACCCCTATGAAAACTATTAACAGGCTTCTCCATGAGACATGCATGCAAGCAGGTGGTCTGGCATAGTGGAGAGAATGTGGACATGTGCTCCCACCTTCTGGCTTCTGTGAGTGTGGGGAAGCAGCCCCACTTCTTTCAGAATTAGCTTTTTTATTTTAAAAAGAAGTTTTCCTGAGAATTAAATGTTATTATATGTATTAATTTTGTGCTTTAATATCTGGTTCATTAAATGGTAGCTATTAATTTATTATCATTGTATCTACCAAAAATACATTAAGCAAAGAGACCAGAGGCAAGATTCAGGAAAAAATTCAGGAACACCTTGATAAACTCTTAGTTACAATGTACATAGAAGTAGTTCCAGTTTTTTATTTGATAAAAGAAATATAGAAGGACTATTCTTATATCCACGGTTTTCAGTGTTTTAAAGCACATAGATGAGTTTATCAAAGCAACGGATTGCATGAGCTCCTCACTCCAACTTTCTGGGTAAGAGGACTTTGGAAGAGAGCAACACATCTAATAAACCTGTGATAAAGCATGTTACAAGGACAATATTGTTGTACCAGAATTTAAACTATAGGTATTTCTTTTTTTTTTCCAAGTTCATGTGACTTAAGTAAATCTTTATTTTATTTTTATTTATTTTTATTTATTATTACTATACTTTAAGTTTTAGGGTACATGTGCACAATGTGCAGGTTAGTTACATATGTACACATGTGCCATGCTGGTGCGCTGCACCCACTAACTCGTCATCTAGCATTAGGTATATCTCCCAATGCATCCCTCCCCGCTCCCCCCACCCCACAACAGTCCCCAGAATGTGATGTTGCCCTTCCTGTGTCCACGTGTTCTCATTGTTCAATTCCCACCTACGAGTGAGAATATGCGGTGTTTGGTTTTTTATTCTTGCGATAGTTTACTGAGAATGATGATTTCCAATTTCATCCATGTCCCTACAAAGGACATGAACTCATCATTTTTTATGGCTGCATAGTATTCCATGGTGTATATGTGCCACATTTTCTTAATCCAGTCTATCATTGTTGGACATTTGGGTTAGTTCCAAGTCTTTGCTATTGTGAATAATGCCGTGATAAACATATGGGTGCATGTGTTTTTATAGCAGCATGATTTATAGTCCTTTTGACAGACCGCTAGCAAGACTAATAAAGAAAAAAAGAGAGAAGAATCAAATAGACACAATAAAAAATGATAAAGGGGATATCACCACCGATCCTACAGAAATATAAACTACCATCAGAGAATACTACAAACACCTCTATGCAAATAAACTAGAAAATCTAGAAGAAATAATGGATAAATTCCTCAACACATACACTCTCCCAAGACTAAACCAGGAAGAAGTTGAATCTCTGAATAGACCAATAACAGGATCTGAAATTCTGGCAATAATCAATAGCTTACCAGCCAAAAACAGTCCAGGACCAGATGGATTCACAGCCGAATTCTACCAGAGGTACAAGGAGGAACTGATACCATTCCTTCTGAAACTATTCCAATCAATAGAAAAAGAGGGAATCCTCCCTAACTCATTTTATGAGGCCAGCATCATCCTGATACCAAAGCCGGGCAGAGACACAACCAAAAAAGAGAATTTTAGACCAATATCCTTGGTGAACATTGATGCAAAAATCCTCAATAAAATACTGGCAAACCGAATCCAGCAGCACATCAAAAAGCTTATCCACCATGATCAAGTGGGATTCATCCCAGAGATGCAAGGCTGGTTCAATATATGCAAATCAATAAATGTAATCCAGCATATAAACAGAACCAAAGACAAAAACCACATGATTATCTCAATAGATGCAGAAAAGGCCTTTGACAAAATTCAACAACGCTTCATGTTAAAAACTCTCAATAAATTAGGTATTGATGGGACGTATCTCAAAATAATAAGAGCTATCTATGACAAACCCACAGCCAATATCATACTGAATGGGCAAAAACTGAAAGCATTCCCTTTGAAAACTGGCACAAGACAGGGATGCCCTCTCTCACCATTCCTATTCAACATAGTGTTGGAAGTTCTGGCCAGGGCAATTAGGCAGGAGAAGGAAATAAAGGGTATTCAATTAGGAAAAAAGGAAGTCAAATTGTCCCTGTTTGTAGACGACATGATTGTATATCTAGAAAACCCCATTGTCTCAGCCCAAAATCTCCTTAAGCTGATAAGCAACTTCAGCAAAGTCTCAGGATACAAAATCAATGTACAAAAATCACAAGCATTCTTATACACCAACAACAGACAAACAGAGAGCCAAATCATGAGTGAACTCCCATTCACAATTGCTTCAAAGAGAATAAAACACCTAGGAATCCCACTTACAAGGGACGTGAAGGACCTCTTCAAGGAGAACTACAAACCACTGCTCAAGGAAATAAAAGAGGATATAAACAAATGGAAGAACATTCCATGCTCATGGGTAGGAAGAATCCATATCGTGAAAATGGCCATCCTGCCCAAGGTAATTTACAGATTCAATGCCATCCCCATCAAGCTACCAATGACTTTCTTCACAGAATTGGAAAAAACTACTTTAAAGTTGATATGGAACCAAAAAAGAGCCCGCATCGCCAAGTCAATCCTAAGCCAAAAGAACAAGGCTGGAGGCATCACGCTACCTGACTTCAAACTATACTACAAGGTTACAGTAACCAAAACAGCATGGTACTGGTAACAAAACAGAGATATAGATCAAGGGAACAGAACAGAGCCCTCAGAAATAACGCCGCATATCTACAACTATCTGATCTTTGACAAACCTGAGAAAAACAAGCAATGGGGAAAGGATTCCCTATTTAATAAATGGTGCTGGGAAAACTGGCTAGCCATATGTAGAAAGCTGAAACTGGATCCCTTCCTTACACCTTATACAAAAATCAATTCAAGATGGATTAAAGACTTAAAGGTTAGACCTAAAACCATAAAAACCCTAGAAGAAAACCTAGGCATTACCATTCAGGACATAGGCATGGGCAAGGACTTCATGTCTAAAACACCAAAAGCAATGGCAACAGAAGCCAAAATTGACAAATGGGATCTAAGTAAACTAAAGAGCTTCTGCACAGCAAAAGAAACTACCATCAGAGTGAACAGGCAACCTAGAAAATGGGAGAAAATTTTCGCAACCTACTCATCTGACAAAGGGCTAATATCCAGAATCTACAATGAACTCAAACAAATTTACAAGAAAAGAACAAACAACCCCATCAAAAAGTGGGCAAAGGATATGAACAGACACTTCTCAAAAGAAGACATTTATGCAGCCAAAAACCACATGAAAAAATGCTCACCATCACTGGCCATTGGAGAAATGCAAATCAAAACCACAATGAGATACCATCTCACACCAGTTAGAATGGCAATCATTAAAAAGTAAGGAAACAACAGGTGCTGGAGAGGATGTGGAGAAATAGGAACACTTTTACACTGTTGGTGGGACTGTAAACAAGTTCAACCATTGTGGAAGTCAGTGTGGCGATTCCTCAGGGATCAAGATCTGGAAATACCATTTGACCCAGCCATCCCATTACTGGGTATATACCCAAAGAACTATAGGTATTTCTATACTATGATATTAAATGCTAGAAGAGTTTGCTAATAGACTATTTGGAGTTCTGTGGGCCACAAATTGTGACTCAAGTGTGAGGACCCTTTTAACTAAGTATCCACTCATGCATCATACCAGGAGAAGCAGAAAATATAAAAAATATAATTGTCCTTTCCTATTTCTGGGAAAGTGTCATAATTGATACTGGAGAATGGAGAAGAGAACATTCTTCAAAAATGACAGCTCTGAAAGTTCAAACGAGTTCAGCTTTTAGGATAGGACAGGCACACATGAATATGAGTTCAATTACAGGTCACAAAATCAGACAAAGAAGGGATATCACCATCAGAACATGTTTCAAACTTAGTGGAAAATCCAAGTGGATAAAGAATATAGAAGGCTAGGGTAATATAAACAACCAATGAATTTCCAAAACCAAAAGAAGAAGGACAGGAAAGCAGATGGCAGTGTCAAAACTTAAAGACTAATGTGAAGCCTGAACTTCAGGGACAGGATGCAGTCACTAGAAGCAAGAGATGTTGGATACTTGCTCCTCAGATAATTCACCAGCTAAAATACAGGGAAGAGTAAGAGAAAAAATAAGTCACTGGAGAACCAGAGTGTAGGGTAGAAACCTGCCTCCACAGAGATGGCATATAAGAAGGAAGGACTTGGCCGGGCGTGGTGGCTCATGCCTGTAATCCCAGCATTTTGGGAGGCCGAGGCGGGCGGATTACCTGAGGTCGGGAGTTTCAGACCAGCTTGACCAACATGGAGGAACCCCATCTCTACTAAAAATACACAATTAGCAGGGCATGGTGGCACATGTCTGTAACCCCAGCTACTTGCAAGGCTGAGGCAGGAGAATCGCTTGAACCCGGGAGGCAGAAGTTGCGGTGAGCCAAGATTGCACATTGCACTCCAGCCTGGGCAACAAGAGTGAAACTCCATCTCAAAAAAAAAAAAAAAAAAAAAAAAAAAAAAAAGAAGGACTTAAGATGTAAAGCAATCACAGAAGGATTAGAAGATTAAGCAAGGGCCCAATTTCCAGAGAATAGGGTACCAGTTTCTTGTTAGAAGCAGCAGCCAATCCTACTGAACCTAAATCACTGTACCACCCACCCAGAGCTCCTTCTGTCTATGCCCAAGACTAGAGACAAGACTAGTTCCAGAGTCTTAGATAAAGGAGAATCTTATGGATAACAAATGTACCCCAACTGTTAAGCTTAGGGATGGAGTGCCTAGCTGAAGGCTCCATTCCATATATGATTTAGCAGCCTCAGCTCAGCTACTTCCTTTGTTTACTTGACTTCTTGGTACGTGACATTCACCTGACCTGGCTATCAATTTTCATGTAAATGCTCTGGGTTTAGTGAAATCAGAATTACTCAAGCTAGAGCTATACGCATATTTAAAATAAAAAAGAAGTCAGGGATACAGCTATTTTCCAGAAGCTGACATACTGCCCACTTTGGACTGAAGAATCCCTACCGATGCTCCTGCATGCTCAAGTGCCCTGCTAGGTCTCAGTGGTCATAAGTCATTTGGTTGATCTTAATTTTTACAGAAAAAAAAAAAAAGAGATAAAAGCACTTTGCAGATAAAATCTTAAAAATCATTTTGGGAAAGCGAATCCTTTCTGAATCCTTCACATGCAAGTTAGAAATGAGAAAAAAATAAATTAGAGTTATAAATAGAATAAGAGCTTGGAAATAAAGAGAAACTCCCATGAAAGGGAAATAACAAAAGGAATATGAGAGCTCTCCTGTCTCTGTTCTTAGTCATTGTGTTTGCTGATTGTTAAAGTATAATTTTTAAATGTAAATTATGACACCAGGCAACTGTGAAATAAACACATCAAAGATTGATTTAATTTAGAAATTAATAAGGGAACTAATAAGATGTTAAATCTGGTCAAAATTTTTTAGAAGGTAGTATATATAGGCAATTTAACAAAGAAATTTTTAGATATGATTGCAATGTTAGATATAAAACTGATTAGTGCCCAACCAGGCCAAACACTGCAACATTTGAGGTAGTTTCACTGGACAGGCCTTATTTGCATGTCAAATGAATAAACAAAGACTCTACAAGTTAATCTCTGTTCTTCATGCTGAAAATTGCCCAGCCAAGAGAAAGTCAAGCCAAGTACTGTAATGAAAGAATACTCAGTAACCTCATTTGCCTATTTCTAAATTTTGAATAATTTTATGGCACTACTCTCACTATATGACATACACGCTAACTTCTTTAAAAAAAAGAAAATCCATGTATATTTTAAGCAGATGTTTTTACTAATAGCATGACAATAACTTATTTGCTGTCAGTGTAAAGATGTTAATAGGATGTTCTGGTACAGAATATCCATTTTCCCTAAAGTTCTGAGTCATTGTTTTGTTGAAAATACTAGACTTTTGCTGAGCAATTTATTTAGAAGGCAAATCAATTTCATGAGTGGAACTCATGAAATCATATTTTTCCTATAATCAAAGGTTGGTCTCCACTAATTCAAAACTGGAAAAAAATGTTAAACATTTCACAGTGAATAATAATCACAGTTTAAGTAAGGATTTAAGTGTTATTTATAGTTTTATGTGCATAAACATGTAGGCTAAAACTGGATCTTTGCTTTATAAAGTAAGAGATATACCCAAATTAAAATACTTGTGGTTATTAATTACTTTGGAATGGCAAGATATAGTATCATGAGAAATGAATACTATACCTGCTGAGAATATTAAATTTCTCTATTAACATTAGTCACATAAAGAAATTATTAACCAGACAGGTTTAATTTTAGTTATATCTTATGATAGAGAAAAAATTGGTTAACTGATCGTTGTAAAGTATCATACTTGTTAGAAATGTTTTTCATATTTTGTTTTTAATGAGACCAGTTTAGCACTAATGAATATTAATCAGAGTCATAAAACTAATTTTTATATAATCCAGCCTCAAATACACACAGACTTGCCTGATTTTAGTTTAGGGAATCCAGGAATAATGCCTGATACATGTTGCATGTAAAAGTAATTTGGGAAGGTTGTATCTTAAACATTAACTATAAGCAGGGTCTGGCTATTCTCAAATATAGACACCGAATTAGCCCTGACACAGTCACAAGAAAGAGTTCGAAACCACAACTGGGAGCAATGGCATTCGCATGGCCATCTGATACCTATTTACATGTGTCCTTTTCACTGCACAGATTCTGATGCTACAAAGAATGTGAAGGCAGTGGTAAGTATATTCATCGAGATTTATTTTGATAAAAAATTTTCCTAAAACTAGTACATTGTGATTCAATTTACAAAATTCAGCTTACTCAGAATTACTAATTATCACATTTATTTCCCATAGCCAAGTTATCAGAACATTTGTGTAGGTTCCATGTAAAAAGGATTCAATAAACTGACTTGATAAGCTTCAGAAATAACTTAACATCAAGGTTTAAATTATAATGACATTAGTTTTTGAAGTATCTATTGAACTTTAAAGACAAATCCATAAACAGCAAACAGAAAATTTAACTTTTTAATCTCATGAAGGTATCCTTACTAATTGCAATGTTTTCACTCTCTAAATAATTTTTAAATAAATTTTCAGCTTCCTGCTTGACTCTTTATTGTAAGCTCCAAATGAAAATTTTCTTTACACTTGATCCTTGGACTTGGCAAATTGTTTCACTTTGTGTATGAATCTTGATGCACTGTCACAGACTTATGGCTACCCATTAGCTCCAGGAACAAACATGAAAAAACTATTTACCCTCAAGATGTTTATATTCAAAGAGGCCCCATATCCTGTGAACTTTATGGTTTTCTCAATGTGTTATCTTGCTTCTTGTTATATTAAATGAGAGTCTAGCAATTAAACCACCATGGGATACTATTTTTTGCTATATGTCAGTGTGTTAGGAAGCCTCCCAATACTGGTTTATGTATTTCATGCTGGGTAGAAGAAAAGTGAAAACCCCAATTTTGAAGGGCTGCATCTGGTGCATGTACTTGAACTTTGTGATGGAGCATGTGTTCTCAACTATATCAATTCCAGATTTTCCGGTTTGCTAGAAGCTGCATGAAAATGTAAATTGCATAGTCCCCTGTAACCACTCTACAAATAAATGCCAACTATGCGTATTGGTCAGAAATGCGAAAAAGGGCATGATAATCTAGGTTTTCATACCCATCATGAATTGTATAGGTATCATCATGTTTAGCCGTCTTCCTCAAATGTTTCATTAGGATAACTCCTACCCCCTTGAAAGATCTAGAGCAAATTACAATTATCTGGGGCATTCTCAAATGAGAATGAGTCCCAAGGCCTTTGACTTTCAAGATATGGTGCCAAGTACAGGCCTAGAAATAAGCAATGGGTGTGAAAGAGGAGAGTCCTCTCTGGAGTCCTTGTGCCTACTCTTTGGTATATGCTTTCTTAGGTAATGATGCAATTCAGTCCAACAAAACAGGCTGCAGCATACTTGTGGGTTCTGGCATAGCATATTAGAGCCACTTTTTTTTGAGACAGAGTCTCACTGTCGCCCAGGCTGGAATGCAGTAGCACAATCTCAGCTCACTGCAACCTCCGCATCCTAGGTTCAAGCGATTCTTGTGCCTCAGCCTCCCAAGTAGCTGGCATTACAGGTGTGCACGACCATTCCCAGCTAATTTTTTGTACTTTTAGTAGAGATTGGGTCTCACCATGTTTTCCAGGCTGGTCTCGAACTCCTGGGCTCAGGCAATCCACCCACCCCAGCCTCCCAAAGTGCTAGGATTACAGGCATGAGCCTTCGCACCCGGCCTAGAGCCACATTTGACTTCTTGAGTTTGCATTTGAAGTTTTCTTAGTTCATTTCTTCATCACTATACTCCAGGCACCTAGAACAATGTGTGCACATAAAATCATTCAATACATGGTTATGAAGTGAATGAATGAATGAATGCGACAAGACACATGAACCAATTAGAAAATAAGAAGAGCCAATTTAAAATATATTTCTGGTCTGAATACAATCTACGAGTTACACACACAGACACATACAAGAACAGGCGAGAACATCACAATTTAATAGCGTTAAAGGAAAAGCTTCAATCAATGTACAAAAATCACAAACATTCTTATACACCAATAACAGACAAACAGAGAGCCAAATCATGAGTGAACTCCCATTCACAATTGCTTCAAAGAGAATAAAATACCTAGGAATCCAACTTACAAGGGACGTGAAAGACCTCTTCAAGGAGAACTGCAAACCACTCCTCAATGAAATAAAAGAGGATACAAAGAAATGGAAGAACATTCCATGCTCATGGGTAGGAAGAATCAATATCATGAAAATGGCCATACTGTCCAAGGTAATTTATAGATTCAATGCCATCCCCATCAAGCTACCAATGACTTTCTTCACAGAATTGGAAAAAACTACTTTAAGGTTCATATGGAACCAAAAAAGAGCCCGCATCGCCAAGTCAATCCTAAGCCAAAAGAACAAAGCTGGAGGCATCACGCTACCTGACTTCAAACTATATTACAAGGCTACAGTAACCAAAACAGCATGGTACTGGTAACAAAACAGAGATATAGATCAATGGAACAGAACAGAGCCCTCAGAAATAACGCCGCATATCTACAACTATCTGATCTTTGACAAACCTGAGAAAAACAAGCAATGGGGAAAGGATTCCCTATTTAATAAATGGTGCTGGGAAAACTGGCTAGCCATATGTAGAAAGCTGAAACTGGATCCCTTCCTTACACCTTATACAAAAATTAATTCAAGATGGATTAAAGACTTAAACGTTAGACCTAAAACCATAAAAACCCTAGAAGAAAACCTAGGCATTACCATTCAGGACATAGGCATGGGCAAGGACTTCATGTCTAAAACACCAAAAGCAATGGCAACAGAAGCCAAAATTGACAATTGGGATCTAATTAAACAAAGAGCTTCTGCACAGCAAAAGAAACTACCATCGGAGTGAAGAGGCAACCTAGAAAATGGGAGAAAATTTTCGCAACCTACTCATCTGACAAAGAGCTAATATCCAGAATCTACAATGAACTCAAACAAATTTACAAGAAAAAAACAACCCCATCAAAAAGTGGGCGAACAATATGAACAGACGCTTCTCAAAAGAAGACATTTATGCAGCCAAAAAACACATGAAAAAATGCTCACCATCACTGGCCATCAGAGAAATGCAAATCAAAACCACAATGAGATACCATCTCACACCAGTTAGAATGGCAATCATGAAAAAGTCAGGAAACAACAGGTGCTGGAGAGGATGTGGAGAAATAGGAACACTTTTACACTGTTGGTGGGACTGTAAACTAGTTCAACCATTGTGGAAGTCAGTGTGGCGATTCCTCAGGGATCTAGATCTAGAAATACCATTTGACCCAGGCATCCCATTACTGGATATATACCCAAAGGACTATAAATCATGCTGCTATAAAGACACATGCACATGTATATTTATTGAGGCACTATTCACGATAGCAAAGACTTGGAACCAACCCAAATGTCCAACAATGATAGACTGGATTAAGAAAATGTGGCACATATACACCATGGAATACTATGCAGCCATAAAAAATGATGAGTTCATGTCCTTTGTAGGGACATGGATGAAATAGGAAATCATCATTCTCAGTAAACTATCGCAAGGACAAAAAACCAAACACCACATGTTCTCACTCATAGATGGGAATTGAACAATGAGAACACATGGACACAGGAAGGGCAACATCACACACCAGAGACTGTGGTGGGGTGGGGGGAGTGGGGAGGGATAGCATTAGGAGATATACCTAATGCTAAATGATGAGTTAATGGGTGCAGCACACCAGCATGGCACATGTATACATATGTAACTAACCTGTACATTGTGCACATGTACCCTAAAACTTCAAGTATAATAATAATACAATTTTTTAAAAAAAGGAAAAGCTTCATGAAGAAAGCATGATTTGTAATGGACTGGGTTGACTGATAAAGGAGAAAGAAGTGGGGAGGCTCTGGAACGTAAATGGGGAGACTCTTCATTATAAGTGGCTCTATGGAGCATGCTTCATTTATAGTCACTGAACTTTGTGAGTTTCGTAAAAATTCCATAAAATTCAACTATTGTAACGCCTGAAATGCAATATGAAGCCTTATTTAGAGATTGCCCACTTTGTTTTCTTTTAAATACTAGTCACTGTTATTTATTATTGTATTTTGCTTATGAATTCATTCAATTAAATATTTCTTAAACACCTACAGTATAGGAGAATCTGTGCTAAAAGCCAAAGATTCAAATAAAATACCATCCCTGTCCTTAAATATCTCACAGTCTCATGGGGGATGACTGACAAGTGAGCAGAATGTTACACAGTGTTATAAACAACATGAGAACACTCTGAGGTCACATCTCTTCACTCCTCACAAAGGCCAAAGAGCTCTCATTTCATTTCTTTTATGAGATCAATTTCTTTCTTTGTTTTTCTTTTCTTTTTTTTTTTTAAGTGACAGTATCTCACTCTGTCACCCTGGCTGGAGTGTAGTGGTGAGAACATAGCTCACTGCAGCCTCCAACTCCCATGCTCAAGTGATCCTCTTGCCTCAGCCTCCCGAGTAGCTGGGGTTACAGGAGTGAACTATAAGATTAATTTCTATGGGGGTTGATGTGTAGCTTATTTTATTAAAGAGATAATATTTAGGCAGTAGATAAAATTTTATTTTTCCATCTTTTCTGAGTTTGCAGCTAACATAGTGTTATTAATTCAATAGACTAGCATATTCAAGATATAAGAAGAAATGGATGAGTATTGAAGGCCATTCATCCATAAACTGTTTTCTTTTCAATAAACTCTTCATAATCTTCCACTATTAGCTACTCAAGAAGTGAGAAATCTCAATTCATTCTGTCTAAATGTCTTTGATTTGGCAAGACTGTTAAATTATGATTAGGGTAAGAGAATCTAACTTTTCAAGAGCATTTAAACAGCTCTTAATGTTTTTTAAAGTCTCTGTTTCTTCTTTGGTTAAACTTATTGTGGATTGGAGATAATGAATGCAACACACCTGGCCCATAGACAGCCTTCAATTTAAATGAGACACTATTAAGTAATAAGTAATCTGACTTGGAACTTACTTCTCTGCTCTGTTGGAGATGCAGATGTGAGGAGAAATCATAAACTGCCTATTCCTCTTCCTCTGACCTCTGAGATGGTGGTAGGCTGGAACACTGCTGTCATTTCTTGTCATTTATTGATCAGTTACTTTGTGCCAAACTCTTTACATACATTATCTCCTTCAATTCCCAGACAACCCTTTAAGGTAAGAATTATTATCCCTATTATACCTTAGAGAAAATGAAATAGAAGCTCATAGAGTTTAATTAACTTTCCAAAGTCCCCAGAGATAGTAAACGACAGAGCAGGGTTCAGTCCCAAGTGTTTCATGCCCCTAAACCCTGCCTACTACTGCTTTCTGAACCTGTGAGTTCCTAAAGCCTTTCTGGATAAACAGAGAGACACAGCTCAAGACTTTTGTATTCTTTTTCTACCCAACTTGATCCCATTTAATTTGATGCATACAATTAAAGAGATCTTCTGTAGAATTTTAATTTAGAAGGACAAGAAAGCCAGTTCAAATTCTGTGCAGTAAGAAGCCTACACCACCGAGACTATGATGTAAGACATGGCAGTGCTTCACTAGGACAGATGAGTGACTGGAGCTTTCAGAGAAGGAGCTATTGGTGTGCCTTGCTTGCTACGACTCTCAGAGGCAGAGGTCATATCAGCAGTACATGATGGGCATGCCATACTCCTTGGGGTAGACTTTGGTTGTTGCCATCCCAAACCATTCTCCCTCTTACCTTATTAACTAAAACTAGATCTTGTTCAGGGTGTGTTAAATGTATTCATCTCAGCTAGGGAGATGTAAACAGAAGTCTACTGGGTGAAGCTTTGGGAAAAGCCATTGTTTTCCTGATGAAAGATGACAGCCTTAGCTATACTTCTTTCTGCCTTTTGCTCTTTCATTTTTCTATCTGAAATGTAGATGTGATGCTTAGAGAAAGAACAATTGTTTTGTGACTGTGAGTAGCAAATTTTTCAGTAAAGCTGACAGAGCAGGAAGTTACCAGAAATGTGGGTCCTTATTTAATTGCTTGAGCAGATACACCAGCCTGGAATTGTTTATTTCCAAAAGTGAAAAACTCAATTCTCATTTCGATAGGCAGTTCTAGTAATGTTTATATTACATGTACTTCCAAATTATTTAGTTCCTGATCTTATTCTTACTTCAATACCTGTATTTGTTGTCAGTTGTGACCTAGGGAAAAAGTTAAAAATTTTCCTTATTAGAGTGAATCTTAGCTATTGCCTTCACTCATGAGCACACACAACTATAGGTCTCTAGCTTCCTCTTAAATATCACATGGCAAGGCTTTGGACAAATAAGCTGAACTTTTAAAATTTAATTTTCCTCCCATTTAGAATGAAATTAGTCATTCTTATGGGTATTCTACCCCAAGGCCTCATGTGAGAATGAGTTAAAAATACGGAAAGTCATACTTGAAGAATGGGACTATTTCCATATAAAATACAATCATTAGTAATGCATTAATAGTTTGCTCTGATTACTGCCTGCTATTTTAAATTTGTTAAAGACTCTTCCAATATGAAAAATGTTATGAACATTTTAATGAATTATGAGTAAAAGTCCTCCAGAACATGGCATTACTTTTTTTGTAATGAATATGAATGCAATCAGTGGGTTTCTGTAGACACCAGAATTAAGCAGAATTAGACCAAAAAGAAAAAAAAAGATTAGTTCTAGAAGTAAGATAAAATAGAAAGACAGCAAGAATGAGAAAAAGGAGAGAAATAGAGACAGGCAAAGGGCAGGATAGGATTTTTAAGAAGGAAGAATTTTCCCAAATACAGGATTAAAGTTATTAATTAAGAATAGATCTCATTAAAGTGAACATAATTACCCTATGAATAATGTTATCATAAATATGATACCAACACTTGAATAATTGTCCAAATAAAGTATTTTAAAACCACTAAGTATCTTTTGCAGAGAAATTTAAGCAAGAAAATGAATATAAAAACCACAAAGGGATAACTTGCCAGTGAATGCAACTAAAATTTCATAAAATCCCAGCTCTCATTCATCTAAATTTAGGGACCTCTACATTTTGCACATGATGCTTAATAAATATTAGATATTTTTGGGTTTTTTACATTGAAAAATACTTGCTCCAAATCAGTGAGTAATTATAAATGAGTTTTAATGATAACAAGAAAAGTTAGGAATAAAAAAATGCTACATAAATGCTTTCTTATTAATATTTTTGAAGACTATCACAGAGCGAAAACTTTTTAAATAATAATTGCTATAGAACAGTCAAGAATATGCAAAAAACTACATTCTTGACCTTAAAATATGAAATAAAACTTTGAATTTCTGCTTTTAAATGACCAGTAGATTTGCAAAACCTGTGATCACATGAATGTCAGTTTGGCAGAATGGTCATAAATAATAGTTGATGATAAATGACAGTGTTCAGGGTGTGGAGTGATCTCTTGTGGAGGGCCACAGGGGTTGGCGTAAAGCTCTTGTCTTCTCTAACATCTGGATTATTGATGGTTAGCATTAATGATCTGAAAGACAGAGCACACAGCAAGCTAATAAAATTTGCAGATGTTACAAATTTGGAAGCTGTTGCACACACCAGGAGACTAAGAATTAATACAAATGGATCTAATGAGATTACAAATACAGAAAGAAAAGAGGAAAATTAGATTCCATTTAGAAAAGTGCAACTAATCAGTCTTGGGGGAGGTAATCAGAAACATGTTCACTCAGCAGGTCTGAGGACAAACCTGGGAAGTAATCAATTTAAACAAAATGCAAAGCACAATAATAAGGCTGCTGGGATCAGTGAAAGAGTATTTCTCCAAGATCATTCAGCAGTTCCATACATGAGCCTCTCTTGGTCAGAATTGCCCATGGAGGCAGTAGGTCTAAGGGGAGAGGCCTGAAAGCAGGGACTATGAGGATAAAAGCTGAGAAGATCCCTGGTGCAATGGCTGCACCAACAGCCACTTCCAAGTTCTGAGTGGAGCAGCCGCATGCACAGCCACTTGCTCCAGTATTAAAAGAATGGGCACCAAAACTTGTATCAACCTAACTTGCCTAACCTAGGCCCATTAAGGTTCATGGTCCCATGCAGCTATTTTTCTGGTGCCAAAGGAACTGAGGAGTTTAACAAGGGTAGGGCTATCAAATAGTCTCAGTATTACCCAAAGGTATACATATAGCCTAAGGGAAAGCATCCCAGCTAAAAAACACAGACCCTTGGTATCCACTCCATCAGTTATGAGCTATGTAACTTTAGGAAAATGATTTGCCTTGCTCTAAGTTATAATATTTAGCTTTCATATTTTTAACTGCTCTGAGCTTCAGTTTTCTCCTTTGCAAAATGGGTATAATAACATCTTCTCAGAGTTGTGAAGCAAAAGGAAAAATGTCTATAAAGTTATTGACACAGTCAATACTATCAATTACTATCACTACAGATTATTTTATGCAGTTATAGTCCTGAAGGAATCTGGTTTTTTTTTTTTTTTTTTTTTTTTTTTTTTTACAAACCTATGAAGTTCTTTGAAGGCAAAATGCTAATTGGAAGTCCTTGATCAGTTATTTTGAGGAGGATATATTGGTTAAAATTTAAATCATTGCAGCCCACGGAAAAACAGATTTACACTAGAGATTGTCATAGTCAAACTAGAGGCTTTCACCAGGCCACAATGTGCAATGATGCAATGATTACAATGGCAATTGGAAAATCAAATCATCCTGGCCAGCATGTCCTTGGACAGGAAGAAGGAAAATAAGGAGGCAGTGTAATACTGAACACTGCGAAACCTTGAAGCCAATCAGGTGGCAAGGGGGCCACAATCCCAAAAACAGCATAGAGAGATAGCAGGAATAGACATAGGCAAACTGGAAAAGTTCAAATGTGGTATTCAATAAACAAATGGGAAACTTGAGGCAAGATTGCAATAGTGAGGCCTAGGAGATCATCTTCTGTCACCACTGAAGAAGTGTTTTCTGTATCAGAAGTCTTCTGGGTGGGGTCCACAAAAAGAAAAAATAACAGCAGGAATCCCAAGAATTTGGCATCAAGAAAGATGAAATGTGGTTATCCACAGCAGAGTGAGCAGAGGCCAACCTAAAGACCAGGAGGTAGTTCAACATAAACCCAAAACAAGAAACAGCTTCTAAGACAGTTAGAGATGATGGTCTGGGAAGGTGGGCAGATGCAGTCTCAGGTATATCAAGGCTCTGCAAATAATAGCAACAACTGAAGGCCCCAAGCAAGTAACAACCTGGCTAAATCCCTTAGCCAGGGTAATACTCGGTATGTCGCTCTCCATTATCTCCCTATATTGAATCCTTCCTTTGGTCCTGATGATTTCACCATGGACAGATCTCTCAACATGTCCTTTGTCCTCCCCTTTATGCTGTCTCTACCGTAATCCAAACCAGCCAACTTCTCTTACCAGCAACATGCCACAGCCTCCCAACTGATCCTTGCTTACTCATTCAGCTTCCTCCTGCTGACGTATCCTTCCTAATCCATTCTTCAAACTATAGCAACAGTGATATCTTCAAAAGGCCAAAATAATCACATACACATACTCTATTTCAGGCTTGTGTTTAGCACACACCCATGACAATCTGCTGAATTTAGGATAAAGGTTAAATGAATGAATGTGGTTGCTAGGCCCCACATGGTCTGACCCTGCTTTTCTCTCTAGTTTCCTCACACACAATGCTCCTCACAATCTCTATCCTTCTTTCTGTTCAACCCTGTGCCTGCCTTGACCAGGGCTGTTATCATCCTTTCTCTCCCTTGCTTGCTTTCCATCTAGTTTAACTCTCTTGTTACAGCTAAACTCAATCAACACTTCCTCAGAAAAGCCTTTTCTAAGTGAGTCACTGATCCTTCTTTTAGACACCACATATCTCATCATTGTGACATTTGTCACAAGTGAAATTTTACATCTTTTATAGGATTCTGTGACTAGAATCTATTCTCAACCCCTCCCTTCAGGCTTACTGAGGGTAGAGCCATGTTTTTTTATATTGCCCAAAACATATCTAGCACAGGTCATTCTTCAAAGTGTCTATAGTTGTCTGGAGCATTCAGCCAGAATCTCTGGTTCTTTTGTCAGTTTTCTTGGTGGATATTTCTTCTCTCTTCAATGATACCTATATGAAAAGACTGGTGTGGTGGGTAGAATGACGCCTGCCCCCAAAGATGGTTATGTCCTAATCCCTTGAACCTGTGAATGTGTTAAATGTCAAAGGGGAATAAAGATTTCAAATGAAGTTAAAGTTGTTCATTCATCAGCAGATCCTAAACAGGGAAGATTATCCTGGGTTATCCAGATGGTCCAATGTAATCACAAGGGTCCTTGTAAGTAAAAGAAGGAGGCCAGAGAGTCAGTCAGAGGGAGATGTGGCTACAGAAGTTCAGAGTGATGAGGCCAGGCATGGTGGCTTACACTTGAAATCCCAGGACTTTGGGAGGCTGAGGCAGGTAGATTGCCTGAGGTCAGGAGTTTGAGAACAGCCTGGTCAATATGGCAAAATGCCATCTCTACTAAAAAACACAAAAATTAGCCGGGCATGGTGGAAGACACCTGTAATTCCAGCTACTCAGGAGGCTGAGGCAGGAGAATCTCTTGAACATGGGAGGCAGAGGCTGCAGTGAGCTGAGATTGTGCCACTGCACTCCAGCCTGAGTGACAGAGCAAGACTCCAACTCAAAAAAAAAAAAAAAAAATTCAACTGATGAGACAGAAGAAATTGACCCACCACTGTTGGCTTTGAAGATGGAGGAAGGGTGTCAAAAGTAGGCAAATTCTAGAAGCTAGGAAAGGCAAGGACACAGATGTTCCCTAGAGCCTCCAGAGAGGATGCAGCTCTGCCAACACCTTAATTTTAGCCAGTAATACCCAAGTCAAATTTCTAACCTGCAGAACTGCAGACTCTCTAACCTGCAGACAATAAACTCCTGTTGATTTAAACCACTAGGTTTGTGGTAATTTGTCACAGAAGCAATAAAAAAAAATACAACCTCTACCTCTCTTGAATGTAAGTAACCTTGAAGGCCATTCACACTGTCCTACCAGGGTAGTGATTCTGCAGTGGATAAGAAGGCCAAGCATGGCCTCCTCAGTCAGACACTCTATCTTCTTTTCCCATGGATGAATTTTAACAATGAAACTGTTGGTGAACTCCCAGTGACTATTCCTACTGGACATCTCTAGGCTTCTTTCTGCAGGGGCAATTGCAGCTTCTTTGTGGGGCAACAGCTGCCTGTGACTATTCCTGTTAGAGGATCTGCTTTCTGCTTTGGCTTCTACGGTTTACAGTTCTTAGGGGCTTCTGGCCTTGGCAGTTCCCAGTAGTTCTTATCAGTGGCTCTTTTAGGGTTCAGGTCCAGTGTACCTGAACATTAGTTATATCCCACAGCAACCAAATAGATCAAGAGTATTTCCTCCAGGGAGGTGGCTCACACTGGGAGACTGCTGTGTCAATGTCGGTTTTGTACAGTCTTCCCCTATTGTATGAGAGAAGTGAGACCATGCAGCACTGCACTGCAACACCACACAGCAGCCCCTTCTCACTCCCTGCCTTTGCTTTTCCCTGCTTTCTGCTAAGGTGGAAAAGAATCACTAAATCTCCACTGATTTAAGATTAAAGCTCTAATATCAGTTGAAATCATCTAGGAGACGTGCAGAGAGAATCTACCTCTCAGGTACTCAAAAATCATGACGTACCCCAAATTCCTCTAAATATATCTATCAATTCATGGGCCACTGGGACCACAAATTCAAATCAGACCCAAAAGTGTCCAAAGTGGCCTCTAGTTCCATGAGGTAGATAAGCAAATGATACACCAATAACTATTTGGTTACCCATTCAACCAAAACTGACATTTCATGAGAGGCTTACCAGCTTTGGCACCAAGTCAAATTCCAACAGTTAAGAGATTGAAATGTTATGAAAGGGAAGTAGTGGAGCATCTTGGGAAAAGTACAGGTTACTAAGCATGGGTACACTCGAATCAGGCATGTCTGGCTTCAAATACTACCTCTCCTGTTTACCAGTTATACAACTTTGAAAAACAACTTCTATACTCTAAATGTATGTTTCTTTGTTATTAAGAATTAGGCAATATGTGTAACATATTTACCAAATTTTTTTGACATTCAAAAAAATGAGTGCTAGATGCTCCTAGAATAAAGAAGTTTTGTCAGTGAATTCTTTCTAACCAACAAAACTATTCAGGAGTAAATTCCATGACAGTGAATTATTTATCATATATGGTATAGTAGGTAGATTAAATTTGTCATCAGAAGCCCTCAATTTGCCCTGTTTCTGTATCACCCCTTGAGGCCATCTGTCTCCTTCTTTTTCTTCCATAACTGATCAAATACAATTAAGAAGTGCCATGTCCCCTTGGACTAATTCATGACCCATCCTAAGATTCTGCCTGGCCTTTCCTCCTCTGATCAATTTATCTGGTCAAGATGTTAATGTGATTACATCTGTCTGGTGAAGTGGATTCAGGGAAGTTCTTAGATTACAACTCACTTCCCTCATCCAATCCAACCACTCTACACACCAAAATGCACATGTTTTCAAAAATTTAAGGTTACTATGAATGCTGAAAAAGCTTAATATAGCACTTTCTACAATGTCCTAGAAACAATGTTCTTGCTTAAGGCTTAACTGTAATCTGATTCAATCAATTCCATCAAATAATAATTAAAACCAGCATTTACTGGGTATTTTATATGTGGCAGTCACTGTAGCATGTATCATCTCATCTAATCTTCACCATAATCATATAAGCTAAATATGATCATTATATCCATTTTAAAGATGAGACAATTGGGGTATAGAATACTTAACCAGGCTTGACTGAGTTAGTTCCTTAAGCAGGAAAGCCATCTGTTTATTGTTTACCCAAACTTCCCAATTTTCAAATGATTCACATAGATTTCTATAGCTTATAATGCTCTCTATGCAAGTGAGTTAAAAGCAATTTCTTCTAATGGCACCTTAAAACAGAATCACTCATTTCATTTTAATCAGGGCCCTTAAACTCAGAATTTGGATAGTTAAGAACAAAATGAAAACTATAACAAACTAAAGACTGCAGCGGCTATTATCACAATTGTAAAGCTTTAAGCGTTTTATATTTTCATATTTATTCCTCACTTTTAACTACTATATTTACTTTTTATTTAAACACTGAAATGTGTCAATATAAATCCTTGCTATGTGCAATGAACTGGCAGGAGTAATTTAACTTTAAAACATTATAAAAATCGTAAGGAAAAGAACTATTTTTACATTTTTAGAAACTTTGATGGACTATTTTGCTGAGTGACAGTCAATGGGAGTAGACAAGCAGTGCAACGTGATTAGACAACTACCAACATACGGAGCTGTTGGATTTCTCAACCCCACGGGCAACAGAAATGGCAGAGCAGATTTTTGGGAAATTTTACACATTAGTACATAAACAGTCTGTCAAAAAATCACACTTTTCAGATGTCTACCTCCTACAGTCTTAAAGACATTACAAACTATCACAAATGTGATTTGCAAGGGAGAAGTTTCCTAGCCTCAATATAAAATGATTGTCTTCACTGACAAAGTCCAGGAATATCAAGGGAAAAATAATAAATCCGTTAAAAAATTGATCTGGCAAGTGGGTTGTGCACCATTACAGCTAAAAAAAAAAAGAAAAGAAAAGAAAACTCAATAAACTTTTGTGTGTGTGTGTGTGTGTGTGTGTGTGTAAGATTCAATATATTGCCAGGAAGAGCAGATTTGAGCTATGTTGAGTTGGAAACCAGATTTGAAAAAGGACATACTAAAAAAATAAAAAGTATACTGTAAAGCAGCCCTGGAAGTATATAAAAAAGCAAAAAAAATGTACTTGGCAACAGTTTGCAAAATGAGATGAATCAAAAGCCAATTAAGAGATCAAAATATATGGAGCCAATAACATAAAAGTAGGGGTGACAATATAGTCAGCTTGGAAGCTAATTAGAATGGAGAGGTGATAATTGTATGCACTGGAGGAAGGCAAACTGTAGAGTGTTGAATGGAAATGAGGCAGAGATTGAGAAGGAAAAGATCTCAAACACGTCTGCAGTGTCGTAGTAAATAGTCAAAAACAAAAATGTGAGAAATGAACCCCTTGGTGAGGTGAAGAAAACTTCCTTGCTAACCCTAAGGTTCATGCTGTAATAGACTCTACAAAGATTATGGTTCCTTGAAAAAAGAAAATATAGGCTAACTCTTCCCCCCCACCACCAGAAAGGAGATGCTCTTCAGTCATCTGTGCTCCCCCTCTTTTTCTTTTACAGTGGGCTTGAGTGAGTCTGAAGATTGGGGATTAGAGATCAAACTCCACTTCATTTTCTAAACTGTTATCCTGGGCTTCTTGCCAACCTTTTTTTTTTCTTTCTTTTTGGCTTATCTGGTCTCCATAGTTTTGGAGTTTTTTGTTTTTTTCCACAATAAAGTTTGATATCAGCCTAACTTACTGCTTTTCAGTTTTTCTGTATATTATTGGCCTTTCCCAGAATTTCTGTGAATTCTTGTTTCATATCTCTCCCTGATGATGACCTGCTTGGTCAGAATGCCTGTAGAGCTTTACTCCAGATGACAAATGAAGCAAAAACAATGCCTTTCTTTTAATAAGGTTGCTGAAGTGACACAGACCATGGATAAAAAGCACCTTGAAGTTTGGTAAGATCCACAAATGAATATGTTCTCATACTCTTAACTCTCTGAGTCTCTGAACACAGCAGTTCTTAGCATGGCCTTTGCCAAAGCAATGATAGGCTTACATAAACACTTTTGCAGGTCAACTTCTGCCAAGCTGCTCCCATGAGCTCTGCCTCTGTAAAGTGATTGGAAGGATGGTTGCTTCGAGGCGCATACTAGATTGCTTTTTGTTTACTTACTTGTTTGACTCTTGCCCAGGGAAATAGTGTTACATATGAACATCTGAAAGTATTACTTAAAGAAAAAATACTAAAGCCACACTTTGTAATTTTTTCAAAACAAATGAAGTGTCAAAATTTTTTTAAAGTACACATGGGAAGAAGAACACAGGGTAGCAGGTATGCAATAAAATACTTATGATTCTAGCAAATAAAAAATTAATATAACATATTGAAAAAGTGAGATTTGAAGTATACTCAGGAATTAATTTAATGATATACTGAAAAGAGATAAAACATAATTGGGTAATTCATTTTCTCCAAATAATTTATTCCTTTGGAAGACAGACAGCTCTTAACCACCCTAGCAAACTTTACAATTCTTTACTCCTTTTAAACATAAGCATTCTTACCCTCTAGAAAATATGTATTATAATTATGGCCTTACTATAATCTTTTTAGTGAACACAAAAGCAAAACAAAACATACATCAAAACCACACTGCCAACTTCCACTTCTGATCAAGATGAAATAATAGAAAATAGTTTACCACCTAAAACAATTTTTTTAAGCTAGACAAAAATATGAAACACCCATTTTAGAGCTGTTGGACATCATGCAACATCTGTCCTGTTTCCATGAGAAACAGTAAACAAAAGAGTTAAATCTTGTAATTTTCCTAGAAAATGGCAGAAGACACACATGTCTTGAGAGAATTTCCTCCAGGACATGCACAGGATATGGGAACCAATGTGGAATCTGGCAGACTCCTTGAGTTGAAGAGACAGAGCTGAAAATTCAGGGAAACCAAAGAGACTAATGTCTGCCAGGCAGAGCACTGACAAATAGAGATCTGAACACAGAGCGAATCCTAGAGATGTGTAAAGGTTCCCTTTGGGTATTCAATAGAATACTGATCAGCGCATGCATGTTAGCAAACTACCCAGGGAGAGGGAAGGACCTCCTGGAAGAATTAGAAGGAGGAATACCTAGAGATTGCACGAGGCTGGGAATAGCGCCTGTTGCCAACAGCCAGAATGAAAAAATGTATGGGCCATTTAATAGAATACTCAGAACGACGTTTCTTCAATAGTGGGGAACTAATTAGGCCTAGATGACACACAGCTGTAGTCCTCCATAACAAATCTTTAAAAGAAAGACCTGAAAAGATCCATCTGATTCTAAGTAACTTAACTGTATCCTACAACAAAGCTTAAAGATTCTTATAGGAATACATAGTATTAAGCACCCAACAAAATAAAATGTACCATATCTAGCTTCCAAAGTAAGATTATCGGAGTGCAAGAGGCAAAAGAATATGTTCAGTGATAAAAAGAAAACTATATTAATCAAAAGTGATCTAGAATAGACATAGATAAAAGCATTAGCAGACTAGGGCCCAAAAAGTCTTATCAAAACTCTATTGCATATGTTCAAAAAGAGCAAAAATTGGATATGTTAAGTAGAGATGTGGAAGATATTTTAAAATATTTAAATTGAAATTTTAAAATGGAAAACTATAGTATCTGAGATAAAATAAAGTATAGATGGGATCAAAAAGAGATGATTAGTCATTTCAGGAAAAAAAATAATGAACTTGAAAACATTAGCAGTATTAAACACACAGAAAAAAACTTTCAAAAACATAAAGAAAAATAGATCATCCATGAGCTGTGGGATAACATTAAGTGACCTGACATATGTGTAATAGGGATCCTTGATTTTGGAGAGGGGACACAGAGAAAAATAATTAAAGGAATAATGGCTGTTGCATGGCAAGTATAGTAGAGACAACTAACTTGCACCAAAAATTCGTTCTCCTGTTCTATTAAGAGTTGTTGGTGGAACTGCACCATTAGCCAAAGACTACATTTCCCAGCCCCCTTTGTATCTAGTGTGGCTGTGTGACTAGTTCCCACTAACAGAATATGAACAGAGTGATGTGCGTCACTTCTGGTCCCACCCAGGGCAAGAGATTCTCCCTCGCTTTATTCTTCTGTGGCAACCTTGAAAGTCACAGGTTGATGATGGTTGATTATGTAAGCTCCAGGAAGGTGGGGATTTATGTATCAGTTGTTCACAGCTGTATCTGCTGGGTTTAGAAGAGTGCTGGCATGTAGTAAAGGTTTACTGAATAAATGCATGACTCAGTATGCAGAATGGATTAGATGGAAAGACAGGACACAATGAGCACAACTAATAGAATTTATTAAATGCAATAATCTAAAGGAGAGAAAATAAAAACTTTAAGTAGACCAACGACAATAGAATTGAAATGCACTATGAAGCACACTATGGAAGACACCCTTTTAATAAAGAATTTGGATTGCCTTTGTCCTCAGTTCCTTAGAAGTAGGTTCTAAACTCTTGGAATTTCCAGGGTGACCAGATGTCTTAGTTATTTGTGGTAGGTTTCTACATAGTTTATGCTGATGACGTGACTCAGGTTGGGAATGGTCATGCCAGAAATACCAATCATGTGATTAGAGGGTTGGAACTTTGAGCCATGTGACACCCATCTGGGAAGGGGAGGGGCACTGGAGGTTGCCTAACATTGCCAACGGTTCAATCAATCATGCCTACATAATAAAACCCCAATAAAAACTATGGTGAGCTGGGACCTTCATAGACCTTGCTATTTGCATCTCTCTTTTTGACTAGTTCAGATTTTTATCTTTTTGCTATAATAAAACTGTAATTGTAAACATAACACTTTCCTGAGTTCTGTGAGTTGTTCTAGTGAATTATGAAACCTGAGGGGGTAAAAGGAACCCCTAAATTGATAGCCAGCTTGTCAGACATGAGGGTGCCTTGGGGACCCCAAAACTTGTGGCTGTCTGAAGTGAGGACAGTCATGTGAAGAATTGTACCCTTAAAGTGTGGCCTAATTCCAGGCAGTTGGGTCAAAACTCTGCAGAAACTATATCCTGAATCACCACATGGAAGGCTATGAGTTTTCCTGCATTAAACTATTATGTGAGCAAAACCCACACATTTTAAAACATTCAGTCAATGACTCTGGGGGATTTATATGTTATACCAATTACAGTTACCCTAACTGTATACCTCTTTTTTTTCTGTTTTGTTTTCCCCCTCAAAATTTATCTCCTAATGAGACATTCTCCTGTTACTCTATTTAAAATCTTAGCCCTCTTTCCTAACTTCTCACATCTCCCTCTAGTTTGTTTTACTGTTCTCTTTCACACTTATTACTATCACATCCCATATATTTTATGTAAGCTCCAAGAAGGTGGGGATTTATGTATCAGTTCTTCACAGCTGTATCTGCTGGGTTTAGAACAGTGCTGGCATGTAGTAAAGGTTTACTGAATAAATGCATGACTCGGTATGCAGAATGGATTAGATGGAAAGACAGGACACAATGAGCACAACTAATAGAATTTATTAAATGCAATAATCTAAAGGAGAGAAAATAAAAACTTTAAGTAGACTAATGACAATAGAATTGAAAGAAGGTGGTAAATGCTCAAGTCTTTCAGAGATAGAAACCACATGGCATGAAACGTATTAGGGAACAAGGTAGTGAGAAAGATGCTAATGAAATCATCTTCAGCAACTAGACTGAGTAGAGAGAATGTGAAGCAGTTAGCAGAATGATGGAAGTCAGGAATAAATATAATTTAGGAAAGATTATAAGTTCAATTTTGAATCTGGCATTTAAATTCCTTCCTTAATCACATGGCCTAATCACATAGTCAAGAATGCTGCAGTCCTAAGGATAAACCCCAGGAGTTAGAGGTAGAGGAATGTTATGGGAGATATTTCCAAATTAAACAGGGATATCACAGTTTTATGCCAATGAGATATATTGAATAACTTTCTGTGGAATGAAAAAAATTGGCAAACCAGTTTTAATTCAAGGTTATTTCTCTATTTAGTTTATGTCTTTTAGAGACCCACAAGTGAACACTTAGAGAGGATTACAATGTTATTGACATTATTATATTAGAAAATCTTAGGCATAGAAATTCATTTATAATAGACCAGTAGGGATAAGTTTACTACCTTCAGTATCTTCAAAACTCTTGAGAATTGAATGGATCTTATCTTTATGGCTGAAAATAAACCTAGAGTACTTCATTACTGTTTCTTAATAACAAAGCCCTTTTGCAAACAAGCAGGACATGAGCAGAACTTAAGATGAGTAATCACATCCATATAGTTTAGATGATCAATCATCTTATATATGCATAAAATATTAAACATAATGAACATGTTAGGGCACTATTGATCTATTCCAGTCCAACTCACAACAAAACATGAATGGTTTCTTAGTGATTGAGAGCATTTATTAGACCCTAGGGTTTATACACGTGAATAAGTAGAAAGTCTTCAATGTATGACTTCCAGTAGAGATTGGGCAGCTAAACTCCTAACTCACCAAAGAAAGAGTACAGTTAGCACTTGCTATTGAATTAATACAAAAAATCTGGTCTATAATAGGCCATATATTTACAGCTGTCCTACTTGCAGTGTCAATGTTATAGCCTTGAATTTTATTCCATCTACAAGGATCAGAAATCAGGGATAGTCTGGCTGCCTAGCTTCCATTACAGAAATCAATCTGCACCATCTAGCTTTTTTTCTCAACTTCCTTGCTGTCTGCTTTTCACCCTTGCTTTTTCTTTATCCACCTTGCCTCCTTCCCTCCACGACCCTGGGGCCACATTGTACACTATGTCACTGTATTTGTTCATGCTCTATCCTAGTCTCTCCATGTGGGATGTCTGTCCTTTCCTTCTTACCCAGAAAACTCCTACACATCCTTTAAGGCAGAGTTTCTCCAAGTATGGTCAGAAGAATCTAAAGCACTTGAATTCAAATAATTTGGAAAAAGTGTTAATTTTGTACAGAAATTTTTAACAATTTAAAAATCTCCTTTAGAAGACCTGTTTCTGGGCTTGTGATGATCGGTTCCATTCTGTCACTGTGTTGCAGCAGATAAGCAATTGTTCGTGCTAGTGGGCTGGCCTCATATACGTACCTGCAGTCTGACTGTCCATATAGGATGCCTAATAATTACTACATACAGGTTGTTAGGCTTGGCAATGACAGATTCTGCAGCGTTAGAGTTAATTATCCCAGAGTGTGGGGAGGGGAATTCAAGTGCCTTAGAATTGTTTGGGTCTCCCCAGACCCAGTGGGCTCCTTGATCCACACCGGCAAGCTATTGCCACTATATCCATGTGCTTCTCTAAGCAGTTAAAGAAAGCATTAAGGAGCTTCCCGATTCAGCTGAATTCTTCATTTGGCATTTATCCTTTTCACTCTTCAATGCTTATCCCATAGAGAAAAGTAATGACAACGACTTCTTCCAGGACTTTGTTATCAGTTTTGCCAATATTAAAATGAGATCAGTCTGGTAAATCAATAACTCTGGTGATTCTTATGAACACAAAAGTTTAAGTACTTGTTTAAGATCTTGGCAGACTGCTGCAGTAATGAGTCTGTCTCAATTTATTCATACCTCTCTTTGCTATGTGACTTGCCATCCCTCCTATCAAGAGCTGAATCTATTTTTCCATTCCTTGAATCTGGTCTTGGCTATGTGAGTTACTTTGACCAATGGATCAACAACAAATGTGACACTAAAAGAAGGTTAATACAGGTTTGCGCATTAAAACTTTCCCTTTCTTGCTGCAGGAAATCCTTTCCCCACGTGCATGACCCCAGGCTAGCTTGCTGGAGGAGGAGAAACTATTTGAGAGAGGATCCAACCATTCCAGCTGCCTCATCTATGCTATCCATAGACATATGTCCCCAGACATAACAGTAAGGTTATTCTAAAACTCCATTTGCAGCTAATGAAGCCCAGACTAGAAGCACTACATAGCCAATCCACAGATGTGTAAGATATAATATATATATATATATATATATTTTAAGCCACTATGTTTTGAGGTGGTTTGTTTAGGGGTAAAAACAAACTGATTCAATGGCTTACTTCAAAATAACTTATTTCTTCACCTCCCTCCACTGCAGAGCACACCCACTCTGTCTGCTCTGTTCTTCCAGAATATTATATTTACAATATTAATGAAATAAATCACTGTTCTGGGTATGAAGTTCTAGACACTGCACTAATACTCACCATATCTATAGGAAATTTAATGGCATCTCCACTTTATAGACATGGAAACTGAGACTCAAGGAGGTTATTTAAATTGCTCAAGGTCATGCAGGTAGAAACAATGGTGGATGCAGTATTTGAATCCAGCTCATGTGTTAGTAACTAGGATTCATGTTGAGTCAAGTCTCATGTATTTAGTCACCAGGCTTTACAGAATTGAACTACAATGATACAAGTTGAATATAAGTTTGCCTTCACTGTAGATTCCAAGTACTTTAAAATTCAAGATAGTTTTTCATTTGTCATTTTAATCAGATACGGGGCTCAACATCTGTTATAACAAACATGTTTAATACATATTTATAGAATAAAATTGACCTTTAACATTATATTTACCTTCCCTATCCCTATTTCTTGTTTGTCATTGTTCAACTTTTTGCCTACCACCTGACCAAAAAACAAAACAAAAAGACAAAAACTACATTTTTATGGCTCCAAGTACTCTGAACTGTACATCCTTTAAGATGGCTTTCACAGGTCCACGCTACTTTTAGGTCTTTTTACCTTGGTTTTATGCCCTTGCTGTAATAGCCACATGGAAATGCTTCTGGATGTCCAGATAGTTCTATGGCTCACTTAGATATCAAGGCCTTGGTGTCTACTATAAAGGAATATTACAAGAACAAGATACAGGTACAAACTGTAAATATCAGGCTCTAACTTTACATAGGAATAGTATTTATTAAAATTTTTATTCTGGTTCAGATTTCCTCCATCTCTATTAAATGAACCAATCACTTTAAAACCATCCATGCTGTGTTGTCATTCCATTTAAATGAGGACTGTGATACTATGCCTGGCTTAAGCACAGTACATTCAAGACTGTTTTTTTTTTCTTTATGCACACTGCTGACAGCATTATCCAGTGAATTTTCAGTATCACTCTCTCTCTCTCTCTCTCTCTCTCTCTCTCTCTCTCTGTGTGTGTGTGTGTGTGTGTGTGTGTGTCTTCGGAAGAGAAAGAACAAATGATATCATTTATGTGAGAGATGAAGAAACAAGAGTCTGGAAGACTTTTTAGCTCTTCCTGAAAGGACATGAGCAGGAAAACAAGACAAAAGTCACAATTCCCTTGAATTAAGTCCCATTTTTTCTCCAGGCAGGCCTGGCTTTGATTTAAAATCAAGATCTTCAAGTTTTTTCCCAAGGTTTTGGAGTCTTCAAAAAATGGATCCTGTTTCCAGGCAGTTTTCCCTTTACTTTAGGGGAAATTTAAACAAATCCAGTATTTCTTATTCAAGTAAGCTTAAATCATTTTTAAAAATTAAAATGTACTCAATGCCCAAAAGTGTTTAAGAATTTTAATTTGTCTTTTGTCCCATTCCTTAGAATTACTTTTCAAATGGTTTGGATTTAGCCAAACCTAAAATAGATTTTTGCCAAGAGTCTTTTCTCCCCCCTTAATTTTTAAACCCATGTGTATTTTAAGGGAAATTTAATACATATGCTTCTAATTCATGTGCACTTAACTCATCAGAATGTTCTTTTGTAAGACCTGTTTGAAGTTTAAGAAGTCTTTTTGGAGCCTCCTTTTAATAAGTCTTTTCAAGCCTTTATTCTTAGAAGCAGGAAGTCACATTTTGCCAGGAGAAAATGAATTTCAACCCCCAAAGGTTCACATTTAGTCCAAAACTAGCAGCCAAGCCACTTTGTGAGCAACTTTAAAAAATGAGTTACTTTGCCCCTAGGATAAAGTTGTTTTATTTTTTAGGCCCCAAACTCAGAAAACATAAACAGACTTTTATTCATCTTATTTCCACATATTAAGGTTGTCAATGATATTTGTGAATGAAGATAACTTTAAAATAAATATAACTCTAAATGCATCCTAACATTCCCTTAAGATTTACTAATAGATTTTGTGAATAAGCTGATAAGATTATTTCCTCAAAATAAAAACAAAACAAAACACAAAATGTAGTAGATATTGAGTCAAAAATAAATGATAATGAGAGGGGTGGAGTGAGATATGGAGAGAGATTGCTTATAGAGTAACAGATGACAACAGCTCAGTGCGTAGAAATACAGCATAACAAGGGCTTTGGTGAGTTTTTATCACAGCTCCATGTGTCAGAGAATCTGACATATATGAAATATGAGGATTAAAGGAGAACAAAGGGACTAAACACAAGATGCTGAACAAAATGCCATTAATGAATTATAAAGACAAGAATGACAACGGAGAAATCTCAGTGTTTAAAAAAATTACTAGTTGGGCTAGGATAATATCCCATCAGATTTATTTTTCACTTCCTGCTTACGGCCACAGCTGTTCTTTCTGGTTTTCTATCTCCCAGGTCTGGAAATGATGCCCAGGAAGACCAGTCTGCATCTGGTCCACCAAAAGAAGGGCTAGTGAGAATCACAAGATACAGAAAATCAGTTACTTTGATTTCTTTATAATGAATGATCTACCCCTGTTAAATAAAGCAAGTAATACTTCTTGTTATTATCAGCAGAACCATAAACATTACTTTTTTTTTTTTTTGAGACGAGTCTTGCTCAGTTGCCCAGGCTGGAGTGCAGTGGTGCGATCTCTGCTCACTGCAAGCTCCGCCTCCCGGGTTCACGCCATTCTCCTACCTCAGCCTCCTGAGTAGCTGGAACTACAGGTGCCCGCCACTATGCCTGGCTAAATTTTTGTTGTATTTTTAGTAGAGATGGGGTTTCACCGTGTTAGCCAGGATGGTCTCGATCTCCTGACCTCGTGATCCACCCACTGTGGCCTCCCAAAGTGCTGGGATTTCAGGCGTGAGACACTGCGCCTGGAAACATTTCACTTTTTATGCTGCATTCAGTTGAACAGAACATATGTGTAACCCAATGACTATCATTAAGCAACTTGTGGCCGGCCGAGGTGGCTCATGACTGTTATCCCAGTGCTTTGGGAGGCCGAGGTAGGCGGATCACGAGGTCAGGAGTTCGAGACCAGCCTGACCAACATGGTGACACCCCCATCTCTACTAAAAGTACAAAAATTATCAGGGCATGGTGGCGCGTGCCTGTAATCCCAACTACTCAGGAGGCTGAGGCAGGAGAATTGCTTGAACCCGGGAAGTGGAAGTTGCAGGGAGCCAAGATCACGCCATTGCACACCAGCCTGGGCAACAGAGAAAGACTGTCTCAAAAAAAATAAAAAGAAAAAGAAAAAGAAAGAAACTTGTGTGCTATCTGGCCTGGAACAATAATCAGAGGTTAAGGAATATTTACTCATTAAATTACTCATTAAAAAGTTATGCTTGTACTAAAAAGATTTTGCTTGACTTGAAGGAAGTTCTCAGTCCACCTCTCCCTGAGAAAGCTGAGAGAGACAGAGAGACGTGGCCCTGTGGTGAACCAGGGACAGGCCTGCCAGAGACGCTCATCTGCAATAACCCGCACTGTGACATTTGGAGGCAGGGCTCCTGCAGTAACAAACGTTCTCTTCTTGCTCTGTTCCCTACTCAGGGAACAAGGCCCTTGATAAAAACCAAAATATTGCTTAGTAAATTGTGCTTGTTCCTCCTTTGCTTTGCATTCCCTCTTTTTGCTTTTCGTTATCTCCCTCTGATTTTATCTAATTCCTTTCTTGGTTTCCATCATTATTTTTATTTTCTTCCCCTACCATCTCCTTACTTCTTCCAACTTTGCATATACTTCACCCCGTTTGCATTTCTCACAAATCTGTTTCTCTGTGCCCTCCTCACATTCCATCTGTTTCTTGTCCCCAGGTTCACCTCTTCCCCTGCCTCTGACTGGTCTGGCCTGCTTTTTCTCTGCCTAGGAGCACAAAGGCAGCTGCTTTTTTTTTTTTCCTCCTAACATCTCTTCATCCCAAGCCTCAGCTCTGCACAGTAAATTGGCAATGGCAGGAGGAAAAATTTACATTAACTCTTACTTGACAACAGAGAAGACAGGGAGAAACATACACACTCATTAGGAATCAGCTCAATGTGCACGTATAGATGTACTTGGAAACTAGCAGGTCAACTGTGACATTAATAATTAAGTTCTCACCTGTTGATTATGCCACCACCCTGCTGAGGCATCTCACCATCATAACAAGAACAAGGCTTGAAGCAAACCAACTACCCCAGCTTCCCATCCCCTGCAGGAATTAGACCTGTAGCCTCCTGACAGTCATGCCACCTCTTACTGAAGACTTCCAGCAGTGACCTTACTATTTCAAGAGGCCCACTGTTCAGCAGTTAGAAAGTACATTTGATCCTTGAAGAACTCAGGGACTAGGGGCACCAACCCCAGGCACAGTTTAAAAATCTACGTATAGGCTGGGCATGGTGGCTGATGCCTATGATCCTGGCACTTTGGGAGGCCAAGGCAAGAGGATCATTTGAATCCAGAAGTTCAAGGTCAGCCTGGGCAAGACCGTGTCTCTACAAAAAGAAAAAAAAAAAAAGGTATAGTGGAGTTCACCTATGGTCCCACCTACTGGGGAGACTGAGGCAAGGGAATTACGTGAGCCCAGGAGTTTGGGGCTGCAGTGAGCTATGATTGTGATGCTGCCTGAAGCAATCCTTCTCTACAAAAATTACAAAATAAACAAATTAACCAGGCACGGTAGTGCGCACCTGTAGTCACAGCTACTCAGGATGCTGAGGTGGCAGGAGTGGTTGAGCCTGGGAGATTGAGACTGCAGTGAGCCATGTTGTTCACACCCTTGCACCACTCCAGCCTGAGTGACAGAGCAAGACCCTGTCTAAAAAAAAAAAAAAAGATGGAAAGAAAGAAAAACGAATATCCAAGTATAAGTTTTGACTCCCCCAAATTTAACTTAACTATTAATAGCCTACTGTTGGCCAGAATTCTTATTGATAATATAAACAATAGACTACCACATATTTTGTAGGTTATATGTAATATATACTGTATTCTTTCTTACAATAAAGCAAGCTAGAAAAGAAAATGTTATTAAGAAAACCATGAGCGAAAATATATTATTCACTAAGTGGAAGTAGGTCATCATAAAGGTCTTCATCCTTGTCATCTGCATGTTGAGGAGACTGAGGAGGAGGGGAAAGATGAGGGTTTGATCTTGCTGTCTTAGGGGTAACTGAGGTGAGGAAAACTCACAAACAAATGGATCCACATAGTTCAAACCTGTGTTGTTCAATGGTCAACTATACTTATTGTCAAAGAGCTTCCTGTCACTAAGTTCAAAACAACCTTACTGTGTGCTATAGAATGAATGTTTATGTTTTCCCAAACTTCATATGTAGAAAAGTAATCCCCAATATGATGGTATTGGGAGGTGGGGCCTTGGGAGGTGATTCAAAAGTGGAGTACTCATGAATGAAGTTAGAGTCCTATAAGGAGGCTGAAGAGACCAGAGCTCTCCCCATCTGCCATGTGATGTTACAGTGAGAAAATGACCTTCTATGAACCACAAAGCTGGCCCTCACAAGACATGGAGTCTACTGGTGCAGCCCCCAGAACTGTGAGAAATAAATTTCTGTTGTTTATAAACTATCCAGTTTATGGTGTTTTTGTTAGGGATGGACTGAGGCACTGTGATTCCATTTATTGATCATAGGTCTCTCCTGTTGAGTATTGGAGAGGCAATCTTTTGACCATAAGAACAGTTCTCTTACCATCCCAAGTTTCTAAGATTTTTCCAGGAGAGATATCACTGGCTTTCCTCATCACACGCTAAGCCCTGTGTGGGTAGGTACTGTATCTCTTTTTCACCTAGGTGTTCCCAACTCTCAACAAGGTGCCTAGCATATAGTAGGCACTAACTAAGTGTATGTTGAATAAATGAACTAACCCTTCTTAGAGAAGAGGCAATCCTAGCTCAAGTTCACACAGCTTGAAATTGGGAGAGCCCAGATATGCATCTATCTTCTTCTCTTAAAACCCACATTTAGCCTCTTTGCTGTTTTGCTAACAACTTTCTTTGTTTATGGTGGTAATAGCTATGATATATGGAGATGCTAAGAGAACTAGCAGAACTAAAGAGGCCTGGAGTTGAGATCAATGGCCACAGACAGCAGAGATCTTTCCAGTGGAAACTGTGGCAGGGATGCAGCCTTACCCAGTGAACACCAGCCTTACAGTGAACACCACAGCCGGATGCTCAGAGGCAGATACAGCCAACCACAACACACCATGTGAGAGACCGTGCTTAGCCAAAGGAGAAGACGTGAGCCAGGGGCCCTCTCCAAAAGTCAGTAGCATATGAAATTGTCCATAGTCCCTGAGCATCCTCTAGAGAAGGAAGAGAAAAGAGAAACTTTTTAGAGAGTCAAGTTGAAAGTTGGATTGACGGAATATTAACCCAATGAGAGTAAGTTAACCTGAAGGAGGCTCTCAAGTGTATATTCTGTCTCATTCCCTTATATAGGGAATGGGGCTTCCTGAGCAAGCTACTTTTATTTATTTATTTATTTATTTGGCACACTTGTGAATAGTTTAAAAACTTCAATCCTTCTGTGAGGTTATGTAGTTAGTTATGATGCCTTATTATTACCCACCCAATATCACTGTAATTTATAAGATATTATTAAATTTCTGGTCAAATATACATATATATTGGAGTGAAATACTCACCTATATCTTATATACATGACTATAGGATGCATTTATGTAATATAAAAATATATGTCTTTCATTCTAATGCTGGTTCTCTTTTTCCCCTTTCTTTTTTCTTTTTTTATTTTGTCTTGAATAGTTCTCTCTCATGACAGTCTTAATAAACTGTGTAATATTAACATATGGGTATCATCCCCTGTTACATATCTATTTTATTTGAATGATGAAATATCTAATAACCTTCATTTGCCTGTTTCTGAATGTGTCAGATCATATTGATAAGTATTCAATAAACTTAAAAGCATACCTTTACTTTTGGTTTCTCAGGCAACTTCTAGCATTGATTGCAAATTCAAACAAGTATCATTATTTTAGTTAACAGAAAAATACTACAGGTATTTGTTTCATATTGTCTGTTTAGGAGAAAAAGATTTTGGTCAATTTGTATTTCTTTTTATGTTTATTTAAAACAAGCTGAGAATGAGTCATGATTGTTGTTCACTCAGTCTTGGGGAAACATAAGACTCTCTCCTCTTCTCTCATCTTCCCTCCACTCCCCATCTCAGGAGAGGTTGTAATGACCCAAGACTAAATGTAATCCTTGATATGTTGCAATGGGGCACTAATGTGGGGAGCAGAGCCTTTAGTGGGAGGATTAAAGGATTATATGTAGAACTAGAGAGCAAAATCCGTTTTCATGTTCTTTTCCTTTGTTTTTTTTTTTTTTTTTTTTTTTTTGTCCATCTTTTCTTCCACTTAAATGGTTGGAATGGAGACACCAGCTGGAAGAGCATACTGTCATCCTTGGGAAGTCAAGTAGAACACTTCTGTGTAGGTCTTAGGGGAGAAATCATCCTTTGTTCTTGATTCTTCCCCTTGTGTAACTTTCTTTTTCCTCCATCTCTGGGGTAGCTAATGGGGTAGAACAGGTCCTGGAGGTACCTCCTTCTTATCTGGAAACACTCAAATCTTGAATGGATTGGCACTCAGGTCTAGAGACGAAAGTATGTGGAGGAGGGACTTAGGGTAGGCTCATCTCTAGGTCTTAAAGGAAACAGGTTCTCTTTTTGACATCTGGCATTCTTGTAAAGAGAGAGACAATGTTTCCATTTTATAGAAGAGTAAAATTATGTTTAGTAAGATTTAGTAATTTGCAGAATAAGTGGCAGAGATTAATCCAGGCAGCTAACTAGGAAAAAGAATCAGATGGAGATTTGCAACTAAAGCTCACCTGATAATATACAATTTCATTTGCCTGCAACATCATCTACTCCAGGGTCAGTAGTGTGGAAGTAGTTGTATGAGGAAGCAGTGAAAAATTCAGGTATTTAGTTCAGATCACAGAAGTCTGCTTAGAGTTACAACTAACGAGGTAGAATGGTTCCTCATTGCAAACAGGGGATGAGAAATGTGTTTTTTTTTTCCCTTCATGCCTTTCTGGGGAACCTCAGTATTACTCAAACATTTGGTATCCAAATGTTCCCAAGATCACTGGGAGTAACCATCTGCTTCTCAAATATCCCAAGTCTTCCTTTATAGCAAGAGAGATGTTCACTGTAAGATTCTCTGTCATATTTAGGAGTCTCGGAAACTCCTCCAGACTTTTTAGAGTGTGATTATTTTTTCCATTAGTCCCATATAAATTTTTCAAATAATAACTGTTTATATATAGACTGTCAAGTTCCAAAAGTACCTGAAGTTCTTTTTACCTACCACAAAAACATATTAAGAGATATTTAACCAGCATGATGGAAGGAAGACTATTTTCAAAAACTCACTTATAATTTCTACATGTGCTACTCACTATTCTTTATTTTAAAATAGTCTATTTATTATATTCATTGCTTTAAAAAAAGAATATCCTCACTTGATAATTATATCTTCAAGAATCATTATATATCTACAGATATTAAGCTTATATAAGTCAGGGATAAAGTTGTTTAATTTTCAAGAAGAGGTCCAAGGCTTTATTCATCTTGGGGACGTGTTAAACAAGGTGTTTTTGTATCTAGTGTGGTTATCTTAGGATGCAAGATTGCTTTTATTTTTCCTTCTGACTGCATATGTGTACATTTAATTATAACGGCAGCAAGGCCAAGGCCAAAGATCTTTGTGTATGATCTTTCAGTCCTCTGTAGTCACCCTGTGTCTTTTCTTTATAAAGTCCTTGTACATACCACTCCCACTGCCCACACGCCCTAACTATCTCATCCTCTAGCTAAGTCTCAATTTCTCCCTCAGATTAGTTTTGACTAGAGCAAGAAGGCTTAGATGTGAATACAGCAGGATGGCTTACTCTGACTTACAACCTAGATCAGATCAATCCCCACTACTCCATGTTCTTCATCCCACCTAAAAATACAGCTTTGCTTATTTCTCTTCTTGTAGTAAGTAGCAACTGCTTTGTGGTGGTAACTAACTTTTGTTCAGTACTTCATTTTTACAAAAGCCTGCCACATACTTCTGGGCCCCAAAACAAATTCATGTGGAGAGTGAATGGGTTAATGCTGTTGTCTCCACTAAACAGAAGATAAAAACAAATCTCAGATCAATGAGGAGACTTGCCCATGATGAAATACTGAGCAGCGGCCACAGTAAGATTTAAACACAGAACTTCTGATGAAAAATCCCACTATATTTTCATCCCACTACCTCCACCCTATTGGAGAAGGAAGTTATATAGTGCAAGAATTTTCTTTCTTTTCTAATATATATTAATATTTTGCCCACATTTTAAAAAGTTGTTTTATTTAATCTCTAGTGTGGTTTATGAAACAAGATTTTTTTGTATCGTTAGAATAACTGTCACAGTATTTGATATTCATATATTATTTGAGTATTTGTCACAAAACAAATAAATACTCAGCCAGTTTTCAATTTTTACAACAGCCGGAGGCAGTCATAATTGATTTAGTATATAAGGGAGATAGAAAAAGAGGCTTCAGGGATACAGCAAGAATCTAAAACCACTGTAAAAAAAGAAAAAGTAAGCAAAAGTTAAGACCAAACAAAATGATTTTTCTCAAAACTTCCTCTAGTCTGAAGATTCTTTGATGTTCCAGTGCTACCCTGGTACCAGTTCACTACCAGCTCCTGAGAACCAATCATGAAATAGTCAGAAATTTTGTGAATTGGTGCCTTAAAAATTGGCCATGGTGAGAATATTTACACCACAAATATCAGCAAACAACATGAACCAGGGTGTTTTCCCCTGAGGGCAGGTTTACCAGCACAACACTGGGTATTGTTCATACAAAATACTAGAGAATAGATGAGAAAAAGCAATTGAATAAAAATAAGATTAAGATAATAAATTTTCCTAACATTTTTTACATCTTAGAGGCTCTCATGTATTATCTAATTTAATCTTCACCAAAAGCCATTGAAGGTGGCAGAGAAGGAACTATTTATTATCCCATTTTACACTTGAGGAAACTGAGGATCCAGCTGTTAGAGTTGGTACTGGTGGTAGTGAGGCTGGAATCAAACATTTCTGGGTCCTTCCGCAATGTCCTCTCTGTTCACTGGGAGTACTTTATTAGGGTAACAATTTATGCTTTGAGGGAACAGGGCAGAGACACACAAGTTTTGTGCACACTTTGCCATACTTGGAAATGGATGGGAATTCTGTTTTTGTTTTTCCACTGAAAATCTGTGGAATCTGGAATGCTTTTCCTGAAAAAAGAATCCACATGACCATGTGCTAATGTGGGTTTTTTTAGCCCTGGTTTGCCACAACCCTCTGTTTGTTTTCTCTTAAATGTTAATTTCTAATTTGAAAAACCTGCTCAGAGAATAAACACTGAACTCTTCAAGACTATTTTTAAATATCTTCTTGGTTGCTTGGTTAATTTGAGTGTGTATATATGCTGGATTGACAGTTCTAAAGATTGAAGCCATTTATTTATCCCTAGTTTAGAAATAGTACTGAAAATGTTTTTTTTCAGACATGCCCAGGCAGCCTTGTGGGGTGCCTCACACGTGGTATCATGGCAGTTACGACACTGAGAGACAAGAAAATAGTGCACGTGTCTAGGGCTGCCTTTGGTTTTTTTAGTTTAGCGTCCACAGAGGTGGGACATAGACAAATAACTGTTGGTGTTCCCTGATTATGAGGTTTTGTGCCACATGTTGGTCAAAGAAAGTGGCAGTGTTGGAATGAAAACCTCAGCTTTATAAAAATATAAGCAAATTTGCACAGATCCAATTGCACTCTTTACCACATTTCCCTCTACTGCCATGCTTTCTCACTCAAATTTGATAAGCGTAATAGAATTTGTTGAACCACCATGAGTTGTTTGTTATAGTCATACTCTGTAACCTCATTAGATATTCAAAACTATATTAAGAAGTGGGTATAGAATCACCAATCCTCTTTTGCCATCAGAATATCAAGAAAAAACTGTGACCCAAGAGTTATCTTAGAGCATAGTGTTGAGAGACTATGCAGTATAGAAGCATTAAAACATTAGTATCAGAAGATATGAATTCTAATGCCCAAGAAGTATTAATTGTATAAATAAGTGAATGAATAAATAATTTGTGACCTCATGACTCAACAAGGGAATGATACTAGACCTGTCATCTCAAATTTCAGGCATGGGATTATGATAATACTTACTTTACAGGGTTGTAGTAAGTACTAAGGAAAACAAAGTACATGAGAGTGCTTTATAAATTGATCTATATTGTATAAATATGGTATTTTATGTGAATGTTTTTCACATCCTAAATAACAGGATGGATAAAAATTCACAATGTATCATTTCTCAGATGGGTTGGTTATACAGTCCTATTTATTTAATACACTATGGCCATTTTCCCAAACAACAGAGTAAACTCTACTTACTATTTGACTACATGAATCAGAAAGAATCAGTTTTCCATTGTTGCTGTTGGTAATTGGTATCTGTATGTATACTTTGAGATGAATTTAAACATAAAGCCATGTCACTAAGATGTCTAATACATTACATTGGACTATGCAAGTTCTTTTCTTTTTCTTCAATGCTCTCAAGTGGCAAAGATTAATTTATAGTGTGTATGTGTTTTTAGCATCTGTGAGGTTCTCCTGTGGGTTGCTCCATTGAGAGTAAAGCTTTACAAGCTGAAATGTGAATGAAGTAAAGCAGTTGTTAGGAAGAGATGGAAAACATTATGTGCGTAATTATGTTTCCACACCTGTGTTTATGAATTCCATTTTTATAGACAGAAGGAGATGTGGAGGCAATTAAAGTTACTGTATGGACCCCATTGGCAATGAGTCATTAGAGAGTTCACAGGGCCATTAAGTATTGAGGGAAATCCCAGTGCCTAGAGAGATAGAGAAAAGCACCAAGTACTTAATTACTGGTTGTGGAGGTGAGAGTTAAAATGAAATCATGGCATTGGGTTAATAAAATCCAGATTAATATTGCTGCTGATGGACACACTCCTGTTTGAAAAACTATTTATATAAATAAATGAATATAATTTTGTTATTTTTAAAATAGTAATTTTGGATTCTGCTAAGTCAATTATGAACTTGTGTAAAGGCTAAGAGGTCATATTTCAAAAGCGAACTTGTTTAATTAGCCTTCACATTTCACCAACATTTATCTTAGTTCAGGCAACAAATTCAATGCAACATATACTTGCTGAAGACCTACTGTGTGGTGCTATGACCAGTGTGGTGCTGGTTACTTAACATTTTATCCTAGGGGGATAGTTTCTTCTTTTAGGTACTTGTTCTTTTGAAATAACTGAAAAAGCAATGTGCTTTCTGACTCATGGTTCTTATTCCATGCTCTTAGAGCAAATGCCAGCTTGCTGTGTAACACTGTTTGCACAAAGTTTGTTTTGCACTAGGCTCATTAAGTCCCCAGGGCTCTAGTCCATATGGCGATGAATGAGTTTCAGGTAAAATAAAAAGAATGTTGTGATTCTTTTGTGAAAGAAAGAACTGTTTCTCAACATTCTCAATAAGAGCATTTTTGATAGTGCTTAACCAAACAAGGTGCAGACTGGAGTGCAGGAAAAAGCCATCAAGAGTATCCTCTCATCCACGTTAGGCTGGAGACGTGTGAACAAGGATATTCACGTGTGGACATGAAACCATTCTATTAAAAATTCACGGAATGTAAAGATTCTACTACTTTCCACATCATAAATATTATCATATAGGACATTTAAATTACTTTTCATTCATTATAAAAAATGACTGATAGAAAATACTATGAGGCAGATGGTTAGGTCCCATTTTGATGTCATTAAGAGAAAATTGCACATATTTTGTTCCAGGCAGTAATATGAGAGGTCATTTAATGAAAAACACATTTACTAAATAAACATTTTCTGTGGAATGTGTTTGGGTATAAATATTTTTACTGTAATTGAATTTCTTTGCTATGTATGGTACTCATATTTTTAAAGACCAACTAGCTGACCTTGATGTCTAGGTTGCTTTTATTATTGTTATAGTTGCTGAGGTGCTCAAAATAAGAGTTTTACAGGTACCAGTCAAGGGCCATAAATTTCTTCTCAGTGTGCTTGACTTTTTTCAGGATCTTAAGAAACCATATCTCATGTTTCTTTTAGTTACCATCACTCCCGAATTTGCATCAACTCGTATATGTGTGAACTTATTTTCTAATCTTGTTAACTAAAAAGTTGAATTTGTGGAAGTCTAGAGTAGAACAGTAGTTAGCAGAGGCTGAGACAGTGGTGAAAGAGGGTGTTGGGAAGATGTAGGTCAAGAGATGCAAAATTGCAGTTAAACAGGAGAAATAAATTCAATAAATCTATTGTACAGCATGGTGACTACAGTTAATAATGTATTGTATTTGTAAAAATTCTAAGAGAGTAGATTTTATATTCTCACCACAAAATTGAAAACTATGTGAGGTAGTACGCATATTAGCCCAGTTTAGCCATTCTACAATGTGTATATATATTCTAAAACATCATGTTGTACATGACAAATATGTATAATTTTGTCAATTTTTGTAAAAATGTATGTATTGTCATTTGTAAAAATGTATGTCTTTATTGGTTTTATATTTAAGAAAAGTTTAAAAGATTTCCTGTCATTTGTAACATTTTAGATCATTATAAACTGGACAATTTGTTTCAAATTTATTCAGGGAAAACTTCTTCTGGATTTTCTGGTAAGGCCAGACTCTCACCATGTTGGCATAATGGGCATCTGTGTCTCTTTCCTACAGCAGGAGATAGCCATGCGCATTTTTTTTTGTTGGGGGGGGCGGTTTGTTTTAGAATGTATTTCTTAGGAGAGTAATAAAGATTAAATAAAATAACCCAATTCTAATACCTAACAGAGGGTAAATCTTGTAAACTCTCAATAAATGTTAGTTTAATACACACACACATACACACGCATACACACACACGTATACACCTCAGAATACAGTAATGCTATTTGGCTTCAGATTGACAAGACCCTCCCAAAGCCGTTATAGGAGTCTCTGAATTGTTTACTGGGCAAAGCACACTGACATTAGTTCTTTACTTTTCAGTTCTTCCTGATTCATCAATCACATATTCGTACACACCCTACAATGTGTATAGAACTTTTCTGGGTGCTTAGCAAGATGCCAAGTAGTATAAAATAGTTATTTCCTCCCTCCCTCCCTCCCTTCCTTCCTTTTTTTCTTTTGAGACAGAGTCTCGCTCTTTCACCCAGGCTGGAGTGCAGTGGCACGATCTCGGCTCACTGCAACCTCCGCCTCCTGGGTTCAAGCAATTCTCCTGCCTCAGCCTCCTGAGTAGCTGGGACTACAGGCATGTACCACCACACCTGGCTAGTTTTTATATTTTTAGTAGAGACGAGGTTTCACCGTATTGGCCAGGCTGGTCTCGAACTCCTGACCTCAAGTGATCCGCCCACCTCGACCTCCCAAAGTGCTGGGATTACAGGCATGAGCCACTGCGCCCGGATTTTCTAAGAAGTTACAACTTAGCCACAGAGACACCACTTTCTTACAAGAAAAAGTAATTAATTCTATTCAGATTAATTGCAATTGCTTTCTTTCCCTTAAGTCCTCAATTATAATAATAGACCTATATTTTCAATCATCACCAGATAATTTAATCAAACCTCCAAAATTCTGAAAATTTTCATTCATTGATTTTTGATTTCAAAGACCTTAAACCTTAAGGTTTTTCCTCCCTAGTAAACACCACTGAAGTTCTAGAACTCCTTAGTTTCTGATAATGGTGTGATCATACAGAGGAAACAGTGAACTAAAACTTGAGAGACTGTGAATCACCCTTCCCAGAAGCACTATCGAGCTCCGTGACCATTAATCATTTCGCCTTTCTGAAACTCAGTTCTTATTTTTTAAAACCAAGAGGCCAAAAAACAAAATACCACAAAGCTCTTTGGCAGCTGTAGCAAATGATGGCAACTTGGCTGCCCAGGATATCATGAAGCTGTTTGAAAAATTTATCTCCATTTTTCCTAATATGGTACCAAACCATCTTGATTACTCAATAATATAAGCTTAAATATTATCCTTTTTTAAAAAATATTATCCTTTTAAGCTAACCACAATATACAGAAGTTAATATGGATGTTATTGGCTAAGATAAAATTATGAGTTATTTCTAAAACCAAACAGAAAAAGTACGCGGAATGTGAGGAGTGCTTCAATAGAATCACACATTTCCTATTCTCACAACTGTAGACTTTCCATCTATTTGGAAAAATGGAAACAAAGAAATAAAGATAAATCTTATATATGTTTGAGTGAAAACATGAATGTATCATGCTTCAAAGTTTTTTATATCTAGGGTAGAGAAAATACCATCATATTAGAAGCTAATGCCCTGAGAGATATCAACAAAGAAAACTAGCAATCTTTAAAGGCCTCAAGGAAGAGCTAATAAACTTTTTCTCTGGGAGTGATCTGAAAAGACTATTTACATCATCAAACAGTAAAAGTTTCACCTTTCATTGCATTAGAATAATTCAAGGCAAAGATAATTTTTCATTGTTAACTCAAGAAGAACCAGCATGTATGTTTATCCATGCATACATACATCTAGAACAAAATTAGTCACATTTTAAAACAATTTTCACTATTTTGGCTGCCTTTAGATCTAAGTAAAGATACATTTTAAGAGGTGAGAAGATAACTGCTAAATAGAAACAATACCTTTTCATCTTCATGTTGTTCTTTTCAAGAACTCAGGCTGCAGGTAAGAATCTAGTAACCCTACTAAGATAGACAGGAGTTTGTTCATGTTTGTGGAGAGGCAACAATTAGTTTTCATGCTGAGAAGCTCTTCCCAGGGAACATCTGAGTGTTGGAAACAGTAGACAACAATTACCAACCAACCAACCAACCAAACAAACAAAAAACACCTAAAACCAAAATATTGCTTAAGTTCCCCTCATGCCATCAGTGGGCCAAAGACATGGGTCCAGCTCCACTGGTTAGCATATAGGAGAGGGTGGCCACAAAGTATAGTAGCTCTTTGTGTTCAGGCCATCAGTAAGAATTACGAGACTATGTTCTTGAGTGCAGTAGTGCCCCAACTTCATCCCTCCGAAAAAAAATTCCATCAGTAGTATCCAGCATGACAGCAGAAGACTTAAGGCAAATGGTCTATGAGGACACTGGCTCCCTAATCCTCAAAACCTGTCTCTAATCCTTAATTTTGTCTCATGCATGTCCCTCACTAGCAAGTGCCAGCATCTCACATTTCTCTGGAAAACCAAATTACTGCAATCTTACTTCCAGCTCCAGCACAATAGTGGCTGAAAGATTCTGCACTTTCTATCTCGCCAACCCATTTCCCCATGTACCTATGAACTGAAACCAGGTACATCTTGGATGGAACAGTCACTCAGGAAGTACCTAAACACCCTGCATTTAAGGCTTAGCCATATTTTCTGGGATGTAATGTCTCTTACCTACTTGGGCTCTAACTCTGGAATAGTCAGTACTGAGCTTTTGGATACCAGACAAGTAGATTCAGGTCTATAATGATCCTGGCTCCTGGCCACAAGTAATCATGGACCAGTTCATGGACTGCCTGCCTTGAATTTGTGAGTTAAATACTGGTATATGCAGGACTAAGATGGATAAATCAGGGGTTTCTTACATAAGTCAAGGCAGAATGTCTGAAATAAAGAGATATTGGTGAGAGATCTAAAATGAGACTAGCACTTAGCTAATAACAATAATAGTAATATTAAATTAATAAAATAAAAAATAGCTACCTCTTAGGCACTCTGTTAAGTGTGCCACATGCATTAATGTGTTTACTCTTCAGAACAATCCTATGAGATATGATATCCCAAATTAACAGGTAGTTATGTTTGGAATAATGGGATTGTGTAGGTAGGATCAAACAAGCAGAGACTTTTGAAAGTCCTTCAGGTAAAAATTGAAACAAAACTTAGCAGTTGAGTTCTATCTGGCAACTGGCTAATGTCCAAGAGCAATCAGCAAATTAGTAAATCTTTCCCATGTCAACCAACCTAATGTGTGTTCACAAGGGAATGGCTTACACATTTCCTTGATAATGTCTTTATCAGAGCCAACTGCTACACTAGAACAATCCTAAGAATCCCCCAGAATTGAGGAAGAACTGCCAATTCTGCACAATTGTGACTGCTAGAAGACAGTGGCTATGAATCACCTGCATGTATGCCTCTCACAGAACTTTAAATCCAGGCTTACTCAGTATAGGTTCAGCCAGAGTGTTGGAACATCCTGCCGCTGCAGTTTAGCATACACCATAAAAGATCCTGAGCAATCCTTTGGCATCAGGGGTAATGCAATGAGAACTACTCAACTCCCAGATCTGGAAAGTTGGGATATTTGTGACTAAGACTTAATGAAATGACTTGTTCATGATTTGGTGAACCGAATTTCTTTCCACAACTTGGAGGGCTGAATTTCTGCCAATAAAGGTATATTTTACAGACAAGTGTTATAATAGAAAGCAAATACAAATATTTATGAAGTTGGCAATGTATTGGAAATGGTAGAGATTATCATTTGCTTCCGTCCACTGTGATAAATGATTGTTTTCCTGTTGTCCTTCTAGATCTGCTCTGCACCCTTTCCATCTGTCCTCAGCCAGGAAAACTGACCTATAAGGACCATATCACCTGGGTTCCTGTGACTTCTGGCTTCGAGTTGAAGACCGTCAATGGGGAACATGATTAGCAGACTGGGGCAGAGGACAAGGAAGAAGAGTAAGGGTGGGGTATTTATTACTTTTGATATCTGTCTGCAATGTTGTCTTGGGCTGGGCATGCCCCTTGACTGAAGCTCTCTATCCTTCCAGGTTCAGGCAACTGACTCCTCTCGCTCATTTCTTCAAGCCTAGGAATGTTCCACCTGTCTCCAAGTTCCTGCATTTTCCCTTGTGGTAATGCTATATTCACACTCAACCTGTTGTAAATAAATCCTGATTAAAATCACCTTGAGTGTACTTTCCGTTTTCAGATGGAACACTGATTGACAGAACCATTCACACCCCAGTCATAAATCAGCCCTAGATTTAATATGAGTCTATCTTCTCCACAATCCTTTTATAGAATAACTTTTAAAAACTCCCAGGTTGAGCTCCCTGATCTCTTCTGCCTTCAACTTTCTCTCATCTTCCAAAAGGCTACGGTCAGCTTTCTTTTTATCCATTGCTTCCTGTTAACTTCAAACCATATTATTCCTGCTCTTGCTATTCTCATAATTTAGTTTTCTAAACATAAAAACCTTCTACAGCCAAATGGATTACAAAGATTCAAAATTCCCTGTGAACATAAGCTGCAAACGGCATAAATGACTTTTGCTAGTTGCAAGCGGCCTTGATAACACAAGTAGTGCTATATGCAAATGAATGCTAATGTGAAAGTGGCTTTGTCACTTGAGATTAATGTGTTTTAGGTGAAAAAAAAAGTCTAGGAGTACAGAGATTTATGATAATTCTTATCTACATCAGGTGCTTTGAATCTCTTAACTGACCTGGAGTAGTCATGGCAATGGCCTTTTTGCATCTACAGAATTTAAAAACAAACCTTCAAAGCTTTAGAGAAATGTTTATCTATTTATTCACTTGCCAAATGTATTTGGTGCCTTCTGTATGTTAAGCATTATATTTGATTTTATATGTTTCAAAAATAAACAGGACACAATATCTGCCTTCAAGAACCTTACAGCTAGTGGTGGAGGCAGAACCATAAGCAGAAAAGATAATACAGGATGATAAGAGAAGTAATAGAGAAACAAACTATTGTGAGAGCACAATAAAGGAGTAACCAACTCACCTTGGGTGATCACTGAAAGTTTTCCAGGCGGGGCGCGGTGGGTCACGCTTGTAATCCCAGCACTTTGGGAGGCCGAGGCGGGCAGATCACGAGGTCAGGAGATTGAGACCACGGTGAAACCCCTTCTCTACTAAAAATACAAAAAAAAAAAAAAAAAAATTAGCCGGGCGTGGTGGCGGGCACCTGCAGACGCAGCTACTCGGAGAGGCTGAGGCAGGAGAATGGCGTGAACCCAGGAGGCGGAGCTTGCAGTGAGCCGAGAATGCGCCACTGCACTCCAGCCTGGGCGAGACAGAGCGAGACACCGTCTCAGAAAAAAAAAAAAAAGAAAGTTTTCCAGAGAAGACAGTTCTTGAACTAAATCAACAGGAGTGGACACGTAGAACTGCCTGCCTGCTAGATATTTCCTCCTGAATATCCTGTAGAAACTTCAAACTCAACAAAGTTCAAAGTAATGTATCATCATTCACTTTAAACATGCTTCTCTATTTCTCTGTTTTTCAGGTTCTATTCAGTCACCTAAACTACAAACCAGGGCATCAGCCCTATCTAATAAGTCCTGCCGATATAACCTCTTCAAATAAATGAAAAAATAGAGCTGACTAAGCCCAAAGTTGTGGTTGATGAATGTTGTGAGCTCGACTGTGGTTGAAGATTAGAATGGACTAATCTTTATATTTACAGTTATTCCTCTGATAATATCCAAAGCTTTAATAAAAAAATAGCAAAACTAATCATTTAATGATTAAAGTTTTCAAAGACAATTTAGGAAACATTTATATCAGACTATCTGGGATTTCATTTTTACACCAGTGCCCTTGGAGATTTAGATATTCTCCTTCAAGGTAAAAGTGGGGAAAGTAGCTCTCTCTGACATACCAGGCTGATATGTACTGTTTTTTTCTCCAAGATGTTGCCTATGGGAGTATGTTTTATATAAGAATATGTTTGAATCAAAAAAAAATTCAAGACTCAATGAGCAAAGCTAAGAGAATAAAAGGAACTAAATGTCTCTGGGTACCTATCACTGGCATAATTCTAATCTGTTTTTCAAGAGAGAGATTATTTCCCTCTAATTTCCAGTTTTGTGATAAAGTCCTTCTTAAGATTTGAGTAAACATAGGACATAATGTAATTTCATCTAAAACAGATTGTTATCAAGACCAAAGATTCATTGAAATGACTACAAAACACTAAGAAAGTCTATTTGGAAGTGATAGCAATTTAAAAAAAAATCAATCCATCAAGAGTATGTTAACAGTCCTGGGAAGGTAATGCAATTTGAATACAGTATTACAGAGAAATAAATGAAATTCACAAATTACTTAGACTATATATATCAACAGAATGTTGATGCTTAATGCAAGCTGCATAATATTGCTGCTGTTCAGTTTTTGTTCATTTTGCAAAGTAACTAAACCCAAATGTGAATGTTCAAAAACTGCTTATGCTAAATAAAATGGATTCTGCTTTCCTTTCACATCAGCAGCAAGTGCTTAGTAATTATTGCTGTCACTGGATGTTATACTGCATTGATCCAGGCATTGAACTCTGATGATATTGATTTGTGCCTAAAGCTTGAATAAAGTTTAGTGAACAATCTCAAATTCCCAGGAGTAGATGCCTCTTGCTCTGTATGTTCCTACCATCCCAAGCAAATGCCACACAACTTAAAAACTGTAAGTAGATTATGACCTTACATATTTTAGTTTAATGTATGCTAATTCCTTACTTATATGACAATTTTTCTTAAAGACCATTAAAGGATCCACTAAAGGTTATTCATCTCAAACATGACCATGTCCTAGTGGAGGAGGAAGACAAGCCAGATCTTAATTATTCAGCTGAATAACTTTGAAACATAGAAATAAAGATTTGTCAAAGATCTCTTTCTCTTTTCCTCTCTCTCATATACATACAGGGAAAATAAAACTCTCATAAAATTATTTGTTTTCAGTCTCAAATTAAAATATTGCTTTTCTGTCCGTATGCTTTAAAAAATACCCACTATTTCTCATTTCTGACTGTTTACCTTTTTATTACATTTCCTTTTATATTTACAAAATTTTTTTTGAAATATATCCATCTAAGGTAAAAAGCTTTGGGGTAAGGACACTTCATAAGACTGAAAATTTGCCTCTCAACCAGTGTCACCATAGAAAAGGTGATTATAGAAAGACTGTAAATTATTCTCCAAGAAAATGGGAAAGTACAAATGCCACTCCCTTTGGATAGAACTATTCCCCCAAATAGCAGGTTTTTTTTTTTTTTTTTTAGATGCAAGACAAAAGTGAGAAACAATTTGGGCATTTAATAGTAAGATTTAACCTCAGAACATATAGCTTCAGCCAGTGATGTCCAGCAATAAAACCATATTACAGCTTAATGGAATAGAGACTTCATAGAGCCTACAGATCGTGTTGACTGAGACATTTACATGAAACACTTTTTCCTTTTTGATACTACTGGGATTAATAATATGTGATATTTGATGTTATCTAAGTTTATTAGGAAATATTTGTTGATTATACTTCTGAAAATGATAGAAGAAACATTAATCCATTAAATTTGAGAATCTCAGTCCTAATTTTCAACGTTTCTTGTATCTTCTATTGCTTTATAAGAATATTTATTTCAAGGATTCTAGGGATGATTCTCCACTGAAGTTGTTTTCATAATGGAATTAGAAGAGAAAATGACAGACATATGCATCCTACAGTATTTTACTATGTCAATACAAATGAAGTGAAATAAATAAGAAATTGGAAGTTTTCAACTCTGTTCTTTGGTCACCACACCAATTGTTCCCGGCTAGCTTAACTATAAAACAAATTTGGTAAATTCCTGATTTGCTTAAATGGGAAACAATGACATTTTCTTGAGGCAACTTAAATTCCATCAGGTGTTTCTCCCAGTAAGGAAAACTAGTGTTGAGTTACTTTATCTCTACTAGGAACAAAGATTTCACGTGATCTCTAAAGCCCAAAGAGAAGAACCTAGGTACTCTCCTCAGTCCTTGGCTCAAGTTGCTTTATTCTGTATTTCTACATCTACCCTAGCATAGAAACAACTTTTATATATATATATATATATCTTTTTTATTAGTATACTTTAAGTTTTAGGGTACATGTGCACAATGTGCAGGTTTGTTACATATGTATACATGTGCCATGTTGGTGTGCTGCACCCATTAACTCGTCATTTACCATTAGGTGTATCTCCTAATGCTATCCCTCCCCCTCCCCCCACCCCACAACAGTCCCTGGTGTGTGATGTTCCCCTTCCTGTGTCCATGTGTTCTCATTGTTCAATTCCCACCTATGAGTGAGAACATGCGGTGTTTGGTTTTTTGTCCCTGAGATAGTTTGCTGAGAATGATGGTATCCGGCTTCATCCATGTCCCCACAAAGGACATGAACTCATCATTTTTTATGGCTGCATAGTATTCCCTGGTGTATATGTGCCACATTTTCTTAATCCAGTCTATCATTGTTGGACATTTGGGTTGGTTCCAAGTCTTTGCTATTGTGAATAGTGCCGCAATAAACATACGTGTGCATGTGTCTTTATAGCAGCATGATTTATAGTCCTTTGGGTATATACCCAGTAATGGGATGCCTGGGTCAAATGGTATTTCTAGTTCTAGATCCCTGAGGAATCACCACACTGACTTCCACAATGGTTGAACTAGTTTACAGTCCCACCAACAGTGTAAAAGTGTTCCTATTTCTCCACATCCTCTCTAGCACCTGTTGTTTCCTGACTTTTTAATGATTGCCGTTCTAACGGGTGTGAGATGGTATCTCATTGTGGTTTTGATTTGCATTTCTCTGATGGCCAGTGATGATGAGCATTTTTTCATGTGTTTTTTGGCTGCATAAATGTCTTCTTTTGAGAAGTGTCTGTTCATATCCTTTGCCCACTTTTTGATGGGGTTGTTTGTTTTTTTCTTGTAAATTTGTTTGAGTTCATGTAGATTCTGGATATTAGCCCTTTGTCAGATAGGTAGGTTTGAAAAATTGTCTCCCATTCTGTAGGTTGCCTGTTCACATGGAAACTGAACAACCTGCTCCTGAATGACTACTGTGTACATAACGAAATGAAGGCAGAAATAAAGATGTTCTTTGAAACCAATGAGAACAAAGACACAACATACCAGAATCCCTGGGACACATTCAAAGCAGTGTGTAGAGGAAGATTTGTAGCACTAAATGCCCACAAGAGAAAGCAGGAAAGATCTAAAATTGACACCCTAACATCACAATTAAAAGAACTAGAGAAGCAAGAGCAAACACATTCAAAAGCTAGCAGAAGGCAAGAAATAACTAAGATCAGAGCAGAACTGAAGGAAATAGAGACATAAAAAACCCTTCAAAAAATCAATGAATCCAGGAGCTGGTTTTTTGAAACGATCAACAAAATTGATAGACCGCTAGCAAGATTAATAAAGAAGAAAAGAGAGAAGAATCAAATAGACGCAATAAAAAATGACAAAGGGGATATCACCACCGATCCTACAGAAATACAAACTACCATCAGAGAATACTATAAACACCTCTATGCAAATAAACTAGAAAATCTAGAAGAAATGGATAAATTCCTGGACACATAAACCCTCCCAAGACTAATCGAGGAAGAAGTTGAATCTCTGAATAGACCAATAACAGGCTCTGAAATTGAGGCAATAATTAATAGCTCACCAACCAAAAAAAGTCCAGGACCAGATGGATTCACAGCCGAATTCTACCAGTGGTACAAGCAGGAGCTGGTACCATTCCTTCTGAAACTATTCCAATCAATAGTAAAAGAGGGAATCTTCCCTAACTCATTTTATGAGGCCAGCATCATCCTGATACCAAAGCCTGGCAGAGACACAACAAAAAGAGAGAATTTTAGACCAATATCCTTGATGAACATTGATGCAAAAATCCTCAATAAAATAGTGGCAAACCAAATCCAGCAACACATCAAAAAGCTTATCCACCATGCTCAAGTGGGCTTCATCCCTGGGATGCAAGGCTGGTTCAACATACAAAAATCAATAAACGTAATCCAGCATATAAACAGAACCAAAGACAAAAACCACATGATTATCTCAATAGATGCAGAAAAGGGCTTTGACAAAATTCAGAAACAACTTTTAAAACAAAATGCCTCTTGTTGTTAAAAAGTCATATTTGTTGTTTACAAACATAGGAAAAATATCAATGGCATAGTAGAGAAGCCTAGTAGATAGCAGGACAAAGTGCCTACTGATGTGAGGCTCTGAGGAAGACCCAACATAATCGATGTGTCATTTCTGTCCAAAATGCATAACCTGGAATCTACTCATGGGGAAACATTAGACAAATGCAAATTGAGGAACAGACTACAAAATAAATGGCATTCACTATTAAAAAACACAAAAGCCAATAAATACAATAAGCACCCTGGGATTGGATCCTGAGCCAAAAAAAAAAATCACCATAAAGGATATTATGACAACTGACATTTTTAAAATAAGTTCTTCAGATTTGATCATGGTATTGTACTAATGTTAAATTTCCTGATTTTCATCAATGTGCTAAGATTATGTATACAAATATCCTTGTTCTTGGGATACATACCCTGAAATATTTAAGAGTAAAGGAACGTGATATTCTCAACTTATTCTCAAATGGTTCAGAAAAGAAATACAGATACACACAAATATACATGCATATACACACATACACACACAATGGGGGTGTGAGACAGAGACAGAAAAACAGTAAGTATAGCAAAATGTTAACATTAGGTGATTCTGAGAAAAGGGTATACAGAACTTCATTTTATTCTAAACTTCCCATAAGTTTGAAATTATTTCAAAAGAAAAAGTTTCTTAAAAATTATATCAGTTAAGTGTAAAGGGTTTTTATGTCTACTTAAAAGTGTCGTGGGATCCCTTGCATTTCTGATGGTGAATGCTATGCTGATTTAGGATAGGAGCAGATCAAAACAACTTTTTGCTCCAGATAATGGTTATTTTGTTGAAGATCTGATGATTTCTTTTCTGTTTACTGCTGGCCAACACAATTTCCTTGATTTCCCTTTCACTGTGTAAAATAAACCATACACCACAAAAGAATGGTGTCCTGTCTAGATTTTTTCATATAAAAAAAACTCTTATTCTAATTATATAAAGAGTAAATGGTTGGCAGCTATTAGCACTTGAAAAAGATCTTTTGATGTGAGCTGAAACAAAAACGTTAACAACCTGACATTTATTCCCACATTCACTGTAGTTACTATCTCAGAGATACCAAAACAAATACGGCACCAACAGTGCACTGAAGCCAAACAATTGGCCTGCACTTCCTGGGCAATCAGGGGCAAGGGATGGAGCTGGAGGCCATGGGATTCACCAAGCTTCCTAAAGCTGGCTCAGTACTAGCCTTGGCACACAGAACATTCGAGGAGAAGTAGAACAGTATTTTTGCACATGAATACCTTTGGCAAAACCCACTGTTTATTCTTTTGATTTTCTTTTATAACAATTGAGAGTCTCTTCAGTTGCTAAGTGAAGGATCTAAAAGTAGAAATATGTATTTTGCTGGACGTGGTGGCTCATGCCTGTAATCCCAGCACTTTGGGAGGCCAAGACGGGTGGATCACCTGAGGTCAGGAGTTCAAGACCAGTCTGACCAACATGGTGAAACCTCGTCTCTACTATAAATACAATATTAGTCGGGAGTGGTGGTGCATGCCTGTAATTCCTGCTACTTGGTGGGCTGAGACAGGAGAATCACTTGAACCCAGGAGGCAGAGGCTGCAGTGAGCCAAGATTGTACCATTTTACTGCAGCCTGGGGAACAAGAGTGAAACTCTGTCTCAAAAATACATAAATAAATAAATAAATAAAATTAAAATTAAAGTAGAAATACATATTTCTATAACAGTCAATTGGATTATACCTACAATAATTCATAGCTACCTAGATAAAAGAACAGGATCACACATATTATGAAATGTAAAATACTTAATGTGGCCTGGTTATGGCTGACAACAAATGGTGTCTGATTCTAAAGGGTTCACTACGGCTTGTCTGGGAAAAGCTGTTCGACTTCCTCATTTTCCTCTTCCTTGAATTGTTCCTTGCACTAGAATAACTACTTTTTTTTTTTTTTTTTCCGAGATAGAGTCTCGCACTGTCGCCCGGGCTGGAGTGCACTGGTGCGATCTCAGTTCACTGCAACCTCTGCCTCTTGGATTCAAGCGATTCTCCTGCCTCAGCCTCCCAAGTAGCTGGGATTACAGGTGCCCACCACCATGCCCAGCTAATTTTTTTTATTTTTGGTAGAGATAGGGTTTCACTATGTTGGCCAGGCTGTTCTCAAACTCCTGACTTCGTGATCCGCTGGCCTTGGGCTCCCAAAGCAGAATAACTACTTAAGATGAATGAATCCTTCATTCAGATGCAAAATATCAACGATAATAATGCCACTGAAAATTTGTGCTGTTGTGCAGGTAAAGGGAATGGTTTGATATAAAATGCTCAGAAGGTTGTGATTAGTAGATTTAGTGCATACAACTGTCAGAGGTCCATATGGTCTTTCATAATGTTAAGATTAAACTTACTCTCAAAGAAAAATCCCTGCCCATGAGAGCTGAACTCTTTCCAATGCCTGGGTTATACCTTGCTAAGAAGCCATCCATATTAGATGATTTCTTATTTCTCTTTGGCCAGTGGAGTCCCAGTAGCTATATCATATTCTCATTCATAAATGCACAATGTCCTAAGGAATTAAGAGCTTTTATGGACCTGAGTTCAAATCTGACTATTCCAATAATAGGCAGTATAAGTTTTGCACCAGTTTTCCTAGTACTTACTAAACCTCAGTCTCTCTTCTGTAAAATTGATATAAAATAATATATGTTATAGCAGTATTGAGAGGCTTAACTGAGTCAACAACGGTAAGGTCTTTAGCACAATGTGTGGTATTTAATTAGAGTTAAATAAATATTGGTCACTTTTCTACACACAGGAACATAAATGGATATGTCAGGGTGATCCCATTGTCCATACAACCAAAGTCTCTGCACTGGTATCATCAAATTGGAATATGAGAAAACAGGAAGACCTAACTCCCTTAACATCATTATCTATTTGCTTACCTTGATTTTCATAGTACCTGAGTTCTCTCATGCTTATTTATGCATTTAGGCACATTAATTCTTAAAAATGGTTTTAACATGTCAGTTGGTTTATAACCCATATTTCTTTGCCATTCCTTTCCGTATCCTACACTTAGTCCCCTAGTTTCAAGACAAAACAAAAGAAAATTGAAATGAGGTAGTGCCTCACCAGCCTGCCTTCCCTCCCCAGGGTAGCAAGACAAATAAAGGTTTTGTTGTTTGTCTCAAGTTAGCATCAACACAGCCTGCAGCAGCCCTGTCAGCACCAGCCCGTGATGCCAGGGAATTGCTGGGAGTGCCAGCATGCTGGTGCCAATTTGCTGCCTGGGCTCCTTCAAAACCACATCAAAGTATCTGCCAGTTTCTAAACTTCCTTCCAAGGCTCATGGAGGAACATGGGGACCTCTAGATGGGATCAGATGTGTGGTTTTTCACATTCCCCCCCTCCATCTCCTCTGCCTGCCAACTTGGGTGAGCCTCCAGTATTCTCTGTGTCCACAGGACTCTTCGGTTGCCTATAAAATAACATTCATAATAGTTGAAACCTGTGATAGTTTGTGAGAAAGATCCAATAAATTATATAATTTATGTATCTTCTCTATTACAAAAGGCCCGACTCCTACAAATATTTCAAAATTTAATAAATAATTCTCCAAGAATTCAAATGCACGTAGTTTGTTTTGGAGGTACAGAAAATACCATTATTGAGAGGCTTATTGGAGTGGTCTAGTGATAAAAGGAAGAGAAGAAAGACAATAAATAGTTTATTAAGTCATCACAGTGGACAACTAAATCCTATGGGAAAATGCTGTGAAATAGTGTAAAACATAAGCCACGTGTGATGGCTCATTTTATATGTCAACTTGGCTAGGCTATGGAGCCCAGGTGTCTAGTTAAACGCTAGTCTAGTTGTTGCTGTGAAGTCTACAATCAGTAGTCATCAAAGCAGAAGACTACAGCATAGACAACATGCCTGAATTTCCAGCCTACTGGAGTGTCCTGAAGATTTCAGATTCAAGACTGCGACATTTAACTCTTACCTCAACTTCCAGCCTGCTGGCCTACCTTACAAATTTAATACTTATCAGTCCCTACAATCACATAAGCAAATTCCGTAAAATCTTCCTCTCTCTCTCTTTCCCTTTCTTTCTCTCTCTCTTTCTCATGCATATGTGTTCATGGTTCTGTTTCTCTGAAGAATCCTGTCTTAATACACCACACAAGAAGTAAAGATGCTAGGTTAGTGATATACCAATGCCCTCCAAACATTGGTTGACAGCTGTGCTCAGGGGTAGTAGAGCCCTGGACATTTCTAGACTGTTGCATGCACAAGCAGAACATCTTTTTCAGCTCTGGAAAAAGCCTAAAAAGCCTTTAGGCACAGAAATAAATATATTGGTGATTGGAAGTGGGCTGGAGCGTGCCAAAGTGGTGGGTCCAAGGGATATGAGTGAGGCAGTAACTTATCTGCTTAGTCCATCCCTTGTACCTCTTTATTTAAACTGATAGCTTGTCACAATTTCTAAAACAAAAACAAACAAGTTAATAAAAATGTGGAAAGTCTAGTGGGTTAAACTGTAGCTCGTGTTATTACAGTTGGTTGCTTCCCACTACTTCTTCTATATATATTCCTTCTCCTTCAGCATGCATTTCCACTGGTGTTGGTGGTTGTTTGCCTAATTGCATAGCCCAGACCATCATGCCTGAGGGGTCTGAGCTCCTAATTGTCAAGCCCCTGTCAGGTCACAGTTGCTGCAATTATCCATTTATGGTTTTTACTAAATATGGAAAGAGCAAGTGATGTCTCAGTGAAGCTCCTGAGTTCCAGACATACTCCACCCTGCTGCCATTATTATAGGCACACCTGTCTCTTCCTGATTCTCAAAGTTCTTTCTCTGCTTGCTGATCAACTGGCATGAGGGTCTCAAAATGACTATGCAGTGGCTATAACTTTAGGTTTACTAAAATCATTGCTTTGTCCCTGGTAGAAGGAATCCATCCAGGAACAAGAACCTTTAGGCTAGCAAGTAGTACAGTTGTCGGGGGTATGAAGCACAAAGTCACCATGAGGGCTACTGAATGACAGAGGCCACTCTGACTTCCTCCCCTTGGGTACCAGGTCCATGTTTTCTGTCTTTCAGAGGTACATCATTGCATAACAGCTGTGGCTTCAACATATATAAAACATCTTGAATGACAGCACCCCCAATCACAGGGTTTCATGGCTATTCTTGTGCCTTAGCTGAGCCTTCATGAGGCCATTGCAATGTTTTATCAGGTTGACAGCATAAGGGTTTATGATGTCTGTGTATATAGTAGGACTGATGAATCATCTGACCATGTGTCCATTGTGGCATTTTCTTCACCATAATGTGGATTCCTTGGTCTGAAGGAACGTTCTGCAGGATTCTATTACAATAACTCAGATACTCTCAGGGACTCCTGGGTCTGTGACTTATGTGTGCCCTCCATGCCTGCTTGGGCTTCATCTCAAATGTACCATTTCTGTTGTGCAGTGGATTGCTGCTGTACCCACTTTATCTTATGATTTGTTGGCCTGACAATACCTGGGACATGATAAGCAGTTCTGGTCACTTAGTCACTTGATGTTCTGTAGTCAGGCATTCAGGATTCTACAATCACAGAACTAACATATGATGACTATTGTTTCAGTGTATACACCACATTGTTAAAGGGCTTTCCCCAGATCTGCAGGATATCCTCGCCAAGATAATGCCTTAGTTGAGTCTTGAAGCCATTACACTCAGAATATGGCATTTTTATTAAACATGTTGACTGTGGAAAAGGGACCATTTCAGGGGCCTCAACTTGTTGTTTTCCTGATATCATAGCTCTTATTCCACTAGTCCTGGAAGCAATGTGAAGGAACTGCCTACTACTAAGGTTATCCATCCCAATTATGTTAATAAGGCACTGAGAAAATGATCACTGGACCAACCATAAGGTACAGGTGGGCCAAGACTCTATACTTAGGTTGAGGCTCCCTTCCACACACCACGTCTTAACAGAAGGCCATGATGGGACCCATCCACCGCTACATACTCAGTGTAGGGGAGAAGATGACATATGTTCTTAAAATATATTTTTATCTATTTAGATGTCTGTATTTTTATTTAATAATTTAGAATTTAATTTTTAAATTTGTATTTAGAGCTCAAGGAGCCACAACTGAACCTGATAAAAAGATAAGAAGATGATTTATCACCTTGACTTTGAACTGGGGGTAGTGAATGGATGGAATTCGAGATTATCCTCTTTAGGGAATGGATATATTCTTTCTGAGGGAAGAAGATTGAAACATATATTGTGATGAGAAGAGAAGATTCTGGGATCTAGTCCTATTGCTAGATGAGCATCAATTCCATTTTGTCTTCTTGAGCACACAGGAAGATTATGTCTACCAACATCCCTTTGTGTTAGGTTGAGGCCACCAGGTTAGGTTCTAACTAATGAGATATACATCATTTCCTGGCCTTGGCATTAAACATCACATGATCCTCTCCCCTCTCTTTGTTAGTCAGTGTTACAGCATGGAAGGAGCTGAAGTTCTTGTCACAATGTGGACAATGATATCAGGAGTAAATAAACTTTTATATGTTAAGCCATTGACATTTGGGGGAGTATATTTGTTGTAACAGTTAACATTATGTGAATATAAGATCTTTTTTGGAGTATCTCTATTCATTACTTGGTTGGCCAAAGTCACTTGTCTAATACTTTTTTCAAGGAAATTTAACTGAAAGTATATTACTTGTTTACTGTCATATTTTTAAATGTTTATCTGTGCTTATGTTTAAATAATAGTTTTGTTAGATATGGTTTGCATAAATAAGCAAAAATATAGTTTTGTTTATTTACACTTTCTTTCCCCGAGAACTTCACAGGCAATACTAAACTCCATTCTGGCATTTAGTGTCACTCTGGAGAAGTCTGGGGCTGATTTGAATTTTTACGCTTCTGGGTGAGTTGATCTTTCTTTTAGCTATAGGCAGAGACAATGTTTTTCTCATTCTTTATCAGTCTGTGTCTATTTTTAAAGACAATGTGCTCTTTCAAACTATAGATTTAATTCTTCCTTTATCTTGGAAGAATTTTAAAATTTATTTTAATTTTGTATTTGACATATAATAATTGTACATATTTATGGGGTATATAGTGATATTTCATATAATATATAGTGATCAGATCAGGGTAATTATTCTATCTATCATCTCAAACATTTACCATTTCTTTGAGAACATTCAGTATCATCTCAAACATTTATCATTTCTTTGTTTTGAGAACATTCAGTATTCAGGAGGAATTTTTTTATAGTTACATTCTTTCAGTAGGCAGGATTCTAAAAATAATTCCAAATATTCCACACTTTAAGCTCTGTAATATGTGATAATGATAAATTATCTTTCCTGTGATTATGTTTTATTGTAAGGCACAGTTGATCTTACAATAAGTAGCTTATTTGGGTGGACAAAATCCAATCTCTCGAGCCCTTTTAAAAGCAAAGAGTCTTCTCCAATTGATGGCTGAACACAAAGTCAGGGAGAATAGAAGCATAAGAATTTGGTAGATGGTTGCTGGCTTTGGGGGCAGACAGGCCACATGACAAGGAACAGAATGCAGGCAACCTCTGAACATTATCAGTGGCCTACAGCTAGCAGCAGAAAACAAGGACAGCAGACCTACAACTCAACAAATGTAATTTAACCAACAATCTGAATCAGCTTAGAAGGTGATTCTTCTCCAAATCCTTCAGATGAGAGCACAGTTGGTCAACTCTCATTTCAGACTGCTGAAACCCTAATCAGAGAGCCCAGCTGAACCACACTGGATTTCTTTCTTCTTCTTCTTCTTCTCCTTCTCCTTCTCTTTCTCCTTCTCCTTCTCTTTCTCCTTCTCCTTCTCTTTCTCCTTCTCCTTCCCCTTCTCCTTCCCCTTCTTCCCCTTCTTGCTGCTGCTGCTTCTCCTTCTCCTCCTCCTCCTCCTCCTCCTCCTTCTTCTTCTCCTTCTCCTTCTTCACTTTTATTTTAGATACAGGGGTACGTGTGCAGGCTTGTTACATGGGTATATTGCACCCAGGTAGTGAACATAGTACACAACAGGTAGTTTTTCAATCCATGTTCTCTTCCTTCTCTCCCTTCTCTAGTGCCACAGAATCCATTGTTCCCATGTTTATGTCCATGTGTGCTCAGTGTTTAGCTCCCACTTATAAGTGAGAACATACAGTATTTGGTTTTCTGTCCTGTGTTAGTTCGCTGAGGATTACGGCCTCTATCTCCATCCACGTTGCTGCAAAGCCTGGATTTCTAAACTACAGAAACTGTAAGATAATAGGTGAGTCTTGTTTTGAGTTGCTACATTTGTGTAGTTTGTTATTATATAGCAATAGAAAATAAATACAATATTAAAATATTTCTTCTATTTTTTATTCTCTTCTTCAAAGCCACCTATTTTCTTCATGTCCTGAATTTTCTTTGTGCTCAGTATATTTCTATTTTTAATCCTTTGTTCATTACCACTTCATCTTGAATAATTTTCTCCATCCCATCCTCCACATACTTTACTGCATTTTCAGCAGTGCCTAGTTTCAGCAGTGCTACTTACAAAATGGTCTTTATAACTAGAATGGTATGTTTTGTTCTCCTCCTTCAAATATGAATTATAGTTCTTTCTATTTATCTCCTTTGGTCATCATTATATCTTTTCTATGGGCCTAGATTTCTACTCTGAAATCACACTTGTAAAAGATTTATATTTTATTTGTTTTTTTAAGTCAAGGCAATATGTTTGGTCTCAATTTTTATACACTCCTTAGTAACATTTTTCAAGTGAATGTTCTTTGACTGTTATTTGTTTTCCCTGTTCTTTTCTTTATTTTTACTTGTAGTATTTTTGTATAGATCCTGTGCTTTTATCTTGTTTATATCATTTCTGAAAGATAATACTTCTCCATGGACCAGCAATTTGGAAGTGATCTGTACAGTGGGAGAGATCGAGTTACAGTTCCAGGCCAGCAAAACTTCTCCCTGGTACAACATGAGCTTTCTTAGAATAAAGGCTTGTGCATGTAAGTGAATTGTTTTCATTTTTAAATCTCCTTATCAAATATAGATTGTCTATAAGGGCTCCTACTAACTCAGATTCCCTCTTTCACTCTTCCTTAACTAAAAATTTCTTGCAAAGATAGAATGAGGTTTCCTCACCAAGCCCACTGCATCATCTCTCCCAAAGAGGATGGAAGCGCTGACCAACAGCCTATATACACTGTTTTTATTTTTCCAAATAAGCGACTTTTTCTTTTTTCTTTAAAGTTGTACCTCCTGCTTTGTAGAGCTATTCTCAACTGGTTTGTTTTAGATCTGTATATGTCTGTATGTTTTATAGACATTTTTCTAAGCCCTCTTCAATCTTAACTTTATTAGACACATATTATAATATAAGCCAAGCCTAGAAATTGTGTACATGAGTGGAAGGAAGTTTTGACCAGGTGCGCAAATGTAAGGTTATTGGAGTTTTGTGGGATTTGGTTTGTTGTTTGCCTGTTTGCATTTTTTTTCAGGCCAGAGATGCAGGGGATGGTCAAAGAAAACAATATTTTTAAGATACTAAAATGCAAGATGGCCAAGTAGGAACAGCTCCAGTCTACAGCTCCCAGTGTGAGCGACGCAGAAGACGGGTGATTTCTGCATTTCCAATTGAGGTACCAGGTTCAGCTCACTGGGGCTTGTCAGACAGTGGGTGCAGGACAGTGGGTGCAGCCCACTGAGCATGAGCCAAAGAAGGGCAAGGCATTGCCTCACCCAGGAAGTGCAAGGGGTCAGGGAATTCCCTTTCCTAGCCAAGGGAAGCTGTGACAGACAGCACCTGGAAAATCAGTTCACTCACCCTAATACTGCACTTTTCCAATGGTCTTAGCAAATGGCACACCAGGAGATTATATCCCATGCATGGCTTGGAGGGTCTCATGCCCATGGAGCCTCGCTCGTTGCTAGCATGGCAGTTGGAGAGCCAACTGCAAGGTGGCAGTGAGGCTGGGGGAGGGGTGCCCACCATTGCTGAGGCTTGAGAAGGTAAACAAAGCTGCCGGGAAGCTCGAACTGGGTGGAACCCACCACAGCTCAAGGAGGCCTGCCTGCCTCTGTAGACTCCACCTCTGGGAGCAGGGCATAGCCGAACAAAAGGCAGAGAAACCTCTGCAGATTTAAATGTCCCTGTCTGACAGCTTTGAAGAGAGTAGTGGTTTTCCCAGCATGGACTTTGAGATCTGAAAACGATCAGACTGCCTCCTCAAGTGGGTCCCTGACCCCTGGGTAGCCTAACTGGGAGGCACCCCCTAGTAGGGGCAGACTGACACCTCACATGGCTGGGTACCCCTCTGAGACGAAGCGTCCAGAGGAATGATCAGGCAGCAACACTTGCTATTCAGCAATATTTGCTGTTCTGCAGCCTCCGCTGCTGATACCCAGGGCAACAGGGTCTGCAGTGCAGCTATAGCAAACTCCAACAGGCCTGCAGCTAAGGGTCCTGACTGTTAGAAGGAAAACTAACAAACAGAAAGGACATCCACATCAAAACCCCGTCTGTACGTCACCATCGTCAAAGACCAAAGGTAGATAAAACCACAAAGATGGGGAAAAAACAGAGCAGAAAAGCGAAAATTCTAAAAATCAGAGCACCTCTCCCCCTCCAAAGGAACACAGCTCATCTCCAGCAATGGAATAAAGATGGACGGAGAATGACTTTGACAAGCTGAGAGAAGAAGGCTTCAGACAATCAAACTTCTTTGAGCTAAAGGAGGAAGTTCAAACCCATTGCAAAGAAGCTAAAAACCTTGAAAAAAGATTAGACGAATGGCTAACTAGAATAACCAGTGTAGAGAAGTCCTTAAATGACCTGATGGAGCTGAAAACCATGGCACGAGAACTACGTGACAAATGCACAAGCCATTCGATCAACTGGAAGAAAGGGTATCAGTGATTGAAGATCAAATGAATAAAATGAAGGGAGAAGAGAAGTTTAGAGAAAAAAGAGTAAAAAGAAATGAACAAAGCCTCCAACAAATATGGGACCATGTGAAAAGACCAAATCTATGTCTGATTGGTGTACCTGAAAGTGATGGGGAGAATGGAACCAAGTTGGAAAACACTCTGCAGGATATTATCCAGGAGAACTTCCCCAATCTAGCAAGACAGGCCAACATTCAAATACAGGAAATACAGAGAACACCACAAGATACTCCTCAAGAAGAGAAACTCCAAGACACATAATTGTCAGATTCACCAAAGTTGAAATGAAGGAAAAAATGTTAAGGGCAGCCAGAGAGAAAGTTCGGGTTACCCACAAAGGGAAGCCCATCAGATTAACACTGGATCTCTTGGCAGAAACTCTACAAGCCAGAAGAGAGTGGGGGCCAATATTCAACATTCTTAAAGAAAAGAATTTTCAACCCAGAATTTCATATCCAGCCAAACTAAGCTTCATAAGTGAAGGAGAAATAAATTCCTTTACAGACAAGCAAATGCTGAGAGATTTTGTCACCACCAGGCCTGCGTTACAAGAGCTCCTGAAGGAAGCAATAAACATGGAAAGGAAAAACCGGTACCAGCCACTTCAAAACCATGCCAAATTGTAAAGACAATCAATGCTAGGAAGAAACTGCATCAACTAATGAGCAAAATAACCACCTAACATCATAATGACAGGCTCAAATTCACACATAACAATATTGACATTAAATGTAAATGGGCTAAATGCTCCAATTAAAAGACACAGTCTGGCAAATTGGATAAAGAGTCAAGACCCATCAGTGTGCTGTATTCAGGAGACCCATCTCACGTGCAGAGACACACATAGGCTCAAAATAAAGGGATGGAGGAAGCTCTACCAAGCAAATGGAAAACAAAAAAAGGCAGGCGTTGCGATCCTAGTCTCTGATAAAACAGACTTTAAACCAACAAAGATTAAAAGAGACAAAGAAGGCCATTGCATAACGGTAAAGGGATCAATTCAACATGAAGAGCTAACTATTCTAAATATATATGTACCCAATACAGGAGCACCTAGATTCACAAAGCAAGTTCTTAGAGACCTGCAAAGAGACTTAGACTCCCACACAATAATAATGGGAGACTTTAACACCCCACTGTCAACATTAGACAGATCAATGAGACAGAAAGTTAACAAGGATATGCAGGAATTGAACTCAGCTCTACACCAAGCAGACCTAGTAGATATCTATGGAACTCTCCACCCCATATCAACAGAATATACCTTCTTCTCAGCACCACATCACACTTATTCCAAAATTGACCACATACTTGGAAGTAAAGCACTCCTCACCAAATATAAAAGAACAGAAATTATAACAAACTGTCTCTCAGACCACAGTGCAATCAAACTAGAACTCAGGATTAAGAAACTCACTCAAAACCGCTCAACTACATGGAAACTGAACAACCTGCTCCTGAATGACTACTGGCTACATAACAAAATGAAGGCAGAAATAAAGATGTTCTTTGAAACCAATGAGAACAGAGACACAACATACCAGAATCTCTGGGACACATTCAAAGCAGTGTGTAGAGGGAAATTTATAGCACTAAATGCCCACAAGAGAAAGCAGGAAAGATCCAAAATTGACATCCTAACATCACAATTAAAAGAACTAGAAAAGCAAGAGCAAACACATTCAAAAGCTAGCAGAAGGCAAGAAATAACTAAAATCAGAGCAGAACTGAAGGAAATAGAGACACAAAAAACCCTTCAAAAAAGTAATGAATCCAGGAGCTGGTTTTTTGAAAGGATCAACAAAATTGATAGACCACTAGCAAGACCAATAAAGAAAAAAAGAGAGAAGAATCAAATAGACGCAATAAAAAATGATAAAGGGGATATCACCACCGATCTCACAGAAATACAAACTACCATCAGAGAATACTACAAACACCTCTATGCAAATAAACTAGATAATCTAGAAGAAATGGATAAATTCCTGGACACATACACTCTCCCAAGACTAAACCAGGAAGAAGTTGAATCTCTGAATAGACCAAGAACAGGATCTGAAATTGTGGCAATAATCAATAGCTTACCAACCAAAAAGAGTCCAGGACCAGGTGGATTCACAGCCGAATTCTACCAGAGGTACAAGGAGGAACTGGTACCATTCCTTCTGAAACTATTCCAATCAATAGAAAAAGAGGGAATCCTCCCTAACTCATTTTATGAGGCCAGCATCATCCTGATACCAAAGCCGGGCAGAGACACAACCAAAAAAGACAATTTTAGACCAATATCCTTGATGAACATTGATGCAAAAATCCTCAATAAAATACTGGCAAACCGAATCCAGCAGCACATCAAAAAGCTTATCGACCATGCTCAAGTGGGCTTCATCCCTGGGATGCAAGGCTGGTTCAATATACGCAAATCAATAAATGTAATCCAGCATATAAACAGAATGAAAGACAAAAACCACATGATTATCTCAATAGATGCAGAAAAGGCCTTTGACAAAATTCAACAACCATTCATGCTAAAAACTCTCAATAAATTAGGTATTGATGGGATGCATCTCAAAATAATAAGAGCTATCTATGACAAACCCACAGCCAATATCATACTGAATGGGCAAAAACTTGAAGCATTCCCTTTGAAAACTGGCACAAGACAGGGATGCCCTCTCTCACCACTCCTATTCAACATAGTGTTGGAAGTTCTCGCCAGGGCAATTAGGCAGGAGAAGGAAATAAAGGGTATTCAACTAGGAAAAGAGGAAGTCAAATTGTCCTTGTTTGCGGATGACATGATTGCATATCTAGAAAACCCCATTGTCTCAGCCCAAAATCTCCTTAAGCTGATAAGCAACTTCAGCAAAGTCTCAGGATACAAAATCAATGTGCAAAAATCACAAGCATTCTTTTTTTTGCTTGTTTGTTTGTTTTTTGTTTTTTTATATGCAATTATAAATGTATTTTCTTTTTTTAATTTTTATTGTTTTTATTATTATACTTTAAGTTTTAGGGTACATGTGCACATTTTGCAGGTTAGTTACATATGTATACATGTGCCATGCTGGTGTGCTGCACCCACTAACTCGTCATATAGCATTAGGTATATCTCCCAATGCTATCCCTCCCCCCTCCCCCAACCCCACAACAGTCCCCAGAGTGTGATATTCCCCTTCCTGTGTGCATGTGATCTCATTCTTCAATTCCCACCTATAAGTGAGAATACGCAGTGTTTGGTTTTTTGTTCTTGCAATAGTTTACTGAGAATGATGATTTCCAATTTCATCCATGTCCCTACAAAGGACATGAACTCATCATTTTTTATGGCTGCATAGTATTCCATGGTGTATATGTGCCACATTTTCTTAATCCAGTCTATCATTGTTGGACATTTGGGTTGGTTCCAAGTCTTTGCTATCGTGAATAGTGCCGCAATAAACATACGTGTGCATGTGTCTTTATAGCAGCATGATTTATAGTCCTTTGGGTATACACCCAGTAATGGGATGGCTGGGTCAAATGGTATTTCTAGTTCTAGATCCCTGAGGAATCGCCACACTGACTTCCACAATGGTTGAACTAGTTTACAGTCCCACCAACAGTGTAAAAGTGTTCCTATTTCTCCACATCCTCTCCAGCACCTGTTGTTTCCTGACTTTTTAATGATTGCCATTCTAACTGGTGTGAGATGGTATCTCATTGTGGTTTTGATTTGCATTTCTGTGATGGCCAGTTATGGTGAGCATTTTTTCATGTGTTTTTTGGCTGCATAAATGTCTTCTTTTGAGAAGTGTCTGTTCACGTCCTTCGCCCACTTTTTGATGGGTTGTTTGTTTTTTTCTTGTAAATTTGTTTGAGTTCATTGTAGATTCTGGATATTAGCCCTTTGTCAGATAAGTAGGTTGCAAAAATTTTCTCCCATTTTGTAGGTTGCCTGTTCACTCTGATGGTAGTTTCTTTTGCTGTGCAGAAGCTCTTTAGTTTAATTAGATCCCATTTGTCAATTTTGTCTTTTGTTGCCATTGCTTTTGGTGTTTTAGACATGAAGTCCTTGCCCATGCCTATGTCCTGAATGGTAATACCTAGGTTTTCTGCTAGGGTTTTTATGATGTTAGGTCTAATGTTTAAGTCTTTAATCCATCTTGAATTGATTTTTGTATAAGGTGTAAGGAAGGGATCCAGTTTCAGCTTCCTACGTATGGCTAGCCAGTTTTCCCAACACCATTTATTAAATAGGGAATCCTTTCCCCATTGCTTGTTTTTCTCAGGTTTGTCAAAGATCAGATAGTTGTAGATGTGTGGCATTATTTCTGAGGGCTCTGTTCTGTTCCATTGATCTATATCTCTGTTTTGATACCAGTACCACAAGCAGCTTTGAAAAATCACAAGCATTCTTATACACCAATAACAGACAAACAGAGAGCCAAATCATGAGTGAATTCCCATTCACAATTGCTTCAAAGAGAATAAAATACTTAGGAATCCAACTTACAAGGGATGTGAAGGACCTCTTCAAGGAGAACTACAAACCACTGCTCAATGAAATAAAAGAGGATACAAACAAATGGAAGAACATTCCATGCTCATGGGTAGGAAGAATCAATATCGTGAAAATGGCCATCCTGCCCAAGGTAATTTATAGATTCAATGCCATCCCCATCAAGCTACCAATGACTTTCTTCACAGAATTGGAAAAAACTATTGTAAGGTTCATATGGAACCAAAAAAGAGCCCACCTCGCCAAGTCAATCCTAAGCCAAAAGAACAAAGCTGGAGGCATCACGCTACCTGACTTCAAACTATACTGCAAGGCTACAGTAACCAAAACAGCATGGTACTGGCACCAAAACAGAGATATTGATCAATGGAACAGAACAGAGCCCTCAGAAGTAATGCTGCATATCTACAACTATCTGATCTTTGACAAACCTGAGAAAAACAAGCAATGGGGAAGGGAGTCCCTATTTAATAAATGGTGCTGGGAAAACTGGCTAGCCATATGTAGAAAGCTGAAACTGGATCCCTTCCTTACACCTTATACAAAAATCAATTGAAGATGGATTAAAGACTTAAACGTTAGACCTAAAACCATAAAATCCCTAGAAGAAAACCTAGGCATTACCATTCAGGACATAGGCATGGGCAAGGACTTCATGTCTAAAACACCAAAAGCAATGCCAACAAAACACCAAATTGACAAATGGGATCTAAGTAAACTAAAGAGCTTCTGCACAGCAAAAGAAACTACCATCAGAGTGAACAGGCAACCTACAACATGGGAGAGAATTTTCGCAACCTACTCATCTGACAAAGGGCTAATATCCAGAATCTACAAGGAACTCAAACAAATTTACAAGAAAAAAACAAACAACCCCATAAAAAGTAGGCGAAGGATATGAACAGACACTTGTCAAAAGAAGACATGTGTGCAGCCAACAGACACATGAAAAAATGCTCATCATCACTGGCCATCAGAGAAATGCAAATCAAAACCACAATGAGATACCATCTCACACCAGTTAGAATGGCAATCATTAAAAAGTCAGGAAACAACAGGTGCTGGAGAGGATGTGGAGAAATAGGAACACTTTTACACTGTTGGTGGGACTGTAAACTAGTTCAACCATTGTGGAAGTCAGTGTGGCGATTCCTCAGGGATCTAGAACTAGAAATACCATTTGACCCAGCCATCCCATTACTGGGTGTATACCCAAAGGACTATAAATCATGCTGCTATAAAGACACATGCACACGTATGTTTATTGCGGCACTATTCACGATAGCAAAGACTTGGAACCAACCCAAATGTCCAACAATGATAGACTGGATTAAGAAAATGTGGCACATATACACCATGGAATACTATGCAGCCATAAAAAATGATGAGTTCATGTCCTTTGTAGGGACATGGATGAAACTGGAAACCGTCATTCTCAGTAAACTATCGCAAGAACAAAAAACCAAACACCGCATATTCTCACTCATAGGTGGGAATTGAACAATGAGATCACATGGACACAGGAAGGGGAATATCACACTCTGGGGACTGTGGTGGGGAGGGGGGAGGGGGGAGGGATAGCATTGGGAGATATACCTAATGCTAGATGACGAGTTAGTGGGTGCAGCGCACCAGCATGGCACATGTATACATATGTAACTAACCTGCACAGTGTGCACATGTACCCTAAAACTTAAAGTATAATAAAAAATTAAAAAAAAAAAAAGAAAGAAAATGTGGCACATATACACCATGGAATACTATGCAGCCATAAAAAATGATGAGTTCATGTCCTTTGTAGGGACATGGATGAAATAGGAAATCGTCATTCTCAGTAAACTATTGCAAGAACAAAAAACCAAACACTGAATGTTCTCACTCACAGATGGGAATTGAACAATGAGAACACATGGACACTGAAAGGGGAACATCACACTCTGAGGACAGTTGTGGGGTGAGGGGAGGGGGGAGGAGCATTAGGTATATCTCCTAATGCTATATGACGAGTTAATGGGTGCAGCACACCAGCATGGCACATGTATACATATGTAACTAACCTGCACATTGTGCACATATACCCTAAAACTTAAAGTATAATAATAATAATAATAAATAAAATAAAAATTAAAAAAAATAAAAAAAGAATATAAATGAGAATTTAAAAGAATTTCAAGAATGTACATAAAACCATCAGGATAATTATTCCAAATAACTTTATCATAGTCAGAATTTGTTGGCAAAAACTGCAGATGTTGTCTATTCTCATGACTGTTAGAATAATTGCCCTTGAATATTAAAAATTCAGAAACACCAATAAAAAGAGATGGTAGAATTTTTTTATTACGTATTGAAATCACAAATAAACTCCAAATATTTTAGCTGATATTTCTTATCTCAACCAAGCAATTGTTACTATAAGAAAGAACCAAATAACTGGTTTCTTTCCCTCCCTGAATAAAGGTTAAAAAAAATCAATAGAAAGGGAAAATACCAAAACATGCAAAACTCTATATATCCAAAAGTTGTATCATGTGTTGTATCATGTGAATGTGTTGTATCATTTGGCTAGAAGAAGAACCCAGAACCAAATTGGCCACAAGCAGAATTGCTATTAAAAACCTAAAGGTTTTGTATATCTTCACTATTTACTAAGTAAGATCTTCCCTTGGAAACTTTAGGAACAAAACAATTTTAACACCTCCAGTATTTGTCTTATTTATACAAAAGCAACCTCTGCACATTTTCTTCTAGTGGTCTTATTGATCCACTCACCAACAGTCACTATTTGAAAAGTCATTTTTATCTTTCCATCTTTTTTCATTTTGCTTTTTTTAAAATAAGAGTTTAACTGTTTACTACAGGCTACCCAGATGTTCTTTAAACTCTATCAGCTCATTTTAGAATTATATCTTAAAATTCTTTTCTTTTTGTTGTCTTTTTTTTTCTCTAACCAAATAATCTTCTCTTTTTTTCCTCCTTTTTGTTTTGAATGAATACATCAGTAATAATCTCGTTCTCGTTTCATGAGCAGCAGAATTTATTAAATAATTCTTTGGGAGACTTCCAATGTCTTCCAACAGCCTTAGAAATACTATTCGTTCTGCCACATCTGCTACAGTATGTTTTAATCACATTTTTAAATACCATGAGTGCAATGCAATGTACCTTATTAAGTCAGGGATAGTGAGAATTAGAGTAATGTGATGATTTATTTGAGCAGGATGAAGAGAGCTAAGGAAAAGGGAGTGAAGGGAAGAGAATAAGCAAGTGTGTATCAAATATGCAGATGAAGATTAACTCACTCTCTGTCCTCTAAGTGGTTCCTTTTAGATTATTTAAGAACTGAAATAAAAGGAGCCAGAAAAGCATAAACTCAGACCTAAATGGAAAGATACAGAAATTTCCAAAATAAGCCTATTCCTTGTTTAGGGAAGTGGCTCAATGACCTCACTCCTTCCTAGATGCCCTTTTAAATGTAACAACAGAGTAATGGTAATAGAAAGACCATAAATGCTCTCTACTAGAGCACTTTCCCTAAATAAATGCTTCTTCTCATGGCTTGAGGCTGATTCTTGCCCCAGGAGAAGCATGCTCAGCAGTGGATGAGAGCTGCACAGAGCCTACTGTAACACTGAGCCTGTGGTGACTGCTGCCTTTAACCATGCACCAGGCACACCAGAGGTCCAGTCATATGCCAGAGCTGTGCCTCATTCTGCTATAAACACTCTCTGCAACCAACCCCTTGAAATTTCACCTCTCTCAGGACAACAGAAGTCATAGAATTTTTTTTCATGGATAAATTCATTAGAAACTTTTGGTTCACACTACACCATTGATTCCTGACTTACGTCGCCTTTTGCATTTTTCAAGCTCTTCATGTGCCTTTGTTGTCTTTATACAGGTTGGAAACTCCTCCAGATAAAGAACATGATTCATCTCTCATGGTGTTCTTGCACAGCTGTGCATATCATAGAACTCATTTGCTCAATATAGAGCTAAATCTGTTTTGGAATTTCAGTATCCTACCTTTGTCTCTAAATGCAGATTTTATTCACAAGATAGAACCAAGAAGTTGTCAGTAAAATGTCTTCTTCCTCGGATGAACTTTTTATGAAGGCAAGTCACGGTGCATCCCTTCCCTTTAAACTTTCTCTTTCCTTTCCTCCACCTCTTAAAAATGAGTTAAGAAATATGAGTAATACCTATATTAATAGTTAAAGGCTTATATGCCCTCAGAACTCATTGAACTCTGCATAAAAATAGAAATTATTGATTTAGACCATTAATCACTGATCTGATAAATCAGTACAACTTTTCACAGGGTCCAATAACTTCTGCAGTAGTGTAAGAAATAGAACATATTATTGGTTATGCTAGTAGAAAGAAAGAAATGAAAATTTTACCATTCTTGCATTAAATTTAAAAGACTTTCCATGGATTCTTGCTTTGTGCCATTTGACAGATTATCTGGTAATAATCAGATATTAACTGTGGTCTTTAAATCAACAGTCATTTATTGAGTGCCTTCTATGTTCCAAGCACTATGCTAAGTATGATAGGGAAAACAATTAGACATGGTTTTTCTCCCAAAGTGGACAAAAAGTGGGAAAACATAATAATGGAATTATTATAATAGAATGTGATCATCATTATATCGTAAATTAGGACGTACTGAGGAAAGACAAAGAAAGGGCATCTTTATCAAGGTGCAAGGTCATGGGAGTCTTCTTAGAAGAAGAGACTCTTGGCTTATAAATTTAGTGACAGGTGGATATCAGATACTGCCTTCGGAAGTCTTACGTTAAGTTAGAGGTTAAATGAAATGATCTCTATGGACCTCTTCTGATTTTTTGTCCTAGAAGATTCAAATACTTTTCAGACTAATGCAATTATTTAATTTTTAGGACAGATACAGCATAGATTAATAAATTATAACAAAATACATGAGTCTGCCTTGGTCAAATAAATGTTATCTTTATCAGCCACCTGTAGTAAGAATTTAAAGAAAATTTGAAGTGAGAATCATGACAGTGAAGTTATCAACTATTTAAAAGGGTAGAATGGAACTAAACTCACATTAAAATGAGAAAACGATGCAGCCACTGGTACAACACAAGTTTCATCAGATGTCATCAGCTTACATATTTTAATGAGTCATGATAACAGTAACAAATCAGGTTTGACTGGGCTTTGTCATAAGTTGTTGCTATAGGTACTTTGAGTTTCTGAAAATTCCCACCACCCCACTGCAAGTCCTCAGATTATTATATATGCTTATTGATCATAAAGTCCTTTCCTTTCAGATGTTGCTGCTGTTCCAACAGGCATTCCAACATCTGTCTTTAGACTGACTTCCCGTGGAGTCATTGTCCTTTTGGACAATGTATGTACGTATGACTTGTACCAAAGTTCTTTGTGGAGCACTGCAGCCACTCATATGAGCACCATGGTCTCTCACTCATTACTGATATGGCTCCCAGTATCTTACAGAGGATTCTGGCTATCCCTCCCAGGTTGAGTAACTAACAGAACAAACAAAAAATTTCAACGTTCTCCAGATAATGATAATAGGTTCCGTAGTCTATATAAGAATTACAATGTTATTTATGCTAGCATTGACATACAAAAAGAGAGAGAAGGAGAAAGAAGGAGAAAAAAAAGGTGTGCTCAACATCATTGATCATTAGATGAATGCAAATCAAAACTACAATGAGATATCGTCTTATCCAAAAGACAGGCAGTAAGAAATGCTGGCAAGGATGTGGAGAAAAGGGAACCATTTGCACACTGTTGGTGGGAATATAAATTGGTACAACCATTATGAAGAACAGTTAGGAGGTTCCTCAAAAAATGAGAAATAGAGCTGCCATACAATCCTGAAATCCTACTGCTGGGTATATACCCCAAAGAAAGAAAATCAGGATGTCAAAGAGAAATCTGCACCCACATTTTTATTGCAGCACTACACACAATAGCCAAGATTTCGAAGCAACCTAAGTGCCCATCAACAGATGAGTGGATAAAGAAAATGTGGTACTTTTACATAATAGAGTACTATCCAGCCATAAAAGAGAACAAGATTCTGTCATTTGCAATGACATGGATGAAGCTGGAGATCATTACATCAAGTGAAATAAGCCAGGCACAGAAAGACAAACATCACATGTTTTCATTTATTCGTGGGATCTAAAAATCAAAACAATTGAACTCATGAAGCTAGAGAATAGAAGTATGGTACCAGAGGCTGTGAAGGGTATTGTGGGGTGGAGGTGGGGTGGTTAATAGATACAAAAAAAATAATAGAAAGAATGAATAAGACCTTGTATCTGATAGCACAACAGGGTAACTATAATCAATAATAATTTAATTGTATATTTTAAAATAACTAAAAGACTATAACTGGATTTTTTGTAACACAAAGGATAAGTGCTTGAAGTGATAGATAAGCCATTTTCCATGGTGTGATTATTATGCATTCCATGCCTGTATCAAAATATCTCAGGTATCCCATAAATATATACACTCACTATGTGCCCACAAAATTAAAATTTAAAACATTAAAAAAAGAAGAAAAAACTTTAAAAGAGAAAGAAAAAAAAGAATAAGATGGATTTTCAAGAGAAAAATCAAACCTTGAGATGATCCCAATGTTAGAGCTATAAGACAAGCAGCTGTTACAACTATACTCAGTGAGGTAATGGAAAACTAATTAAAATCAATGAAAAGATAGGAACACAGCTGATAAATGGAGACTGAAAAATAGATAGGTGGAAATTATAAAACAAAAAAACTCATTAAAAAAGACTGACTGTATAGGCTCAACAACAGAAAGAAAATGACAGTGGGAAGAGTGAGTAAAATTGAAAATAAATAGAAATTATCCAATCTGAAGAATAGAGAAAAAGATTGAAAAAATAGACAAAGCCTAGGGAATCTGTGGGAAAATATCAAAAGGTATAATTTAAATGTAAGTGGGATTTCATGTGAAAAGGAAAAAAAAAAATTGGGACAAGAAATGTACTTGAAAAAATCATAGTGAAATTGTCCCAGATATACTAAAAGGTATAGATGTACAGATTTAAGAAACTCAACAAATCCCAGATAGGATAGGCTGAAAGAAAATCACACATAAATACACTAGTCAAACTGCTAAAAACAAAAATAAAGAAAGGAATTTTGAAAAACTTAAAAGCAGGTAGAGAAAAATGAAACAATCCAAATGCCCCAGGATTTATTAATAGAAAACATGAGACCATAAGATAGTAAAACGTCTTTAAATTATAGAAGAAAAATGGTCAATTCATATTTCTGTATCTGTAAAATTATCTTTAAAATTAAAGACATTTGCAGATTAAGTGAAATTAAAAGAACTTCTTACCAGTATAGTTACTATACAAAATATGCTAGAAGGTTTTCAGGATGAAAGAAAATGTTATCAGAGGAAAACTGGATTTCTAGGAATTGGAGGAAGAGCAACAGAAATGGGAAATAGTAGAGTGTTTTGCATTGAATTGTGCCCCCAAAAGACATGTTGAAGTTCTTACCCCAGTACCTGTGAATGTGACATTATTTGGAAATAGAGTCTTTGCAGATGTATTTAAGATATAACTTAAGATGGGGCAGTGCTGAACTAGGGGAGACAGGTCTTAATCTAATATTACTGGTGTCCTTTTAAGGAGAGAAAGGACACAGAGACAACATACGGAGAAGGGAGAATGCCATGGGAAGACACAGACACAACATGAAAGACGACCATGTGACAAAGGAGGCATTAAATGGTCTAGAAACTCAAATTAAAATGCAGAGAATGACAGAATAGATTTTTTTAAAGCAAGACACTACTATATAATACCTATGAGTGAAACAGTTTAAATGTAAAAACCCAGATAGTTGAAAGTAAATTTACAAAGTATATTACTCAATCAGTAAGCATAAGAAGGCTGGAGTTACTATTTTAATATCATTAAAAAGTGACTTTGAGACAAAAAAGTTATCAAATATAAAAAGGGAGTTTTTAATGGAAAGGGGACAATCAGAAAAAAATTATCAATATGTATGTAATTACAAATAATAGCTCAAATATATAAGGCATAAATTGATATAGTTTAAAAGGATACAATACAATTCCAAGAACATTGTAGAAGATTTTAACAGCCCCTCTCAGAAATTAAAACAACATTAAAAACTCAAAAAAGATTTAGAAGAACAATATTATCAACCGCTTGATGTGATTGACATGTACAGAGAGATAAGCATTATTTTTATCAGCTTCCTTGAGAAGTTATATGACTTGTCCAAATTCACACAGCTTTTAAATAGCAGAGCTGGGAATCAAACCCAGAAATCCCAGCTTCAGAGTTTATATCCTAACTGCCGTATGTGGTGGTCCAGCTGTTAAACTGTCATGAATTCTAAAAATTCCCTGAAGAAAACGTTAGGCTTCAAAAAATATGTCAGAACGTTTTATACATATTTAGCATCATTAGTTGAATTCACTGAGGTGTAATATAAAGGACACTGAAAAGATTATTCCTATCGTCAAAATATCAATAGATTCATTTCCTGATTCCTAGAAGCCATAATTAGAGAATAATTGTTTTGTCATAAAGTTTGATTATAAGGTAAGTGTTCTTGGGAGTGAGAAAACATTGATTTTATACTTTATTATAAAGAGTTCTATAAAACACCTCTTGAGTTCTGGTTCAATTAAGAATGTGAACAGCTATACACAGCCTTGATAGTAGGGTAGGTAACTGAAGTGGGTTAGGAAAGAGTGAGAATACCATTGTGTCGGAGAAAGGAAGAAAAAATTAGTTGAGATTGTCAGAGGACTTTTCTGACTCAAGATTTTATCCTAGAGCAAACTCTAAAGAAAGTATTTTTTCTATTAAACATGACAAATGAAAATATAAACATTTGCTTCATCATATAAATTACAGTTTCATTGCTTGATGAAAACACTGGAAGCTAGATCTCAGCTACAGAAGCACCTCAATGGCAGGAGCCTCAAAGGTGCTTGGAATTATGACTAGAGTGGAAGCGCAAGTTGGTTTTGAACAATATTGCACCCCAGGTCCTGCCTTCAGCAAGTGATTTGTCCTCTGTAAATTTTAAAGAAGTGTTCAAGATGCAGGGAGCATTCACACAGCATTCACACATTAGCCAATCACAGTTTATCTAAGCTAACGTTTATTCAAATATTCAAAGCTCTTCGTAAGCATTAACTCACTCAGCATGCTCCACAATAACAGGAGGTGGCTAATCTTCCCACCCTACAAATAGAAAGATGGGGACTCTGACAGGCTACATGCTCCTGGCCAAAAACATGATGGGAAAAGTTTTCTGAAAATAAATACTACTTTTAAGAAACAAGTGGAAAAGTAGTTTAAAAAATTTGAAATAAGTTTGGGCTATTTAATAAGCCCCCTACAGCTCAATTCCCCATCTTTGCATTTTTTAACTTACTAAAAATTTAAAACAACTGAAAAAGCAGGTATGACAAAGTAAATAGAAGCAAGAGGCAACAGTGCAAAGTGAAAAGGAAGATGAGATTCAAACCTTTCTAGCATCCAGTGAAACAATCAGGTTAAAAACAAAAGCATATAAGAGAAAAATCTCAAAAATGTGCATGCCAATAGTGTAGTGTAATAGAAGAATAACAATAATAGGCATTTTTAACATTTTAAAAACTGATATATTGTAAGAACATTGTTCTGTCACAGAGCAGAAAAACTAAAAATAAAACTCTTCTCTATGCACACAAATATGTAAGGAGACTAAGAGCTAACAAATGAAAAATATCAGTGTTTCTATTTTAAAAAGAGAAAAGAAGGAAGGAAAAAAGATATTTAAAAAGAAGGAAGATGTCATATTGCACCTCTGCCACCATCCCTCCTGAATTTACTTTCTAAAGCAAGAGTAGCATATTGGTGAACTGGTAAGCCTCCTTTGATTTAAACCCCAACATCTTTGCCATTCCAATCATTTTTATTAAAGTAAGTATTCTAGTGCTGCAAAGAGCAACCATGTTTACTGCTTGCTAATAAAGCAATCAAGTTTACTAATTTTGATTGATATTCAAAGCTACCCTTTAACAAACCACAATTTTACAGCCATCTGTCTTATAATATGATATCCCCCAAAGAGAGTGTTTCATTTCTAGCTGCAAGGTGGTATGCAGGACTGGTCACATGCTCCCAGGGTGTCCATCTATACACCATAAAGTAACAATTTTGTTCATGCATTTATCAAATATTTACTGAATGTACAGAATATGTCCAGGTTTGTATTTAAAACAATGAATAAGAAGCTATTCCTGTCTTTGAGGTGCTTACAGTCTAGTTTTTACAAGATCCCTAAGCAGACACTTCTAATTCTGTGTGATTGGCGCTATGAATACAGGTAAAGAGGAGGCTCAGGAGCTCGCAAAAGAGGCTTATAGAAATGACATCTGAGTAGAGACTTTGAGGATGAAGAGGTTTTAGCCAGGCAAGTTAGGGGGAAGACTGTCCCAGGCTTAACGAATGGCTTGTGTAATCCTAAAGGGAACAAGTGTAGTGCATAAAATGTAGACTTTTCTTTACTTGGCCTGTTAATTACAAACTCCAGCAACTATTTATATGGGAGCTGTATTAACAGGAGGGGGAAAGAAAAGACTGAAAAGTCAGAAAGGAAAAAAAGGCCTCAAGTTTAAAGCAATTCAAGTAATAAACAATGTGTATTAATTTGCATCTGTTTATGTTTGTTAAGCACACAGCCTGACTGAATGCTCAATTTGTTGAATGAATGAAAGATCAATGCATAATTGCTTTGAGGCTATTACCTTCACAACATTTTTTTTGGTTTTTAATTTTTTCAAATAAATGACATGAAAGCCCAATTTTTACCAATAGCACAAAGCAAGATGTTCAAAACTACTCCCAAAATATGTAGGAAAATAAGAAAGGCATATTTTCTCCCCAGTGACTTATAACTTGAAGGAGGAGTAGTTAAATTTAAGTCAGTTCCATTCAATACGCATTTGAGCATCCTGTATGTCTAGTAGCATAGTGTTAGGCTCTTTGCAAATGCTTTATGATTAGTGTTTTCACTTGCAAATACTTATGTATATGAAACAACCCAAGGGAAATACATGAAACATGAAATAGTACAGACAGCAATGAAGTGCCGCAAATACAGATTCAGAAAATTCAGTACAGTGACATTGAAAAAGGAAGGAGTTGTTTTGGGCTGGTACCCTCAGGGCTGGCTATGCAGAGGACACAAAGTATCTTCCAGGTTCCAAAGGATGCATGAGATTGATCCAAGCCTGAAGGAGGACTATACCCAAATATCAGATAAAGAACATGAGACTGAAAAGCCATGTTTAACTTTTCTTGGGATGCAGGTTGTGAAAGAAATCATGGAATAAAAGAACAAAACCAAAGGGATGTCAGTGCAATTATGGAAAGGGAGCTGAACTGAGATTGGGAAAATCTAGGTTTTACCTTCTGCATTGTCACTAATGCACTGCATGACCCTAGTCCCAGGACTTAACCACTGGGAGGGTCACAGTCTCCTCATCTGTAAGATAAAGACATAGGGCTAGATGAATGCGAAGGGTTCCTTCCCATTTGAAAGACTGTGATTCTCTTATTCTCAGAACTAAATTTAATGCTCATCTGTGATAATCAATTTATACTAGGTTCCTCTGATTTATACTGATGCCTCAATGCCAAATTTATGCAGACTTGGCTGAAAAATATTTGGTAATCTTCTGAGCAGATTTCAGATAAATTTGAATATCCATCTCAATGGTTCTACAAAATGTAAGAAACTGCTGCTTCTCTTGTGCAAATCATGAAACAATCCACACTATCTTATTACTATCTGGTTATGTGTCTGCTTGTAGGTAGATTGTGAACTCTTTCATGGCAGTAACTGCGTTTTATGCATTTTTATGTCTTTATTATGTAAGCTTAGAGCTTGGCTTATGGTGATAATTAATCACCATATGATAATAATTAAAACATACCAAATATTTTGAGTTATCAATATGTTCCAAGTACTCTTTAAAGTATTGTTTCATTTAATCTTCCCTCAAATTCTGTAAGATAGATATTATAATTATTCCCACTTTACAGTTGAGGAAAGTGGAGCATATACAGAGGTTAAGCAAACTTCCCAAGTTCACACAACTAATACATCTGGCAAAGAGTACTCACACCCAAGGCCTCTGGCTCCAGAGCTTATGCTTTTAAGTACCTGGAGAAGCTTGAGAGATCCTCATTGAATAAATAATGCAGCATATTTATTACAACTAAAGCACAGAGGGAAGGCATCAGGGATGGAAGAAGAAGTGGTAATGGGAGCAGGGAGGAAGAGTATGTCAGTGAGAGGAGAGTACTACAGATGAAGGTGTGGAGGAAAGGAACTACTCTGTAGGGAAGAAGTAACAAGCAGTTCAGTATTGTTGGAGAAGATAGGAAGAAGGTTGTTGCTGGAGACAGTGGAAAAAATCATAACACAGAGAACCTATGCCTTGTGAGTACTCTGGGAAACCAGGAGCACTGACGGATCTGACAAGTATAAGTAATCTCACGGAACAATGAGACAAAAACAGTTCAGAACAGTGCCCTTCTGAAAAATCCTGGCTATGCTGAAGTAGTAGCCCATGAAACTCCTTAAAGTCCCTCTACTGACTTTTTGTCTTTGCTATTTCTTTTGCCTGTAATATCCTTTTTCTTCCAGTATTCCTTCCTCATTACTCCTGGGTTTTTCAAATGCAGCTGAAATGTCATTTTCTCTAAGAAATGTTCTTTCTCTCACTTTCCCCAGCATCTACCCTGCATGGCACCATGTTGTAACACTCATGACACTTCATTGTAGTCAACTCTTCACTTGCATTTTCAGTCTTTTCTCCCAGGCTGTGGATACTTTGAAAGTCCACATCACCCTTCATACTCTTCATCCTCTGTCTACCAGTTTCTCGAACAAGATAAAACTAAGTAATTTCTGTTTAATCAATCAGTTTTTAATTGGAATTATATTACAGTCACTTCATTCTGGTATTTGTATATATTCTTGGTATAATGCATTGAAAATAACCTAACTACATTATGTCTACCTCTTATAATACCAAAATGTCCACATAGTACAAAATTAAGTGCAAAGGTTAGCAACAATATAGCAAATGTATGGAACATCCTAATTCAATTTTACCAACTTAGCATAAAAGAAAATAGCCAATACTGCCCAATCTCTTCTTTCTCCTTTTCTAATAAAGGCTTATTTCCTGTCAATACACTGCAGCTTATAAACCACCCTAATAAATAATAGAGCTTCCTTATTTTGTTAGTTCCCCATTGTACCAGTTTCTGGTCTTTCACCCAGTTCTCTCCACTCAGTCCGTGAGAAAAGTTTCTGAGGGCCTGAACGATCTCAGTGCATTTCCTACAGTCCTAGTGATATTCCTGTGCTTGTTCCAACCATTGCTCCCAGTCACTGTTTGTTTGCTGTCCATCTCATTCTTCAAATGTTCAACAAATATTCACTGCTCAGCATGCCAGGCACTATGATGAGATATTAAGTGAACAAGATAGCCACAGACTCTACACTCCCAGGATGCACACCCCTCAGGGAAATCATAGGTACTAAGACTGGCGAACCCAAGGTGCTACGAGAGCAGAGACAAGGGTACCAGCCCCATACTTAGTTGTCAGGGGAAGTTCTAGCATCTGGATGTTAAATTCAACTCAGCCAGGAAAAAGAAAGGAATGAGATGATGGGTGTGGAAAGAGAATGGAAACTAAGGCAACCAACACTTGAAGGTTCAAAGGTAGATAAGGGTTCCAAACTAGGAAACTGAGGTAGTTCCAGTAATTACATCCCAGATGCAGAGAATGGTGGATACAGTGACCAGAGAGGGCACTCAAGAAGTAGCAGGGCCAAAACACACTGAGCTTTGGAACCAGATTAAAACGTTTGGCCTTCATCTTAAATGCAATCATAAGGAAAAGTTTAAACTGGGGAATGACAGTTCAATGTTTGTTTTAGAAAGATCCCTCTTGCCCCCTTCTAGAGAAGGGTTTGGAGAGGAATGCAGTTGAGGCAGAGATGCCAGTGAAGAGGCTAGGTGGGAATGCAAATCAGAGATTATGATTCTCTATAGTTATGTGAATAAGGAAGGAACAAAGCAGATCAAAATGACAGATATCTAAGTGTAGAACACTGTGCTTAGTGAATGACTGGTAGCAAAGAGGGAGAGAGAGAGGCTGGGGATGATGTCATAGACCTCAAAACCTCTCCTGCCTGGTAACCTAAGTCCAGCATAAACATCACTCTGGGCCTCTAGAAACACCTCATATACTCCTCTCAATTATCATGTGACCTGAATTCTGTGGTTAACTAAAAGTATCTGCTTCTGTGTATATTGCTATTTCTAGCCTAACGAAATATGATGAAAATCATAAGTGGGTCTATTGATTGGGTTTATTTCCTCTGTACTAGGTTGTCAAAACAAGTTCTCTGTGTGCTGGTCACTTCCTCTGAGAAGCCAGTCATGACTGCCCTAGCAGACCTATGGCTTCCTCCAAGATTGTATAGCATCATACAAACCTCCATCATTATAATATTCCATAGCGTTATAACATGCAATTGTCCAAGTCTCCACTACATTGTGAGGTTTTAAGGAAGCATATTCTTTTTATCTTTACCTCTCCAGTGCTTACCAGTGCCAGAGAATATGGTACAAATTTCATATGTTGACTTAATGTAATATTTTAATTGTTTCACTATTACCCTTGCAATTTAGAAAGTCTCTTTTCCTGACATGATTAGGAACTCTGCCAAAGCAAATAGGTGTTCTGTGTTTTTTAAATCTATTAAGAATTTGCATTAATTTAAAATGAGAACAACAATCATGGGAAATAATTCTAAAATGTTTCCCCAGCTATTTATTCTGCATGTTGATGGGACAAATAACGTGAAGGGCAATAGGTATGAGCAGGTTATGGTTTCTTAATGTACCACACACCAATCAGATAGCTCCACAATGCAAGCCATTTATAATGTCCTTCGCTTTATATTCAGGCATTGACAATCAGAAACTGAAGCGAAACGCAATGATTCATTCAAAGTAGACCTGACATACAAACCTTTCTGAGGTGTGGATAATACATATGTGGATATACATAAATATCATAATTGTATGAGTTATTCGTTTTCTCTCTTGCTCAGTCATTCCTTGCTCTCTGCCATGAAAATGCCACTACAGTGTATTTGCCACAGTGGCCCCCAAAGCTTGAAAAAGTTAGGGGAGGGGGAAAGAGAACAACGAATAAAAACACGGTGGTGGCAGAATTCACATCTTCATGTCCTTTCCTGCCAGCCTGGCCTTCCATTTATGTCTGGGTGCTGGTTCTATCAAACTTCTGTCTTGTATCAATTTTTAGCAGCATGGATAATTTATTGCATCTAGGATGATAGAAAACCAGCTTTATTCATCATTCAGCTTGCAAAAGATGTGTAGCTTCAGTCCCTTAATGGTGTCATTTTGGCTGAATGCTATTAACAGATTACCCCTGCCTAGGGCAGTGGAGCATGTGCAGCAGAAAGATAACCTTGTGTTCGTAATTTAATATTAACTGTTTTCTCCATAGTACCTCTTTCCAGTACATTAACAACAAACCAATATGGCCTTGTCCCCTGTGGTCATATTCTTCAGCAAAAAAAATGGATTACATGATAGCAAGTTCCTGAAGATTTACAATGAAGTATTACAAATCGCTCAACACTCGCTCTGCAGAAATGAAAAATAAACAGGCTTAGATTCAATCAAATTTAATTCCTCCAATTTAGCTTTACCGCACTTCAAAGGGTGCTCTTATTAATGTCTTGGTGAACAAATTTAACAGACATTTTTTCTCCTTCTTATACGAAAGCCTCCAGTTGTGTTCAACATATAGTGAGATCAAGAAACTGTTTTATTTTATTTTATTTTTTTAGTGACTACTCTGTCACAGTTTGATATAAAAGTGTAAGCCATTTACAGAAAACTCTTTATGGAATTTTTATCCTATTCCATTCCCGGGAGCTAAATTTATATCCTGCATTAGCTATCATAGCACTAGAGTATTAGTCTTCTCCCTTTGCAAGCAGTTCAGGGCAGTCGGAGGCCCTATCACTCTCCACCACTCACATACACAGGCATTATGAGTTTATCTCATCTTCTGCAGCAAGTACCGGGCCCAATTCATTCCTTTAGGCTACTTTACTAATAACCTATTCCTTATCAGGGCCTCTCCACCTCAGCTTGTGATCAAAGACCCAATTAATGGAATGGAGAAAGGTGAAGCATTCAAATAATGGAGACAGCTGTTTTTCTCTGTTAGAGAAAATCCATTTGTATTGTTATCGCACTCGCAAGTTCTGCAGCTCCTGTTTAATTCAGTCTTCCTCTATTTCTGCTGATGATAAAAAAAAAAGTCACAATGAACTCCGAAGAGAATGGCAGAAACATCACCGTGTTTCAACTCACTCTAGGAGTTATCAACTTGAAAGTGAAAACACAAGCAGATAAGAGGAGGAAATGTCCAACAAAGACCATATCAAAAAATTTTAAAATTTTTTCAAGCAGCATTCTCTATTCGTCATTCTGAATTTTTTTGTTCAAGCTCTGTCTTATCCTGTATTGGTCAGCTGTCTAACTCAGCAAAGCAGAAGCTGATAATATCTTGAGTTCCACATCAGTTGAAAAGTAATTAAAGGCACAGAGTAATCATAATTGGTTGGTGGGTACATTTTTATGAACTTCATGCACTTATGGGTCCAGGAAACCTTATTAGAGCTCCAACTTTAAGTAGGATATTTCTCCACAAGTCACAACATTTTCCCCTAAACTGGTTATTAAACCATTTATTTCTTTTCCCCTTTAAACATTTTAAGAATGTCCTGCCCTCGATGCCATGCTTGCTTTACATAACTGAGCCCTAACATGAGAGGATTGTATGAGTGATTCTCAGACACAAAGTCTGATCATGTTAAGGCATCATTCCTCTGTAAAAGAAATTTCACTTGTCTGTAAATGCTCCGTCCTTTCTGCCTGGTAATGGAGCAGGAAAGACCTCTTGGTTTTAGAATTAAGGCTATGCTGTCTATCTTCTCTCTTAATAAAAGCAGGTTAGATTCAAAGCTGAAAGAGAAACAAAGACAGTCTTTTGCTTTTACTTTGTGTAGAACATATTTCCTTGTAAGGGTCTAAATCCAGGATTGTTTTTGGTTTTGTCAAATAAAAAGAGAAACACATACATTGTTTTTCTCCCCTCAGGAGAATTCCCTTGGAAAGCAAGAATGAAAATCACATATTTGAATTCCTGCCTGAACACATATAACTAGCAAAATAAACACGTACAGAGCTACAGTATATGCAATGAATAGAGACAGCAGAATCTTAAAGGGTTGTTCTCCCAGGCTGATCGCTCACAGGGGATTCCAAGATGTGTGTGAGAATGAGTGGGAAAAAAAAGCATTATGCATTTGCATGCAAAATGAACATTTAAAAGATTTTATGGAAATAAAGAATAATATGTATCAAACATGGTCTGGTAAACAGGTCGGGTTTTCCTATCATTTTTTCTTGACTTCAATCTTTAAAAACAACAACAACAAAAAATAGATAGGCTTTTTCCTTCTGTATTGGAATAAAACGACTCTTCCTTTCTTTGCATGTCATGGATCTTCATATTCTTTTCTTAATATTGAAACTAGAGCAAATAAATATGAAATAAAATAAATCACCTTTCTCAAGATATAAAATAGTAAAAGCAGAACTATCAATAATTTCCCTTAGGCATACTAAAAATACAGAGACACAGTTGGTATCAGTGGAGTAGAAAAAACAAAACAAATTATGAAATGCAGCTTTAATCCTTCAGCTGTGAAAGGAAAGATCTATAAACCTCTTAGTTTTTAGTATTTTTTAACTTTGTCTATATCAAGGCAATAGCATAAATATATAGTAACTTTTCTCTGGCAATGTTAGAATTACAGGAAAAAAAAACTTTCTTTTTTTAATAGAGGGATTTTGTCAGTCAGGATAGGCCAGTTATATTGGGGTAACAACCAACCACAGAAACCATAGTGGTTGAAAGCATTTATTTCTTATTCACACTATGTCCAGTGGGGATCAGCAGGGTATGCTGCTATCATATGTGTTCAGGGACAGAGAATGATAAAGGCCCCATCATCTTAGGGTGCTGCTTTTTCAATGCAATGCTTCAGGATGTATCAGGGCATAGATGAGAGCATGCAGAACATGTTCCCAACCATTAAATACTCAGGTCTAGAAGTCATCTTCATCAATTTCACTTACATGTCATTGGCCAAAGCAAGTCCCATGGCCACACCTAATTTTAAGAGTACATGTACCCAAAAGGAGATCCAGGAATCTTGGTGCATACTAAGGAACGATTTGTATTTGCTCCACTGTTTAAGAAAGGAAAGTATGCTGAAGATAATGTTCTTTGTTCAATCTTCCATTATAAATGATGCTATGATAACATGGCACTAGGGGAGCCACATTCCACATTTAAGTTTAGCTTCTTTTTTTTTAGATGGAGCCTTGCTCTGTCACCCAGGCTGCAGTTCAGGGGCTCAATTTCAGGCTCACTGAAACTTTGGCCTCCCGGTGAGAGGTGACAGCGTGCTGGCAGTCCTCACAGCCCTCCCTCGCTCTCGGCGCCTCCTCTGCCTGGTTTCCCACTTTGGCGGCACTTGAGGAGCCCTTCAGCCCGCAGCTGCACTGTGGGAGCCCCTTTCTGGGCTGGCCAAGGCGGAGCCGGCTCCCTCAGCTTGTGGGGAGGTGTGGAGGGAGAGGCGTGGGTGGGAACCGGGGCGGCCCGCGGTGCTTGCCGGCCAGCGCCAGTTCTGGGTGGGAATGGACTCGGCAGATCCCGCACTCGGAGTGGCCGGCTGGCCCCACCAGCCCTGGGCAGTGAGGGGCTTAGCACCTGGACCAGCAGCTGCTGTGCTCAAATTCTCACCTGGCCTTAGCTGCCTTCCCACGGGGCAGGGCTCGGGACCTGCAGCCCGCCATGCCTGAGCCTCCCCTCCCACTCCGTGGTCTCCTGTGCCACCGGAGCCTCCCTGACGAGCGCCGCCCCCTGCTCCAAGGTGCCCAGTCCCATCGACCACCCAAGGGCTGAGGAGTGCGGGCCCACGGCGCAGGACTGGCAAGCAGCTCCACCTGCAGCCCAGGTGCGGGATCCACTGGGTGAAGCCAGCTGGGCTCCTGAGTCTAGTGGGGACGTGGAGAACCTTTATGTCTAGCTAAGGGATTGTAAATAGACCAATCCGCACTTTGTATCTAGCTCAAGGTTTGTAAACACACCAATCAGCACCCTGTGTCTAGCTCAGGGTTTGTGAATGCACCAATGGACACTCTGTATCTAGCTACTCTGGTGGGGAGGTGGAGAACCTTTGTGTCTAGCTCAGGGACTGTAAATACACCAATTGGCACTCTGTATCTAGCTCAAGGTTTGTAAACACACCAATCAGCACCCTGTGTCTAGCTCAGGGTTTGTGAATGCACCAATCGCCACTCTGTATCTAGCTACTCTGGTGGGGACTTGGAGAACCTTTGTATCCACACTGTGTATCTAGCTAATCTGGTGGAGAGGTGGAGAACCTTTGTGTCTAGCTCAGGGATTGTAAACGCAGCAATCAGCACGCTGTCAAAACAGACCACTTGGCTCTACCAATCAGCAGGATGTGGGTGGGGCCAGATAAGAAAATAAAAGCAGGCTGCCGGAGCCAGCAGTGGCAACCCACTTGGGTCCCCTTCCACACTGTGGAAGCTTTGTTCTTTCGCTCTTTGCAATAAATCTTGCTGCTGCTCACTCTTTGGGTCCACACTGCCTTTATGAGCTGTAACACTCACTGTGAAGGTCTGCAGCTTCACTCCTGAAGCCAGTGAGACCACGAACCCACCAGGAGGAATGAGCAACTCCAGATGCGTCGCCTTAAGAGCTGTAACACTCACTGCGAAGGTCTGCAGCTTCACTCCTGAGCCGGCGAGACCACAAACCCCACCAGAAGGAAGAAACTCTGAACACATCCGAACATCAGAAGGAACAAACTCCGGACACGCCGCCGTTAAGAACTGTAACACTCACCGCGAGGGTCCACGGCTTCATTCTTGAAGTCAGTGAGACCAAGAACCCACCAATTCCGGACACACCGGGTTTAAGCAATTCTCCTGCCCTAGCCTCCAGAGTGGCCAGGATTACAGGCACACACCACCACACTGGCTAATTTTTTGTATTTTTAGTAGAGATGGCATTTCACCATGTTGCCTAGGCTGGTCTCAAACTCCCGGGCTCAAGTCATCCACCTGCCTTGGCCTCCCAAAGTGCTGGGATTACAGGCTTGAGCCACCACGCCTGGACTAGGTTCTTTTTTCTTAGAAGTAGATGTTATATACACTTTGTATAAGAGGCAGGATCCTACTCAGACCACAATTTAATCTTTGATAAAGAGGTCTTATGCTGGAGCTTTAACTAATTTTACAATATAAAGTCTTTGAGGGCACATATACAGAATTTTCCTGATTCAAATCTACTAGGTTTACTGAATGAAAGTGTTTTTATGCTTTCAATGATTTACAATTAGATTATGTCATCTGGCTAAATAGTTTCTTAAATGGAGTATTCTGACCTAGAATACTTACTTATTTATTTCCTTCCTTCCTTCCTTTCTTCCTGCATCTTTATTTATATTTATTCTATAGGTAAGATTGATGGTCTGCTATAGCCAAGCATGTATTTAGTTTTCATTTCAAGGATCAGGAAGAAAGCAGGTTCCTAGGTTTCAAGAGACTCAGTTTAGGGAAGGACTCAGACTAGAAACTGAAACTACACCAGATGAGGAAAAAGGATAACAATTACATTTTTAAAAGTAACTTATTGGGGGGAGGGGCTAAGATGGCCAAATAGGAATAGCTCTGGTCTGCAGCTCCCAGCGAGACCAATGCAGAAGGTGGGTGACTTCTGCGTTTCCAACTGAGGTACCTGGTTCATCTCACTGGGAATGGTTAAGCAGTGGGTGCAGCCCATGGAGGCAAGCAGAAGCAGGATGGGGCATTGCTTCACCTGGGAAGCGCAAGGAGCCAGGGCCCCACCTCCCCCTAGCCAAGGGAAGCCATGAGGGACTGGGCTACTCCGCCGGGTTACTACACTTTTCTGACAGTTTTTGCAATCTGCAGATCAGGAGATTCCCTTGTGTGCCTACACCATCAGGGCCCTGGGTTTAAAGCACAAAACTGGGTGGCTGTTTGGGCAGACATCGAGCTAGCTGCAGGAGCATTTCTTCATACCCCAGTGGCACCTGGAATACCAGTGAGAAAGAACCATTCACTCCTCTGGAAAGGGGGCTGAAGCCAGGGAGCCAAGTGGTCTCGCTGAGCGGTTCCCACTCCCACGGAACCCAGCAAGCTAAGAGCCACTGGCTTGAAATTCTCACTGCCAACACAGCAGTCTGAAGTGACCTGGGACTATCAAGTTTAGTGGGGGAAGGATGTCTGCCATTACTGAGGCTTTAGTAGGCGGTTTTCCCCTGACAGTGCTAAGGAGGTCTGGACTGGGTGCATCAAAGCAACTGTGGCCAGACTGTTTCTCTAGATTCCTCCTCACTAGGCAGGCATCTCTGAAGGAAAGGTAACAGCCCCAGTCAGGGGCTTACAGACAAAACTCCCATCTTCCTGGGACAGAGCACCTTGGGGAAGGGGTGGCTGTGGGTGCAGCTTCAGCAGATTTAATCGTTCCTTCCTGCTAGCTCTGCAGAGAGCAGCTGATCCTGACAAGAGAGATTCTCCCAGCACAGCACACCAGCTCTGCTAAGGGACAGACTGCCTCTTCAAGTGGGTCCCTCACCCCTGTGCCTCCTGACTGGGAAAAACTTCCCAACAGGGGTTGACAGACACCTCATACAGGAGACCTCCAGCTTGCATCAGGCCAGTGCCCCTCTAGGACGAAGCTTCCAGAGGAAGAAGCAGGCTGCAATCTTTGCTGTACTGCAGCCTCCACTGGTGATATCCAAGTAAACAGGGTCTGGAGTGGACCTCCAACAAAATGAAGCAGACCTGCAGAAGAGGAGCCTGACTGTTAGGAGGAAAAACTAACAAACAGAAAGCAACAACATCGACATCAACATAAAGGAACCCCCATACAAAAAGCCCATCCAAAGGTCATCAGCCTCAAAGATCAAAGGTAGATAAATACATGAAGATGAGGAAAAAAAGTGCAAAGTGCTGAAAATTCCAAAAACCAGAATGTATCTTCTCCTCCAAATTATCGCAACTCCTCTCCAGCAAGGGCACAAAACTGGACAGAGAACGAGATTGACAAATTTGACAGACGTAGGCTTCAGAAAGTGGGTAATAACAAACTCCCCTGAGCTAAAAGAGCATGTTCTAACACAATGCAAGGAAGCTAAAAACCTTGATAAAAGGTTATAGGAACTGCTAACTAGAATAACCAGTTTAGAGAGGAACATAAATGACCTAATGGAGCTGAAAAACACAGCACTAGAACTTCGTGAAGTATACACAAGTATCAATAGCTGAATAGATCAAGCGGAAGAAAAGATATCTGAGATTGAAGATCAACTTACTGAAATAAGGCATGAAGACAAGATTAGAGAAAAAAGAATGAAAAGGAAAAAAAAGCCTCCAATACATATGGGACTAGGTGGAAAGACAAAACCTACATTGATTGGTGTACCTGAAAGTGATGAGGACAATGGAATCAAGTTGGAAAACACACTTCAGTTTATTATCCAGGAGAACTTCCCCAACCTAGCAACACAGGCCAACACTCAAATTCAGGAAATACAGAGAACACCACTAAGATACTCCTTGAGAAGAGCAACCAAAAGACACATAATCATCAGATTCTCCAAGGTTGAAATGTAGGAAAAAATGTTAAGGGCAGCCAGAAAGAAAGGTCAGACTACCTATAAAAGTAAGCCCATTAGACTAAGAGTGGATCTCTCTGCAGAAGCCCTACAAGCCACAGGAGAGTGGGGGCTAATATTCAACATTCTTAAAGAAAAGAAATTTCAACCCAGAATTTCATATCTACCAAACTAAACTTCATAAGCAAAGGAGAAATAAAATCCTTTACAGGGAAGCAAATGATGAGGGATTTTGTCACCACCAGGCCTGTCTTACAAGAGATCCTGAAGGAAGCACTAAATATGGAAAGGAAAAACTGGTACCACCCACTGCAAAAACACACCAAAATATAAAGACCAATGACACTATGAAGAAACTGCATCAACTAATGTACAAAATAACCAGCTAGCAACATGATGATGGGATCGAATTCACACAAAACAACATTAACCTTAAACGTAAATGGGTTAATGCCCTAATTAAAAGACATAGATAGGCAAATTGGATAAAGAGTCAAGACCCAATTCAAGAGCACCCAGATTCATAAAACAAGTTCTCAGAGACCTACAAAGAGACTTAGACTCCCACACAATAATAGTGGGAGACTTTAACACCCCACTGTCAATATTAGACAGATCAACAAGACGGAAAATTAACAAGGATATTCAGGACTTGAACTCAGCTCTAGACCAAGTGGGCCTAATGGACATCTACAGAACTCTCCACCACAAATCAACAGAATATACATTCTTCTCAGTGCCGCATAGCACATATTCTAAAATCGACCACAAAATTGAGAGTAAAACACTCCTCGGCAAATGCAAAAGAATGGAAATTATAACAAACAGTCTCTCAGACCACAGTGCAATCAAATTAGAACTTAGGATTAAGAAACTCACTCAAAACCACACAACTACATGAATATTGAACAACCTGCTTCTGAATGACTACTGGGTAAATAACAAAATTAAGGCAGAAATAAATAAGTTATTTGAAACCAATGAGAACAAGGAGACAATGTACCAGAATCTCTGGGACGCAGCTAAAGCAATGTTGAGAGGGAAATTTATAGCACTAAATGGCTACAACAAAAAGCTGGAAAGATCTAAAATCAACATCGTAACATCACAATGAAAAGAACTAAAGAAGCAAGAGCAAACAAATTTAAAAACTGGTAGAAGACCAGAAATAACTAAAATTAGAGTAGAACTGAAGGAGATAGAGACACAAAATGCTTCCAAAAAAAATCAATCAATCCAGGAGCTGTTTTTTTTGAAAAGATTAACAAAATAGATGAACCACTAGTTAGACTAATAAAGAAGAAAAGAGAGAAGAATCAGACACAATAAAAAACAAGATCAAGGGGGTGTCACCACTGATCCCACAGAAAAACAAACTACCATCAGAGAATACTATAAACACTTCTATGCAGATAAACTAGAAAATCTAGAAGAAGTGGGTAAATTCCTGGACAAATATACCCTCCCAAGACTAAACCAGGAAGAAGTCGAATCCCTGAATAGACCAATAACAAGTTTTGAAATTGAGGCAGCAATTAATAGCCTACCAACCAAAAAAAGCCCAGGACCAGACGGATTCACAGTAATTTCTACCAGAGGTACAAAAAGGAGCAGGTACCATTCCTTCTCCCTATTCCAAACAATAGAAAAAGAGGACCTCCTTCTTAACTCGTTTTGTGAGCCAGCATAATCCTGATACTAAAGCCTGGCAGACACACAACAAAAAAAGAAAATTTCAGGCCAATATCCCTGATAAACATTGACATGAAAATCCTAAATGAAATACTAGCAAACTGAATCCAGCAGCACATCAAAAAGCTTATCCACCACAGTGAAGTCGGCTTCATCCCTGGAATGCAAGGCTGGCTCAACATATGCAAATCAATAAATGTAATCCAACACATAAACAGAACCAATGGCAAAAACCACATGATTATCTCAATAGTAGCAGAAAAAGCCTTTGATAAAATTCATCATCCCTTCATACTAAAAACTCTCAATAAACTAGGTATTGATGAAACATATCTCAAAATAATAAGAGCTAATGATGACAAACCAACAGCCTATATCATATGGAATGGGCTAAAGCTGGAAGCATTCCCTTTGAAAACTGGCACAAGACAAGGATGCCCTCTCTTACCACTCCTATTCAACACAGTATTGGAAGTTCTGGTTAGGGCAATCAGGCAAGAGAAAGAAATAAAGCGTATTCAAATGGGAAGGGAGAAAGTCAAATTGTTTCTGTTTGCAGGGGACATGATTTTATATTCAGAAAACCCTATCGTCTTGGCCCAAAAACTTCTTAAGCTAATAAGCAACTTCAGCAAATTCTCAGGATACAAAATCAATGTGCAAAAATCACAAGCATTCCTACACACCAACAATAGATAGGCAGAGAGCCAAATATGAATGAACTCCCATTCACAATTGCTGCAAAGAGAATAAAATACCTAGGAATACAACTTACAAGGGACGTGAAGGACCTGTTTAAGCAGAACTACAAACCACTATTCAAGGAAATAAGAGACGACACAAACAAATGGAAAAGAATTCCATGCTTATGGATAGGAAGAATCAATATTGTGAAAATGGCGAAACTGCCAGGAGTAATTTATAGATTCAGTGCTATTCCCATCAAGCTATCAGTGATGTTCCTTGCAGACATAGGAAAAAAACTACTTTAAATTTCATATGGAACGAAAAAAGAGCTTGCATTGCCAAGACAATCCTAAGCAAAAAGAACAAAGCTGGAGGCATCACGCTACCTGACTTCAAACTATATGACAAGGCTCCTGTCACCAAAACAGCATGGCACTGCTATTGAAACAGATATATAGACCGATGGAACAGGATAGTGACCTCAGAAACAACACCACACATCTACAACCATCTGATTTTCAACAAACCTGACAAAAACAAGAAATGGGGAAAAGATTCCCTATTTAATAAATGGTGCTGGGAAAACTGGCTAGTCATATGCAGAAAACTGAAACTGGACCCCTTCCTTACACCTTATAAGAAAATTAACTCAAGGTGGATTAACGACTTAAATGAAAAACCCAAAGCCATAAAAACCCTAGAAGAAAATCTAGGCAATACCATTCAGGACATAGGCATGGGCAAAGACTCCACAACTAAAACACCAAAAGGAAATGCAGCAAAAGCCAGAATTTACAAATGGGATCTAATCAAACTAAAGAGCTTCTGCACAGCAAAAGAAACTATCATCAGAATGAATGGGCAACCTACAGAATGGGAGAAAATTTTTGCAAGCTACCCATCTAACAAAGGTCTAATACCCAGAATCTACAGGGAACTAGAATAAATTTACAAGAAAAAAAACAAACAACCCCATCAAAAAGTAGCTGAAGGATATGAACAGACACTTCTCAAAAGAAGACATTTATGTGGCTCATCATCACTGGTCATCAGAGAAATGCAAAATAAAAACCACAATGAGATACCATCTCATGCCAGTTAGAATGGCAATTATTAAAAAGTCAGGAAACAACAGATGTTGGCGAGGCTGTGGAGAAATAGGAACGCTATTACACTGTTGGTGGGAGTGTAAGTTAGTTCAACCATTGTGGAAGACAGTGTGGTGATTCCTCAAGGGTCTAGAACTAGAAAATCATTTGACCCAGCAATCCCATTACTAGGTATATGCCCAAAGGATTATAAATCATTCTGCTATAAAGACACATGCACACGTATGTTTATTGCAGCACTATTTATAATAGCAAACACTTGGAACCAACACAAATGCCTATCAATGATAGATTGGATAAAGAAAATGTGGCACATATACACCATGGAATACTATGCAGCCATAAAAAAAATGAGTTCATTTCCTTTGCAGGAACATGAGTGAAGCTGGAAACCATCATCCTCAGCAAACTAACCACAGGAACAGGAAACCAAACATCATATGTTCTCACTCATAAGTGGGAGTGAACAATTAGAACACATGGACACAAGGAGGGGAAAATCACACACTGGGGCCTGTCAGGGGGTGGGGGGAAAGGGGAGGGAGAGCATTAGGACAAATACCTAATGCATTCAGGGCTTAAAACCTAAATGACGGGTTAACTGGTGTAGCAAACAACCATGGCACATGTATACCTATGTAACAAACCTGAACATTCTGCACATGTATCCTAGAACTTAAAGTACAATAAAATAAAATAAACTTACTACTAATAATAATAATAGCTAAGAATTATAAACACTTAACATCAGATGGTATATTGTATTACTTAATTTTCATTATGAAAGTGGTCAGCAACTTGATTACCTTCAAAAAACTATGTTTTTCCAGCCACCTCTTTCAACTCAGGTCTATTTGTTCTTCTTACTGCTCTCCCTGCTCCTCCCGGTTGTTCTACTTCAAATTCCTATCAGAGGTCCCTGACCTACCACCACCGCCACCTCCAGCAAGGTTTGCCTTAGGAGCTATCTTTCCTTTGACCCTCTATCATCTTCTGTTTCTCCATTTTTACTTCTTGGATGCTCTGTTTTATGATCCTTTCTCCTTGGTTCCACTATGCTCTGAGAACTATAGGCTCTAAAGTGTATTAAAACTTTACGTATTTGACTACTATATACATAAAAATGCCTCTAGCCACTGATCAGACTTTATATAATTTTGGGTCATCTGGGAGGCCAAAGGACCTTTACCTCTTATGCTCACCATGGCATAACACTCAGTGGCGACTTCAGACCCAAGCTCTACATCTCCAGTTGCCTAAATCTGGACTTGAATATGAGAAATTTAGTGTGCAAAATCGATCCAAATCATCTTCCTCTGAAACCAGAGTTTTCCCTCAAAAAAATTCTCATTTTTGCTATTGCTTCATCCAGGCATAAAACGTTGGCCTCACCTCTTCATTTCCAAGTCAAACACCGAATGCTTTGAGATTCATGTTTCTAGGAAAGATTGACATTTGAATTGGTAGACTGAGTAAAGCAGAGGGCCCTCTGCAATGCAGGTTAACCTCATCCAATCTGTTGAGGACCTGAATAGAACAAAAAGGCAGAGAAAGTTTGAATTAGCCCCCTCTACCCTACTGCTTGAGCTGAGACATTGGTCTTCTCCTCCCTTTAGATTAAAACTTAAAGCATTAGTGCTTCTGGTTCTTTGGTCTTTGGATTTGGATTGGAATGTATATCACCAGCTTTCCCGGGTCTCCACTGTCCAGATGGCAATTTAATCCAATTCCTTATAATAAATTTCATGTATGTATATACAGTTGCACATCCTTTAATGATAAGGATATGTTCTGAGAAATGTGTTGTTAGGTGATTTTGTCATTGTGCAAACACCATAGAATGTACTTATGCAAACCTAGATGGTATAGGCCCTACTACAAATCTAGGTTATATAGTTATAGCCTATTTCTCCCAGTCTAAAAACCTGTACAGCATGTTACTGTATTGAATATTGTAGGCAATTGTAACATGGGATAAATGTTTTTATGTATCTAAATGTAGAAAAGGTACAGTAAAGATATAATATTATAACTTTATGGGACCAAGTTTGTATGTGTGGTTCATCATTGACCAAAACATCATTATACAGTATATGACTGTGTGTGTGTGTGTGTGTGTGTGTGTGTGTGTGTGTGTGTGTGTGTGTATCTCCTATGGGTTTTGTTTCTCTAGAGAAGCCTGACTAATACAACTGGCAATAATTTCCCATTGTGTGCAGAGTTAAGACATGTGTCTATGGCCAGATTTTAAGTCATCCCATAATCTGGCACCTCCAATACTCCCTCCATCCTCTCCCTCCTAACTATCCAAACTTTTTGAACAACATGAATCATCTGTTTCATTTGAGTTGGTTGTTTTGGAAATGGAGTTCATGCTTATTTTCACTCTGAAAGTCACTGCTTATGTTGCTTAATGAATTGAAAGAATACTGCCTCGCCTAAAATATAGCTCGAATTCTGCTCCTTCCAAGAAATCTTTTCTACATTTCCATTGACTTTGAATTATTTTGTAACATGGCAGGCTGTGCTTGTAGACTCACTGTGGCACAGGCAACCTGTTGGTGCTTTGTTATTTAACCCCTGACTCCCTTGTTATTTGCATGCAAGAAAGTCTCATCTCCTTATTGAACAATAAGCTTCTCATCAACTTTGGGCCATTTCTTGTCTACCTTTTATAATATCTCACAAAATTCTTAATATATGTGGTACCTAATAAATACTTGTTAAATGGAGAGTAAAAAAAAATCTAAGACCTTTTTTAGCACTTGACTCGTACTCTCTCAGATCATAACTTCTTTTGTTTTCAATTTCAGTTCAAGATTATGCCTTTAAATCATTTTGTCATCCTTTTACATATTTTTCTAAATGCATTTAAAAATAAAATGCTTTCTAGTGTTACATGAAAGCATTAAATGGGAATAGCAAATAAATAATATAAATATGATGTGGTTTTAAAAGGCTCTTATAGACAGGGCTAGTATCACTTACAATATTTTTAGGTGGAGAAATGCATGCTAAAGCACAGATTAAATAAGGGAATTGGTCTGTTCTGGGAACAACCAAAAATTGAGACAGATTTTTTTTTCCATGTGGCATTGGGCCCATGTATCTGGAAATTCAGAGCTCCAGAGATGCCTCTCCTTCCCCGTGGTGACAACTTGCCCCAGTATAGTACCAATCAGTCATTTGTTGTACAGATAGTTGATAAGCAAGAGAGACTTGGAGATGTGGACAATAATGGCCATTTTGGTTTAAAAATAGGGAATTCGTGTGTTGAATTATGTTCATCTTCATTCCAATCTGACCCAATTTTCATTTCTATTATTCTGGTCATCAGTTTCTTCTATTTCTAAAATCTTTCTTTTCTTTTGAAGAAACTGGATTCACTGTAGAGAATTCTATTCCTGGATACCATGCATTTATAATTCCTTGAATTTATCAAACAATATTATGACACAGGTATATATACATATGACTATCTGTCTCACCTGGAAATAAGTCCTGGGAAGTTTTCTTCCCATACCACCATCTTTCAAGTCAGGAATCCCACCCTCTAAAGAGGCTTGAGTAAGCTCTGGGTAGGCAAAGTCATAGGTCTCAAGAAATCTCAGAGGTTGGGCAGGCCTGGCTTCTGCCAGATAATCTTTAGCTGTCAATTGACAAACAACTGTCAATGGATGATCCTCACCAGACTACAATGAGGAAACTGATCTTGGGGCACATCAGTCCAGGCCACATACAGCGCTCACCCAGTGACAACAGGTGGTCAGTTTCTAGCTTGGATCCACTTAGCTCCTGATAAAATTGATGGCCTGAGCCAGGCCATGTTTGATGCTGTCTTTTAGAGCCAAAACTTGCCCATTTTCTACTTTTGAGAAGATTAGGGAAAGGCATTCTTCCTCAAGACAGTTTCCTTTCATCCCTCACAAACCTGACATAATATCCTGATTTTCTAAGAACAATATGGTTTCCCACTATCACCAAAAAAAATTCATATAAAATACACAAATCTGTGATGTTTATCATGTGAATGTATTCTCTTATATGTGTACCCTTGTGCAGTACACAACTGCACATCTGTATCTGAAATGCCCTGTTGACCCTGATTACCCAACTCATCATCTCATGCCTCATCCATCAACCTTCTCCAAAGTCTTGAAATATCCAACACTTTTGTCTTTGGTGAGCATCTTTGTCTTGTTCTTAATATAGACATAAATTCTTCTTGTCTTTCTTCATCAAGCCTGAGGCTGGCTTTTGGTTTGAAATATCTATATTACCTATATTTTTCAAGAATTTTAAATATCTATCCAGCTCTATTTGTAAACCAATTTTCTTTCAAAAATCAGAAATAGGATTTTATAAAAGTTTTTTGTAGTCAGTTAAAGAATACAAATCCACTTAACTCTTTTTTTAATTTTTATTTTCATGCTCCTGTAAGGTAACAGGGCCATATGTCTCTTTCTGAGGGCAATTTGGAAATATCTACTGATATTTTAAGTATATATTGTTTAACCCAGAAATTCTAGCTCTAGGTATTTAGCCTATAGATATGCAGGTGTATAAAGATGTACATACAAGGATATTTAATACAAGAGGGAACACTTAAAATGACCTAAATATCTTTTAATAGAGGATTGATTAAATAAGTTGTGGTACATACTTACAAGAAAATAGTAAGCAGATTCTAAGAAAAAAAGTAATGGAAATATGTGTAAATAAAAGATTTTTGAGATTCACTCGTGTACTTATTCATTCATTTCTTGTTTCAACAAATATTTATTGAGTGCCTACTGCATGATAGCCACTGTTCTAGGGATGGCAATTCCACAGTAAAAGAGATAAACATGATCCCTGCCTTGTGGAGCCTATATAGTAGGAGGAGATAGAAAAAAAAAAAAAAACACAACAATTAAAAAAATACAAAGTAAAGTAATAAGTACTACAAGGAAAACTACTTCAGAGCAAAAGAATACAGCATGATAGAGGCAGTACTCTTTTAGGCAGAGGTATCTGTCTAAACGATAATATTTGATAAGACCTGAATTAAACGAGGAAGTTGGCCATGCAACTGCCATGCAGGAACAAAGGGCAGGAGAGAAAATGGAAAGTGCAAAGTAGGGAAGGTTCTTGTCTATGTTTGAAAAATGCTAGAAGGGAAGTATGGTTGGAGTGTATATGAAAGGGAAGAGGAAGAGGGTGAAGTTGGGGAGATAGTTAGAAGGGACTTAAGTACCTTAAAGAGCTTGATATCTTTTTTTAACAAAAAAAAATTACTCTAGAAGTATCATAACAAAAAATTACAACATAAAAGAACATAAAGTTTGTCAAGCTTCTTGTAAAAGTTAATTATTTTCATTAAGTTTATATCAATTTAAACATCCACCAGCCATGTGTAAGTATAACCCATGTCATGTATCTTCACCAACATTGAAGATTATAAGTTTTGAAATAGCTGACAATTTTACATGTGCTATCATTTTGTTGATTTAATTAGCTTTTTTTTTTTTTTTTTAAGGATGGAGTCTTGCTCTGTCACCCAGGCTGGAGTGCAGTGGTATGATCTCGGCTTGCTGCAACCTCTGCCTCCGGGGTTCAAGCGATTATCCTGCCTCAGCCTCCTGAGTAGCTGGGATTACAGGTGCATGCCACCACTCCCGGCTAATTTTTGTATTTTTATTAGAGATGGGGTTTCACCATTTTGGTCAGGCTGGTCTCAAACTCCTGACCTCGTGATCCGCCCGCCTTGGCCTCCCAAAGTGCTGGGATTACGGGCCTGAGCCACTGTGCCCGGCCGATTTAATTAGCTTTTAACAAATAAAAATTACTTAACGTTTTTGTGATAGTGAATGCTTCCTTTTACATATGTTCCAGATTCCAAACCATAATGTGACCATATTCCCGTCTATACTTTCCATGTCATTGCAGGCTCTTCTGAATTGTCATGCAGCAAATTGATGAACTGATTCAGTCGAGTGCTGGAACCAACTCACACTGGTTCTAAAGATCTAGTTGACAATTTTCAGTGGTTTTTCAAGCCAGTTGTTAAACCATTGGTATCATGAGATTGACCATGGTGGGAATATTTATTCATACCATGTGAATTGATAAATGCTATAAATCAGAGCTTTTTTAAGAAAATAGACCCAGCTTACCAGCACATCACTGATTTAAGCAATCTTTTATTTTAAGTTACAAAATAATTAAGACAAAATTATTGCCTCTGAGGAATATTTGAGGCATTCAACCTCTACAGAGAGCTCATTTCTTTCATCTAATCAGCTGATAAAGATCCAACTTTTAATTAGCCACAGTGGAAGTGGAACTTTCAGCAGGGAAAGCATAGGCACTGAAAGATCTTGGTTTGATATGCAGTTCTTTTGAGGAATTCATTCCCTTTATCTTTCTGTCTCTACCATTGCCATTTGGGGAATATGTTGCCTCTTTGGATTTTAACTCTTAGTCTCTTTTAGAATGAGGTTGGAACTCAATTAATATAAAAGTAAAAATAGACAGGTTGCAGAGCTTGCCTCTAATCTAGGCCTCTCTGGGTCACAAGAGTTGGAGCGCAAACAGGAGTTGGCAACCACGGTGTATATCATCCTCTTGGTATATTTTCAGTGCAATGGCTGGCTAAAGATTCAGAGGCTTGGGAACTTGGCTGTAGGAAGTGGAATCGTATCCTCCCCAAAATATATGTTTAACTTCTTCTAACCCCTGGTACCTGTGAATGTGACCTTATTTGTAAATAGGGTCTTCGCAGATGTAACCAACTTTAGATGAGGGCATACTGGGTATGGTGATTCCTAAATCTAACGACTGGTTTCATTATAAGAGAAAGGGGAAGAGTGTTTAGATAGACACAGAGGAGAGACAGGGAGAACACCATGCAATGGCAGAGGCAGAGATTGGGGTGATGCAGCTGCAAGGCAAGGAGTGTCAAGAATTGCTGCCAAGTATCAGAAAATAGGAAGAGGCAAGGAAGGATTCTCTCTTACAGGTTTCAGAGGGAGCATAGCCCTGCTAACACTTTGATTTTTAATATAGGGCTTCCAGAATGATGAAAGAGTGTCTATTGTTTTAAGTCACCAAGTGTGTGGTTCTTTGTTACAGCAGATGAAAAAACTAATACTCTGTCCTTTCTTCATGATTAAACTAATAAATTTCCAAATCTAAAACCAAGGTTCACTTTATAGGACAGAGTATTATCTTCTAAGGGCCTGCCTATGTAATATTGTATTTTTAGGAATAAAATTATTTGGGAAACTTTCTACTTTATAAGTAATTAATAGTGTAAATATGCATACAACTGTCAGGAAAACACCTTATACATTTCACATTAATTGTCATTTTTAAAACAAAAAAATGAGACAGAACAAAGAAATATGAAAAAATCAAGCCTTTTACTGATTTCCTGAAAAAAAACAAACAAAGAGTGTGATCAGGGTTTAGTAATCAAAATAGTGGAAGGACACTGAAAAACATTTCTGTAAAATCCAAAGGAACACAGAATAAGCAATCAGCAGCATGAGTTTATAACAACTAACTCATGCCAGAGAAACCTGATTGATTTCCTTTCAGTTTCATTACAAAATTAGAGCACAAGGAGAATCCTATAGTGGACACTGTATATTTGAGCATTAGAAAAATACTTAATTGGATCTCATGAAATCCTACTTTAAAGTTGAAGTAAAATTGGCCTGCATACACATTCACAGAAATGGAAAACGGGTGAGCTGAATATAAACAAGAAATAATGACAAACAGCAACAGATTGGGTGTGTGAAAGAGGTATCCAGTGAGTCAAAAGAAACAGGCTTAGATTGAGTTCCATTTAACATCGACTCTCACAATCTGAAAGAATGGCTTGCATTCGACTCTCACAATCTGAAAGAATGGCTTGCATTCCATGTGGTCATTAAAGTAGTACAAGATACTGATTATTGGAGTCCTTGAACCCCATGAAAACTAGCAATCCAGTGCATTCACCAAAGTACAAAAATTAGGCAAGATAAACATGACTTTTGTCATGAAAAGAATGAAAGATGAAGTACTGGGAAGTAGAAATGGCGACTGGAGGGTTATAGCATCTGGAGAATAACCACACAATAATGAATAAAACATACCACAATGGTGTTAAAACCTAAACGAAAGGCTTCATATTGAATTAGAGACTGGAGTGGGCTGTGTTGTTAGAAAAGCTCACTAGGGTCTAAGACTTTATAAATAAATGAAGTAGACTAAAAAATAAAGAAGTAGTATTGCCTAGTGATTTGCCTCATGAAATTAAAAATTAGTGAGAACTTTTATCATCTCCCTGGTAGAGATTCTTCAGCAGATTACAAAAGTATGTGATATGGTTAGGCTTTTTGTCCTGATCCAAATCTCATATTGAACTGTAATCCCCACATGTCCCGGGAGGGAAGTGATTGGATCGTGGGAGTGGTTTCCCCCATGCAGTTCCCACGGTAGTGAGTGAATTCTCACGAGATCTGATTGTTTTATAAATCATAGTTTTTCCTGAGCTCACAAACGCTGTCTCTCACCTACCTCCATGTAAGACATGCCTCTTCTGTCATGATTGTAAGTTGCCTGAGGCCTCCCCACCCATGTGGAACTGAGTCAATTAAACTTATTTTCTTTATAAATTCCCAGTCTCAGGTATGTCTTTATAGTTGTGTGAAAATGAACTAATACAGTAAATCTTTCCAGCACATGTCTTAAAGTAATAGATCTCCCTCCTTACATATAAGGGCACTATTTTCAATCGGAGAGATTGTGTGGATTGATTAAAACACAAGTATTTATTCATTCAGCAAATATTTACCGAGCACTTACAATGTGATAGACATTTATCTAGGTGTAGGCCATTTATTAGAGAATAAAAGTAAGGTCCTCCTTTCATAAAGCTTACATTCTAGTGAAAATACAGAAAATAGAAAACCACAATGCAGAACAATCAAGGAGAGTGGGAGGGAACAGAGAATATGAGCTACTTTGAACAGAAGAGTCAGGGACGGCAACTCTAATAAGGGCACTTTTAAAGTAGAAAACGAAATTGAGGGAGCAAAACATACAGATATCTATGGTAAGAATTTTTCAGGTAGATGAAATGATCATTGGAAAGGCCATGAGGCAGGAGCAGACTTGGTGTGTTGAGAATGCAGCAAGAAGGCCAGCATGGAAGCAGGACTGGTGATGTAGCATGGAAGGAAGCAGAGACTAGATCCTATCGGGTTTTCCTAGAGCTGCAGTGGTTGTTGAAAGAACACCACTCAGATCTCCTGCTGCCTACAGCATGGGTGATGCATCCAGTTGTTGCCCCACTAGATTCACCAGCAAAGTTGTGCCAAAACCGCACTTCCCCCAGGCTGCTCTAAGGCTATGTCTGAGTATAGCGGGGACACTCATGCCCTATTCAGGATTTTTCCAAAAGGTGCCTTTGACTTGGAGATTTGTGAACCTGCCACTACACTGTCCATAGCTGCACTCTATCGGTGACCACCATCACCACTGCTGTCATCCAGGCCTCCAGGGAGAGGACAGCACTCACCTCTTGTCCACTTCTTTCCAAATGTAGTTTGGGTTGTTACCCTGCAATCATCAAAACCTCTCATAAAATAAAGTGGAAAGTTGAATCATATATGCCTTTAACTTACATAAATCATGAATCAAGTACAATTACTCAGTGAAAAGAAAAGAAAAGAAAAGAAAAGAGGGGAGGTAGGGAGGAGAAAGAGAAATAATTTAAATAGTTAAATGTGGGACACTCTGCCCACAATTTATTTCAGTGTGACTATTCACCAGAGGTTGGTCTCAGGTCATCATGCCACTTACAGCGAGAGCACTTTGCAGCTTAGAGTATGATTTAAAGATATATATTTTTGCTATGTGTCATGAAAAGGGGTCATGGATACAGAGCAGTAGTGCCACATGGTGCAAACATAGTATAGAATTTATTGGAGAAAAATTTAAAAATAAGGAGGGAGAGAAGCAAAAGAACGTATGCCTTGCACTGTCATTATTCTGCAGCATAGGGTAGGCATAGGTCGTCATCACGCAATGGCCAAGATTCCAAGAGAGGGGGGTTGGCCCAGATCAGCAGGCTAGACACATGGAAGCAGGTACCCCAAGAGAGAACAAGTCCAGCTTCCACATCAGAGTACACAGTTATAGTATAGTATAGTATAGTACTTACTGGTCCTGTAACTAGTTAGAACTAGATATTTGAATATTTAGTTTATCTGAGTACATATATATATATATTCCATATATATTATATATAATATATCTATTCCATATATATAATATATATTCCATATATAATATATATTCCATATATATTATATATTCCATGTATATATTATACATATATTCCATGTATATATTATACATATATTCCATGTATATATTATACATATATTCCATGTATATATTATACATATATTCCATGTATATATTATACATATATTCCATGTATATATTATACATATATTCCATGTATATATTATACATATATTCCATGTATATATTATACATATATTCCATGTATATATTATACATATATTCCATGTATATATTATACATATATTCCATGTATATATTATACATATATTCCATGTATATATTATATATATATTCCATGTATATATTATATATATATTCCATGTATATATTATATATATATTCCATATACATAATATATATATTCCATATACATAATATATATATTCCATATACATAATATATATATTCCATATACATATTATATATATATTCCATATACATATTATATATATATTCCATATACATATTATATATATATTCCATATACATATTATATATATATTCCATATATATATTATATATATATTCCATATATATATTATATATATATTCCATATATATATTATATATATATTCCATATATATATTATATATATATATTCCATATATATATATTATATATATATATTCCATATATATATATTATATATATATATTCCATATATATATATATTATATATATTCCAAGGGATCTCTGGGTCCAGGAACAATACTAGTGGTTATGCATACTTAAAACCAAGGTCTTAAAACACAGGTGCCCTAGAAAGAGCCTTGCCAGCCTGGAATGCTGACACTAGGCAAGGGTCTTGCTACCTTTTAGCAAACTAGGTCAGTCCAGCTGAGCCAGCGTTCTGCTAAGCTGCCAAAAATAGGAATAAAATTCACCTCTAGAGCAGTTCAAATTTGTTTTTCATCAGTGTAAATGATCCCTGAACATAAGTCAACTACTACATCTGATAAACAAAGAAACAGCTATTTAATGGGCTGTCATTTCTATCCACACATTTCTTTGTCTTTCCCTGCATCAAAACCACACTGTCTTAGCTACTTCAATACTATTTACAAAAATACTACAACTACTATAATAAGTCTTGATATATAGTAGCAAAGTGAAGCTGGGAAATAAATCAGCTTTTTCTAAATTGCTTGGCAAATAAGCTGTAATATTTGTAACAGCTAACGTTTTAGTCTCTACTCTGTCAAGCTCTGTCATTTTAAAACATTGATTTAATTATAGGAGTTGTTATTTTTCTCATTTCACCAATAAGGGAATTGAAAATAAAGTTATTAAATGATCTGTCCAAGACCCAAGAGGCAGAGGCAGGATTTGAATCCAGGAATGTCTGAACCCAAATCCTAGGCTCTTTTCATAAAACCCAATAACTAGACTTTAACCATTTCATTTTAATGCCTTCCTCCCTACTAGCCACCATAACCTTCATGTTCCACTAGTGATGAAAAAAGTTTTGGAGCAAGGAGGCATTCTTAAGCAAAGTCATTTGTTATTAATTACCCCAAAGAAGAATCTCTATAGCTATTTTATGTGTTGTAACCTTTGCAAATGTGTTTAATAGGTATGTACTGTGTGTTATGTGTAAATATCTTACAGAAATAAGCTCATTTAATTCAACACTGCTAATAAACCTATCATGTAGAAATTTTTGGCTCTATTTTACAGACTCTTGCCTCAGGTGGCATAGCCTCTAAGTAGGGAGTGAATGTTTACCTAAGCAATCTAGATTAGTGTCAGTGTTCTTCACCACCAGACTTTGCAGTCTCTCATGAGAAGCCCAACAGAGATTTTTCTTTTGGACCTCCCTTGTTGAAAAAAATTACAGATGAATCCTAATGGAAGATAAAAGACTAAGGAGTCACTAGCAAATCATTTTCTCAAAGAAGCATTCCTTGACACTCACCTTCCCTGTCAAGGCCACGTTAGGGCACCGAACTCTGTGTTCCTTCCCTTCCTTTCCCTCCCACAGGTAGTGTAACAGAGAGGCTAAAGCACAGCTTCTGAAGCCATACAAAGTTGGCTTTGAATGTCCACTCTTCTACTTACCAGCTGAGTAAGCTTAGGGACATACTCAGACTGTTTGGGCCTCAGTTTCCTCATCTGTACAGTGGGACAACAATCATAATTGTAATAGACATGGTAATAGAAATAGTAAACTTCACAAAACACTCTAGGTTTTTGTAACATTTAAATTAAGATAGAAAATAATTTAACATAGTAATTAGCACTCAGTAAATCTTGGCATCTTCTATTGTTGCTATCAAATAACCTTGTAATTACCTATTTACTCTCTATATTCAATGTACAGTAAGCTTCTTTGTAACCCCAGTGTGGTACACATGGTAAGTACTCAGAAAACATTCATTAAAGGAATGATGTCCTCATTTCTCTTTCTGAAAAATTCTCACACACTCTTCTTTCACAAGTTTATCTCTCACTGGGCATGGTAGCTCATGCTCATGGTTCCAACATTTTGGGAGGCCAAGGTGGAAAGATCACTTGAGCCAAGGAGTTCGAGACCAGTCTGGGCAACATAGTGAGATCTCATCTCTACAACAAATAATTTAAAATAAAATTAGGTGTGGTAGCAAGTGCCTGTAGTCCCAGCTACTTGGGAGGCTGAGGTGGGAGGATCACTTGAGCCCAGGGAGGTTGAGGCTGCAGTGAGCCATGATCACGCCACTGCACTCCAGCCTGGGTGACAGAGTGAGACCCTGTCTCAAAAAAAAATTACAATGCCATTCTCAATTATTCCAGTGGAAGCATTAACACAAAGATATCCCTAGTATGCATTGTGCCATTACTGATCACATAGCATGCTCTGTGTCTGCACATATGTGAACTCCAGACTTGCTTTCTCCACAATTTCCCTCTAACTGCTGATGTTTCCTGTACAATGTGCCTGTTGAATACAGCCTGAAAATGGAGAGTGAATGGAGATAATTTGGTATATTATTTTGTGGAATATAAAAGATAATTCCTGCATTCCATTCCAGATGTCTACACAAAGTAAAGTTCTTTATTTTTTTTTCATGATATGCTTGTAAATAAATGTAATTTTAGGGAGAAAATGGCATTTTTCTCTGCATATATATTTAAATGTTTTCAGAGTTGTTTTTCAAAGAGAAGTGATATTGCCCCAGGGAAAATTGTGTGAGCTACTAGGTCTAGAGCTTTTTTATAACAAGTTGAGAACAGCTAAAGTCACTATATCAATATTACTTTTAAACCAAGCCTCTCTAAAATGGAACAAGAAGATCTAAAAGAGTCTCCTCTCTTTCATGCACTTGCCATTTTCCGTTTCTCTCGGTTGACTCAATGTCCTTTTCTAGGTTCAGTTACTGGCCTGTCTTTGCCCTCTGGTGACCTCTAAAATGTGAAATGAGCTATCCTCCTAAACATTACCAGGGTGCCAATGGACTTGTTTTCAACGTGAGGACCTCAAACAAGCACTGGAGAAGGAGTTCTTGAGAGAACATAGATTTTTTTTTTCTTTTTCTTTTTTTTTTTTTTTGACACAGAGTCTCACTCTGTTGCCCAGGCTGGAGTGCAGTGGCGTGATTTCAGCTCAATGCAACCTCCACTTTCAAGCTATTCTCCTGCCTCAGCCTCCCTAGTAGCTGGGATTACAGATGTGTGCCACCACCTGTCTAAATTTTGTATTTTTTGCAGAGGTAGGGTTTCATCACATTGGCCAGGTTGGCCTCAGACTCCTGACCTCATGTGATCCACCCTCCTCAGCCTCCCAATGTGTTGGGATTACAGATGTAAGCCACCGCACCCGGCCTGAGCATAGATTATTAATTTATCAATGGCTTTACCTGATGAAGAGTATAGACATTATCCTATCCCTGTATCATTTTATATTTAATATCTTGGGTGTGTGTGGAACCTTTAATTTGCAGGTCTTTGGAGAGAGTACCGAGCAAGCTTTTAGTCTCCATTACAATTGGCTCACTATTCTTACTGATTCTATCTGTATCCTTAGCTTTATGGAAAAAAAAAAAAACTTTTTAATGAAACCCTTCCATTAATCATCAGAGTATTCCTTTTTAACAATTTCAGCTGCTCGTGTTTACAAGGGCTTCTCTAAAATTGTATTGTTTCTGCCATGCTGTCGTTCTTTACAAAGTTAATATAAACCTTTGGCTTGATGTGATCTAATTTAATTATTTTAAACTTTGGACCTCTTGTATGGCAAATGGACAATTACTGGGTTGTTTGATGTGCCTTTTGATAGGTAACTTGGCCAGAAGACTCTCATCTCTGTTGGGATAAGTTCCAAAAGAAAATTTTATGTTTACAAGACACTAAAATTCAAAGACAGAAATACTTGTGGCAATAATAAACCGGGGTATATGTAGTTTTGAAAATTAGTTTGCAGAAAGGCTTTATAAAAGATATTAAACATTTAGCAGATGAATTTAGAGAGCAACCTAAGAGGCACAAAGAAGTCTGACAAAAACAAACTTTGGGAGAAATCCCTAGGTGTCCCCCTTGCTTACGTAACTTACAATAATAGTTCTTTCTACTCTATAATGCTCCTAGTAATTGAAGATGAAGCTGAGACCTCAAGCCACCCCCAGAAAATCTACCAGTATCCTAAGATTTTATTTATCATTCTAAATTTAAAAGTCAATATGAAATTCAGTCAACCTCAGGCAGCGGACCATCCAAAGATGCTCTAGCAAAAACCAAGACAAGAGGGCCAACAATTCTTGAAAGAGTCGGAATGAAAACACATAGCTGAAGTGACAGCAATCTGCTTAAGCAACTAGAAATCTGATAAAAAGTGATTAGCTAAAAGATTCCTTGACATCAGTGATTTGAAATCACCTGAGGACATCTATTCATGTAATTTCTTCTTTTTCAGACCACAAAATGTCTCTTACATGGTTCCTTATTGCATCTCATCTCAAATTCAGACCTCTTATCTTCCTCTTCAAACTCATGTCATGCACGGTAACTATCTTTCAGTTCCTTGAAAGTGTTTTCTTTCTAATATGACTTATATTCTTTTCTCTGCATAGAACATGCTCCTACTCATCCTCAAGCACACACTTGCACCCTTCAGCCATGCTCTACCTCATCATAGAGCTGATCATTATTGTGATTTCGTTTTTAGCTTAAATGCCACCCCTTTAGGATTTCCCTAGCTACCGTATAAAGCAGCCTCACTGAATTCTTTCTTTTTTTTTTTTTTTTTTTTTCTGAGAGGAGCCTTGTTCTGTTGCCCAGGCTGGAGTTCAGTGGTGCGATCCCAGCTCACTGCAACCTTTGCCTCCCAGGCTCAAGCGATACTCCTGTCTCAGCCTCCCAAATAGCTGGGATTACAGGCGTGTGCTACCACACCTGGCTAATTTTTGTATTATTATTAGAGACGGGGTTTCACCATGTTGGCCAGGCTGGTCTCGAAATCCTGACCTCAAGCAATCTACCAGAATGAATTCCTTATTACAGTATTTAGCTTATTTCCTTTAAAGAATTTATCACTATTTTTAATTACGTATGTGTTTGGTTACTAATTACTTTTTTATTGTCTGCCCCTTCCCTAAATTAAAGACTATCTCTGTTTTCCATTTTTTCTCCAAACCAACTACAGTACATGACATATAATAGGCACTCATAAATAAATGTTGAAAGTATGACTAAGTGAACAACTGCAAAATAGGAATAAAAAAATAAACAGAGGGTGACATAACAACATCTCTGGGAGGAACTGTCTCCTAAACATTTCAAGACCTTATATTCAATGTCATTGTCTCACGCTAGAGTTCCTCAATTCTCTCAGTTCATTGTATCTATATGGGGAATGTTTTAAAGTACCAACTGGATAGGCTCCATCTCAGACCAATTGAATCTGAATCTCTTGGGAGGTGCATCCCACATTTTGGTAGTTTTGAAAGTTCTCCAGCTACTTCTAATGTGTAACTAACACTGGCTTATTCCAGTGGTTCTTAAATGTGAGCTGTATCAGAATTTCCCAGAGAGCTTGTTAAAACATAAATTTCTGAGTCCCACCTCCAAAGTATCTAGTGGGTCTGCATTTCTAATGAGTTCCCAAATGATGCTGATGCTGCTGGACTGGGAACTACACTTTGAGAGTCACTAGCTTATACTTCCATGTAGATTGCATTGTGCTTAGCTTCTCCACTTTGGGAGGACAGGGAATGCTATCAGGGCTACTTTATAGAAGGAAACAAAAAGACTTGAAATGAAAATAACAAGATGCTTTAGGCATAGTTTCCAAGTTAATCACTTCCATGTTGCTCACAATTGAATAGAGATGCCAGAAATCACAGAATGCCATTCAGCTGAGAGATGGAGGCAACAGGAGAGCCAATACATTGGCAACACACTCTGCACTAATTGTATATAGAGAATCATGAGAAGAAAAAGCCCAAGGCATGCTAATGAAGAAAGATGATGCCATGTGTCTCCAAATAGCCTGTAACTTCTCCACCAATGCAATCATAAACTCAATTCTGGTAATAATGCTATCTTTGAAGAGACTGATTTCTATAAGTGATTTCAAGAATTTCTTTACAGCTGCATACAGTATGCAACCTATTGGTTTTTAGTAAGTTAACATGCAGTTGGAGTAGCAATTAACTGTGCCATTGCTTTAAACTTTTCCTTAATGCTTAATATTTATGCTTCATCCTGAGTATTCCAGCACTTTAAAAGGGTAAGTTTCCTGGGCAAAGGCAAAGGGATGCAATGCACTTTTAAATGCAGTGAGGCTGATCTGCTCACTTAAGAGCTTCAGTACATCATTTTGCAATCACATATCTCAGAATAATTTATACAATCAATTAAAGAGCATTATCAAGGGATGATTTGACAACTGTTGCCATGCCAACCAGTGAAGTAGACAGCGCCTTCATGTTTAAAGGCTGCACCTGGTGATGGATGTAGCAGATTTTGAGGACTCAGACAGAATCACAGATGTCCAAAGGTGTGGAGGGAACATGATTTAAAGCTTTGATGTTGTGCCATTTTTACTGGCAAAAGGGTGTTGATGGCATGTTGTTCACTTTCTCATTAAAATTCTGTCATTTTTCACAGTGTTCTGCATTCAGAGCTGAAAACTGAAGTGAGAATGCACTTTACAGACTGATAAAATATGATAGCAAAATGGATGATGTTCATTTGCAGGCTGAATTAATTTTTTAAAAAAAGTTTGTGTCAGTGAATTTATGAAAAGCCCGTTCATCAGACACAACTTTATCAGCCTTAATGGACATGTTTTAAATATTTTTACATTAATAATTACAATTTTGGGTGACAAATGAATTCCAGTGCGTTGAGCTATAAAATATTTGGAATGGGTCACTGTAGAACACAACAGAAGAAGAAAGTACACTTTTCAATGTTAATATGTTGCCTGATTTCTTGATGTCAGTGGCACGATGAAGTCAATAAACCTTAAAGACTTTGAAGACGAACTGGTCTTTTTTCACTAAGTTATCCCAGAAACCCAGGTGGTCCAAGAGGATTTTCAAGTATAATCCTATATGAGTAAGCAACAGAGATGAGATGAGAGTTTATGGGATTGGCCAGCCTGTTCTCTTCCCAGTGATAGTTTCTTGCCCTATTCCATCACACCTTTTCTTAAACCAAGTGATCGTATGTTAACATATGTGATCAATGCATTGTTCACAATACTTTTAATAGCATGATGGGTTATAAATTCAGATTCTAAATCCACTGTGTTTGAATCTCAACTCCTCCTCTTTCTAGTTATGTGATGTCAGGCAAGTTATTTGATCTCTCTCTGCCTCAATTTCCCCATCTGTGAAATGGGGATAATAGTGTCCACATCTTAAGGTTGTGAACATTATATGAGTTTCTGTACATATTTATGACAGTGCCCGAAGTGTTTACCCTCATGGTCGTCATCATTATAATGAGCATCATCATTATTATTTTATCTTAGCCTTTCTATAAATAGTTATTGAGGCATTCCTAATTTTTTTTTCTTTCCATTCAAGAACATGAGTTGATATAACCTGGGGAGTAAATTGCAAAGTTCAATCAATGATTTAATGAATGAATTGAAAAAGTTACCTTGAGATTTTATTTTTTTTCATAGAAATAAAATAAAATGAAAGGTAATAGATACATGCACAGAAGGCAAAAAAAAATTGATGGAATTATCTAATTTTCTATAGCAAACTTTGGTTTATTTCTACTTATTTCTGGAATATGCCACACACCATGCTAGGATAATAGAAGGGAGTCTTTTGTAAGACGTAAAATAGCGCAGACTCTTTAAAACAAAATAATCACCTTCCCCCAAAGTTATACTCAAAGGCCATTTTAGCAATTTAAAGATGATCTTTTAGAAGCTTTAATTCAAGGCTGGATCCTGAAAGGGCACTGTTCTTTATCCTCTACTCTCAGAGGCAGGAGGACACTCCTCCCTGCTTGAAGGAAAGCAGATGAAACCAAAGGATGGATGCTCTGCTTTGAGGCTCAGAGAAAAAAGAAATGAAGCCATACAGGTTTGGGCAAAAGGAGAGGGCAAATTGCAAGGGATACCGTAGAGCAGATACTCCCTCGCAACTTTCCAAGGACTTGTGTAAACTTCCCAGGTGACTCAGGAGAAAAGCAAAGTGTCTTTGATTCATTCTCTGGATTCCTGGTATGTGCTTGATCTTCTAGCAATAAGATTTATATTTTATGATGGATTATGCTTTCCCATCAACATTAAATGCAAAAAACGGGAAATTTATGTAACCAAGAAATATTAGAAGCTAAATGATTATCTTGGCTGATGTGAGATATGATAATGATAAATTTAAGAATAAACACCAGTTATTTGACAAATTCGGTTTTAGTACTCTCAGCCCTTAGAGTCAAAAACTGGTATCCAAACCAAAAAATAGTCTATGTACTGTATGTACAGCAAGAATGATCCAATTCAGTGTATATGTGATTATACTGCCTGAAGATTTCACTTGGCTTATTAGTTTCTGGCTCTTGCTCTTGTTCACCTTATCCACTGATTAGAGAATTATGAAACTCTCTGTATATACATGCTCACAGACACATACACAGACATACATACACTGTAAAAAAAATAATATGTATGTGATAAAACATATGGAAGTCTCTGCTTTAAGGAGCTTACAATCAAGTTAAAGAATAATAAATATATGAAAAGCTAGATAAAAATAGAAGACACCAAAAAGAAAATGATCAGAAAGCACTTTATACTTTCATTTCAAAATTAGTGGTGTTAAAAAATACATATATTTCTCTAGAAATTAGAGCTGTTTTCCTCTCTTGGGTTTTCTAATTATTTCATTTCCCTTCTTTCTTCACCTTGATTTTGAGCAGTTTCTTTTATTTCCAGTTTTATTGAAGGTATCCAAGATTTATTTTCCCCTTGAAATAAACAAAAGAAATATCAACATCTGATTATTTATACATGTTCTTCAGTATCTAGGAATAGTATAAAGTTTCTATGTTTCTGAAAATATTTCTGAGATGAAACTTTTGGAAAGAAAGTTTGCATTCTAGATATTAGTTTCAGGTTTTTCTATGATAATCACCAATACCTTTTCTATGATAATTGCCAATACCTTGATCACCAATTTTGCTTTGGAAAAAAAGTTTATTTATTCATTCATTGAGCAAGCATTTACTGAAAGCCTACTATGTGACAGACATGCATGTTATAAAGAGATATAAGTCAAGGTTCCTATCCTTGAGGAAATACTGTTTTTAAATGAAAATAAAGGATGATGGTTAACCAGTTATTAATCCCTAGGGGCCATTGATCAATGCAAAAGTCTTAAAGGTTTAAAAGTTTCCAGAAATCCGCCAGGCACAGTTGCTCACGACTGTGATCCAGGTACTTTGGGAGGTCAAGGAGGGTGGATCACTTGAGTCCAGGAGTTTGAGACCAGCCTGGCCAAAATGGTGAACCCCATCTCTAGCAAAAATGCAAAAATTAGCTGGGCATGGTGGCAGGTTCCTGTAATTCCAGCTACTCGGGAGACTGAGGCACGAGAATCACTTGAACCCAGGAGGCAGAGGTTGTTGTCAGCTGAGATTGTGCCACTGCACTCCAGCCTGGGTAACAGAATGAGGCTCTGTCTCAAAATAAATAAATAAAAATGAAATAATAAAAGTTTTCAGAAATCTCCCAAATTCCTTGATCTCTCTATTGGTCAAACACTGCATTTTTCTTTGGGGGGTGGGGTGCAATTTTCCTGGCTGTTGTTTGTTTATTGATATTTCCCCAGATATCTTGGGAATAGCTCAAGATTTGCAACTTCCTGGGAACTGGAGGCAAGGCCCTTTGTGAATGTTTCTGCATTCCTCTCTGCCATCTTTCTGCTTCTTACTGCCTTTCTTTTTGCCCTCTCCTGAAACCATTAAACTCATCTATCAACTTCTAAAAAAAAAAAAAAAAAAAAGAGGCAGGGAAAGGAGTATTAAAGATACATACAGTAAGAGGTGCAGGCTTCTGAGGTCTATAAAGTGAGAAGGATGAGGGATGTGTTGTTGCAGTGAACTGAATATTTCTGAGATGAATCTTTTAATTTGCATTAATCACCAGTCACTGAGGACATATCCCTGCCTAGAAGACAAGTTAGAGGGTGTGTGTGGGTAGCTCTTTCCAAACAAACGTGAAAGCTTTAGGCAAAAATATTTCAAAACCAGTGGTTAAAGGAAATGAAATGCACATGGAAAGACAGACAGAGATAAAATGTGAACTTACTTCAAAGTTACTTTACGACAAACAGATGACTGGACTTAAGAACTGAAACACAGAGTAATTATAAATTTGCTCATAAGACAAAAATATGCTGAAGCAGAGCAAAGATTAGCCTTATGTACATGCCTTTCTCTTCCTATCTCTTGGATTTGTCTCCTTCAAACTTCAGTAGGAACACTTTGAAGAGAAAGAGTGTTTTTGTTGATTTCATGGTCAACCTATGCAACTTTTGTTTGGCTTTTTGCTTCAGATTTTTAAGGCTACAAGGACAAGAAAGATTAATCCCTTCTAAATCCCATAATACTAAATACACTTAGAAGGCACTAGATAATTGTTTTTTATTTTTAAAAAATGGTTCTTAAACATTATGAATAGAAATAAAGACATTAAATTTGCATCTTATTTTTAAAATGCATTTTGTATTCTTTATTTTACTACTGTAAAACTAGAGTTCCTCAGTCATAGGTCCTAAGCCAGATTTCTTATTGGTAACAGTAATAACAATTTTATTTAATTTATAAAAGTCTTTCATTTTCAAAACTCTGTCTCCTCAATTCTTTTTTTTTTTTTTTTTTTGGTTTCTCTAACAAGCCCTCTGAGCTTTACAAGTGAAGGAGATGGTGAGGAACAGAGAAAAGAACTAACATATAGTAAGCATTTATTTACCGTGCACCAGGTGCTATACCTGGTGCTCTGTATATGTTGCCATATTAAGTAAATCCTTTTACTAAATCTGTGAAGGAACTTTGATCAAGTCACTTACTTTCTCCATGACTCTACTTACTTATCTGAAAAATGAGGATAATAATAATATCTAAGTCACAGGATTTTCATGAGGGTTAAGTAAGTTAGTATACATAAAGTTTTTGGAATAATGAGTGAGGCACTTTAAGCATAAAATAAGTGTTACTATTATTACTACTGCCATTTTATAATGTTTCCATTTTACAGATGAGCAAACTGAGGCTTTTAGGAGTTAAGCAACATACATTTACTAACTAGCTGAATAGCAATTTGAATCCATATCTACCTGATCCACATATCTGAATATTGCAATTGGACTTCCAGTTCCAAAATGGCAGCACAGAAGTATGCTTCAGTCTCCCCGACAGAAATCCAAATACAATTACACAGTGTTGAGATTATTACCAGCAATTCCAAGAACTCAAATATGAAGACAAGACAGTTCCATAGACCATGGAGAAGAGAAAAAGACTCTGAGCAGACAGTAAAGGAATCAGACTTCCACATCTGTAACACCCTTCCCCATACTCTGCCCAGCACCGGGTTTATGGGAAATTTTTATCTGACTTATGGTTTCTACATTGGAAAAAGTGAGATTAATATGGACAAAAAACTTCCCTGTCATCTTGGATTCCCTAGGAGGAGACCTGTCCCTGCCTCAATCCACGGGAAGCATCAAGGGTGCCTAAAGGTAGAAATATCCCTGATGATAGCCAGAGACAAAAAGGGACTACCATCCCCACCCCAAGAAACTACACTCTGTAACTTGGCTAAAGGAGATGCCAAATCAGAGTGGCTATTCAGCAGTATCATGCCATAGGAGGTTTCTTCTACAGGTCCCCTGGACAGGAAACCCTAATCAGCCTTCTGACTCTACCAGGATATCTCCTTTGCAACCTCCTCCTTTAGATATGGGCAATACACTGACCGTTTACTAGAACTGGGATAAACTGGGCTTAAGGTACCATCTAGTGCTATAAAGGAGGCAGCACCTACTGGGGAAAAAATATTAAAAAAGAAAATCAGCATGTAAATTTCAAAGAATCTCTCAGCAAATGTATCTAATGAAAACCAAAACAAACCAGACAGAGAAGACTGGAAAAAATAAATAATCCTTCAATACAAAGACATAGACATACATCCACAAGAAGCAACAGAAAATGGGGAAACATGTCCTCCTCAAGTGGACAAAGCAGGGAACCAGTCACTGACCCTAAAAAAGATGTTGACATGTGAACTCTTTGACCAATAATTTAAAATAGCACTTTTAAGGAAATTCAGTGATCGCCAAGATAACACAGAAAATCAATTCAGAAATTTATCAGAGAAATTAAAATAAAAATTAAAAAAACAGAAATCTTAGAAATGAAAAATAAGTTCACTGAAATGAACAGTTCATTAGAGATTCTCAACAGCAGGATAGGTCAAACGGAGGAAAGAATCAATGAGCTTCAGGCAGGCTATTTGAAAATACGTAGTCAGAGGAGAAAAAAGAAAAGAAAAGAATGAAAATGAACAAAGATCACCTGCAAAATAGAAAAAAAAATTACCTCAAAAGAGCAAATCTAAGAATTGTTGATATTCAAGAGGGAGCTGAACAAGAACAAGAAATAGATGGCTCACTCAAAGAAATAATATCAGAAAACTTTCCAAAACTTGAGAAAGAGATTAATACACAAGTATGAGAAGGTTGGATAACAACAGACAGAGTCAACCCAAATAAGACTACTTCAAGGCATATAATAATATTTTATCAAAGTTCAAAGCCAAAGCTAATGAAAGGATCCTAAAAGCATCAAAACAAAAGAAACAAATAATATATAAGGGAGTTCTAATTCATCTGGCAACAGACTTCTCAAAACAGACTTCTCAAGGGCAACCACAGAAGCCAGGAAGGATAGCATTTGCGAAGTGCTGGAAGAAAAAAAAAAACTGCCATCCAAGAATATAGTACCCAGCAAAGCTACCCTTCAAATACAAAGGAGAGAGAAAGTATTACCCAAACTACAGCTGAGAGAATTCACTAACACTAAACACATCTTACAAGAAATGCTAAAGGGAGTTCTTCAATCTGAAAGAAAAAACCACTAATGTGCGAAAAGAAAACATTTGAAGGTATAAAACCAACCACTAAAATTAAGTACACAAAATTAAGACAAACCCAGGATACTGTAATACTGAAATTATGGTGTGTAATTCACTCATTACTCTAGTAGGAAACCCAAAAGACAATTCTATTAAAAACAATAATACCTATGGCAATCTGTTAAGAGAGATGAAATATAAATATACATAAATTGAGACAACATAAAGTTAAAATGTTGTGACAGGGAAATGAAGTATAGGGATTTTTTTCTTTTTTTCTTTTATTGTGATATAAAGTAAGTTGTCATCATTTTAAAATAATTCTATATGGAAGTCCTAGAAAGAGCAATCAGACAACAGAAAGAAAAAGCATCCTCGTTGGAAAGAAAGAAGTCAAATTATCCTTCTTTGTAGATATGATCTTATATTTGGAAAAACCTAAAGACTCCACCAAAAACTATGACAACTGAAAAACAAATTCAGTCAGGTTGCAGAGTAGAAATCAACATACAAAAATAAGTAGCATTTCCATATGCCAATGGTGAACAATGTAAAAAAGAAATCAAGAAAGTAATCCCAATTTACAATAGCTACAAATAAAATTAAATAATAGGAATTAACTAAACCAAAGAAATGAAAGATCTCTACAATGAAAACTATAAAACACTGATAAAAGAAATTGAAGAAGGCACAAAAAAAATGGAAAGATATTTCATGTTCATGAACTGGAAGAATCAATATTACTAAAATGTCCATACTACCCAAAGCAAACTACAGATTCAATGCAATCTCTGTCAAAATGTCAATGACATTCTTCACAAAAATAGAAAAAAAAATTCTAAAATATATATGGAACCACAAAAGACCCCGAATAGCCAAAGCTATCCTGAGCAAAAAGGGCAAAGCTGCAGGAATCATATTACCTGACTTCAAATTGTACTACAGAGCTATCATAACCACATGCCAGCATGGTACTAGCATAAAAACAGACGCTGACCAATGGAACAGAATAGAGAACCCAGAACCAAATCCATACATCTACAGTGAATTCATTTTTGACAAAAGTTCCAAGAGTATGCACTGGGAAAAAGATAGTCTCTTCAACACATGGTGCTGGGAAAACTAGATATTCATATGCAGAAGAAGGAAACTAGATCCTTGTTTCTCACCACATACAAAAATCAAATCAAAGTGGATTAAAGACTTAAATCTAAGACCTCAAATTATGAAACTACTACAAAAAACTTTGGGTAAACTCTCTAGAACATTGGATTGAGCAAAGATTTCTTGAGTAATACTCAACAAGTACAGACAACCAAAGTAAAAATGGACAAACGGAATCATGTTAAGTTAAAACACTCCTGCACAGCAAAATAAACAATCAATAAAGTGAAGAGACAACCCACAGAATAGGAGAAAATATTTGCAAACTATCGAACTGACAAGAGATTAATAACCAGATATATAAGAAGCTTAAACAACTCTACAGGAGAAAAAATATAGTAATGAGATTTTTTAAATGGGCAAAAGATCTGAATAGGTATTTCTCTAAAGAAGACATATAAATGACAAACAAGTATATGAAAAGGTGCTCAACATCATTAATTATTAGAGGAATGCAAATCAAAACTACAATGATATATCATCTCATCCCAGTTAAAATGGCTTTTATCCAAAAGACAGGCAGTAACAAATGTTGGCGAGGATGTGGAGAAAAGGGAACCCTTGTACACTGTTAGTGGGAATGTAAATTTGTAAAACCACTATGCAGAACAGTTTGGAGGTTCTTCAAAACACTGAAAATAGAGATACCATATGATCCAGCAATACCACTGCTAGGTATATACCCAAAACAAAGGAAAGCGGTATATCTAAGAGATATCTGCATTCCCATGTTTATTGCAGCACTGTTCACAATTGCCAACATTCGAAAGCAACCTAAGTGTCCATCAACAGATGAATGGATCAAGCTAATTTGGTACATATAGATAATAGAGTACTATTGAGCCATAAAAAGAATGAGATCCTGTCATTTGCAACAATATAGATAGAACTAGATGTCTTTTATTTTTTTTGAGATGGAGTCTTACTTTGTCGCCCAGGCTGGAATGCAGTGGTACAGTCTCAGCTCACTGCAACCTCTGCTTCCTGGATTCCAGCAATTTGGAGGTCATGTTGTTACATGAAGTAAGCCAGGCACAGAAAGAAAAACTTCACATGTTCTCACATATTTGTGGTAGCTAAAAATAAAAACAATTGAACTCATGGAGACAGAGAGTAGAATGATAGTTACCAGAATCTGGAAAGGGTGGTTGGGGTATGAGGGAGAGGTGGGAATGGTTAGTGGGTACAAAAAAGTAGAAAAAATGAATGAGATCCAGTATTTGACAGCACAGCAGGGTGACTATAGTCAATAATAATTTAATTGTACATTTCAAAATAACTAAAAGAGCGTAATTGGATTGCTTGTAACACAAAGGATAAATGCTGGAGGTGATGGATACCCAATTTACCCAGACGGGGTTATTACACATTGTATCCTTGTATCAAAATATCTCATATACCCCATAAATGTACACACCTACTATGTGTCCAAAAAAATTAAAAGTTAAAAAATATAATTTGTCATATCTATAAGGTGTTTTGGGTAGGCTTTATGGTAATCACAATGTAAATACTTATAATAGATTAACTAAAAATAAAAAGCAACAAATTAAAACATGCTACTAGGGAAAAATCACTTAACCACAAAGAAAGACTGTGAGAAAGGGAGAGAGAAGTCGTAAAACAACCAAAAACATCCACCAGAAATAATAGCAAGCAGGAAATCATGAACTTCTCAAATGGAAAAAGCAAGGAACAAGTGCAGAAAAATTATACTAGTAAGTTCTTACTTATTAATAATAACACTGAATGTAAATGACTCAGTTCTCCAGGTAAAAGGCATAGAGTTGCTGAATGGATAAAGAAACAAGACCCAACTATATGCTATCTACAGAAAATCCACTTTACCTATAAAGAAAAACATAGATTGAAAGTGAAGGGGTGGAAAAAGATATTCCATCCAAGGGAAAACAAAAAAAAAAAAAGTAGGAATAGCTATACTTCCATAACATAGACTACGTTATTTCAGCTTCTAAGATCACTGATGAGAATAATATTTATTCATTTATTTGATTAATAGTTAACAAGTTATTCACTTTGTGCCTATTGCCAAACTGATGACTTTGAGTGATAAAAAGAGGTATAAAAATATTTCTTTAGGGAACATACCCACAAAGGTAAATAGCAATAATAATATATGCTAAGCAGCAGTAAAATGATATGAGATGCATGCCACAGGGCAGGACAAAATTCAGTTCTGAAAGAATAATGGAGACAATATGTTTTGCATTTTGTGTGTAGGAGGCAGCACTCTGGGTGGAGGCATTTGGAGACAGTGCAGGGGAAGATATTGGAATTACCCTGACTGTTAAAAATAAATTTTAAGAGTGAAAATAATGACCATGGTTACAGGAGATGTAGCCACAATACAAGCATGTCAATACTACTATAAATTAATATACTGTTTCAGAAATAGAATTCTTATCTAACATATATAACTCAGAAGCATTGATAAAGAAAAAGCAGAGAACACTAGAACAAAGTAAATGGCATAAAATATGAATGGTGAGGAAGTATGAATCTCTTGCAGAAAGCAATGCCATGAAATGTGGGTATTGATGGCACATCTCACCTCTTGCAGCCACAATAGCCTCCTGGTAGAGGAGTCAGTACAAAGAAATGTGGAAACTGTGAAGAGAGCAAGATAATAATGGGCCTTTTGTAGTAGGGGATGCTCATGGCAAGAAATTGATGGGAGGTCATCGGAGGAGGGCTGATGGTTGTGGATGTGAAAGTAGGGCCCACCTTCTCTGCAGCAATTATCTCTAAGTTTTGTCAAAGAAATATATCTGATTAGGATGCCTGCTTACCAGTTCTATTTTATTAACAGCAATGCAGAATGGAGCCTGTAGGATTTAGTGAGACCTACGAACAAAAACTTGGATGTTCCACAGGTCCTTCAAATTCACTGTTTTAAGCAGAATTCGTCATCCTTCCCCCATTTCCATACTTTCTTGTCCTCCACATAATTCTAGAACATTCACTTCCTCTCATTTCCCTTGGTCCCTCAGATAGGCAACCAATTCCGTCAATTCTACTTCCTTGGCGATTTTCCTCTCTGTTCCTTTCTCTCTGTCTTCATGGATACTGCTTTAATTCAGATACTACTTATCTCTACTCAGATTTTTACATATCTATCCTACATAAGTAAACATTTCTCTAGTCTCATTTCTCACTGTATCTCCCAGTCGCTCTGCCATAAAGCCACCAAAATATCTGCCAAAAAGGCAAACATGACTATCATCTCCACTGTCTTTGGAACAAAGTCTTGAGTCTTTGCCACAGCCCACAATGTCCCTCATTGGGCCTTTTTAGATCCATCTCACCTATGGCACCAGTCATGCCAAAAGCCTGGCCATGCTCCAGTAGGCCATAAGTTTTCATTTTCATGCCTCTGCTCATGCTCCCTCAGCCTAGACTGACTGGCCCTTTGTATGAAGATTTACTCATTTTCTTTTATTTCAAAAGATCTATTCATTTTTAACACCCAGCTCTCTCAGCTACTCTGAGCAATCTTTCCTCATTGTTCCTGGAGAGTTGAAAACACCCTATTTCAGTCTCTGCTGTACTTCTATTGTTGTGCTTTATCATACTTCTTTATTCATTTATTTTCTTAACTGTTATGCCTTGAACTCCTTGAGGTCAGAATTTTTATCTTTGTTCAAATTTGCATTTTGATATTTTGGATAATTCCTAGGCTATTGTAGGTGTTAATAAAAATTGATTGAAACAACTGGATAAATGAAAACATTACACACAACAAACATTCATATATATACATGTACAAAAACATATTACATATGTATTCATGTATTTTCTTGTGGCATAGAGAAACCTCCCCTTTCAAAAGTATTCAGGAGAAAAACAAAAGAAAGTTATTAGAAGATTGAAAAATATAAGTTTGGTAAAGTATATGTTGAGGTGATTGACCACAGGAATGTGCCCATTTTAGAGAACAATTTGAAAAACTTAGTGTATTATTGTTATCAATATTAGCCACAAACAGAAATTTCCTCAGACTAATTGAACTGTAGAAATAGTCTGAATACTGTCTGAGAAACACAAGAGGGTATTAAGACCTTCTCAAAAATAGTGGAAGACAATTTAAGACCCAATGACTTTCTACAGAACAGAACCACTCCTGGTGACTAGGATGGTGTATGTGTACTATCAGCAGGTCTGGAATGATTTTCACAATTTTCTATTAAGACACGTAGCAAAAGAGGTCTCCTTCAACTGGAACTATATCATGTTTAATGGAAGTAATGCATACTGGGACAGTCTTTCCAGAATAGTACTTGACTTCAGGGAGTTCATCCTCACTTGAAGAAAATTGAGCAGGGTTCATCCCTTCCTGTCAGGGAAAGGCCTGCAGAACTTACTTGCTCTTTTCTAGCTCTGGTTTTTCTGACTCCCTATTTCTAACAAATAAAGATTTTTAAAGACTTATTTTTAAAACTCATGAGGATTTTTAGTCATTGAATATCTTACGAAACAATATCATGATGAGTTAAGTGAAAATTAGAGCCACATGCCTGAAATTTCCCTGAAAAGACACATATCCTTTAAAATGAAGGAGGAAAGTGCCAGGAAAAAAATATGTTTTTAATTTGTTTGAGTTGAAAACATTAGAAACATATTTTTAGATGTTTGCCAAGGGTTTTCCAAAAACCACTGGATTTTTCATAAACCCTAAAAGATGTCTTTCTTTTTAAGAATGGCAGGGAGCAACTGGCTCATTTACTAACTAAATATCCTATCTTCAATTGCTTTTGACTATTACTATCTTTTCAGACTTATAAGTTTCTTATTTGGGATCAAAAATAAAATATCCATAGTCTTGGCTTTGAGGTAAGAAGGAAAAACATTTCACCTATCTTTTCATTTCTAAGAAAATAAGAATTAATGATCCTAAAGGATTTGGCTTGAGTGTTGGAACTACTGTAGAGAAAGTGGGTGACCATCTTCATAATTTAGAGAATGAAGAGTTAGTGACAGACTCCATTGCTGCCTGATGTCAGAGTTCTGCAAAAGGATCACAGTTAAGTTTTCCATGACTGCCCATATAATTTAAAATTATTATGAGGAGAACCCCTAATGTTCTGAGTAACAAATAAAAAAGAATTTTATCTAGAAAAATTGCTTATATAATAACTTAATGGGCCCTTATCTTCTCCATTCATTATTGGAGTAGTTTAACTTATCAAACATAATGCTTCATCTGTTGGACAAGAGGAACTTGATAGTCTTTAAGTTGCAAATCAGATGCTCCTACCATGCCAGAGAATGTAGGAGTCTAGGCATGGAACATTTTAAGGTGTGTGTGTTTGAGTGAAAGAAGGAGGGATGGAGAGGGAAGAAAGAGAGTATAAGAGTGTAAGTGTGTGTGTGCGTGTATGTATGGGTGGAATGAGAGAGAAATGACTTAGATAACCTAGGGATAACTCTTACGTTTGATCTCAGAGGCAGCGATGATATAATGAAAAGAGTCCTGTGTTTAATCCAGGAGTGTCAGAAGTCAAATCTCATTTCCATCTCTAATTATGAAGCCTTGGAAATGTGCTGAATATGTCTACAGTCACAATTTCTTCTCTACCCACATTGTCCTCAAAGGGAAGCTGCCCCTAACCAAAGTGGCCAAGTGGCAATATTTAGACTTTGCAAATCCCTCTGCCTGAATGCAGCTGCTTGGGCCAAAAGTGAACACCCAATCCAAGGGCAAATAGTCACTAGGAAACCCAGTGACTTGTGAGCCTGGATCAAAGAAATAAGATGAGCTGATCAGGTTCTTCCTCTCTGTCTTCAAAATCTGCCAGTTGTGTTCAGAATCTTTGGTAAAGATCAAGACATAGAGCTGGAACAGAAAATAGTGTGATGACCTAAAATTACATAAAAGCAGGTAGTAGCAGAATAGAAAGAAAGAAAGGGTTACTGTATCACGTTAGTGACAAAACACTAGGGGGTGGTCTATGCCTCTGACATCTCTAGATATCCAGAAGGATGCCTTGGCCCCACCTCCATGACCCCAGGGTATTTTAAATATTAAGTTCTTGACTCTTCTCAAGGTTTTTTTTTTTTTCACTCCACATAGATCCCAAAAATAACCCCCTTTAGTTGAGCTTTCTTGTGTATGGTGGAGGTGTCTCTTTATCACCCTAACTCAGGTGCCTAAATGTATCTTTTTATGACTGTATACCTTTTAATAGAAACTCCTTTAGGTAACAAAAATCTGGTTAAGATTTTCATAACATCTCTTATAAACAATCAGATAGGGTTCCCTCTTCTACATCAGTTTTTGTTGAGGGAGGGCTTTCTTCTAGTTATAACATCAAACCAGGCCAACCAAAATAAGCACATCTTGGATGGTGTCCTTACATTTTAAGCCAAATTTAGATATTCAGCTAGTGGTCACACATTTTGTTTCTTCCGATAGATCTCATCTCTCCTGTTCTTCTCTTTGGGATCTCTTGTGGCCTTATCTTCCTCTGAGGTCACTGTCAAAGAATCTCTGACTTTCCTTTTACATTCATAAGCCCTCTTCAACCAACCCCAAGTAGCCTACCTTTCTGTGTCTGTCTCATTCCTACTCATTCTATGTACTGAGTCCTTTCTAAGAAAACTAAGAAGGAGAAAAGATGGTCACAAAAACTAAGCATATATTCAGAATTTACACAGAAGTACCTTTACAGATGTTGCATAAAAGGAAACACAGCTACCCTTGTTTAAAACTTAGATTTTGATATATAAGATTATTAGTCTTATGCCTCTTTGTGCTAGGCATAGAGTCCATGTCCTAAATCTAGGGGTGAAGATCAGAGAAAATCATGTAATTGTTTTAATACAAGAACTGTAACAACAGCAACAACAACAATCACTTCTTATTATCTCAAAATATGAATATGCATAAGTCACTTTATATTTCATTTAGTGTTCATGACAACCTTATTAGAAAGGTTCCCATACTAATTCTAAAATGAGGATGTGGCAACCCTAGACTACTAAACACAGCCTAGTTCCAAATGCCTTGCTTTTTTACCCTATCATAATTGATTTCTTTTGCCTCACTTCCTCTTTAAAAACAACCAAACCCACTTCAGGCCTTGCTGACACCAGCTGCTGGTAGCAAAGGCCACTGTAAACATTCAGTTCGCTGAAGGCCCCCTGACCCTACTCTTAGGGTCCACATGCAGGAATGAATTTCTATATCCCTTATGCCTCTGGTGTTCAAACAAAATCTGGCTATTTATCTTTTATTTATTTATTTTTATTATACTTAAAGTTTTGGAATACATGTGCAGAACGTGCAGGTTTGTTACATATGTATACACGTGCCATGGTGGTTTGCTGCACCCATCAACCCGTCATCTACTTTATAACCACCCCTTGAGATGAGCTCCGAAGCACCTACCCTGCAACAAGTAATGATAACTGCTCGCTTAATCAGAGACCGACTCAAAAGACACCTACCAACCCCACATATAATACAAAAGAGACCGCTGGGCTGACTGCAATCAGTTATCCATATGTTTTCTGATTTGGAGTCTTTGATTGGGATAAGGAAAAACTCTCACATTGTATAGCACTTTACAGTTTTTAACAATGGTCTTATCTTCATTGTACATTGTAATCACCTGTAGATCTTTAAAAAGTATTGTTGCCCAGTCCCACTCTCAGAATTGTGATTTAATTATGACCTGAGTATTATGATTTTTAAGAACTTCCCAAATGATTCTAATGCACAGCATTTGGGAACCAGTGGTTTATATTGTCTCCTGTCTGAAGACTAAGATATGTGAATGCGAACAGTTACTATTCTACGCTGTATTAGAATTAGCCAAACAAAATGCAGCAGCTCAGTATTCAGTCTGCACTTCCTAGATTTACAAACCTCGGTAAAGTTAATTATCTGCAAAATGGGAATAATCATGGCATATATCTTTTGGAACTCTTTGAGACTTTACATAATATCTGATAAAAGAACACTTGGAACAGTAAAATTTTTATAAATAGCTATCATTATAATTATTATGATTATGTAACTCAACTATATCATGAACCATATTATGTCACAATTACTTATTTATGAGGCATTTTTCTCATTAGGTTTAGAAGAGCCAGTTAGACAGGACCATGGCTTTTACCTTTGTCTTCCTGGGATCTAGTATAGGATCTGGTCCATTGAAGACAACCAATTGGAATTTGTTGAGTGGGTAAGTGGATAGATTAACCTACAGAACTGGCATAGTGGGTACAAAGAACAGTGGAAAGGAAAATCAAAGACTAGGGTGAGAATCATGTCTCTGTTATTTTATGAGCTTTGTGGGTATGGGAAAGTCCCTAGCTATTTGAGGACTTGAATTCTCAATCTGTAGCCATTAGCTAATGATTTTGATTACTTAATATGTGTTCTGCTCTATGTTGGGCACTGGGGATATAAAGATGAGTAAGACACAGGCCCCCAACCCTTCTTCGTTTCCTGGGCTGATAAGAATTGGTTCAATAGTTATTAAATCATAACAATTATAGTAAGACTTTAGCATCTTATTTCAAGAGCTTCTATTGTCATACTTTATTTTCCATCTATTTTCCCTTAAATATTATAAGGTGCTAGACGTAGCACAATTAGAGCTTAGCAAGATATAAATAACTGTTAGACTAAACCTGTGAATAAATAGTAGTTTTTCAAGGCATCTATCGCATTCATTCCATTTGAAAAAAAAATAGTTTTTAATAACATTTTCTGAAGAATAAGACAATAAAACCTTTACAATGCTTTCACATGGAGGGTTTCATTGAGTTTACAGAGTCTGTGTATTCAAAATGAAGATTTGTAAATGTCTGAATCTTTATCCCAAAGCACTTTTCTTCTAAAATGAATAAGTATTTGATATGACTCACCCAAATAATTGTTTAAATTGCTGAAGTCACGTGAAGGAAAAAAATAGAATCACTCATGTCTTAACTTTATCACATAAATCCTGTAAATATTTTAAAATCTTTTTCTGTAATGCTGTTTGTTTTTCATCAACAGGGTTAAGGCATATTCATATGGAATTTTCCTTCTTTGTTTGTCTAATGTATTTTCAACAAGGTATTTCAGGAAAAAAACACACACACATACACAGACAAATTCAAGTTCAAATGTAGCCTCTACTGGCTTTATTATCTTGGAAAAAGTTACACGCTTGTTAAAGGGAGATATTAGAACTTACCTCATGGGACAATGTGACCACTTAATTAATTATTTAATTAACTTAATTATATGTCATGAAATTTATCAGTTATTTATATAATGAAATAATTCAGTTATATGTCATGTGAAAACATTGGAAGCAATACAGATACTCCATAAGTGTAGATGTCATTTTCAGGAACAAGCTCCTTAAGCACAATTTTCACTACGTCAACAGCTGATTCTTAAAAATGACATAGCTCATCAATTACCTATGTAATGCATTCCATATCCATCAGGAGGTGGACATTCCCACATCTGGTCTCAAACCACAGGATTTTCCAATGATAACCCCCATAGCCTTCTCATATTCAGACATCTGCCCTTTGCTCTAAGCATGCCACATAGCTCCTGTACTATCCCCCAAATATAGCCTCCCTTTCCCCCACCTAAGCTACTTCTGTTTTCCTCAGCTCCTGCAGCACTTTTTACTTCTCACGTAACACTAAAAATATTCTACCTAATAACAAAAGAAAAATTGTTTAAAAATATCTGTCTTCCTAACAACGTTGTAGGGTTTTTTTTTTTAAGGCAAAGATGGTATCTTCTATATCTTTGTATTCTTCCCAGCTCTTAGCAGTCAGCCTCTGTCATAATGAATATGTACTAGGAGCTTGCTGAATTGAAATTACTTATTTGATATTAAGCAGGCACAGTAATATATCAACTATGTTTTTTTTTCATTTTTCAACTGATTTTGATGAGAGATGTTAAACATGGGTTCCAAAGCGATTATAGTCAAAGTTAACAGAACTCAAAAAGTTTGCACGCTAGCAAACAGTAGAGATAATGTAGCCAGGTATTAAGAGAAAACCAAAGGGCCTGAAGGAAGTTGCACAAAATGAATTCATTGAGATGCTCCTTTTTCCAAGGAAGCATGAAGATGCCAGGGATAAGATAGCATAGGCTAGTGGCAGGGTGCAAGAATTTTGGAGCCTATATCATCCAGCTTTGAATTCTGGCTCAATCAATTACTGCCTTAGGCCCTTGAAAAAGTAACTGGACCTCTCTATGCAACATCTACAAGTTAAAAGATGGGTTTTGTGTGAGGAGTAAGTGAGTTGATATATGTGAAGCACGTAGGGTAGTGCCAGGCATATTGTAAGTGCTATGTAAATGTTTATAAACAAATAAGGGACATGTGTCTCAGAGAAACTCCCCAGGAAAAGGAGAAGTCAAAACACAGACAAAGAGGTGATAATTGATGAAGCAAAGATCTAGAAGAATGTTTTTTATAGTGGGATTCCCAAACAATCTATATCAGAATCTTCTTTGGGCTTAGTAAATGCACATTTCTGGACCCTATATCAAAATTCCCTTATAAAGGGAATGGGGGAATTCAGAAAGTTGCATTTTAGTAACATTCCCAGGTGGTTCTGGGAATGTTTATTTAGAAACTACTTGTCTGGGCCTCTGCTGCTCAAAGTGTGGCTTCAGGACCCCTAGCACCAGCAGCACCTGGAAGCTTGTTAAGAATACACAGTCTCAGGCTCTACTTTAGACCCACTGAATCAGAATCGCATTTTCACAAACCTCAGGTGGTTCACAAGTATACAAAAATTGGATAAGCATCCCCTATTCTAGAAGACAGATAATTTGGGAAATAGAATCTGCCCATTAGAATGGGATTTAAGATACATGAGAAAGGGGCTTTTTAAATTTTTTTTAGTAGAGAGAAGTAAGTGATAGAAGTGGTACATATATAGCCACTAATTGATACAACAAACATATTAAGTGTCTCCTACATTCCAGAAACAACTTTGATGCTGAAGAACAAGACAGACATGGTCTCTACCCTCTGGGATGTATCAACTAAGGCAATAATGTGACAGATAAACCCTGAAATCCCACAAACTTCATCCCATGCGAGTTTACTTCTCAATAAAAATGAATGTGGATATTCCTAGTTGGCAGGTGGAGTTCTCTAGAGTCATTCAGAAACCCAGGGCTCTTCTGTGACTCTGCCCTCCCTGGGTACCATATCTTCTGCATAAAGGCTGGTTGGTAGAAAAACAGAGTTCAGAGGATCGCATGGGAAGTGCTCACAGGCCCTGCCTGGAGGAGTGTGCACCCCTTCTGCTGACATGTCATTGACCACAGCTCAGACACGTGAGCACCCTAGCCTAGAGGCTGGGAAATTCAGTCTAGCTCTGTGGCCTGCAGGGGGAGGAAGTGGAGATTTGGTGAACACATGGCAGCCTCTCTCATGTTGAGTTTACCAGCTAAAGGCTGAGGACACAGAGTACAAAGGAGAGAAATAAAAGGCCAGAAAAGATAAAGCTAGTACTGGGAGCCAGGTAAGAAACCTCTGTTAGAATAGATACTTGGTGCATGGGGCATGATCAGACTCCTTTTAAAGAAATAGTAATATTTTTACACACACAAAAAAAGAGTTTATGTGTTGATTTATCTAACCTTTGCAATAACTCTACAAGGTAAGCACAATTACTTCTTTCACTGCGCACATGGGGAAAATGGGACACTAAATAACTTGCCCAAATTTGTGAGTAGCAGAGTCAGCATTCAAACTCAGTAGCCAATGTCCTCAGGAGCACCAGGCGACACTGCCTCATCCTGCTGGCCTCACACTGGCTGGGCTGAAAGAGGCTGAGAAGTCATGTGGAATCTGACAATGCAGTAGACAGCATTATTCTTACACAGACAGAATTTGAAGTATTGAATTTAAACAAATCATTGGGGAGTGACAAGATATTACTTTTAAAAAACTACATATTTGTTTTGGTTAGTACATATAGCTCTATTCATGTGATATCTTTGTGTTGCAAGCAGCAAAAACCAATTCTGATTAATTTAACCGATGATAGATGTTTTGGAATGATACCAGATAGCTCATGGAATAACAGGAGGGCTGTAGATAATAGAACCTGCCTCTTAGTGCTACAGTGAATCTTACATTATATAACATGCTATATATATGTCCTAGCCTAGTTTCTTCTGAAAACAGAGCCTGAGATAAAGGCTTATGAACAGGTGGGAGATTTGGGAAGTGATCTCAGGGAAACAGGAAAATAGGAAAAGCCAATACTATAATAAGTTATGGAATTAGCCACCACTATGAACAACTTCTGAAGAATCTATAAAAATACTCTCAAAAGTGTCTCCCCAAGAGATACAAGGAAAGCACATCATCTTCTATCTTCATTTGGTCAAGAGTAGCCCCATGGGCGTCGACTTCCCTTTCACTTCGTAGTTATGGAAACATCCCACATCAGAGAAGACTCAGGTCAAGAAGCAAGTGGTACAACCCTGCAGGCCTGAGGGAAGGTGTTATCAGGCTGCACCTGGTAAGGAAGGTGGAAGCCACAAAACTGTCAGTGTGACATGGTCAAAGGAAAAAAGAGAGGATACAGAGAAGCACTAGGAATGGCTGGTACTGTATACAATCTGCTTATATATTATCGCTGAACACGCAGCAAGTACTGAGTGAATAACTGCCAAGCAACAAGACTGGTTCTGGGTATACAGAAGGAAGAAAAGAAGACTCCCCAGGTGATTGCACTGTGGTCAGGAAGAAGAGACAGACATTTTCAGTGACCCTTGAAGAGCCAGCTAAGTGGTCTGGTTCTTGGAGATAAATTGTGATTCATTATTACTAAATGTCCTCTTTTTCTAACAGCACTTTAATTTACATGAATGTTAATTACTAGAAATTTAGCCTTACAATGATGTAATCAAATAGTTCTCTGTCCTGAGTAAATAAAATGAATTGTTCTTTCAAAATCACTTATGTTCAATCTCTACATTTTCCCCTTATTTGGAAGAATCACATAGAAAAGTGGAAATTATAACACAAAGCCATACATGTACCTAATGCATACCATTTCTTTACACAAAGGGAGCTGGATTAAGTGAAGATAACAAGAAAGACTAAAATAGGCAGGAAAATCTCTTTTAAAAGTTCACTGGTCAGAGATAATCACCCTGCAACTATGTATTTCAGAGTAGCAGGACACCATGAACTAAATTCATGATAAAAACATGTTCTTTTTGTTAAATCATAGTTGAATACATCTGGAAATCAAAACTTAGAAGAAAGGAAGACACGGCATTTTCTCTTAAGAGAGAGTGCTAAAATGTTTCTTCAAATGGGGTAGAGGAGAAAACGTGGAAGTTATAAGATTTTGATTACTTTTAGTGGTCTTTCCTCTGGACGCTTTGAAACCAGTCACATCACAGAGCTTTTCAGCTGTCCTTACTCCTCCCAACTTGGCAGTCCTGGGAGTTCAGATTTTTAGGGAATTTGTTTTGTAATCAAAGAGAAAACTGTAAAATAACTGTTCCTTTGCTTGCTATGGATTTATTTTGCCATGAAAATTCTGAACAGTTAGGAAATGCAAATGGTTTTGATGAATTTGAATTAGGATACTCGAATTTGGCAAATTACAAAAATACCTGTTTTCTGTAGAGTCAATAGGGCAGGAAACAGATGTTTGTTTCAACTCTCATTGGGCTGCCAAATGGAGGATTGTTTCCACTGATGCTTGCTATATTAACTATAGAAACATAAAGGGTATAGCAATTTCAAACTACCTTTCTCAAAGATTAAAATGGCTTCACTAGATAATTAAGTTAGATTCTTGAAAGGTGAAGATAACCTCCTCACAAAAGACCAAGCACATGTGCCATGTTTATTGGGAAGAAAATAAGGAGGTACTGCAAATAGTAAAATTGTCTATTGCTCTGTAAGCCTTCTTCAGTTGGATCATTTATACATTTGTTTTATCTAATTTTAGCATTGTACCCCAGCATTTGATCCCACATGAAATATGAATAAAGTAATAGTTCTAGAAGATGACTACATTAATATACACCACTATAGAGAGATAGGGAGTGACCATTTACCACATTTTTCTTTTGTGCCTGAAAGAAAAACAGAAATGATAAGTCTTAGCTATCAGAAGTACTAGATAGCTATAAATGGCTATTCCTAATTCCCTGAACTAACATGGGTGGCAACCTCTGGCAACATGCTGTGCACAGCCTGCTTGGCCTCCACAGTAGTCTTTTAATATGAGATGAGGTCAGGGAGGAAGGAGGAACCAGATCAAGGAGGAAAAGAGCATCCAACAGCCAAGACTCATAGGCTTTGCAGGGGTTTTGAGATTTGTTTTTTTCTAATTGCTGTAGAAAGCCAGTAGGGCTTAAAGTAGAGAAGCAATATAATGTACCTTGAAAAAACTGTTAATTTTGTGGAGAGTGGATTTTAGGGAGCAAAGATTAAAGGCAAGGAGAGAAGTTAGAGGCTATTGTAGTAGCTAGAGTGTGAGCATGATGGCAAACTGCATTGAGATCTGTGCCACCTTGCTTAACATTTTGCTCAAATTTCGTTTGCCTGGAAATAGGGAATCAAGTTAAGAATTAATTTATCTCTGTTGCTTTGCTGTATAAATGGGAAATAGATACAGCTGCCAATATTAGAAACACAATGGTTGGTGGATTAAAGAAGAGGAGGTTTATTTTCCTTATATTGCAAAAAGTCTAGGCATACCTCATGGTTGCAAGATGGATCCTGTACTTTCAGATCTCTTGATCACATTCCAGCCAGAAATAAGGAGGAAGGGAAAAGAGGAGAAGAATTTTCTCCTAACAAGAATTTGACCTTTCATACAGAAATGTCAGAAATGTATTTCTTCCAAAATATCATTTACTAGAACTGTGTTCACATGGCTAACTCAAAGTATAAGGAAGGCTGGGAGATTCAGTATGTAATTATTTCAAATATTTTCACCCAGGCACTTTGCCACCCTGAACCAAACCAGAATTCTCTTAGCAGGAAAAAGGGAGAGTGGCTGACAGATAGGGACTAGCAGGGTCTGCACTCTACCAGTGGTACCCTACTCTGTGATTCTATGACATATGCTCACCTAAAACACAACAACTGGCTATAACACAAAAATGATCAATACATTTTCAGACACTATCTTAGACTCCTGATGACACTAAAGATGCACTCATCATTTATAAAATACATATTTATTTTGAGAACACTTCTTCAAAGTAATAACCTACTAATTTTGGAAGGCATCCTCCCCTTATCAGGCAATGAAGTATCTCAGTATCCATTATATAATGTTCTTTGTTCAATTTGCATTGGGATCATCATTACTAACCAGATTTGAACATTTTGATTACTGGCTGTTTGTGCTATTACTGTCTTCTCTCCTGGTATTCTGTCATCAACATCAAGATTACACTAAATGCTGCTACCCAAAAAGAGGTCAGAGGGGTCAACTGAAAAGAAAAGTTTACAAAGATTTAAATGACAAACAAAATTTGAAGTTAAATCTAATTTAGTTTAAAACTGATTTTAAAAAGTCAAATTTCTATGTCTATGAAGATGGCTATGATGAACAAAATAAGTGAGCTTTATTTGAGGGACTAGATTATTTAAGTATTACAATGTTTATGCTATTGTTAATGTTTAGTAAGGTGTCATCTTTTTATATATAGAAATAAAACCACATACATATACATATAAACACACACAAATATATATATATACACACACACACACACACACACACATACATACATATATATTTTCTCTGTAATGGCCTTATTCACCTTTGGGTCAAGTATTTTCCAAAATTTTCTCCAGCTTTATAATAAAAGTCAGTGCAAAATAGCACTCAATTTGCTGAATTTATTCCATTAGGGTTTCTCTAGATTACCTAAAAGGCATAGGGTTGGTCTAGGTGACCTTTGGGATTCTAGCTCTGGGAGCTCTAAGATTCTAGTTCTAGGATTCCATGTTTCCAGAAGGTAGGGCATTCCTAGCGTTCATGAAAACAGAAAAGTTAAAGCATGTCTGACCTGAAGTACTATATTAGTTCATTCTCACACTGCTAATAAAGACATAGCCAAGACTGAATAATTTAAAAAGGAAAGAGGTTTCATTGACTCACAGTTCAGCATGGCTGGGGAGGCCTCAGGAAATTGACAATCATAGTGGAAGGGGAAGCAAACATGTCCTTCTTCACATGGTGGCAGCAAGGAGAAGTGCCAAGCAAAAGGGGGAAATGCCTCTTATAAAACCATCAGATCTTGTGAGAACTTACTCACTATCACAAGAACAGTATGGAGGTAACAGACCCTGTGATGCAATTACCTCCCACTGGGCCCCTCCCATGACACGTGGGCATTATGGAAACTACAATTCAAGATGAGATTTGAGTGGGGACAGAGCGAAATCATATCAAGAATGTACATGTTTAACTTGGATGGAAGTAGGGAAGGAGAGGAGAAGTTGACTTTCAGACTGTTAATGAGGACATCACTATGGTTGCTAGTCTCTGAAGATGGACCATGCCTCCTGGTGTGCAAATCCCTTGCATAGTCCCCTCTGCTTGAGGTCAGTCTGATCCTGTGACTCACCTGTGACTGACCAACAGAAGGTAGTGGAAGTAATGCTGCGTGACTTCTGAGGCTAGTTTATAGAGAACCTTGCAGCTTTTACTGGGGTTCCTTTGGAACACTTATTTTGAGGGAAGACACTTGCCATGTAAGAAGATGACTCCAAGTCTTCCATGTTATAAAACAGCCCAAGTTAGCCATGTGAGAAGCCACATGGAAATAGAGAAAGACACAGCCTGAGTTGTTCCAACCATCCAAGCCCAGGTACCAGACATGTGAGTGAAGAAGCTATTTTGGATGTCCAGCCTAGTCAAGCCTCTAGATGACTCCAGCCCAAGCCACCATCTGACCGCAAACACATGGGAGGTTCCAAGTGAGTGGTGATGATCAGAACCTAGACAAACCACAGAATCATGAGAAATAATAATAAAATGTTGCTGTAAACTAGTAAGTCTTGGGTGGTTTGTTATGCAGCAATAGGTCATCAGAACTACCATCTGGCATGAACAATTTAGAGGACTTTTGACATAATTAAGAGTCAAAAACTCTGGGCTGTGCTGTTGACTAATCAGAGTTTCCTTATCTGTAAATTGAGATCCATTTCGTCTTTCAACATGTTTGTTGAGTGCCTATAGGATGCTAGTACAGTGCTTTGAAAAAAGCAGAGAGGCCAAAACTTCATGACTTATAGACTAGAGGAAGAGACAAACAATAAATAAGAAAACAGTGAAAGAAAGCACTGCCCGTGGTGATGAGCATCATAAAGGAAAAGTGTATGGGGTGGAAAATAACATGGTTGAAAGAGGAAACAACCTATTTTAGATAAATAGATTTGGAAGATGTCTTTAAGAAAGTGGGAATCGGGCTGAGATCATAAGAAATGAGAAGAAATCAGCTATGGAGAAATTAAGGGATAAGGGTTCCAGGTGGTAAAAGTGATCTGCACTTCACAAAGTTGTTAGGACAATTAAAAAAGAAATGTAGACAAGCAGTAAAGATGTGTAATACATAAATACTATTTTCTCCTCTGTAGTATTTCCAGTTCATTCCCTTAGTGAAGCGATTTTGTTTCCTTTAATTCTCCACAAGCTATGTGCTGATGATTCCCCCATTTGTACCTTGGTATGGTATGAATGTTTGCATCCCCCCAAAAAGCATATGTTGAAACTTAATCACCAATGTTGATGGCAGCAGCGGGCCATCCAGAGTGGCTGCTGCCATCACGCCAGCTGCAGCGAGAGGCGCAAGCGGTAGTGGCAGGAGCTGCTGCGGGACAGGCAGTGGTGGCAGTGGGATGCGCCACCCCCACCCTTGTGCAGCCAGGCAAGACCTTCCCCTAGGCCTGGAGCCTCCACTGCCCGGACCCTGGCCCCGCATCACTACAATGGCCCACCACTGCTGCAGGGAGGGCCTGGGAAGGAGGCAGACAGTCACTGGAGTCTTCCACTGGAAGACCCCTGGAGCTCACCACCCTGGGGGCCGCTGCAATGGAGCTGGGCCAAGTTACCCGCCAATGGGGGAGCAGCATGGTTGGGCAAGATGGGGTGGGCCGAGAGGGGCCCCAAGGTGGAGCTGGGCCTGGGGTGGTGCCAGGCTTGAACACAGAGCAGGAAATGGGAGCATTGCCTGCTTCAGAGACCAGACTAGCAGCATAGCCACCACACCCATGCCACCAAGGGTGTTACATTCCTGCACCTCAGGAGGAGGCTCATTGTGGAGCTGCCTGGGGCTGTGTCCCCAGGGTCCACCCCACATCAAGGTGACCACCAAGCCTGATGCCTCCAAAGTCCAGCCCTGGGGCCCATGATCTGCTCCTGGAAGCAAACCCCTGGGCAGGGCCACAGTCCAGGCAATGGGGAGACCTAGGCTGCCCCTGAGTGCCAGGGCCATGGGAAGAACTTGCAGCAATGTCACCCCTCTCCTGGATGCTGGCCCAGGCCCAGCAAGGACCTGTAGCTCCTGCCCCAGGCTGCAAGGAGGCTTGGCAGGGACTGCATGCTCCACAGAGCCCCAGGAGCCAGGGACAAGTGACCCTCCTGGGTTGGTGTGGCAGGAGATCTTTGGATGCAGTTGCAGCCTCCCTGCTGTGGCTGCAGACCAGGCATCTCTGCACTCTCGGGGGCCCAGGAATGTCTCCCTACCCCACTGAGAGCTCAAAGGTGCCTGCTCCCGCTGCCTGGCTTCTCCCCACTCTCAGTGCCTGCTCCAATCTCAGAGCAAGGTTAGAGCCAAGCCTGGGCACTGTCACAGTCCAGCTGGGGGTGCACATGCTTGGGGCAGTGCTGACATGGTAGCCTCCTGCCACCTCAGCCCCCTCTGGACTTTGGGTGCTGACCAGCATGGAAAGGAGGTCAGGGGGTGAGGGGATGAGAACAGCCTGGCACTGGCCTGCAGGTCCCCCTTTGAGATGAACAGTCTGGGCACCATGAATGGTAGCAGGAGGCAGAGAGGCTCCTGGGAAGAAGGGGGTGGGTCCCTGGTGAAGCCCCACCTTCAAACTGGGGATGGCCTGAAGCCTGGAGACCAGGCCTCTGGTCCCTCAGACCACAGGGGGAACTTGTGGTATTTTCCCCTGGGCCTTCCAATGGCCGCCCATGGTCCAATCAGCAGGCACTTGCTTCTCTCTGAGACCCATTAAAAAACCCTGACTCAGTCAGACTGGAAGAAAGGATGGAGAAATAATTGGGAGATGAAGAGACGACCTGCCTGCAGAGAGGAGCAACCCACTCCAGGGCCTCTTCACTGCTGAGAGCTGCAGACAATGGGATGATCAGAAAGGGTCATCTATGGGATGGTCTACCAATGGGATGGTAGAAAGGTCTAACAATGTTCTAGCAATGGGATGGTAGAGAGGAGCTACCCTCTCTGCTGAGAGCTGAACACTTCTTGGGACAACCTGCCTGTGGAAAAGAGCTACCCTCTCTGCTGAAAGCTGAACACTCTTCAGGACATCCCAGTTGCTGAACGGAGACACCTCCTGTGGGTCTCCTCTGAGCTGTTCTATCACTCAATAAAGCTCCTCTTCATCTTGCTCACCCTCCATTTGTCTGCATACCTCATTCTTCCTTATCACAGCACAAGAACTTGGGACACACCGAATGGTGAGGCTAAATGAGCTGTAACACAAACAGGGCTGAGACATGCCCTTTGTTTGTACCATTGCAGGTGAAGAGAAGGAGAGAAGAGTTGCAGCCCTTCAGGAAGCCCAGACCTGGGAGCTCCCCAAAACAGAGCTATGATTTCCTCTTTGGGGCCCTGCAGTTCTTCACATCTCAAAGCTTCTGGGTTCCACCATATTCCCCTGTGCCAGCTGGGGAAGCAGCTTGCAGTGCACATGGTCCAGCCACAACCTAAATGAGCCAGCACCCATGCCAGCACCCAAAGCTGCCCACCCTGCTGCAGCAGCCAGCATGTCTCACTGCACAGTGGCTGGACCCCACACTCACTCACACATCCCTCACTACTCCATGCCTGACATGCCCTTTACAGGCCTAGGATCCAGGCCAGTAGCATGAACCAAGCACAGCCTGCCAGGCTGAGTAAGTGGAACGAGCCCAATTGGCCCAAGCAAAACTCAGGCAAATGTACCACCAGCCACAGAGGTTTCCAGACAAGCAACACCCCAAAGACCACATAACAATGTGATAGTATTTGGAGGTAGGGCCTTTGGGAAGTTATTAAGTTATGAGGGCAGAGCTCTCATGGATGGGATTAAGAACCTTAGAGAAGAGGTCCCAGAGAGCGTCCTTGCCTCTTCCACTGTGTGAGGACACAGCAAAAAGAAGATGCCTATGAACCAGAGAATGGGTTCTTACCAGACACAGAATCTACTGGTGCCTTGATATCGATTTTGGAGCCAAGATGGCCGAATAGGAACAGCTCCGGTCTACAGCTCCCAGTGTGAGCGACGCAGAAGATGGTGATTTCTGCATTTCCATCTGACGTACCGGGTTCATCTCACTAGGGAGTGCCAGACAGTGGGCGCAGGTCAGTGGTTGTGCTCGAGCCGAAGCAGGACGAGGCACTGCCTCACTTGGGAAGCGCAAGGGGTCAGGGAGTTCCCTTTCCTAGTCAAAGAAAGAGGTGACAGACCCCACCTGGAAAATCGGGTCACTCCAACCCGAATACTGCGCTTTTCCGACGGGCTTCAAAAACGGCGCACCGCGAGATTATATCCCCCAACTGGCTCAGAGGTTCCTACTCCCAGGGAGTCTCGCTGATTGCTAGCACAGCAGTCTGAGATCAAACTGCAAGGCGGCAGCGAGGCTGGGGGAGGGGCGCCCACCATTGCCCAGGCTTGATTAGGTAAACAAAGCAGCTGGGAATTTCGAACTGGGTGGAGCCCACCACAGCTCAAGGAGGCCTGCCTGCCTCTGTAGGCTCCACCTCTAGGGTCAGGGCACAGACAAACAAAAAGACAGCAGTAACCTCTGCAGACTTAAATGTCCCTGTCTGACAGCTTTGAAAAGAGCAGTGGTACCCCCAGCACGGAGCTGGAGATATGAGAATGGGCAGACTGCCTCCTCAAGTGGGTCCCTGACCCCTGACCCCCAAGCAGCCTAACTGGGAGGCACCCCCCAGCAGGGGCACACTGACACCTCACATGGCAGGGTACTCCAACAGACCTGCAGCTGAGGGTCCTGTCTGTTAGAAGGAAAACTAACAAACAGAAAGGACATCCACACCAAAAACCCATCTGTACATCACCATCATCAAAGACCAAAAGTAGATAAAACCACAAAGATGGGGAAAAAAACAGAACAGAAAAACTGGAAACTCTAAAAAGCAGAGCGCCTCTCCTCCTCCAAAGGAACGCAGTTCCTCACCAGCAATGGAACAAAGCTGGATGGAGAATGACTTTGATGAGCTGAGAGAAGAAGGATTCAGACGATCAAATTACTCTGAGCTACAGGAGGACATTCAAAACAAAGGCAAAGAAGTTGAAAACTTTGAAAAAAATTTAGAAGAATGTATAAATAGAATAACCAATACAGAGAAGTGCTTAAAGGAGCTGATGGAGCTGAAAACCAAGGCTCGAGAACTACGTGAAGAATGCAGAAGCCTCAGGAGCCGATGCGATCAACTGGAAGAAAGGGTATCAGCGATGGAAGATGAAATGAATGAAATGAAGGGAGAAGGGAAGTTTAGAGAAAAAAGAATAAAAAGAAATGAGCAAAGCCTCCAAGAAATATGGGACTATGTGAAAAGACCAAATGTGCGTCTGATTGGTGTACCTGAAAGTGATGGGGAGAATGGAACCAAGTTGGAAAACACTCTGCAGGATATTATCCAGGAGAACTTCCCCAATCTAGCAAGGCAGGCCAACATTCAGATTCAGGAAATACGGAGAATGCCACAAAGATACTCCTCGAGAAGAGCAACTCCAAGACACATAATTGTCAGATTCACCAAAGTTGAAATGAAAGAAAAAATGTTAAGGGCAGCCAGAGAGAAAGGTCAGGTTACCCTTGAAGGGAAGACCATCAGACTAACAGCGGATATCTGGGCAGAAGCCCTACAAGCCAGAAGAGAGTGGGGGCCAATATTCAACATTCTTAAAGAAAAGAATTTTCAACCCAGAATTTCATATCCAGCCAAACTAAGCTTCATAAGTGAAGGAGAAATAAAATACTTTACAGACAAGCAAATGCTGACAGATTTTGTCACCACCAGGCCTGCCCTAAAAGAGCTCCTGAAGGAAGCGCTAAACATGGAAAGGAACAACCGATACCAGCTGCTGCAAAATCATGCCAAAATGTAAATACCATCAAGACTAGGAAGAAACTGCATCAACTAATGAGCAAAATAACCAGCTAACATCATCATGACAGGATCAAATTCACACATAACAACATTAACTTTCAATGTAAATGGACTAAATGCTCCAATTAAAAGACACAGACTGGCAAATTGGATAAAGAGTCAAGACCCATCAGTGTGCTGTATTCAGGAAACCCATCTCACTTGCAGAGACACACATAGGCTCAAAATAAAAGGATGGAGGAAGATCTACCAAGCAAATGGAAAACAAAAAAAGGCAGGGGTTGCAATACTAGTCTCTGAGAAAACAGACTTTAAACCAACCAAGATCAAAAGAGACAAAGAAGGCCATTACATAATGGTAAAGGGATCAATTCAACAAGAAGAGCTAACTATCCTAAATATATATGCACCCAATACAGGAGAACCCAGATTCATAAAGCAAGTCCTGAGTGACCTACAAAGAGACTTAGACTCCTACACATTAATAATGGGAGACTTTAACACCCCACTGTCAACATTAGACAGATCAATGAGACAGAAAGTCAACAAGGATACCTAGGAATTGAACTCAGCTCTGCACCAAGTGGACCTAATAGACATCTACAGAACTCTCCACCCCAAATCAGCAGAATATACATTTTTTTCAGCACCACACCACACCTATTCCAAAATTGACCACATACTTGGAAGTAAAGCTCTCCTCAGCAAATGTAAAAGAACAGAAATTATAACAAACTATCTCTCAGACCACAGTGCAATCAAACTAGAACTCAGGATTAGGAATCTCCCTCAAAACTGCTCAACTACATGGAAACTGAACAACCTGCTCCTGAATGACTACTGGGTACATAACTAAATGAAGGCAGAAATAAAGAAGTTCTTTGAAACCAACGAGAACAAAGACATAACATACCAGAATCTCTGGGACACATTCGAAGCAGTGTGTAGAGGGAAATTTATAGCACTAAATGCCCACAAGAGAAAGCAGGAAAGATCCAAAATTGACACCCTAACATCACAATTAAAGAACTAGAAAAGCAAGAGCAAACACATTCAAAAGCTAGCAGAAGGCAAGAAATAACTAAAATCAGAGCAGAACTGAAGGAAATAGAGACACAAAAAACCCTTCAAAAAAGTAATGAATCCAGGAGCTGGTTTTTTGAAAGGATCAACAAAATTGATAGACCACTAGCAAGACTAATAAAGAAAAAAAGAGAGAAGAATTAAATAGACGCAATAAAAGATAAAGGGGATATCACCACTGATCCCACAGAAATACAAACTACCATCAGAGAATACTACAAACACCTCTACGCAAATAAACTAGAAAATCTAGAAGAAATGGATAAATTCCTCAACACATACACTCTCCCAAGACTAAACCAGGAAGAAGTTGAATCTCTGAATAGACCAAGAACAGGATCTGAAATTGTGGCAATAATCAATAGCTTACCAACCAAAAAGAGTCCAGGACCAGATGGATTCACAGCAGAATTCTACCAGAGGTACAAGGAGGAACTGGTACCATTCCTTCTGAAAGTATTCCAATCAATAGAAAAAGAGGGAATCCTCCCTAACTCATTTTATGAGGCCAACATCATTCTGATACCAAAGCCAGGCAGAGACACAACAAAAAAAGAGAATTTTAGACCAATATACTTGATGAACATCAATGCAAAAATCCTCAATAAAATACTGGCAAACCAAATCCAGCAGCACATCAAAAAGCTTAACCACCATGATCAAGTGGGCTTCATCCCTGGGATGCAAGGCTGGTTCAATATATGCAAATCAATAAATGTAATCCAGCATATAAACAGAGCCAAAGACAAAAACCACATGATTATCTCAATAGATGCAGAAAAAGCCTTTGACAAAATTCAACAACCCTTCATGCTAAAAACTCTCAATAAATTAGGTATTGGTGGGACGTATTTCAAAATAATAAGAGCTATCTATGACAAACCCACAGCCAATATCATACTGAATGGGCAAAAACTGGAAGCATTCCCTTTGAAAACTGGCACAAGACAGGGAGGCCCTCTCTCACCACTCCTATTCAACATAGTGTTGGAAGTTCTGGCCAGGGCAATTAGGCAGGAGAAGGAAATAAAGGGTATTCAATTAGGAAAAGAAGAAGTCAAATTGTCCCTGTTTGCAGATGACATGATTGTATATCTAGAAAACCCCATTGTCTCAGCCCAAAATCTCCTTAAGCTGATAAGCAACTTCAGCAAAGTCTCAGGATACAAAATCAATGTACAAAAATCACAAGCATTCTTATACACCAACAACAGACAAACAGAGAGCCAAATCATGAGTGAACTCCCATTCACAATTGCTTCAAAGAGAATAAAATACCTAGGAATCCAACTTACAAGGGATGTGAAGGACCTCTTCAAGGAGAACTACAAACCACTGCTCAAGGAAATAAAAGAGGATACAAACAAATGGAAGAACATTCCATGCTCATGGGTAGGAAGAAACAATATTGTGAAAATGGCCATCCTGCCCAAGGTAATTTACAGATTCAATGCCATCCCCATCAAGCTACAAATGCCTTTCTTCACAGAATTGGAAAAAACTACTTTAAAGTTCATATGGAACCAAAAAAGAGCCCGCATCGCTAAGTCAATCCTAAGCCAAAAGAACAAAGCTGGAGGCATCACACTACCTGACTTCAAACTATACTACAAGGCTACAGTAACCAAAACAGCATGGTACTGGTACCAAAACAGAGATATAGAGCAATGGAACAGAACAGAGCCCTCAGAAATAACGCCAAATATCTACAACTATCTGATCTTTGACAAACCTGAGAAAAACAAGCAATGGGGAAAGGATTCCCTATTTAATAAATGGTGCTGGGAAAACTGGCTAGCCATATGTAGAAAGCTGAAACTGGATCCCTTCCTTACACCTTATACAAAAATCAATTCAAGATGGATTAAAGACTTAAACGTTAGACCTAAAACCATAAAAACCCTAGAAGAAAACCTAGACATTACCATTCAGGACATAGGCACAGGCAAGGACTTCATGTCTAAGACACCAAAAGCAATGGCAACAAAAGACAAAATTGACAAATGGGATCTAATTAAAATAAAGAGCTTCTGCACAGCAAAAGAAACTACCATCAGAGTGAACAGGCAACCTATAAACTGGGAGAAAATTTTCGCAACCTACTCATCTGACAAAGGTCTAATATCCGGAATCTACAATGAACTCAAACAAATTTACAAGAAAAAAACAAACAACCCCATCAAAAAGTGGGCAAAGGACATGAACAGACACTTCTCAAAAGAAGACATTTATGCAGCCAAAAAACACATGATAAAATGCTCATCATCACTGGCCATCACAGAAATGCAAATCAAAACCACAATGAGATACCATCTCACACTAGTTAGAATGGCAATCATTAAAAAGTCAGGAAACAACAGGTGCTGGAGAGGATGTGGAGAAATAGGAACACTTTTACACTGTTGGTGGGACTGTAAACTAGTTCAACCATTGTGGAAGTCAGTGTGATGATTCCTTAGGGATCTAGAACTGGAAATACCATTTGACCCAGCCATCCCATTACTGGGTATATACCCAAAGGACTATAAATCATGCTGCTATAAAGACACATGCACACGTATGTTTATTGCGGCATTATTCACAATAGCAAAGACTTGGAACCAACCCAAATGTCCAACAATGATAGACTGGATTAAGAAAATGTGGCACATATACACCCTGGAATACTATGCAGCCATAAAAAATGATGAGTTCATGTCCTTTGTAGTGACATGGATGAAATTGGAAATCATCATTCTCAGTATACTATCGCAAGAACAAAAAACCAAACACCGCATATTCTCACTCATAGGTGGGAATTGAACAATGAGATCACATGGACACAGGAAGGGGAATATCACACTCTGGGGACTGTTGTGGGGTGGGGGGAGTGGGGAGGGATAGCAATGGGAGATATACCTAATGCTAGATGACGAGTTAGTGGGTACAGTGCACCAGCATGGCACATGTATACATATGTAACTAACCTGCACAATGTGCACATGTACCCTAAAACATAAAGTATAATTTAAAAAAAATTCAAAAAATAAATAAATAAAGTTCCATATCAACTTAAAAAAAAAAGAATCTATTGGTGCCTTGATCTTGAACTTCCCAGAGTATAACTGTGAGAAATAAATTTCTATTGTTTATAAGCCACCCAGTCTAAGGTATGCTGTTATAACAGAACAAAGTAAAACACACCTCCACCCTAAACACTGTCCCGAACTCCAGACTCAGGTGTTCAGTTGCCTACTAGCATTTCCCCTTGGATCTCTAAGTGATGACTCAAACTTAACTTGCCCTAAACTGGACTTTTGATCTTTGCCCCAAACCTGTGCCACTCAAAGTTTTCTTCATCTCAGTTAAATCAACTCCATTCTTCTATACTTAGAATCTTCCTGGATACCTCCTTTATTTTCATATCCCATATATGACTCATTAGTAAAGCTATTTAGTCTACCTTTTGACAATATCCAGAATCCAATCACTTTTCACCACTGCAACCACCACTACTCTACTCTAAAGCAAATGCAATCTTTTGCTTGATTTATTGTAATAGCTCCTAACTGACTTTGCTGCTTCCAGTCTTTCTCCTCTGTAATCTATTGTCAACTCAGTCGTAGGAGCAAGCTTGTGTGTTCTAGATCCTCTGTATTAGTTTTCCTAGGGCTGCCATTATAAATCACCACAAATTGAGTGGCTTAAAACAACTGAAATTGATTGTCTCGCAGTTCTAGAGCCTCGAAGTCTGAAATCAAGGTGTCAGCAGGGCCATGCTCTCTCTCAAGGCTCCAGGAGAGGATCCTTCCTTGCCTCTTCCTAGATTCCAGCGGCAATCCTGGAATTCCTTGTAATTCCTTGGCTTGCAGCTGCATCACTCCAGTCTCTGCTCCCATCTTCACATGGTGTTCCCCTCCCTGTGTGTCTGTGTCCAAATTTCTCTCTTCTTATAAAAACGTCAGTCACAGGATTAGGGCCCAACCTAGTTCAGTATGACTTCATCTAAGCTTGATGACATCTTCAAAGGCTCCATTTCCAAATAAGGCCACATTCATAGGTACTAGGCGTTAGGACTTGAACATGTCTTTTCAGGAGACACAATTCAACCCTCCACACCCGCCAACGCCTTCCTTACTCAAAGTTACTATAATGACCTCACACGTGTCTCCTCCATGTACTCTATGAATTCATCTCAGAGTGCTCACAATCTATCTCCATCATACTGGGCATATTCTCTCCTGGGGACACTTGTACCTGCTCTGCTCCTTTTGACTCATATCCTCTTTTGCAAGACAATTCTGCATTCTTCATCTTCATCCTCTTTCAGATCTTCAGTCTCCTCCGCAAACCTCCCTGACCATCCTACTTAAAATTCCTCCACTACCTCCTCATCTGACATTCTGCATCCCTATTCTAGGCACTATTTTTCTCTTCTTGATTAGGTACTAACTGTTACCATCCTCATTTCACAGTAAGCTCAAGTATCTTGCTCAAGATCACAGAGCTAGAAAATGAAAAAGCCAAATCTCTGCAAGCTTACTCTAGAGCTTGTATTCTTACCTAGTGTTTTATAGAGTCTCTTAATGACTATTTTCTATAGCTAATTTATTACCCAATTGGCTAGGATGTAAAGGCCCAGGCTTAGTGACAATCAACAGATGTCCTACCAAGGATAAACTGTACCTTGCCACAGTTTTAAAATTTTTCTTTGTCAACATTCGTGAAAGTCTGATTTTTAGTGAAAGATTCAACGTGGAAATTCTGAGCATGAGGGTATAAATCAGTATTTTCATTTTCTTTGACTAGTGATCCAGGAGGCTGACTGAGCAATAAATCAAGGAGAATTTATGTTTTATTGAGTCCCCATCATGTCTAAACACTGGGGGGTCCTGGGGCCTACAGAACAGCACAGACCCATAGTTAAATCATTTATTTCACCAAGCAATATTGTTTCTACAAATCAATCAGAAATCATTATCAATAGCACCATTTCTAAACCAAGTCTTGTTTATTGGTGTGATGTCACCCTGATACACTTATTTATTTGAATGATATGACACACACTCATACACATTTATTTATTTGCCTGATGCTGTATCCCCCCCCCCAAAAAAAATGGTCAGCCATGCCTGAAGAGATTTCTGGGAATTACCCAAAGCTACAATAATATTCATAATAACAGTTACCATTCATTGAGTACTGCCCATGCACTAGTGACTGTGAAAAGTGCTTTTGATGTATTGCTAATTTAATTTCCATAACAACACTGAGGCAGGTATTTTATCTCTGCTTTCCAGATGAAGAAATTAAGCATTTAGGAGATTCACTAACCTTGCCCAATGTCAGTCTGCCAGAAAGTCAGGATATTTTTTAAAAGTTCTAAAAGACTATAAAGGAGTACAACACAAAGATTGTTCAGTACACTTATTAATTTCCAGTGAAAAATATGCATGGAGCAGTCAAGAATATTTATGTTGGCTAGCTGCACGCACAGTTTTCTCTTGAAAAACGTCTACATTGGCAACCATATCACTATCAGACATGGTGTTTGTGAACATCAGGACATTCCTCTCTTGGGCAGTCCTCAAAAGGCACACAGAATCTTGCATTTTCTCTACTTAGTGTAAATCATAAATCATCACCTTTCCATTATTTTGCAATTCACCTCACATTCTTTCCACTACAATTGCAAAGATGATGGTTTTATTTCTATCAGTTAGAATACAGTTATATTTTCCAGGAGGACACTGACCATCTTGATTGAATTTGGGAACACCTGGCCTCTAGATAAGCCACACATAATATACCCCTCACTCCCGGACAGCAGGCTTACAAGCTTCTGTGGCCACAACTGACTGGTTCAGGTAGCTAATCTCATCAGATCTGTATTGATTCTGATTATCTTCAATACAGAGTGTTTGGTTTATTATATCTGTGTCCGAAATATCTGAGGGTGCACATTTTTTTAGACACTGTGGGTCTCCTGTACTGACCTCATCTCATAACTAAGAATCACCATTTTTTAATATAGAAAAAATTAAAATATGCTAACAAGTCTGAATTTTGTTTTATAACAAATTTGTTATAAAACAAATTTGTACTGTACTGTTTTATAACAAATTTACAAACAGTTTTTCTTTTGCTAGAGGGAGATAAAATAAACCTCTTCACATACCTATGGCCTTTAAAACACATAGGTCAGTTACCAGGGCTTCCTCAATAAATGTGAGCTTCCCAGGATTACATCCTATCTTACTTATTACTATATTCTGCACACCTATCAAGAAGGTTGGCACTTAACAGTTCTCAATGCACACCTAGAAACTGGATGCAACTAACTCCAGCCACTGCCCAAATCAGCCATGTGGAGTTTCTCCACATTCTTTATAACCACCAAGAGAGCAAGCACTGGCGGACAGAGAGATGACACTAAAGAGGTACACTTATGGATTTTTTTTTAATCTCTGAAAAAAAAGAAAGAAAGGTATTATACAAAGCTGGACAGAATTTCTGTCTTAAAGTCAAGTGCCTAAGAGTATAAAGCCCTCCTATCTCAATAGTTTCATATCAGTTATTTTTCTTGAAGTAAGTAGGGAAATTATCTAATTCTCATTTTATAGAAATAGAGAATACCAAATTTAACCAAGTTGATTCAAGTCACACAACTCATTGGTGGCATGGCTGGGACCAAAAACGAGGTCCCTGGCTATCGTTCCTTGTTTTATTCTATTAATAACATCCTGAGCAAGCAAATAAAGGGCTTGTAGAAGAGAGGCGATAAATGTGGTTGTAAGCAGTCAGGGTCTGCGCATTTTTGGCCTAAAGCACTTTCCATTAGTTGTGTGTAGCTGACTCACACTCTTAACTAACACTGGCTCCCCAACTGAACAAGCCAACATAACTGCAACTTGTTCTTTTTGCCTCTTACAGAACACTTATTTGAGGTAATCTCCAAACAGTCATCTGGGAAAAAAAATTTTTTTTGACTTTAAACAAATCCTGCAAGCCTCTTGTTATCTCCAGTAGAGGTCTGGGCTGTCAGAAAGGGTACAAAATAAAATCCAACTTTGATTGAGAACTTAGAATGTGCCAGGCAAAGTCTAAGAATATTACACATATGACCTCATTGAATTTTCAGAAGAACCCAGAGGTAGGTACTAGTCTTGGTCTCACTTAACAGATAAGGAAAATAAGGCCAGAGAGAGCTAAGATTTGAACCCTGGGAATCTTGCTCCCAAACCTATACAGTAGTTCTCTTTTAACCATGGTTTTACTTTTTGCAGTTTCAGCTACCTGACACTAACTGCAGTCTGAAAACATTAAATGGAAAAATTCCAGAAATAAACAATTTATAAGTTTTTTATTTCATGCATTTCTGAGTAGTGTGATGAAATCTGAGACTGTCCTGCTCCATCTCGCCCAGGATATTAATCTACCCTTTGTCCAGTGAACCTGCATTATAGATGCTACCACCCTGCCCTTAGTCATTTAGTAACCCTTTCAGTTATTAGCTCAACTGTCCTGGTGTCACAGTGCTTGTGTTCAAGTAATGCTTATTTGACTTAATAATGTCCCCAAAGCACAACATTAGTGATGCTGGCTGTTTGGATATGCCAAAAAAGAAGCCATAAATTGCTTTCTTTAAGCAAGAAGGGAAAAGTTCTCAACAAGAAAAGAAAAAAAATTGCCTGCTTAAGTTGCTAAAATCTATGGTAAGGATGAATCTTCTGCCTGTGAAATTCTGAAGGAAAAAATCATGCATAATTTATACAGGCTTCAGTACTATCTTCAGTTTCAGGCCTCCACTGGGGGGTCCTGGGACATATCCCCCATGAATAAGGGTGTGGAGGGGCCACTGTATTCTTTTTCTTTATTATTTATTTATTTTATTATGCATTTATTTATCTATTTTGAGACAGAGTCTAGCTCTGTCACCAAGGCTGGAGTGCAGTGGCATGATCTCAGCTCACTGCAATCTCTGCCTCCCAGATTCAAGCAATTCTCGTGTCTCAGCCTCCTGAGTAGCTGGGATGACAGACGCCAGCCAGCACACCCAGCTGATTTTTGTATTTTTAGTAGAGATGGGGTTTCACTGTGTTGGCCAAGCTGGTCTCGAACTCCTAACCTCGTGATCCACCCGGCCTCCCAAAGTGCTGGGGTTACAAGTGTGAGCCACCGCACCTGGCTTACTGTATTCTTGAATGTTACAGTAATATGCCTTTATATTCCTAGCAGTTAGCCTATTACTCAACTAAATCTTCTATTCTTATTTTTAGCCCTTGCCTCTCCCCTGGAGAAAAACATATGAGTCCTTTGAGAGCATTCATCCATTCATATGCTCACTCTTTTAATAAATTCTTCATTTATTTGTTCGGCAAACATTTCTGAGAAGTGGCATACTCTTGGGTAGATTCTGGGGATATAAGGACTGAACATTGCCCTTTCTTTTAAAAAGCATGTAATCTGGCAGATAAGGTGGACAAATAACATTGATACATGGTGATATTATGCTGTGGTACTAAGGAAGCACCCAGGAGAAATATGAACCCCAGAGTAAGGTAAGAAGATAAGTCAGGATTCAGGATGGGGAAGCATCTAGCTGTCTTAGAGGAACTACCATAGATTTTACGGATGAAGAACATTGATAATGGCACTTCAAACACAGGGGGAAAACTATGAAAAAACAAAAAAAATTTACCATTAGAAAACTGCAATAATTCTGTAGAATATAGGTCAAAAAAGGCAAGTGGGTAACAGGTCACAAAAGACCTTGATAGTCATATTAAGGGACACACATGTTCTTAGACTGTTTGTGGCAGAAAGTCGATGGAGGGATTAAAGAGACAAGCAACATAATACATTAGATTTTTTAAAAATGATTCTATCTCAATAAGAAGAATAGACTAGAAGAGGGTAAAAATAGAGGGAGGGTATCAAGGTAGGACATGTGTGCAGCAATCCAAACATGAAATAATAATGATGGAATGTCCTAAAGCAATGGCAGTAAGAATGTTGAGACGGGAAGTAGATTCTGGACATATTAGAGAGAGAAAGTCAACAAGTCTCAGAGAATGGTTAGATGTGCTGTACAAGGGACTCATATACTGGTTGGGCAGTGTACCCTTCATTGACATGGGACGGGCACAGGAGAACATATGGGTGGAAGGAGAAAGATGAAAACCTCTAATTTTGTATATTGCCAGCTTTTGGGTTCCAAAGAAGAATGAACCTAATGACTTCCCCAGTAGAGCTGGCAGCTCTAAAATGTCAAAAGAAATGAGGGCCAGGCACGGTGGCTCACACCTGTAATCTGAGCAATTTGGCAGGCCAAGGCAGGAGGATCACTTAAGCCCAGAAGTTCAAGACCAGCCTGGGCCATATAGTGAGACCCTATCTCTTTAAAAATAATGATAGCAAATAAAAACATAAATAATGGAGACAGATGAGTAAGTAAACTGAGCCATTATTGAGGGTTTACAGGGCAGTTGAGGGGAAAAGATAGAAGACTTTGTGCTGGAGAGTTAAGCTGGCAATAAACTGGGAGAAGTGAGAAGGCTTGGGGAACTGACGATCTCTGAGAGAAAAACGTGTACTTGGGAGTGAAGAACTGAGAAGTCTTGGAGGAAAGAGGCTTTGTTTAAAGATTGGTACTTTGTGGTTTAAGATTTTCAGAGTTGTAGAATTGATGGCAGCTTTTCTAGCAGAGAAAGTTTATAACATTACCAAATATACCTCTTTTGATTCAATCTCTCAAAGTTGACAAAAGGCTAAGTGCTTTTTAAAGAAAAGTACATGAAATCCATGTGGTTATCTTTGTTTTCCACAAGGATATCCTAAAGGCATCTGTGATCATTGACATGTGCAATTTTCATTACTTCCAGTTATTTGATATAGAACTATTTAGTAATAACCTTCTCTAGAAGGACTGAGAAGATAAAATTCATCTAGAAAATATGTTAATCAATAATGTAATTTATTCCTTCACTTACCATATGGAAAGTATAGTAGAGTATATATTTTCCCAAATGTATTAGAGATTTTTATCCATTTCATTTTTCTTTTTTTGAAGGGTTGTCTGACACATACTTTAAAGACGTCATTCCTCAGTTGGATTTTAGTCTGTTGAAAGTTGGATTCTTATATCCCTAAAGACAAATCATGTGCAAGACATGTTCGTCTCCTGAGACTGCTGTGTGGAGATTTGGAATGTGAGAGTTTTGCCAAACAGTTGCTAAAAGGCAAACAGTTGAGATACCCCAACATTTTTAATACAATGCAATTTTCTTTGAGCCATCAGATTTGGATGAATATCAACTCATTGAAAACTCATATATTAATTGCAATTTCCTTTGAAAACAAGTTCAAGGAAAATATTGCTTATGAAAATGAAGATAAATTATGAAATCAGAGAACATGCTGTACCATAGGAAATATGAAAACAGCTCTCAGCTACATTGTACTTAGAAATGTTTTGTAAAATTATCACAGTCATATCTTTGAAGTAGGTAACCATTTCACCAACAAAAAACCAATACCATTTCCTATTCAAAAGAGAAAACACAGGTGATCTAACTTTTACAAACTATAAACTACTAAGACAGTAAAAGCTTTAACATTAAATTTTAATGAAATAATTATTAAGAAATGCTTTTTTATTTCAAAGAGGCTACACCAGACATGGAGAATGTGTACTAAATTTACAAAACATTCTTCCCTAAGTTTCCTCGTCTGTAAAATGATCCTATGCAAGTATATGCCATGAGAATTAAATGTGATAATACATATGAAACATCCTATATAAAGGTCCTAAGTTGTAGTACCTAAAACAAATTTGGGGGTAATTTTCATTGAGTCACTTCCTGCAGGACCAACAATTATTATGATTACCCTCTTTGCTTACCAACACATGTAGCTGCCTATTGAGACCACATATAACACAGTAGAGGAGGCCCCTTCACTAATCCTGGCGAGAGATTACACCATACTTTTTATATGGTACAGTCCCTCATGTACCAGACATAAGACTGGATTGGTAAGATTTAAAGTGTTTTAAAAATTGAAATGAAATGAGAATTTTTAAAGCTCCATTAGTGACTTTTCATGACTGGGAAGTTTTTGAAACTGTATCTTTGTTATCTTAGTAGATAAAATTTCCCTATCAATATATTATTGGCAGACTGGCACATATGCTATGAGATTTTTCCATTGTGGGACTTGCCCTCTTATTCCTTTTTTGAGGAAGATCACCAAGAAGCTAAGAGTACTCCTAACTGGGTTGATGGAGTAACACAGGAGACAGAATTTGGAAATAGTCACCTAAGTGTTTATTTCATTTAAATTTCACTATAAGCTCTTTACACCCTCATAAAATTTGAATGTAGGAATTTTGATAGTAAGATATGACTTGGACAAGTAGAAATGGAATGAGGTCATATTCTATTATATGGTTTTCCTTGGTATAATTTGGTGAACAGTGAATACAATAATAAAAGTCCCAATCCTGATTGGCATCTAGAAAGACTGTTTTTCTCCAGAAAGAAATGACAGAGTTTTGAAGAATCTTTGTTTTTCTGATACTAGAATTTCATTAGGTTGATTACTTCTGGTGGGTCTTGATCATTGACTCTTCATTTCCATTGTTAACTCTATGGATGTGGCCCCCGCCCCTACTCTGGAGGTACCCAAAGTAGAGACAATCACTTTTCTTTGAAGAAAATCCTGGGATCTCAGCAAGTTATGAATCTACTGGCTTGTTAAATATATTTTCCAAATTTCATGTCACTTTCTTTTTTGGGGCAACAAATTGTAAATAGGCCAACATCCTACACAGGAAGAAGGTGGGCTCTTCCATGGCTGATGATTGTTACACAATGTATCATACTTTGAGAAACTCGGAGATGCAGCAGAAGATTTGCAACTCTCATTGATAGCTATTCAACCTTCGAATTTATGGACAGAAACTAATTATGTATGAATTCACTCCAGATTCATTGTTATTCATGTATATACTAGATATCAAATTGTAAGTACGTAAAATGGTGGTGGGTTTTTAGCCACTTTCTCTTTGCCTTGGATCTTAATGATATAAAGGCAATACTTAAAATGCGGGAACAATGGCTCTTCTGCTACCAAATACAGACAGCTAAATGTTCTTCTCTATTTCATTGTTTTCAGGTGGATAATCAAGTGATTTCGTTGCATTACCTGTGAACTCACTGCTTATCAGGTTTGAACTGATGAACTAGACAGTGTCTCCTTCATTGCTCCTGGGGTTACATGCTGGCTGAAAGGCAATGACCCTCCCAAGTAGCTAAGAATAAATAAAGCCAAAAGAAAGTAACGAGTTTCCATGTGATTTTCATTAAAAAGAGTGAGTTGAAAATCAAAATTTTAAAGCCAAAATAATCACTTTTGACAAGTGTCCTCCAATGTTTAATCGGCAAGTGTCTGTCAATTCTCCACATGAAATCAAATTGTTCTACTATCTAGGGTTATATTTTTCTCACTAATCTATATCTAATTTTTATAAAAGAGCTAAATTGGTTTAAATTAGCTGACCTGCATATATCCTTATGGAAACTATTTTATACTACCACAGGCAATCATCAATACTTCGTTTGAAAATCCTCCAAAATAAATTGGTGTGGTTGTGCCCTATAGAATTGAACTTTGGTATCTCAGAACCCATGTATATAAAAGTTCAAGAGGACCTAGATCTTCCTCTGAGTAAAACCTTGTGCTACCTGTAGACAGTACTTCAGACCATCTTAATACTGATATCAGGGAAGTGGCACTAAACTTTATTTTAATTAACTACTTTAGTCTTCCTTTGACCCATTTATCTACTTATTGTATCCAGCTGTGAATAATGTTTCTCTAAGGCATGACCTCGAACACTTTATTATTATTATTTAAAACTGAGTTTTAATAATAAAACAAGAGTTTGCTCTGTTGCCCAGGCTGCAGTGCAGTGGCACGATCTCGGCTCACTGCAACCTCCACCTCCCGGGTTCAAGCAATTCTCCTGCCTCACCTCCCGAGTTGCTGGGACTACAGGCGTGTGCCACCATATCCGGTTAATTTTTGTACTTTTAGCAGAGACGGGGTTTTGCCATGTTGGCCAGGCTGGTCTCTAAATCCTGACCTCAGGTGATCCACCCACCTTGGCCTCCCAAAGTGCTGGGATTACAGACATAGGCCACTGCACCTGGCCAACCTCAAACACTTTATGTTCCAAAGTGGGATATAAATAAACGGTAAGAAGAATAATAACAGCTACTATTAACAATAAATTTATACCTTAGACTTTTCCAGCTGGAAGAGGCCTGTAGAGACTGCCTAGTTTTTAATCTTAACAGCTGAGATTCAGAATAGTTAAGCAACTTAAGTCTGTAGCAGTCTCTACTACATTTCTCTATTGGTGAAAATCAGTAATTTCTCATTCTCCACTTAATATTCTCTCCGCTATTCCATGATGTGTCTCGGGCCAGGTGGCTCTGATTTTTCAGAGCAATAGTTTTTGTTCTCATCCTTTGACCAAAAGAAACATCTGGAATCTATCTATCCTCTGCCAGAATATCACTAGAAACCATGAAAGTAGGGATTTCCTTTCTCTAACACTGACCCTTTCACAAACCTGAAAATTTTCTGAACAAAAATTCCTGTTTGAAAATCTACATAAACATTAAAGCTTCAACTTGGGTTTTTAAGAGTTAATAACAGTTAAAATATCTTATAATGTAGTAAAATCTTCACACCCCATACACAGGGCTTGTAGTTGCATTTACATAGACATTCAGAATCTGAGAATTGTTATAAGTATTAGTAGCTGGCAAGAGAAAATAGAGGGAATCCAAAATTAAAGTGATTAAATCCATCCAAGAGGCTATTATCAAAAGGAAACTCCTCTCATTCTCATTCCACTTCCAAAGTGGAAAACAGCCAAGAAGCATTTTTCCCTCACCTCTTATCAAAGATTGCGTCCCTAATTTCAAAATCTAATGGTGCTAGCCTCTTTCTGGATCCATCTGTGCTATGTCTGGACTCTCTCTGCCACAGAAACTCAGGTCTGGTTTTATTCAATTGTACTTTGTGCTTTCTTTTTATGTACTCTTTAAATGGTTATTTTGACTATAGTTCTCATCAAACAAAAGATGTCTATCTTTTATCATTTGGAGATATTGAAGGAATGTATCTTCTCTCACTGCCTCTCAAAGCATTTACACCATTATATAATGAGAAGAGAAATTCCTCGGAGACCAGTTACCATAAACATGTGCAGGCTAAAGATATGCATATGTATTTTATATTTGATATATTTAGTTCAATATCTGAAAAGGCCTGAGTAAATTTATGATGTTCTATTGCAAGCTATGTGATTTTTATAGACTCCAAGGAAAATATATTCTAACTTTTGCTCCCTCAGATAAAATGTATATTGAATACAAGACAGCTTGCCTTCTAAATGCACCTACTCATGTTGGAAGTCTAAGTATTTCACGGTATTTTGAAGCATACTTTGATATTTGAAAATGCATTGGTTTGCATAGATCTCTTTTGTCACAATGTCAAGCTTAAGTAGAAATATTGCCCGCAGTATTATTATCAGTCCTAAAGTATAATGATGACATGATTTGAAATGCAGCCAGCCGCAACCTGTAGTCTAGAATGGTAAAAATGACAGTCATACCATCAACATGTGATCTGGTGCCCACATGAGCTCCTCCTAGGACAGAGGTGGAGATGGCGATGCCAAAGGCACAGAAGGGATGTAGCAAAAGACCACATGGATGTAGTGTTTGCTGGGCCCTTTGATTAGATGTCTTGTGAATATTGCAAGAAGGTTAGGCTAGCTGTCATTCGTTAACTTGTGTGGGTTTGAACCCTAGCTCCAGGAGTATACAAATGGTGTTCACTTGTGCAAATTATTTAACCTCTGTATGTCTCCATAGCCTCTTCTGTAAAGTAGAAAAACAGTAGTCACCTCACAGAATTATTGAGGTTTAAAAAGATAATGAATATCAAGTTCTTGTCAGAGATGTCTGTAGAAAGCAATGGTTAATAATGCAGACTCTGGCCCAAGAATGGCTAAGTTTTAAACTTGACCCTCACACTATCTGTGAAATTTTCTTAACTTCTTTTAGCCTCAGTTTTCTCTTTAGAAATATGGAGATGGTAAATAATAGTAGCATTGTTGTGTGGATAACATTAGTTAATTCATGTGATTGAGAAAAGTGCCTAATGCATGACAAATGCTCAAAAATATTAGTTGTTATTCGATTTCCTTAAAATGTTACTTGGAAAGCATCCAGGGCTGTGGAAATAGGGTTTGCTTTCAATTGTTTGCTTAGCTTTCTCCCATAACAAATAGAAGGAGAAAGATTCTCCCTTTTTTTCTCTTCCTGTCAGTATCCCTCTTGTCTAAACCCATTTTCTCTGCTCTCAGAAGAAAGGAGGTATACTTGCTTTGGTGGTGATGGAAAGGGGAGGGGTGCACATTAGGCTTGCATCCTGACCCAACTGTCTAGCAATATCCCCAGAATGCAGTGTGCACTGCCATGAAAGCTGGGAAACCAGACATTTGCAAGCACATGCGTTTCCCTGAGTGGTGTTATAAAGGATTCTACTTTATCTTGACTGCATTTTAGAGGTCTTAGATTTCATCTTTATTCATGGGATCAACAAGTATGGCTTGAAATGCCAGGGTGCAGTTGTCTGTGGCTCAGCACTTGACAAAGGTGATTTTACTGGATGACGAATCTTACTGAATGTTACAACTAACAACGCTATTGTATGTAAGTAGATGGGGTTTGAGGTACAGCCAGGTGTACCAATCCTGAGAAAAGACAATGCTGCATTGCATTATCAATTTAATAAAGCATGTGCTGTCAGTAATATTTATTTCATTAAAAAATACATATGGTTGCTGATACAGTTTTTTGAATTGTGGCATATTGAGTCCTTGAACTCACAGATTCAGTTATATCAACATGAGCATCTTGCACAAATGTTAGCCTTGCCCACTCACCACCCTAGTGGAAAAGGCTACTGAAAAAGCAGGTCTAGTTGCCTGAAATGTCTGCCTGTCTATTTGAAAGGAGGAATTGAAGTGGGTTGAATAAGAAGAGAGACAGGTGGGTGGAAAGTAATAAGAAACTAGGTTTAGCTAGAAAGCGATTTCCTAAAGAACTTTTACTCTCATTGGTGTTCATCGTCCATAAAACTTGGCCTTATTTCCAGAGAAAAAGAATTAATGATCATGTGAAATTGGATGTCTGTCAATTTTTCTTAAGTTTCTCAGCAGCAAAACTTGTTCTTCACCCAAGTGTAACTGCTATTTGGTCAAGGTAAGACAACTTTCTATGTATCTAATTCACTGTGTGTTGTTCATGCTAAGAATGCAGTACAGGACTCTTTATATTAACTGAACAATCAGATGGTAAAAGAATCACTTTGGCCATTTGCTGTGTGAAGTTCAGGAACATTTTTTGATAAAATAAGTAATTCCATATGCATGTGAATTCTTAGTATTTGATTCCTGTTTCTCTTGTAATGTCCTTGGTCTTTTGTCTTTTGAATCAATTAGGTCAGTCTCAAGGGAATAAAAAAAGAAAAAGAAAGAAAGAAAAACAGACCATAGTTTAAGCCAGAACACTCTAATACTGTCCACTCAACATATGGTGTTTATAGATCTTGAAAACAGAATGAGGAGGAATGCTTCAGATTAGAAGGACTCCCTACATGGTTTTAATTTGTTCATGTTTTAAGTCTTTGGTTCTGGAGTAGTTCTTATTACAGTGAATAAAATGGTTAGTGAAATGAGGGTAAAATATCATAATTATGTTCCTTAAATAAGATTTGTATGTCCCCTGTGGTATGCAAATATGCCACTTTTTACTCTTTTTGTTTTTTTAAAAAAGAAAATGTTAGAAGAAGGTCAGATTTGCTAAGGATAGAGGACTTACCTGATAATTCTGCACCTCTTCTAAGACACAATGTGAGAAGCTGCTGCATGGAGGTAGAGCTACCTTAAAATTCTTTGCTCTGAGCCAGGGCAGTACTGCTGGCCTTTGACTCCACAGGAAAGTCCGCCCTCTGTCCAAACCTTCTTGGTCCAGCCCAGCACAGATGGCATGAGTGTTTCTGCCGAGCCAGCCGGCAAGAACAGGCAGGCGGACATCTGCAGGTGAAGGCCAGGAGGGAATCACGACTGGAAGGTCACTGAAAGTCGATGCACAGAAAGGCTGTTTCCCCGGCAGCAGAAATTACCCTGTAAGACCTCTGCAGGTCCTCATAGGCAGTAGGCCGAGAGCCAGGGATGCTGCATACTTACGCAGCCCTTAGAAGGGGATCCTGCACCTGGTGTCTATTAAAATCCAAAACACCTGAGTCACATCTGACTCTAAGATTATAACAAGCTTCCACCTAAGGTTCTGAGCGCCATACTGCCCTAGGAGTGGGTCTGTTAGCACATTAAAATCACATGGAAAGTGTTTTAAAAACCCAGTGCCCAAGCTATACTCCAGAACAATTAAGTCATCATCTCCGGGGGTGGATAACAGCATTATCTACCTCTAAACAGTTCCTGCAGAGGACAAGGCTCAAACAGAAAGGAACACTCCTCAAAGCACAAAGCTAGGGTGTTTTCTGATATGCTGTGTTAAGGGAGGCAGAGGCTGAGCTCTGGCCACCCAAAATTAAAACTTGAACCAGTGGCTATAGAGATGTTATTTTCTCTTAAGAAATCGTATGTTAAGGAATAGAGAACTTTAGTTTCCTCATATGTAAAATAAGATAATTGGATAAATTGATCTCCAAGGTTCTCCCATTTCTATTTCCATAATCAAATGCTGGTGTAAAATTTCACACAGACTATTCCTTTTTTGCCAAAATGTTCATTGATTTTTCTGATGATTAAAAAATGAGAATATTGGAATTTTATGTTTTAAAGTGCCTCCCCTAACCATCATTCTCAGCAAACTAACACAGGAAAAGAAAACCAAACACCACGTTCTCACTCATATGTGGGTGTTGAACAATGAGAACACATGGACACAGGGAGGGGAACATCACACACTGGGGCCTGTCAGGGGGGTGGGGGCTAGGAGAGGGAGAGCATGAGGACAAATAGTAGATGACAGGTTGATGGGTGCAGCAAACCACCATGGCACGTGTATACCTATGTAACAAACCTGTACATTCTGCACGTATATCCAAGAACTTAAAGTATAATAATAAAAAAGTCAAAAAATAAAAAAAGTGCCTCCGTCACATTTCCAAATATCACATAATAGTAAATGAAACATTTTAAAAAGTTAAAAAGCTATTCACCGCTTCTGTTCAAAATTGTATGCAAGGTCCTAACCGGTACAACAAAAGAAGAAAAAAAAATTAAAGAATACAGTTAAAAATAAAAAAAAAACTACTTATATTCACAAATGACATGATTGTCTACATTTTAAAAATCCAAAAATATACGAAAAAGACAACTATATTTAATAACTGAGTTTGGGATATGAGGTCTTGGTATATAAGAACAATATACAAATATCAATTATATTTTTGTATAAAAGCAAGGAAAAAATCACAAATTTTTTAATGTATAATTTAAAATTACATCAAAAACACCAACTACTTAGATATAAATTTAACAAAATCTGCACAAGATTTGTATGTTAAAACTACAAAATATTGATGAGAAAAATTAAAAATCTTTGATGTTCATGGATTACAAGGCTCAAAGTTGTCAAGATGTAAATTGTCCCTAAATTGATCTATAGATTCAATGCAATTTCAATATCCAAGCAGGCTTTTGTAAAAACTGAAAGGCAGATCCTAACATTTATATGAAAAAGCAAAAGAAGGGTGGAGCCAAGATGGCCAAATAGGAACAGCTCCGGTCTACAGTTCCCAGCAGAAGACGGGTGATTTCTGCATTTCCATCTGAGGTGCTGGGTTCATCTCACTAGGGAGTGCCAGACAGTGGGCGCAGGTCAGTGGGTGCGCGCACCGTGTGCGAGCTGAGGCAGGGCGAGGCATTGCCTCACTCGGGAAGTGCAACGGGTCAGGGAATTCCCTTTCCTTGTCAAAGAAAGAGGTGACAGACGGCACCTGGAAAATCGGGTCACTCCAACCCGAATACTGCGCTTCTCCAACGGGCTTCAAAAATGGTGCACCAGGAGATTATATCCCACACCTGGCTCGGAGGGTCCTATGCCCACGGAGTCTCGCTGATTGCTAGCACAGGAGTCTGAGATCAAACTGCAAGGTGGCAGCCAGGCTGGAGGAGGGGCGCCGCCATTGCCCAGGCTTACTTAGGTAAACAAAGCAGCCAGGAAGCTGGAACTGGGTGGAGCCCACCGCAGCTCAAGGAGGCCTGCCTGCCTCTGTAGGCTCCACCTCTGGACACAGACAAACAAAAAAACAGCAGTAACCTCTGCAGACTTAAATGTCCCTGTCTGGCAGCTGAAGAGAGCAGTGGTTCTCCCAGCATGCAGCTGGAGATCTGAGAATGGGCAGACTGCCTCCTCAAGTGGGTCCCTGACCCCTGACCCCCGAGCAGCCTAACTGGGAGGCACCCCCCAGCAGGGGCACACTGACACCTCACATGGCCGGGTACTCCAACAGACCTGCAGCTGAGGGTCCTGTCTGTTAGGAGGAAAACTAACAAACAGAAAGGACATCCACACCAAAAACCCATCTGTACATCACCATCATCAAAGACCAAAAGTAGATAAAACCACAAAGATGGGAAAAAAACAGAACAGAAAAACTGGAAACTCTAAAAAGCAGAGCGCCTCTCCTCCTCCAAAGGAACGCAGTTCCTCACCAGCAACGGAACAAAGGTGGATGAAGAATGACTTTGAGGAGCTGAGAGAAGAAGGCTTCAGACGATCAAATTACTCCGAGCTACGGGAGGACATTCGAACCAAAGGCAAAGAAGTTGAAAACTTTGAAAAAAATTTAGAAGAATGTATAACTAGAATAACCAATACAGAGAAGTGCTTAAAGGAGCTGATGGAGCTGAAAACCAAGGCTCGAGAACTATGTGAAGAATGCAGAAGCCTCAGGAGCCGATGCGATCAACTGGAAGAAAGGGTATCAGCGATGGAAGATGAAGTGAATGAAATGAAGTGAGAAGGGAAGTTTAGAGAAAAAAGAATAAAAAGAAACGAGCAAAGCCTCCAAGAAATATGGGACTATGTGAAAAGACCAAATCTACGTCAGACTGGTGTACCTGAAAGTGACGGGGAGAATGGAATCAATTGGAAAACACTCTGCAGGATATTATCAAGGAGAACTTCCCCAATCTAGCAAGGCAGGCCAACGTTCAGATTCAGGAAATACAGAGAACGCCACAAAGATACTCCTCGAGAAGAGCAACTCCCAGACACATAACTGTCAGATTCACCAAAGTTGAAATGAAGGAAAAAATGTTAAAGGCAGCCAGAGAGAAAGGTCGGGTTACCCACAAAGGGAAGCCCATTAGACTAACAGCAGATCTCTGGGCAGAAACTCTACAAGCCAGAAGAGAGTGGGGACCAATATTCAACATTCTTAAAGAAAAGAATTTTCAACCCAGAATTTCATATCCAGCCAAACTAAGCTTCATAAGTGAAGGAGAAATAAAATACTTTACAGACAAGCAAATGCTGACAGATTTTGTCACCACCAGGCCTGCCCTAAAAGAGCTCCTGAAGGAAGCACTAAACATGGAAAGGAACAACCGATACCAGCTGCTGCAAAATCATGCCAAAATGTAAAGGCCTTCCAGACTAGGAAGAAACTGCATGAACTAACGAGCAAAATAACCAGCTAACATCATAATGACAGGATCAAATTCACACATAACAATATTAACTTTAAATGTAAATGGGCTAAATGCTCCAATTACAAGACACAGACTGGCAAACTGAATAAAGTGTCAAGACCCATCAGTGTGCTGTATTCAGGAAACCCATCTCACGTGCAGAGACACACATAGGCTCAAAATAAAAGGATGGAGAAAGATCTACCAAGCAAATGGAAAACAAAAAAAGGCAGGGGTTGCAATCCTAGTCTCTGAGAAAACAGACTTTAAACCAACAAAGATCACAAGAGACAAAGAAGGCCATTAAATAATGATAAAGGGATCAATTCAACAAGAAGAGCTAACTATCCTAAATATATATGCACCCAATACAGGAGCACCCAGATTCATAAAGCAAGTCCTAAATGACCTACAAAGGGACTTAGACTCCCACACAATAATAATGGGAGACTTTAACACCACACTATCAACATTAGACAGATCGACAAGACAGAAAGTCAACAAGGATACCCAGGAATTGAACTCAGCTCTGCACCAAGCAGACCTACTAGACATCTACAGAACTCTCCACCCCAAATCAACAGAATATACATTTTTTTCAGCACCACACCACACCTATTCCAAAATTGACCACATAGTTGGAAGTAAAGCTCTCCTCAGCAAATGTAAAAGAACAGAAATTATAACAAACTATCTCTCAGACCACAGTGCAATCAAACTAGAACTCAGGATTAAGAATCTCACTCAAAACCACTCAACTACATGGAAACTGAACAACCTGCTCCTGAATGACTACTGGGTACATAACGAAACGAAGGCAGAAATAAAGATGTTCTTTGAAACCAACGAGAACAAAGACACAACATACCAGAATCTCTATGACGCATTCAAAGCAGTGTGTAGACAGAAATTTATAGCACTAAATGCCCACAGGAGAAAGCAGGAAAGATCCAGAATTGACACCCTAACATCACAATTAAAAGAACTAGAAAAGCAAGAGCAAACACATTCAAAAGCTAGCAGAAGGCAAGAAATAACTAAAATCAGAGAAGAACTGAAGGAAATAGAGACACAAAAACCCTCCAAAAAATTAATGAATCCAGGAGCTGGTTTTTTGAAAGGATCAACAAAATTGATAGACCGCTAGCAAGACTAATAAAGAAGAAAAGAGAGAAGAATCAAATAGACGCAATAAAAAATGATGAAGGGGATATCACCACCGATCCCACAGAAATACAAACTACCATCAGAGAATACTACAAACACCTCTATGCAAATAAACTAGAAAATCTAGAAGAAATGGATAAATTCCTCAACACATACACTCTCCCAAGACTAAACCAGGAAGAAGTTGAATCTCTGAATAGACCAAGAACAGGATCTGAAATTGTGGCAATAATCAATAGCTTACCAACCAAAAAGAGTCCAGGACCAGATGGATTCACAGCCGAATTCTACCAGAGGTACAAAGAGGAACTGGTACTCTTCCTTCTGAAACTATTCCAATCAATAGAAAAAGAGGGAATCCTCCCTAATTCATTTTATGAGACCAGCATCATCCTGATACCAAAGCCGGGCAGAGACAAAACCAAAAAAGAGAATTTTAGACCAATATCCTTGATGAACATTGATGCAAAAATCCTCAATAAAATACTGGCAAACCAAATCCAGCAGCACATCAAAAAGCTTAACCACCATGATCAAGTGGGCTTCATCCCTGGGATGCAAGGCTGGTTCAATATATGCAAATCAATAAATGTAATCCAGCATATAAACAGAACCAAAGACAAAAACCACATGATAATCTCAATAGATGCAGAAAAGTCCTTTGACAAAATTCAACAACCCTTCATGCTAAAAACTCTCAATAAATTAGTTATTGATGGGATGTATTTCAAAATAATAAGAGCTATCTATGACAAACCCACAGCCAGTATCATACTGAATGGGCAAAAACTGGAAGCATTCCCTTTGAAAATTGGCACAAGACAGGGATGCCCTCTCTCACCATTCCTATTCAACATAGTGTTGGAAGTTCTGGCCAGGGCAATTGGGCAGGAGAAGGAAATAAAGTGTATTCAATTAGGAAAAGAAGAAGTCAAATTGTCCCTGTTTGCAGATGACATGATTGTATATCTAGAAAACCCCATTGTCTCAGCCCAAAATCTCCTTCAGCTGATAAGCAACTTCAGCAAAGTCTCAGGATACAAAATCAATGTACAAAAATCACAAGCATTCTTATACACCAACAACAGACAAACAGAGAGCCAAATCATGAGTGAACTCCCATTCACAATTGCTTCAAAGAGAATAAAATACCTAGGAATCCAACTTACAAGGGATGTGAAGGACCTCTTCAAGGAGAACTACAAACCACTGCTCAAGGAAATAAAAGAGGATACAAACAAATGGAAGAACATTCCATGCTCACGGGTAGGAAGAATCAATATCATGAAAATGGCCATCCTGCCCAAGGTAATTTATAGATTCAATGCCATCCCCATCAAGCTACCAATGACTTTCTTCACAGAATTGGAAAAAACTACTTTAAAGTTCATATGGAACCAAAAAAGAGCCCGCGTCGCCAAGTCAATCCTAAGCCAAAAGAACAAAGCTGGAGGTATCACACTACCTGACTTCAAACTATACTACAAGGCTACAGTAACCAAAACAGCATGGTACTGGTAACAAAACAGAGATATAGAGCAATGGAACAGAACAGAGCCCTCAGAAATAATGCCGCATATCTACAACTATCTGATCTTTGACAAACCTGAGAAAAGCAAGCAATGGGGAAAGGATTCCCTATTTAATAAATGGTGCTGGGAAAACTGGCTAGCCATATGTGGAAAGCTGAAACTGGATCCCTTCCTTACACCTTATACAAAAATCAATTCAAGATGGATTAAAGACTTAAACATTAGACCTAAAACCATAAAAACCCTAGAAGAAAACCTAGGCATTACCATTCAGGACATAGGCATGGGCAAGGACTTCATGTCTAAAACACCAAAAGCAATGGCAACAGAAGCCAAAATTGACAAATGGGATCTAATTAAACTAAAGAGGTTCTGCACAGCAAAAGAAACTACCATCAGAGTGAACAGGCAATCTACAAAATGGGAGAAAATTTTTGCAACCTACTCATCTGACAAAGGGCTAATATCCAGAATCTACAATGAACTCATACAAATTTACAAGAAAAAAACAAACAACCCCATCAAAAAGTGGGCAAAGGACATGAACAGACACTTCTCAAAAGAAGACATTTATGCAGCCAAAAAACACATGATAAAATGCTCATCATCACTGGCCATCACAGAAATGCAAATCAAAACCACAATGAGATACCATCTCACACCAGTTAGAATGGCAATCATTAAAAAGTCAGGAAATAACAGGTGCTGGAGAGGATGTGGAGAAATAGGAACACTTTTACACTGTTGGTGGGACTGTAAACTAGTTCAATCATTGTGGAAGTCAGTGTGGCGATTCCTCAGGGATCTAGAACTAGAAATACCATTTGACCCAGCCATCCCATTACTGGGTATATACCCAAAGGACTATAAATCATGCTGCTATAAAGACACATGCACACGTATGTTTATTGTGGCATTATTCACAATAGGAAAGACTTGGAACCAACCCAAATGTCCAACAATGATAGACTGGATTAAGAAAATGTGGCGCATATACACCATGGAATACTATGCAGCCATAAAAAATGATGAGTTCACGTCCTTTGTAGGGACATGGATGAAATTGGAAATCATCATTCTCAGTAAACTACTGCAAGAACAAAAAACCAAACACCACATATTCTCACTCATAGGTGGGAATTGAACAATGAGAACACATGAACACAGGAAGGGGAACATCACACTCTGGGGACTGTTGTGGGGTGGGGGGAGGGGGGAGGGATAGCATTGGGAGATATACTTAATGCTAGATGGCGAGTTAGTGGGTGCAGCGCACCAGCACAGTACATGTATACATATGTAACTAACCTGCACATTGTGCACATGTACTCTAAAACTTAAAGTATAATAATAATAAATTTAAAAAAAAGAAAGAAAGAAAAAGCAAAAGACATAGACTAACCAAAACAATTTTGGAAAAACAACAACAAAGTTGACTGATTCACACTACAAGATTTAAAGACTTAGAAATCAGGACAGTGTGGCATGAGACTTTCAGAACTAGGTGAGGGCCGGAGGATATGGATTGAAGGAGGCACCTGAACCATACCACACATGGCTCACACAGTGGGAAGGGACCCCATCCATGCACTTGTCCCATTTTTGTAAATAAAATTTTATTAAAATACAAATCATTTTTTCCTGTAAGTATGACTTATGCAACAATCGTGATATACTTAAACTACAAAAATGTTTTATGGCTTATCTAAAATTCAGATTTAACTGGGTGTCCTGTATTTTATCTGGCAAACCTATGCATAAACTCAAAGACTCAAGTATTTACTATTTGGACCTTTTATAGAAAAAGTTTGCCAAACCCTGGTTGGAAAGGAAGAAAACTGTCTCTAAAAATTATATTATCAATATTTCCAATCATTTAAAACTGTGCTGTCATTAAAAGAATTCATAAAATAAATAAAGCATAAATATATTTGTCTTCATTCAGCTACAAAGATTGAAATATTATACACAAAATTTTAACACTATGGCTATTTTCACCAGTTTTAAAACTTTCATCTAACCATTCTAAATGTGAGAGTATACTATATTCTAGAGCAGCAGATCATAAACCTGCACATCAGATCAACCTAGGATGCTTTTTTAAAGAAAAGCACATATTCTTAGACCTCCACTCAGAAATTCGGATTTTTTAGTGCCTGAAATAGAAATTAGGAATCTGTATTTTTTTTTAAGTTCTTTGAGATGATCCTGATGTACAGACCAGAGACCTGGTGAGTTCCAGCAGTAGTCTGAAAACTTTAACCTGCATTGGAATAAGCTGGAAGTCTTGTTTAAACAGACTGCTGAACCCCCAACTCCAGATGTTCTGATTTAGTAAGTATACAGTCGGGCACAAGGGTGTCTAACAATTTTCCATGTGACGCTGGTACTGCTGGTCTGGAGACCTCATTTTGAGAAAGAATGTGTTGCAGAATTTTATGTACCTAATTTGTGGCTCTCTTTTTAAATTCAAATCCACATTATTAACAAAAATTCAATATTATATAATCTAATGGAATTTTATCACTACAAAATGGACTGTATTGTTTATTTCATCTACAAAAGAAATACTACGTTTTTATATTTGTTCTTCAAACTGTTTTGCTATAACCTAGAATGTCTCTAATTTCATCAAAAAAAGTCATAAGAATGTAATGCCTGTAAGTCTTAAGCAGTTAAGTCTTAAATGTGGGATTGGAAGATTATTGTAAAAATTAAGCTATTTACTAATAAACAAGCTTAGTAAAGTTTCAAGATACAAAATCTATATGTAAAATTCAACTGTTGCTGGGCACAGTGGCTCACACCTGTAATCCGAGCACTCTGTGAGGCCAAGGTGGGCAGATCACCTGAGGTCAGGAGTTCAAGAACAGCCTGGCCAGCATGGTGAAACCTCATCTCTACCAAAAATACAAAAATTGGCCAGGCGTGGTGACTCACGCCTGTAGCCCCAGCTACTTGGGAGGCAGAGGAAGGAGAATTGCTCAACCCAGGAGGCAGAGGTTGCAGTGAGCTGAGATTGCACCATTGCACTCCAGCCTGGGTGACAGAGAAAAACTCCATCAAAAAAAAAAAAAAAAAAAAAAGCCAATTGTGTTTCTCTAAAGTAAAAATGAACAAACCAAAAATACAACTAGGAAAACAATTATATTTTTAAAACATCAAAAGTAATAAAATGCTTGACAATAAATTTAACCAAGGAAATGTAAGACTTATACACTGAAAACTATAAACATTGTTGAAAGAAATTAAAGAAGAGCTAACGAAGTTGAAAGACATCCTATGTTCATGGCTTGGAATGCTTAACATTATTAAAATGACAATACTCTGCAAATTGATCTACAGATTCAAAATGATTCCTATTAAAATCTTAGTTTACTTTTTTGGAGAAATTTGCAAGATAATCTTAAAACTCCCATGGAAATGCTAGAGAAAAAGAATAACCAAAAAATCTTGAAAGGGAAGAACTATGTTAGAGGATTCACATTTTGTAATTTTGAAACTTACTTGAAAGCTAGAATAATCAAAACAGTGTGATACTAGCAATAGACTAGACATTGAATTATGAGTGCGGAAATAAACCCTCACATTTTTAGTCAATTGACTTTTGACAAGGGTTACAAAACAAATTATCTTTTCAACAAATGGTTCTGGGATTGCTGGACATTCACACACAAAAAGAAGAAAGTTAGAACCCTGTGTCACACCATATACCAAAATTAATTCAAAATAGATCAAATAACCAAATTAAGTGATTAAAATTATTTTAAAATAATTTTTATTAAAGATTATTTACAATGTATACTTTTTTATAAAAATATTAGAAAACTTGGGTTTAAATCTTTGTAATTTGAAACAGAAAACTGCTTCTTAAATAGGGCACAGGCTGGGTGCGGTGGCTCATACCTGTAATCCCAGCACTTTGGGAGGCCAAGGCAGGAGGATCACAAGGTGAGGAGATCAAGACCATTCTTGCTAATACAGTGAAACCCTGTCTCTACTAAAAATACAAAAAATCAGCCAGGTGTGGTGGCACGCGTCTGTAGTCCCAGCTGCTCAGAAGGCTGAGGCAGGAGAATTGCTTGAATCCAGGAGGCGGAGGTTGCAGTGAGCTGAGATCACGCCACTGCACTCCAGCCTGGGTGACAGAGAGAGACTCTGTCTCAAACAAACAAATAAACAAACAAAAAGGCACCCAAAGCACAAACAACAAAAGAAAATTGATAAACTGGGAATAATCAGAATTTAAAACTTTTGTGCTTCAAAGGACACTACAAAAAAGCAAAAGGGCAACCCACAGGAGAAAATTTTTGTAAGTAATATACTTGATAGGGGACTAGTGTCTAGAATATATAAATGACTATTAAAACTCGGTAGTAAAAAGACAACGCAATTGAAAATAGGCAAAAGATCTCAATAGACAGTTATCTAAAGAAGATATACAACTGTTCCATAAGCACGTGAAAAGGTGCTCAAGGTACTTGGGAGGTTGAGGCAGAAGAATCACTTGAGGCCAGGAGTTTTAGACCAGCCTGAGCAACATAGCAATACCATGTTTCTAAAAATAAATAAATAAATATGTTAAAATCTAAAAAGGAAAAAAAGAAGATGTTCTAGGTCATTAGTCAACAAGAAAACACAAATCAAAACAACAATAAGATACTGCTTCATAGCTACTCAGATGGCTATAATAAAAACACACACATACATAAACACACACACACACACACACACACACACAAAGAGAGAAAATTACAAATGTTGAAGGGAATATGGAGAAATTGGAGCCTTCATGCATCACTGGTAGAAATGTAAAATGGTGCAGCCATTTTGGAAAACAATTTGCCATTTTCTTAAAAACTTAAACATGGAATTACTATATGAACCAGCAATTCAACTCCTAGGTATATACCTAAGAGAAAAGATAATGCATGCCCACAGAAAAACGTGAACACACATGCTCATAATAGTATTATTTATAATAGCAAAAAGGTAGAAACAACCCAAATTTCCATCAGCCAATGAATGGATAAATAAAATGTGTTATACTTATGCAACAGAATATTATTCAGCAATAAAAAATAAATGAAGTACTGATACATCCTACAATATAGATGACCCTTGAAAATGTTATGCTAAGTTAAAGCAACCAGACACAAAACACTACATGTGGAATGATTCCACTAATATAAAATGACCAGAATTGATGCATCTATAGAGACAGAAAGTCGATTAGCAGTTGCATAGAGTTGGTAGATTATGGGAAGATTGGAGGGTGACTACTGAGGGATACAGCATTTCTTTTTAGGGCAATTAAAATGTTCTAAAATTGATGGTGATGGATTCACAACTCTGGCTACACTGAAAGTTTTTGAACGGTATATTTTTAAAGTGTGAATTGTAGCCCGGGCAACATAGTGGGACCCTGTCTCTACAAAAATATTAAAAATTCACTAGGCATGGTGGTGTTATGGGATCTTTGGGGTGTTGCTTTTCTGGCCAGAAACTTCTCTGGCTGGTGGCACCTTTGCCTAAGTTCTTGTCCTGTGTCCTAGAAGAACGGGATGTGCAGACAAGTGGAAGGTGAGCAAAATGAAGAGGAGCTTTACTGAGTGTTACAACAGCTCAGAGGAGACCCAGAGTGGGTAGCTGCTCTCTGTAAGCAGGTTGTCTCACCAGGTGTTCAGTTCTCAGAAGAGAAAAGGCCCTGGAGAGGGTAGCCTCTCCAGGGGGAGGGTGGGGGCAAGCCATCAGTGACACAAATCTATAGTATACCTGCCTACTCCCAGCTCCCAAGAGAACAGGGGTGCCTGAGTTTCAGCCATGGCTTGGGCATCTGCAGCTGCACCTGGGGAGCTCCTGCTCTGCCAACTTGGAAGGGGCAGAGTTCCCACTTGTCCCCAGTTCCCACTGGCTCCATGGAGCCTGGCACCCAGTCATGCTCCCTTGTTTCCTGGGACAGGGGCTCCAGGCCCTCGCTGGGTCTGCGCTGGCATTCAGGGCAGGGGCGATGTTGCCACAAGCTCCTCCTGTGGCCCCAGCACTCAGTGGTGGCCTAGCACATAACCCGGACTGGCCCCATCATAGTGGTCTCCAGGATGGTGGGCTGTCCACCTCCTTCCCGTGCTTTCCCGGCAGCTGCTGGTGTGATGGCAGTGGCTGCACCAGATGGCCCACTGCTGCCATCAGTGGCACACATCTGTAGTCCCAGGTACTTGGGAGGGTGAGGGAAGAGTATCCCTTGAGCCCAGGAGTTTGAGGCTGCAGTGAGCTGTGATTATGACATTGCACTCCAACCTGGGTGAGAGTGAGACTCCATCTCACAATAAAAGGATGATTTGTGTAGTATGAGTTATATATCAAAAAATGTGTTGTTGTTTTTAAAAAAAACACTTATGTTAAGAACATTGTTCTGTAGTAAAATAGGCATTTTCAATTGCAACAAAAGCAAAAATTGACAATTGGGTCTAATTAAACTAAAGAGCTTCTATACAACAAAGGAAACTATCAACAGAGTGAACAGACAACCTACAGAATGGGAGAAAAATTTTGCAATCTATCCATCTGACAAAGGTCTAATATCCAGCATCTATAAGGAACTTAAACAAATTTACAAGAAAACAAACAAACATCCCCATTAAAAAATGGGCAAAGGACATGAACAGAAACTTCCCAAAAGAAGACATACATGCGGCCAACAATCATATGAAATAAAGCTTAACATCACTGATCATTAGAGAAATGCAAATCAAAACCACAATGAGATACCATCTCATATCAGTCAGAATGGCTATTATAAAAAATCAAAAAATAACAGATGCTGGTGAGGTTCCAGAGTAAAAGGAATGCTTATACACTGTTAGTGGGAGTACAAATTTGTCCAACCATTATAAGACAGTGTGACAATTCCTCAAAGACCTAAACCAGAATTGCCATTTGACTCAGCAATCCCATTACTGGATATATATCCAAAGGAATATAAGTTTTTCTATTATAAAGAAACTTGCAGCTAGGCATAGTGGCTCATGCCTGTAATCCCAGCAATTTGGGTGGCCGAGGCTTGTGGATCACCAGAGGTCAAGAGCCTGAGACCAGCCTGGCCAACATGGTGAAACCCCATCTCCACTAAAAATAAAAATTAGCCGGGCGTGGTGGTGCATCCCTGTAATGCCAGCTACCCAGGAGGCTGAGGCACGAGAATTGCTTGAACCCAGGAAGCAGAGGTTGCAGTGAGCCAAGATCGCACCACTGAACTTCAGCCTGGGCAACAGAGTGAGACTCTATCTCAAAAAAAAAAAAAAAGAAAAAAGACACATGCATGCATATGTTCATTGCAGCACTATTCACAATAACAAAGACACGGAATCAACCTAAATGGCCACCAATGATAGACTGGATAAAGAAAATATGGTACATATACACTATGGGATATTATGCAGCCATTAAAAAAAACAAGATCATGTCCTTTGCAGGGACATAAATAGAGCTGGAGGCCATTATTCTTAGCAAACTGACACAGGAACAGAAAACCAAATACCTCCACCCTTGCAATGCTGTAACAAACTACCTAAGACTGGGTAATTTACGAAGAAAAGAGGTTTAATAGACTCATAGTTTTGCAGGCTGTACAGGAAGCATGGCCAGGGAGACCTCAGGAAACTTACAATCATGGTGGAAAGTGAAGGGGAAGCAGGCACATCTTCACATGGCAAAGCAAGAGAAAGAGAGCAAAGGGAAAAGTGCTATACACTTTTAAGCAACCAAATCTCATGCGAACTTACTCACTATCATGAGAATAGCAAAGAGGACGTCTGCTCCCATGACCCAATCACCTCCCACCAGGCCCTCCTCCAACAGTGAGGATTACAATTTGACATGAGATTTTGGTGGGGACACAGACCCAAACTAAATCTCCACATTGTCTCACTTATAAGTGGGAGCTAAATGATGAGAACACATTGAACATGCAGAGGAACAACACACACTGGGGCCTATCAGAGAGTGGAGTGGGGGAAGAGGAAGAGGAATCAGAAAAAGTAACTAATGGGTACTAGGCTTAATACCTGGGTAATGGAAATAACCTGTACAACAAACTCCCATGACACAAGCTTACCTATATAACAAAACTGCACATGTACCCCTGAACTTAAAAGTTAAAAATTATATATGTACATTTTGATGTTCAGTCCTAGTTCTCTCTGAAAATATGTTGTCGAATTTACGTTGAGTTTAGCGTTCGTTGCTTAATTTTGTAGTCTTTATAGTAAAACTACAGTACCACATATTTTCACTGTTTGTGCAAATAAGCAGCCTTTGCTTCAAATGGATGTTTCTATTAACACTATGCTAATTATTGAAAATAAACATGTGCAAGTATGAGCTTCTGCTGACTGCCTCTCAACCTATCTTTTCCTCCTGCTGGTTCATGCTGAGGGGCTTCGGCTTACTGAAGCTTGCCAGGGACCCGGTTTGAACATTCTCTTATCTAATAGTAATCTACGGAGTCTATCTGATCACTGAAATTTACACAACTCTTTTCATCATCCTGGTAAAGAAAAATCATACATAATACATGTAATACTATAAAACAAATAAGGAAAGTTTCATTCAAAATAAAAAGCTTAGCTCATGAAAGACTGTATTTTTAAGATAATAATTATTTTTTTTTTTGATGAATGCAAGCAGGATCCCAGAATCCCAAATCAAATCCCAAAACCAAAATCATGGACTAAGGTGAGCATGTGTCTGCATGACAGAATATTTAAATAAATTTTTAAAAGCTAGACACTTAATTTTCAACTAACAAAATTGGCAATGTTTGGGGTGTGGTAAATGCTTGTTTCCTCTTTCTGCTTTCTTTTTAAGCCTTCAAAGTATTAATCCTCTTTCTGTTCAATAATTTCTATTTCACACCATTTTTTAGGCCGTCACAGATTCTTCAAGTCTTATTTTGACACATTGTATCATAACCATTCTAATGCCAGGAAGATTAGGCATCATGACTAACTAACTGGGAGACCATTCTGACAGACACGGAATAATCCGTGTCTTGGGACACTTGGGAGCTTCTACCAAGTGGAGCATGGGTATTTCTTTGTATTAGGAATATATTTAAGTCAATATATGGAAAGCAGTGTGCAAAACCAAATATGATATTTTCCCTTCAATGATTAGGTGCTCTACAATAAACATAAAAGAATTTAGCAAGATAAGAGACATGAAACAATCTTATAAAGTATCATACAAAGATTATTTAGAACTGGTAGTAATAACAGTAATAATTTCTGAGAACATAACGATTATTATTCATTTGCAAAGCTGCATGGATTTAGTAACTCTTTAAAATGCTTTATCTATAAAGTTCTAGGGATATGAAATTAGAAATCAAACCAGATTTACTAAGATTTGGAACCAGGGCATATTGCCATATTCTTAGAAGAGAAAATATATTGTATTTTCAACATGATTTAGTGGTAAAAAGATTTTATTATTACCGAGCCTATTGAGGCCTAGAAGATCACCAATAAACAGTGATAAGTAGGCTCACTTGCAAGGAAAAAATGCCTAGCCTCTGCAAACGAGATTTCCTAATGCAATACTGGGCCAAATTTGACTTTATTTCATTCAGTGACTTCACAGCTTCTGAAAAAGGGGTTCTTGTGACTTCTGCAGTTCAGTGACTGCAAAGATTGAGCAAAGTGTGTTTCTTTAAGTAAATACCTCAAAATGGATACCTTGTGAGAATAAATACCTTTTGTCTGTAATATTTGTTTTATGGGAAAAAAAGATGTCCTAATTTAAATAAAAGTCATTTCTTTGGAGGAAAGGAATCATTAATGGTAAGAAATAAGGACCCCTCAATTTCACCTGACCCCTTTCACCGCCCCCCCCCCATAAATTTTAGGTATGGATGATAGAGAATATTTTAACAAAACATAAAAAAAAAACTTCCTGTTTCATATGAAGGCAGGTAAAGTGATAAATAGATATCCGGAGCCCCAAAGAGCTAATTTCAAAACTTTGCACATCTGTCTAGATTCTGGTAAAGAAAGGCTAGTTTGGCTAATTACCTGGCCTGAAACTTGTTCCTGTTTCCATTATTTTAGCCAATTCGCTTATATTTGTTATATGAGTAATAAAGTACTTATAATTCCTTCTGAGTTTTTTCCCCAGATCTCTCCATTATGACTTAATTTTTATAGTAAATGGTTTAATTTTTAGGCTAAAGATCTTGAAAATGGGTGATTCACTACGGATCTGCTAAAACACCTCCTCAAAATATAAAGCTTTCTATTATTTCTTCAATACAGTAATACTGCACTTTATAGAATCAAAGAGTCCAAACTGCAAGAAATACAAATATCGTCTGCCTTTCTAGAAAAAGAAAAGGCTAATGCCAATTAAACTATGGTTCATGCCTCCTTATACTGAACATCTTTATTTTCCATTTAATGACACAGTTATTTGAGACTTATTTGGGCATAGATATTTATCACCCAAGTCCCATGTAGAAAGGAAAATAGAAGCAAAATCAATTTATTATGACATTTGTAAATCTTGGCATGTGACAGAAAATCCTTTAGCACACATCTCAGTACCAGGCATAACATGGATTCCACTTTGGGGCATCTTTCTTTCTAAGATCTCATAAGGCATGTGGTTATTGCCTTATAAGAAAATATGAAGTTGTGGTAATTTCCACAGGGATGAGCATTTGCTTCACTATATCATATTGATGCTTCATTGCTATGCTTCTGTGCTTTTCTGTTACATAAATGTCTATTTCAATGCCAAATCATAGTGTAATATTTTTAAGAACATTTTGCATGGCATTTAAACTCAACACATATAGCTGACTCAGTTGAATTAACAACAATAAGACCAGCAATGACCAGGTTCACACATAAGCAACTAATGACTACTATGTCAGATTGGCTCCTAATCATCAATTGTAAGATGCATGCTGATTTTAAATATGTTAAAATGGGAAGAAATGTGAATCTTAGAGTCATTTAAATCCAGTAACGATCTTTATATCTGTGTCATGGTGGCTATCATCATGAATTTTGTAATGAAATAGACATGGATGCTGATCTAGTCATTTAATGCTGTGTGATGCCAAGCAAATTATTTAACCTCTCTAAGCCTTAGATCTCTTAAAAGTGAGTACCATAGTAATACGTACTGCATAGAATTAGTATAAGGATTAAACAACATAGTTTCTACATAAACTGTCCATTAGATATTAGATATTATGATTTTTATTAGAAATATGACCTTTTTGAATCTTCATAACCATCTGTGATATGGATAGGGAGACAATATTATCCCCATTTTGCAGCTGGGAAGAACAAGAATCAGAGATCGTGATCTACCCAAGATCACAAAGCCAGCAAGTGTCCTGGGGGGAATATCAGAGGTCTTTCCATACTCCTCTTGGGTTGAAGCTGGTATTATATAGATAAAGTTCCTATTCCCGTTTTTAAAATGTTGAATTAGCTCGAATAAATATAAAAATGATCTTAGCATTGTGGATATTTTCAGTTCTAAGCATCCAACTTCTCTTTATTCAAGTAACTGTAACTCTTCCCAACTTTCAATCCATATGCTTTGCACTGGGCCTTAATTCCTGGTTTAGGGGATAGAACAAAAGGCCTAGGTTTGGCCAATCAGGACTTTGAATTCTTCTGGCTGCAGTTTGATCCAAGAATAGACACTTAATTCAAGCCAAGTCAGTCAGAATAAATCAGAACTAATCTCAGGACTTTTACTTGACTAACCAGAAAGAGATATTTAAACAGAAAGGACATTTCCTTCTTCTGTTGGGCTTTAACTTGAGGAGGTGTGAGGCTGGAGCAGCTGCTGCCATATTGTAACCACATGGATTCTGAAAATGAAGCCAAAACATGGAAGAAAGTATGGCCAAGCTGGGCGACAGATAGAGACCAGCTACTAAATCCAATATGTGAGCTTCTGAATCCAGCCACACTTGAATTTAGCCCTAGTTTTTACTTCTCAGTTATATCAGTCAATAAATTCCCTTTCTCTGAACAAATAACAGACTCCTGAGCAAAGGGCTCTAGGTGGGGCAATATAAACTAACAACAGGTATGTGTGTGACAGGTACCATGACTTCCATGTCCAATACATAATTCTTTATCTTTTTCCTAAAACAGCCAAATTGGACAAATAGTAATGATTTAGTAATGATTGAACACCACCCATCTGCAGTGCACACAAGTCCAACAACAGCAAAAAAATGTTTACTGTGTCAGTGTCTGTGCCACTGGCCAACCATGTTTCTATATTAATTTATACTAAGCAATGCTGCAGGAAGAGTTAGTTTTGTGCATATTTAAATATTTTGTGCCCTAAATGACATGCACATGGAATTGTTTATTTCACTATAGCTAAGTCCACTCTGATTGGTGTCACCATGCATTTGAAAATGGTTGACCCTATGCAATTAAATTTGTCGCCTCTTAATACTCTACAATCTGACTAGTCAGAAAGCCAGTGAAATTAATCCAACTAGCTAATTACAATAATCTATTCAGACATGCTAAAGAGTAAAATCTAGGCTCATCAAGACACCACTAATACTGATGTTCAAATATAAAATCAGAAAAAGGGCAAAATGGCAAGTAAACATTTCCTTTACTAGATAGGTAGTACATTTTCTTTACTAAATGTGAAATATTTATTGAGGAGGTTAGTGTATCTAAGATTCTTTCAGGAGATATTAACAACAGCTGAAACATTTATATGCATATACAGAAATCTATATGTTTCCACATTTTAGTATTTCCCTCTTATTTCCACTGCTACAGAGAAATTACTGTACTATTTTGATTTTTATGTTTCTTTAACATGCTGACTTAAGTTGTTGTTTTAACATAATATTTTTAAACCATCTATTCCTACTACTAATCCACATGTGTTGCAAAAATGTTTGTATACAGAATGGGGTTCCAAAGAGAAACAGATTGTGAGTTAACACCACACACATAGAGTTTTGTTAGATTTAACGTATAATTATATATAGCATAGATAATAAATCTGCATAGGCACATGTGTTCAATAAGTATGAATATTATCATACATATACACTTCTATTTCTTATGTTATTTCTTTTTTTTTTTCCAGGAGAAATAACTTTGTTTGGACTGAGAGCTGGAGAACGAGAATAGGACCTGAGACAGCATATTGGGCTAAGGAGGAGAGGTGAGTTTCCAAAACGGCAGTCAAAGCTCATCGACAGAACGGACTCTACTTCCCAGCAACCTTGCAGTTAGTGCAACCAACAAAAGGCCTGCTGAGGAATGTATTTGCCACTAAATTCCCCAAATATGCCAACACTACAAAAAAGACGGAGGCTTTTTGTTATAATTAAATTTCCACAAACCTCCCCAATCACAAGTATTATAAGAGGAAGTAAAAAAATCACATTTTACAGATCTCAAGCTTGTCTTCAACATTTAGTTCATCATCTTAAAGAAATAACTCCCCTGCTAAACTCATTAGCTATAGGATCTATCCAAGCAGCAAGAAGATGGCCATGCCATGGCAATCCTCTTCCCATCTTCCCTAGCCACTCAGGGCTGAAGAGCAAGGTGAGGCTCAGGTGGGGGTAGGGGTGGAGAGCACAAGGGCTACTTTTCCCCAGTAGATCATGGCATCTGAAGCTAGATGGGAGAGCAGAACTGATGAGACTTGAGGGAAGGGTCCAGGGCCTGTATTCAGTCAGAGTCACTGCTGGAAGAGGAGGAGGAAGGGGAGGAGGAATGCTTGGCATGCTTGTGGTGCTTGTAGTGCTTGTGTACCTTTTTAGGAACTTTCTTCATTTTCTTCTGAATCTTCTTGTCCACTATCACTCCTGGTCCAACCATGTCAGGAGTCAAGGGATTCACAGGAGGCATTCCAGGGGCAGGAGGGGGTGTGAAAGAGGGTGGGGAACCGAGGGTTGGCATCCTGGATACTGTGGCTGTGGCACAGGATGAGGGGCTCCACTTGGGGGAAAAGTTGGATTGCCCTGCGGAGCTCCTCAGGGAGGAGGAAAGGGGCCTGGGGAAAGGGTGGATTGATAGGTGGTGGGTGGGCAGGATTGGGCCTCCAGGGTACCCAATGTTGGGAGAATATAGATTTGGCCCTGGCTGCCCGGCATTGGGATTCCACGTGTTTAGATGTGTCCTCCAGCCCCATCACCTTTCCACCACCACCTAGGCTTGGTGCGTTCTGGTTATTTCTTTCTCCTTTTCCTTACAGGACAAGAATCGAGAGAGAAAAATTCTTCCTCAATTTACCACATCAAAAAATGATCCACACGTATATGTTCTCGAAATAGTAATTGCTACTGTCTGCCTTCCCTCAATACAGCAGATGAAATGTTAAATTAAAGAAGCTTTTGTTACTGGTGAAGAGTCTTGACTATGAGTGGTCCAGGTTCTTGCCATTTTGAACAAAGAATTGGACAAAATGCAAAAACAAAGCAATGAAATAATAAAGCAACAAAAGCACAGATCTATTGCAATGAAAGTACACTCCACAGAGTAGGAGCGGGCTTGAGCAAGCAGCTCAAGAGCACTGGTTACAGAATTTTCTGGGATCTAAATACCCTCTAGAAGTTTCCCATTGGTTATTTGGTTTACACCCTATGCAAATGAGGTAGTGACCTGCAACCAGTCTGATTGGTCATGGAAGGTGACCAATCAGAGGCTGAGTGAAGTTACAAAGTTAACACACTATGCAAATGTCTGATTGGTTGCAGGAGGGGACCAATTCGAGGCTGAAGTAAACTTACAAAGTTATACCCCTATGCAAATGAAGACTAGGCCTGTGACCAGTCTGACTGGTTGTTGTATGGGAATAATCAGAGGTACTTTCCATTTCTCATCTGTGAGTCAGAAAGGAGTGGGGCAAAGGAAGTAGCCTCTGTTCTTTTGTTACTTGGGTGTGGAAAGTTGGGGTTTTCCTTTTGATTTATTTCTAGGAAGTCAGTGTGAATTGGCCTTAGGTTCCCTACCTCCAGGCCCTATTCTCCTGCCTCACTTGACAGCTTGCCATTGATTGAAATGAGATGGGAAAGAACTGGTCAGCTAATCTTCCTCAGCCTCTGCAAAACTTCTCCTTTTCATTCCCTTTCTATTCTTGCTGTGTCATCTACTTGAGGTGTATTAGGCTGTCAGTTACCTGTAAACATTTAACTTCACAGGAAAAAGTGCTCACTATGGAGTAGTGGAGTGATAACAGTGATCCGACTGATATTTTGCTGAATGAGTTTTTCAAACATTTTAAACCCCAGCCAATAATAAGCACATTTCTGATAACAACTCAGTACATATAAATATTTATATTTTTATATATATGTATAACTAAAACAAACTTTCAACCAATGTTAACCATTATTACACGCAATGCATGCTGCTAATCTATTTCTCGATTTTATTTTATATTATTACTTGAGACGGAGGTTGCTCTGTCACCCAGACTAGAGTGCAGTGGTGCTGTCTTAGCCTACTGTAACCTCTGCCTCCCAGATTCAAGCAATTCTCCTGCCTCAGCCTCCTGAGTAGCCTGGACTACAGGTGTGCAGCACCACACCTGCCTAAGTTTTTGAATTTTTAGTAGAGACAGGGTTTCACCATGTTGACCAGGCTGGTCTTGAACTCCTGAACTCAGGTGATCCACCCACCTCGACCTCCCAAAGTGCTGGGATTACAGGCGTGAGCCACTGTACCCAACCTATTTTATTTTTTCAAATGCTAATTAGGAACCACTACCTTGATAGTCATGATCTTTTATTAGGTCATGATCTACTGGTTTGAAAAGTACTGTTCTCTAGGGAAGAACACAGCTTAAGCTAGAAAGAGCTTGAGTCTTTATATAGGTTTAAGTCTGACGTCCCCATTAACTAGCCATGTGAGCCCTGAAAAATTAATTAGTTTTATCAGTGCTCAGTTTCCTCATCTATAGAATGAAGAAAATTTTCCTACTTTTCTACTTTGTAGGATGAGAATCAACGAGATGATGTGAAAATCCAAGCCCATTCACTGACACATAGCAGACCGAAAATAAATATTGGTTCCTGGATGATCTCTCAAAAAGAATGAGATCATGTCCTTTGCAGGGACATGGATGGAGTTGGACACAGGAACAGAAAATCAAATACCACATGTTCTCACTTATAGGTGGGAGCTAGATGATGAAAACACATTGACACATAGAAGAGAACAACATACACTTGGGCCTACCAGAGGGTGGAAAGCAGGAGGAGGGAGAGGATCAGGAAAAATAACTAATGGGCATTAGGCTTAACACCTGGGTGATAAAATAATCTATACAACAAACCCCCATGATACAAATTTACCGAAGCAGCAAACAAGCACTTGTACCCTTGAACTTAAAATAAAAGTTAAAAAATAAATAAATATCAAGAAGCCTGACAAGGAACAAGTTCTATGTAGAAACACTGCATTTCAAACCCTTTTAAAACCCTTTCTCTGTCTCCTTTCTTCTTAGTCTTTCTCATAAACCCAGAGGCAAAACAGTTGTTTTTAATAGGGTCTCTCACTTTAAAGAGTGAGAAACTACTTATGGAATCTCTTATATCTTAAACTTTTCCACTAATTTCTATGCAGAGCTGGATAATTAATCATTCTTTAGAATATCAGGATCAGAAATTTCCAAATCTAAACTTCAAAATCCTTGGATTGACCCTTACCCATCGTGATCTGACCCTGCCCTTTTTCTCCAACATTATATCAAAACATTTCCCCACCTTCCACTCCAACCTTCTAAAGCCCTCCACACCCCACCTGGTCAATCCTATTAGTTGCTGCTTTGTTATGCTCCGTCACGCTTTTGTGTTTTGCAAATTTTGTTTTCTTTGTGCTGGCCTCATCACCTCCTCCCAGCATTCCATTCTGCCACTTAGTGCCTATGTAATCTTGGGTAACTTACTAATTATTTTTAAACACACTTTCCTTGTCTACAACTTGAGAATAATATTGTGTCCAGAATTGGTTCCTTCCAGTGGGTTCTTGGTCTCGCTGACTTCAAGAATGAAACCGCGGACCCTCGCTGTGAGTGTTACAGTTCTTAAAGATGGTGTGTCTGGAGTTTGTTCCTTCAGATGTCCAGATGTGTCCAGAGCTTCTTCCTTCTGGTGGGTTCATGGTCTTGCTGACTTTAGGAGTGAAGCCGCAGACCTTCGCAGTGAGTGTTACAGCTCTTAAAAACAGTGCGCCTGGGAGTTGTTTGTTCCTCCCAGTGGGTTCGTGGTCTTGCTGACTTCAGGAGTGATGCTGAAGACCTTCGTGATGAGTGTTACAGCTCGTAAAGGTAGTGCAGACCCAGAGTGAGCAGCAGCAAGATTTATTGCAAAGAGTGAAAGAACAAATCTTCCACAGCATAGAAGGAGACCCAAGCAGGTTGCCACTGCTGGCTCCAGGGGCCAGCTTTTATTCCCATATTTGGCCCTGCCCACGTCCTGCTGATTGGTCCATTTCACAGAGTGCTGATTGGTGCGTTTACAAACCTTTAGCTAGACACAGAGCGTTGATTGGTGTATTTTTACAGAGTGCTGATTGGTGTATTTACAAACCTTTAGCTAAACACAGAGCATTGATTGGTGCATCTTTACAGAGTGCTGATTGGTGCATTTACAAAACTTTAGCTAAACAGAAAAGTTCTCCAAGTCACCACTCGACCCAGAAGCCCAGCCAGCTTCACCTCTCAGTATTATTTACCACACAAGGGTTCTTGTCAGGAGCAATGACATTAAGGTTGTCAATTGACTGGCATATACTAAGTACTCAAGGAATGATGACAGTAATATTTTTGTTATTATAATGTTTATCAGTCAATGCTGAGTTTAAGCACCATCTGTTCTAGGAAATCTTCGCGGACTCTCTCATTCTGGGTTGCATGCCCTACTTCTGGGCTCCCCTTGCACCCTGTGTAAATGTCTCATCACAGTATTAGTGTGCATGTCATAAGAATTGTTTTCTTGCTGCCTCCCAACAATACTAGAAGCCTCTTGAGGACAAGGATGTGTCTTGAATCTCCAAATCTAAAACATCTAGCAAAGAGCCTGCAACATTGTAAGATTCTAAGTGTGTTTGTTTAATTTCTTTGGTGGATAATCAGAATACAGAAGTGCATAATGACCATCTCTATTGTGTCCTTTAGAACCAAAAAATGTAAGAATAAAAAGGGTGATTGCTAAAATATAGACTATTCAAAATGAAAGGCTGTTCTGCCATTTCAAAAACAAAGTAGTGCTAAGGAATTACTTTCTCATTTTTAACTTCCCCAGACTCCTTTAGGATCATGAAAAGAGAGGCCTCCTTTATTCAGTATTTTTCATTCATGTAATAACAACTTACTGTGTGCCAGGCACATTGCTTTATGTTCTGGAGATATAGCAACAAACAAAAGTCCACACCCTGGAGGAGCTTACATTCCAATGGAAAAACAGAGTCAAATAGAAATAAATATAGTCTATTATATACAACATATTGTAGGTAATGCAACATGCTATAGAGCAAAAATAAAGCACAATGAGGGAATAGCAATGATGGAGTGGGCGGGGCTCTCTTGTACAGAATGTAGAATCAGAGAGGGCATCTGAATGAAATGAGGGAATGAGCAATGTGTTTAAGTCTCTTAAACACTTCTACACCTAATTCTAAAATTTTCCAGGGTTGAAGACGATGACAAACTAGGGAAAAAATGTTAACTATCCCAAGCAATTTAAGGGGAGACTATCTCAGATGCTTAAAGCCACATAACAAGCAGAGATTTCAGCTTGAACACTAATTGGATTCTCAATTGTGACCTTGAAGGAACACACTGAACTCTATTTATAATTGCTATGGGAGTTACTCTATGATTTAAAGAAAGTGGCCCGGTGGCCCACGACCCTTTTATGTCATCAACTTATTTTATTTATTCACAAAAGCCTGCACCTTGACCTACTTAGACTAGGTTACTTGACTCGATATTTCATTAATTTGGTCACTAAAATTTCTGAAGCATCGTTTCCCCCTAACTTTAAGTATCTTATACTTGGCCAGGCATGGTGGCTCATGCCTATAATCCCGGCACTTTGGGAGGCCGAGGCAGGTGGATCACCTGAGGTCAGGAGTTTGAGACAGGCCTGGCTAACATGCTGAAACCCCATCTCTACTAAAAATACAAAAATTAGCTGGGTGGCGGTGCATGCCTGTAGTCCCAGCTACTCTGGAGGCTGAGGTGGGAGGATTGCTTGAACCCAGGAGGCAGGGGTTGCAGTGAGTAGAGAGCACACCACTGCACTCCAGCCTGGGTGACAGAGTGAGACTCCATCACAAAAAAAATAAGTAAATAAACTTGATAGACTTATACATCTTTTTAAATACTTCCCAAATCCATAGACTACATGGCTCATGGCTCAAAGAGAGTAAAATATGTCCTAGCCTGATGTTTCTCATTCCTTTGAATATTTGGTTATAACATCTAAGGTCATTTTATTGATCCAGATTTGTTTATGAAAACTCACCTCAAGTTTATATTAATATGATCATTTCAGAATATCTAAATTAACGCTCGCTTTTCAAAATGTCTCCACTAAAGTGGGTACAGTGGCTCACCCCTGTAATCCCAACACTTTGGGTGGTCAAAGTGGATGTATGGCTTGAGCTCAGGCATTTGAGACCAGCCTGGGCAACATGGCAAAATCCCATCTCTACAAAAAAAAAAAAAAATTAGCCAGGCGTGGTTGTGTGTGCCTGTAGTCCAAGCTACTAGGGAGGCTGAGGTGGCAGGATCACTTGAGCCCAGGAGGTTGAGGCTATAGTGAGCCGAGATGTTGCCACTGCACTCCAGCCTGGGCAACAGAGTGAGACCATACCTCAAAACAAATAAAAATAAATAAAAACTGTCTCTACTAAAGTAGCATAAGCTGCAAAGCCAAGATAATTTCTCTGAGGGATATTTCTAACCATATTCACTTTATACAGACATACTATAGGCAATCGAACTTGAATAAGGAATAGGAACTCTCTTCTTTCTGACAAGACTTGACATAAACCTCTATAACTAAAATAGTTAAGTAGCATTGCAAACTGATCAGTAAGTAAGGAGAAAAACAAACAAAGAAACAAACAAACAAACAAAAAACCTAGGTTGAATTTGTGTCTACACAGGTTTGCAACCTTGGAGCCATAGACAATATCATAGAGCCTAGGTGTGTAGTAGGCTCTACCATCTAGGTTTGTGTAAGTATACTCTAAGAAGTTCACACAATGATGAAATCACCTAAGGATGCATTTCTTAGAATGTATTCTCCTTGTTAAATGACACATAACTATTTGAAATTGTCCAAGTGAGTAGGTCTTAATTGTTCTCTCACACACACAAAAAAACAATGGGGTGGATAAATATGTGAGATGATGTATAGGTTAGTTAGCTTGATTGAAGGAATCATCTTGCAATATATACATCTATTGAAATGTCATAAATATGCACAATGTTTATGTGTTAACTATAACTCAAAAGCTTGGGAGAAAAAAGTAAATGTAATTATTGACTCAGAGGAGGAGGCACCCGCCATTTGGCTCTGGTGGTGTCTCTGAGCCTGGAACTTAAATCTCTGGGATTCTGAGGTCTCTAAGGTCACTGAAGCCAATTCTTCAAGAGATAGAAAAACTATAAGCTGGTTTTAGCTGCTGCTACAGGAAGGCACTTTGAGAAGCATCACTGGGGTAATGCTCAAAGGAAATACCAGGAGAAAGAAATTCTATAGAAAGCCCACAGGGAACAAATAAGAAGAAGCAAATGCCTCCTCCTTTTTCCAAAATTGCTGTATCCCTCTATTGCTGCCTGTTGGCAAATCCTAATATGGAACCAACTGACAAAGTAGAAACATGGTTTGCAGACACCCATTTAGCTGGGTTTGAAGCTAAGATGCAATTACTGACACAGTGGGTTTAATAGCAGGTTAAAGAGAGATGAAGAGAGAATTCATTAATTGGAAGATAGAACAGAAAAAAATATCTAGACTGAAGCTGCAGAGTAAATGGAGAGATAATACACAGCATAAATTCAAAGATCTAATATACATTTAACTGGATTCCCCAAAAGAAAGGAGAAACAGAACAGGACTGATGCAATATTTTAAGAAATAATGACTAAAAACTTTCCAAAATTGACAAAAGACATCAAGACTCAGATTCAAGAAGTATACAAACCTAAGCCTGGTAAACATTAAGAAAAACACACCTATGAACATCATAGTGAAAATGAAAGTCAAAGACAAAGACAAAAGTCTGCGGGGTGAGTGGATTATCTGCTTTCAGAGTCAAGGTTTTCCAGCTTGGGTAGCCAGGTGTCACGGCCCAGTGTCCACCTGCAGCTGCTTTCTGTGTCAGTCCTCTGCCCCGCCAAGGTCATAGAGGTGGTTGGTGTGGGTAGCAGGACACTCCAAGGAGCCACATGCCAGCCGCACCATGGTCCACCTCACTACTCTCCTCTGCAAGGCCTACCATGGGGGCCACTTAACCATCTGCCTTGCCCTGGGCAGCTGTGCCAACCGGCCCTTTTACACCATTGTGGCTGCTCACAGCAAGTGTCCCAGGGATGGTCTTTTGGTAGAGCAGCTGGGATCCTATGATTCATTTCCCAACAGTCATGGGGAAAATCTCATTGCCCTCAACCTGGACAGGATCCAGCATTGGATTGGCTGTGCTACCCACCTCTCTTAAACCTATGGAAAAGCTTCTGGTTCTTGCTGGCTTTTTCCCTCTGCATCGTAAGATGATCACAAATGCTGAGAGACTGTGAAGGAAATGGGCACATGAAGTCCTCTTACTTTCTCAGAAAACAGATGCAGAGGCTACAGAAACATAAGTGAGCCGACTTCAGTGAGCATAGGGTGGGAACAAGGTCAAGGTCCTCTTAAAACACCATGCAGAGATTTTAGTTTTGTTAGACTTGGGGGTCAATAAATGGAGTGTCCTGAGTCACCCTTGTTCTTCTGGCCTGGCCTGCACAGGGCCTAGGGAGATATTTTTTTCTTGTGTGAACAGAGCTGGGTCTATGTACTAACTAGGATTTTTCAGACTTTGTCTTGGTAAAGACAGTGGCTACGGGAGGATTGGACGTTTGAGTTGAGCTCTGGGTCTCTTGGACAACTTTACAATCTACTGGCTTCCAAGACTTCCTGCTCCAAAGCCCCCAGCCAGACTGTTCATGGCCCATTCCAAATCTTCATGTTCATCCCACAGGTGCAAAGAACAGTTGCCTTTCTTATTAATTTTGTAATTGGAGAATTATATTGTCTTCCTTAACACATATTTGCAAATATATAAAGGTAGATTTGTTATGAAAATTGCTTTTGGGCTGTAATAACCTACTTTTTAAGAATGAGAAACTGCTGGGCTTAAGGGAGTTCATGATGAATCAAGATTGAACCATTCAAATGTGTCTGCAGTTTCTCCATGTATGATAGATAGGATCCTGCTGAGGATAATGGAATAGGGAATTATGACACCAAGCTTATTCAACTGTAAACCTTATTCTTGTACTTTTCTTTCTTGCTGGTAATTTTATGGAGCAGGTTAAGAAAGCTGTTCTATGTTAGGATAGATTGTATACTAATTTAAAAAAAAAGAAAAGAAAAAATCTTAAAGCAACCCAAGAGGGAAAAATAATCAAAGATTGTTTTTCTGTTTTCTTTGTGTTCTTAAAATTAATAGGTGATTCCCATTTTAGTAACTGCTACCTCCACTCAGTTGCCTGTGCCTAAAATGCGCATGATGTCTCTCTTTATCTCATTTATATATCCAATTGATCAAAATTCCTTTCCTCTTTGGCTCTAAAATATGTCTCAAGCATATATTTTTTCTATTGTGACCACAACCACCAACTCTCATCTACCAACATCTCTATTTTGTATCAGTGAAATAGTTCCCAAGTGGTTTTGTCTGCTTTTATTCTACCTCCTCCAAACCATTCTTCATATCACAGCCAGAGAAATCCTTTTTAAATGCTAATATAATCTTGTCACCTTCCTAATGACTACCTATCAGTAGTTTCCAAATACTTTTAGGACAAAAATCAAAATCTTTACCACGTTCTACTAATTCAATCCGATACCTGCCTGCCTCAACAGATTCAGCTTCCTCTGCTCTTGTCAGCTGTCCAGACCTTCTTTGAGACATAGAAATGTAAAGTGCATCTTCCCACTTTAGAATCTTTATACAGAGAGACCAGATAGCATAGCAGTTAAGAGTATAAATCCTGAAGTCATACTGGAGTCAGAGTATGAGTCTGGATTTGTACCCATTACCTACAAGTTGTAAGTTGTTTAACTTTTCTATGCCTTAGTTACATCATCTGTTAACTGCACATTTTTGAAAGTACCTACTTTGTGGGTTATTTTGAAAATTAATATACATATATTCTTGTCATTCTTGTTTTGTTGTGCTTCACTTTATTGCAGGTATTAGTCTGTTTTCACACTGCAATAAAAAATACCTGAGACTGGGTAATTTATAAAGGAAATAATTTTAATTGACTCATGGTTCCACATAGCTGGGGAAGCCTCAGGAAACTTACAATCATGGCAAAAAGGGGAAACAAACATGTCCTTCTTCACAAGGCAGCAGGGGAGAGGAGTGCAAGCGAAGGGCGAAGAGCCCCTTATAAAACCATCAGATCTCATGAGAGCTCACTATTTTGAGAACAGCATGGGGAAAAGTGTCCCCATGATTCAATTACCTCCACCTGGTCTCTCCCTTGACATGTGGGGATTATGGGAGTTATGGGAATTACAATTCAAGATGAGAATTTGGGTGGGGACAAAACAAAACCATATAATTGCACTTAGCAGATATGGCATTTTTTACAGATTGAATGTTTGTGTCAACTTTGCTTTGAGCATCTCTATTGGTGCCATTTGTTTTCCAATAACATGTGCTCTCTTTGTGTCTCTGTGTAACATTTTGGTAACTCTCTCACGATAGTTCAAACTTATTACTATTATTATATCTGTTATGGTGGTCTGTAATGAGTGATCCTTTTGTAATTGTTTTAGGGCAACACAAACTTCTCCCATATAAGACAGCAAATTTAATCAATAAATGTTGTGTGTGTTCTGACTGATCCAGAGCAGCTGTTCCTTCATTTCTTTCACTCTCCTTGGACCTCCCTATTCCCTGAAACACAACAATATTGAAATTAGGCCAATTAATTACACTACAATGGCCTCGAATTGTTCAACTGAAAGAGTCACACAGTTCTCACTTTAAATCAAATGCTAGAAATGATTAGGTTTGGTGAGGAAGTTACATCAAAAGCTGAGATAGGCTGAAACCTAGGCTTCTTATACCAAACAGCCGATTTGTGAATGCAAACAAAAAGTTCTTGAAGAAAATTAAAAGTGCTACTTTAGTGAACATATGAATAATAAGAAAGTGAAACAGCCTGAATAATCATATGGAGAAAGTTTTAGTGGTCTGTATAGAAGATCAAATCAGCCATAACATTCCTTAAAGTCAAAGCCTAATCTAGAGTAAGGCCCTAATTCTCTTCAATTCTGTGAAGGCTGAGAAATGTGAAGAAGTTGCAGAAGAAACATTTGAAGATAGCAGAACCTGGTTCATAAAGTTTAAGAAGCTTCATAACATAAAAGTGCAGAGTGAAACATCAAGTGCTGATGGAGAAGCCGCAGCAAGCCATAGAGAAGATACAGCTAAGATCATTAATGAAGGCAGCTACCCAAAACAAGATTTTCAATGTAGACAGAACAGCTTTATATTGGAAGAAGATGCCATCTAAGGCTCTCATAACTAGAGAAAAGTCAATGCCTGTCTTCAAAGCTTCAAAAGATAGGCTGACTGTCTTGTGAAGGGCTGATGTAGTTGATGACTTTAAGTTTAAGTCATTTACTATTCTGAAAACCCTAGGGTCTTTCAGAGTGATGCTAAACTACTCTGCCTGTGCTCTCTAAATGGATCAACAAAGCCTGGATGATGGTACATCTGTTTACAGCATAGTTTACTGGATATTTTTAGCCCACTGTTTAGACCTAATGCTCAGAAAAAAAAAAAGTACTTTCAAAATATTACTACTCATTGACAAAGCATGTGGTCATCCAGCAGCTCTGGTTGAGATGTACAGGGAGGCTGATGTTATATTCATACCTGCTATCCAACATCTATTCTGCAGTGCATGGATCAAGGAATCATTTTGACTTCCGAGTCTAATTATTTAAAAAATACATTTTGTAAGGTTAGAGCTGCCATAGATAGTGATTCGTCTGATGGATCTGGGCAAAGTAAATTGAATACCCTCTGGAAAGGATTCACCATTTTAGATACCATTAAGAACATCTATGATGTTTTTAGAAGGGACATTTTACCTGTGTTTTGGAGGATGAACATGTGTTAATTTGGTGAAGAAGATTAAAGATGGAGTGGCAAACATTCCAGACAGAGGAAAAAGAATAACTAAGGGCTTACATTAATTGAGCACTTACTATGTACCAAGATGTGTGCTAAGTGCCATATGGCACATTTTATTTTATTTTTTAATTTTTTATTTATTTATTTTAGAGACAGAGTCTCGCTTTGTTGCCCAGGCTGGAGTGCAGTGGTGTGATCTTGTCTCACTGCAACATTCACCTCCCAGATTCAAGCGATTCTCCTGCCTCAGCCTCCTGAGTAGCTGGGACTACAGGTATGCACCACCATACCCAGATAATTTTTGTATTTTTTAGTAGAGACGAGGTTTCACCATGTTGGCCTGGTTCGACTTGAACTCCTGACCTCAGGTGATCCACCTGCCTCGGCCTCCCAGAGTGCTGGGATTACAGGCATGAGCCACTGCGCCCCACCCAGCCACTAATTTTTGATATGATGATTCTAAAGTTCATCAAACAATAAATAAGAATAATACAGAATTTTTTTAAGTGACTAATTCAAAGGGATTTGCTTTAACCGATATTAAAACATACTTATTAAGCTCCAAAGACTAAAACAATATTATGTCATCAAGTAGAATCTACAGATAGGTGGCTGGAATGGGACAGCCATAAATTAGGTATTTTCATGTACAGATGCAATAACTTAATATTTAACAAAAAAAAATCAGAAGCCTGTAGGGGGAGATAAATTATTGAACAAATTATACTGCAAAAATTGGCTATTTGTGAAAAATGTCAATATGGATTCTCAACATAATAATGAATTCCAGTATACCAGAGTTAAATGTAAAACATAATCAAACCACAAAAAACTAGTTTATATACTCATTTAAACAGCACATATACTAAAATTGAAACACTATGAATATTTGATGTACAAATATTTTAATCATTCTTCTGAAAATCAAAATACTTTAAAAAATGTATATATAAATAAATAATCAATTGTCTTACAGTACATAAAGGCAATGGAAAAAACGAAAGTAGCAAAGGCCAATGAATTTCCCTGAATAAAAATTTAAACACTTATATGTTAAAGAAATTATAAATAAAACTGAAATTGGGAACATTTACAAAAATTAATTTGATTAGAATTTAATGTTCTCAATATATAAAGATGATGTAAGAAGTAATAAGACATACTTTTACACTCCAGTAGATAAGTAGGTAAAGAAAATGAATAGATAATTCTTAGAAGGAATTAAAAAAAACCTGTAATACTCAAAGGAATATTGAAATACCATTCTCTAAATATCAAATCGTCAAGATTTATAAAAGTAATGATACCCATTGTTGGTGAGGAGGTAGTGAAGCAAGCACTCTCATAGGCTAGTAGTAAGGTTTTAAATTAATACAATCTTTTTAGAAAGTAATAAGATAATATGCATTAAGAGTGGAAAGATTCTAAGGTAGAGTGAGTTAGAAAAAACAGAAAAGGGGTGGAAAGAGCCTTTTGGCTTATAAGCCATTTTGAAAATTCTATTCATGAATACTAATTAAGGTAATAGCAAATTACATATATAATTAAAAATTAAATATGAATAACAGAATAAAACTGTATATGTATTATAGTTACAAATCTATTATATGCACAAAATATACAAAAAATAATACGCCAAAATATTAGCAGTAGTTAGCCCTAGGTGATGTGATTAAGAGTAATTTACTTTTCCATTTTTTGTATTTCTTTGTGTTTCCAACTTTTTTGCCATGCTTCTGTAATCAGGAAAAATTACTTCACAAAATAGCAAAAGCAAAGTCATGTTAAAATAAACCAATCATTGCTCACTTGTGAGAGTCTGGCATGCATCATGTTATCTTATTCATCTTGTGGGTCTTATTTATATAGAAAAGGACTGAATCATGCCTATGCCTTGAAAAGCATCAAGCATACTATAAGGTATTCATGCATATTAAATAATTATTTAAAGTGAGAGACTATAACAAGCAGGTGAGAGCCTGAATTTACTGATTCAAAAGCAGAAATAATTATGAGGTTTTAAGTGTCTCTCAATTCTGTAGATATGTTTATTGTAGTATGGTAAATCTCTCAATTACATCATGTGCCACATAACTTTTTGGTCTTGATAGGCCGTATATATCAAGGTGGACCCAACTTTTTGGTCTTGATAGGCCATATATATCAAGGTGAACCCATAAGATTATAATGGAGCTGAAAAATTTCTATCACCTAGTGACATCGTAGCCATTTTTAGGTTGTGGTGCCATGCATTACTCATGTTCGTGGTGATGCTGGCATAAACAAACCTACTGCATTGCTAATCATGTAAAAGTATAGCACATACAATTATGTACAATACATAATACTTGATAATGATAATAAAGGACCACATTATTGGTTTATGTATTTACTACATTATACTTTTAATCATTATTTTAGAGTGCACTCCTACATAGTAAAAAAGAAAAGTTAACTGTAAAGCAGCCTCAGGCAGATCCTTCAGGGGATATTCCAGTAGAAGGCATTGTTATAGGCGATTCATAGGAGATGACAGCTCCACGCATGTTATTGCTCCAGAAGACCTTCCAGTGGGACAAGATTGGAGGTGGAAGACGCTGATCTTGTTGATTCTGACTCTATGCAGACCCAGGTTAATGTGTGCACTTATGTTTTATGTTTTTAACAAAAAGGTTAGAAAAATTAAAAATCAAAAAGAGCTTATAAAATTAGATTATGAAGAAATAAAATATTTTTGTACAGCTGAAAAATGTGTTTATGTTTTAAGCTAAGTATTAACAGAAAAGAGTCAAAAAGTTAAAAAAAAGCTCATGAAGTAAAAGTTACAGTAAGCTAAGGTTAATTTATTATTGAAGAAAGAAACATATTTTATAAATTTAGTATGGCCTAAATGCAGTGTTTATAAAGTCTACAGTAGTGTACAGTAATGTGCTAGGCTTACACTTTCATTTACCACTCACTCACTGACTCACCCAGAGCAACTTCCAGTCTTGAAAGCTCCATTCATGGTAAGTGGCCTATACAGGTATACCTTTTTCTTATTAACTTTTATACTGTATTTTTGTTGTCACAGGATGAGATAGGAGGTCAGCACAAGACACAGGTCACAAAGACCATGCTGATAAAACAGCGTGCAGTAAAGAAGCTGGCCAAAACCCACCAAAAACAAGATGGCAATGAAAGTGACCTCTGGCCATCTCTACTGTTCATTATATGCTAATTATAACACATTAGCATGTTAAAAGACACTACCACCAGCCCCTTGACAGTTTACAAATGCCATGGGAAATTTTCAGAAGTTACCCAAAAGGAGGAACCCTCAGTTTCTGGAAATTCCCATCCTTTTCTCAGAAAACTCATGAATAATCCACCCTTTATTTAGCATATAACCAAGAAATAACTATAAGTACACCCAGTAGAGCAGCCCATGCTGCTGCTCTATGGAGGAGTCATTCTTTCATTCCTTTGCTTTCCCAATAAACTTGCTTTCACTTTATGGACTTGCCCCAAATTCTATATTATGTGAGGTCCATGAACCCTCTTTTGGGGTCTGAATCGGGACCCCTTTCCAGTAACAGTGAGTTCCCCTAATTCCATGTGTTTTTATTTGTGATACAGTTTTATTAGTAATACAATTATTTTTCTTACATTTAATATATCACATTTATATTTTAAAAATGAATATACAGTAAATGAGCACACAAAACAACTCCATTAAATGTGTATTTTTCACTTCTCTAATAGTTTCTTCTTGAAAATGCAAGATAATTAGATCCAATTCTGCAGAGGGTAATTCATACCTAGCAAAATATAACAAAGTGTACATTTTTGTTTCCTAGGTAATATTTGTTTTTCATAGACCTTCAATCCTTACCTCTTCCTATCCTGTGAATTTTTTCAGTTTCCCTTCTAACTCCTAAAGATTGTTGTACTATTTTTGGCCTCCATTTTTAATAATAGATCTAAGAAAAAAGCAAACAAGCAAAAACTGTCACCTAACTAAAGTCAAAGTGAATGGTAATGGTGAGCACTCCTATTTCTATTGCTATATTCGGCTTATTGTGTGATGTTTCCTCTGCCTTTTCCTATTGTCCAAACACGCTTAGAGGAAAATGACTGGTGTTAAACTACTGTCTTATAACCTAATATTGATATGACATATAAGAAGATGAAAAGAAGAGTGTTAATAATGATGCCATAAAGAATATTAAGAAGAAAGAAAGGGCTGTCCCTACCAGGCCCCTTAAATAAAATCTCTTTTGTCTGAATGATAGCAGCAGGAGGCAGAACAACCCTAAACAGACAGGGACGGGTCCCTGGTGAAACTCCACCTTCAAACCAGACAGTTTAAAGCCTGAAAGACAAGCTACAAGTCGAGTAAATCCACAGACTGGATTGAGAACTTCTCTTCCCATTTGGCGTGCTTTCCTCGTATTGATCCTCACCTTTCACTTATTTTACACATACGTACCCTTCCGTAATTTGTATTTTACACTGTCATGCCTACCTTTGAGTGGTGCCTTTGTTTTACCCCTTTTTGCATACTCACAAACCAATTAGCACTCACTCCCCCATTCTGAGCCCATGAAAGCCCTGGACTCAGCCACCCTGGGAAAGACCATCTGACTTCCAGTGGGGGTCCACCCTTGCATCCCCTCTCCTCTGAGAGCTGTTCTGTTGCTTAATAAAGCTCTTCTCCACCCTTCTCACCCTTCGATTGTCAGTGTAACCTCATTCTTCTTGGATGTGGAACAAGAACTTGGGAACTGCTGAACACAGGTACCAGCTGTAACACAGGCAGGCTTGGGCACACCCAGCCCAGCTGCGGGCTAAGCCATGTGCAAATCACGTGTGGCCCAGCAGGTCGAGTGTGCAGGGTGCCCCATGTGGCAGGCCCAGGGCTAAATAAGGCCCAGGTGGGGGCATCACCAGCTAAGGATTCTAGCTGGCAAAAGTGGCCAAGAGAAACACTGTGTTATGGAGAGCACAATAAAGAGTCTGCTGTGCAAAAGTGCCTAGGAAGCTGAAGTTCTGGTTTCAGTAGAAATTCCCATATTGGCTAGTAACCTGTGTGAACCTGACTTGTTTCACTTCTGTAGTTCCAACTAGCACTCACCCAGCTGTACTGATGTGCCTTTGGCAATATGAGCAGAAGGCTACATGAGGGTTTGAGTAGTGAAATATGACTAACCTGCCAATAAATCATCTCCACTGCTTTCAGAAACCTAGAGAACCACATAGTAGGCCTTTTTTTTTTTTCCTGCATGACTCTCATTTGGGGAATGATCACTAATGCCCATTCTGTAGATATGGGGTCAGTAACATTACACCAAATAGAAAATGTTAAATACAGAATTTCATTTAGAATTAGCATTCTGTTAATTGCACATTTAAGTAATGGTTGATGGGAAGTTAGGTGCAAATTATTTAGTTGAGACGTATTTTACCCCAAGATTCATCTTAGCAAAGGCTAGCAACACTAGGGTTTTATTTTCACTGTTAATTCAACAAAGAGGAACCCAGGTAAAGAGATTAAAATATTTGCCACTTAAGTCTCTTGAAAAAATCAAGGATTGGAGATGGAAGAAAGAACACACAGTTAACTTAAGTAGTCAATTAAAACCCTGGTTAGAAACTTAATCTATTTTCCATTTTGCCACAATATGGTTTAGAAGGTATAGCCTGGTAGTCACTGGGGTTGCAGGAAAGCACAGAGGCATACCAATGCACCTAGCCACTGCCAATATCTTTTTGCATGAATTAATCAGTTGACTATGCAAACTAGATAATTTCATTGATTTATAATTTCTATAGTTTTAAAACATTCTCATTTTCATTCTGCCCAATCACTTGAAAAAAAAAATTGTGTGCATATCAGTCTGAGCGTGTATAGTAGTGTAAACAAACTAGACCGAGAGAATTTGACTCTACCACATATTTTGCTTTATTGAAGTGACCACAGACCAGAATAAAATTCAAAGACTGTAACATATTTGACATTTGCAAAACTAAAAGGTATTGTGATGTTTATTTGAGGCTCATAAAGGATAAACGAAATATGCATGGAAAGGTGCTATAAATTCTTGCCATGTAATCTCTCATGGTCTTTAAATAATTATTAAGTTTTTATGATAGCTGTTGCCTAAGGAGGTTATAAAGAGATTTTTGTCACTTCACTATTTTTTTCTTTGTCTAAAGAACAAAAATGTATTTTTCTAAAAAAATGCACATGAGAACACCAGAAGGAACTATTTTACCCTTAAGTGATTTAACCTTTTAACTCAGGCTGTGTTAAAATGTAAAGAATAGTGTGTGATCTGTTTCCATTTCCCCCAAGTTTTGTCTCAATTTGTTCATAAATTCATATGAAGGGACAAAGTCAACTCTATGAACATCGTTCAAGTCACATCTTCACAGTGGCTAAAAGGGGTGTACAAGTGAGGAAAAAAATTAGCCCTCATTGACTGCCAAAAGTCTCTTCTGTATTGTAAAAAAAAAATTTAATTGCATTCACTGATGACAAGTGTGGGTGCATTTGGCAGACAAGGGGAAAGGACTTTGCTATGTATCTGCTGTTTGAAAATTCTTCTCATTCTGCTAACACTTTTCCTCTTCATGTCATCAAAAATAATTTTTTACTGATTATGTTGACACCCTCATAATGCCAGAATTTTTCTTACATCTCAGATGTAACTGTCTGTCATGATCTACATTCAAGTGTGTTGTCTTTTTTTAATATAGCATATATATAAAAAATACTTTTGAAACTACCAAGTTCAAGTTTTACTTTGCTTTATGAAGACTAGTTCATATCTACACAAGAATGGATAGGCAACACATTCATTTTCAACCTTCAGAAACTAATTTTATCTTTCCTTTCAGTCTTAAAGCATATTAAGCCATGTTAGCTTACAACACAAAGTAGTGTAAAATGAGACAATTTTAGAAGGTGAATTACTTTTGTCATTTCACTTGTGAAATGGTTTCTTTCAGGATATTTTTAATTTAAAAGAGATATAATCTGCCAACAATAAAACTGGGAAAAATAAAAATTCACTGTACGTTCTTTTATATAATAATTGTGTTCTTGAAAATGTACTTGGAAACCACATCATATTTTTTCATTGACTTGTTTTATACTTGAAAGATGTGTTCAGGCTCTTTTGCAAACCATATATTCAAAAGCATCTTTTTGGAACAACTCTTGATTTTATAATATTGCTGGTATCTATATCTTTCACTAACTGGCCTCTTCTTAAACCTTTTTTTTATTACTGGTGATAAAAAAGTATGATTTCTTCTTTAGATTGTAGCATATGATTTCTGCAGCTTCTGCAAATAATCCCCCTTCTCCTTTCTTGATTTCTAATAGAATTTAATGGAAGACTCTAACAGATAATCTCATGATAAATTGGACATAGAAGGTTAATAATTTTTGTGCCTTTTTGCTTTCTGAACTACATTCAACTGAAGATCTTTCTGCTCAGAAAAATAATCAACTATCCAAAATAACTAGGAATTAAGATGTAAAAAAAAAAAGACAGATTGAAGCATAAAAGAGACAGGACAAAAGCAAAATATCAAGGAATAGGATTAAATCAATAAAAAGCCTGAGGGAGAAATGTATATTTTTTTCATAACCAACCATGTTAAAGGAAAACTACTAGAACAACATAGTGTCTCATAGAATCTGTTTAAAGTATGCCCACTGAATCATTACATTTATATGTTGTCATAGATATAGATACATATGATAGATATGTCTATGATAGTCTATGTAGATATATCATAGACTACATATGTAGTCATAGATGTATCTAGTAATCATCACTACAAGTAGCAAATATATCACAGATGCTGAATAAGATTTTCCATGGCATTGACATGTTGCTTGGTCAGTTTTCTCATCAAGAATTTCAGAAACACAGATGCTCTAGTTTGTCAGTGGATTTTTCTTTATTTTTTTTCTTTTTACTTTTCTTGTTTTTTGTTTTTGTTTTTGTTTTTATTTTTTTTGTTTTTGTTTTTGTTTGAGGTAGGGTCTCACTCTGTCACCCCAGCTGGAGTGCTGTGGTCTGATCATGGCTCACTGCAGCCTCTACCTCCCTAGATCAAGGGATCCTCCTGCCTCAGCCTCCCAAGCAGCTGGAGCTACAGGCATGTGCCACCATGCCCAGCTGAATTTTTTTTTTTTTTTTTTGTAGAGATATGGGTCCACTCTGTTGCTCAGGCTGGTCTCGAACTCCTGGGCTCAAGTGATCCTTCCGCCTCAGCCTGTAAAGTGCTGGAATAACAGGTCTGAGCTGCTGTATTTGACCTGCCAAGTGCTTTTTTAATATTGCTTAGTCCTGGTTGGGTATAATCAAGAAAAACATCAGAGACCAAAGAAAAAGAGGGTTTCATTGAAGGAAATGTGATAAAAATGCTATAATACATCTCTGTCCTGGAGGCACTTGCTATCTAGATAGGTAGCATAATCATACTCAAAGAAAATACATTATTTAACAAAAATGTACAGCTACAAAATACAAAGTAAATACTTATAATACCATTGGGAGGGAGAGATAAAGAAAATTAATTTATTCACATCAATAGGAATATCAAAATACAAGAACTTTCCACTCATATACTTGTTCACCAAATAATCTTACTTAAATCTGATTTTAAACATTTTTTCTAATATACATTAATATTAGAGTTTCACCTTGCATTCTTAATTTGCAATGTTAATTATTTATTTTTCACTTATTGGAACACTATGCCCTCGTAATCAAGTCATCTGTTGGTAAGTTTCACTATTTATTTCTGAAATCAGTGGATTGGCCTTATAAATGTTTATCAGTTCTTCATGTGAGAAAGAGGAGATTGTTGGCAAAATCAAATAAAATACAATGGCTCTGAGCCTCTACCTATTTCATTCAGGACTTTAACACTTGCTGTCTCTTCTCTTCCTCATTAACTGTGGAAGTCACAAAGGGGAGTGCTTAAAAGTAGTCTTTGAGCTACTGTCACCGCATGGGGTATTTGCGGCAGTTTTTTTCTCTCTTGTTTCAGTTTCTACTTTGTTGTGTCCACTGTATGAAGAGTGGCTTGAGTTATTCTCACCATTGCCAGTGCACCTCCTGTGTGAAGACAAATACCCACACCAGGATTAGAAGGGGGAAATCTACTGAAATGGCAGTGGGGAGGGATGGAAAGAACATACCCAGGAAGGCTGGAGAAGAGGCAGAAGATGAAAGCGGAGCCTGTATCCTGTCTCAAGTGAGGAGACAGGTTTATGAGATGGAGAGAGCACAGAAGGTGTTTTGAGACAATTGTATTGTGCATGGGAGACCAAGAGTCACTGAAAACAACTCAAATTTTTGTTGTAATTTCTAAAAGAACGTTAAGGGGATACCTATTTTTAACCCATGTCAACATTTCTTAAATTTCTCCTTCTCAGAGCATTTCTTTTTTTATTGAGAATAACAATCTTTTGTCACATAAATGTTGTAAATATTTTTACATGAGTTTTATATGATATAAGCATACCTTAATTGTATCATATGAAATTTTTTATATTTATAAGTTTTATAATTTTTGATAATCAAACCTCTTAATTTTGTATTATATTTTAGTATGAAGCTTACAAATATGTTCCTTTTGCCAAAATTTATGTAAATATTTGCCCATATATTTCTAGTTCTTCTACTATTTCATGTTTATACTTAATTCTTTAATCAGTTGATTTTACCCATCTCACAGTCATTCATAAGGTAACCCAATATTTCTTACGATTTTAAAAATTACTTTTATTACATACTAAAGATTTAAACACTCTAAACTGTATTTGGAGGATTATATTCTGCTTCGCTAACCAATCATTTATTTTAGTACATGTATAATATTCGATTAATTTTTGTAGTTTTATAATATGTTATTTGGTGAAATAAACCTTCCTCAATCATTATTATTCCTCTCAACTTTTTCTTGTCCTTTTAAAAACATAGTGGTTAAATAAACATAACATAAAATTTGTAATTTTAACCATTTTTGATGTGTACAATTCTGTGGTATTTAAGTACATTCAAAATATTGTGCAGCCATCACCTCTATTGGATTTGGATAAAAATCCAGAATATTTTCATCATCTCGGAAAGAAATCCTGTACCTATGAAGCAGTCACTCCTTTTTTCTGTCTTTCCTTAACCTGTGGCAACCACTAATCTACTTTCTGTCCCTAATGGATTTGCTTATGCAATTCCACTCCTAAAAGAATTGAATACAGGTATTCAAATAGAAACTCGTACAGTAGTGTTCATAGAGCCACTAATCACACCTGCCAAAAAGTGGAAACAACCTAAATGTTTATCAACCCATGAACAAATGAACTAAATTTGGTATATTCATACAATGAAATAGTATCTGATTATAGTAATGAAATGCTGATACACACCATTACATGGATGAACCTTGAAAACATTATGCTAAGTGAAATGAGCCAGATACACAGAGAACAAATATTATATGATTCCACTCATAAGCAAATCCATTAGGGACAGAAAAGATGTTGGATAGCAGGTATGAATATAACATCAGCCTCCCTGTACATCTCAATCAGAGCTTTTGGATGATCACATGCTTTGTCAATGAGTAGTAATATTTTGAAAGTACTTTTTTTTTCCTGAGCATTAGGTCTAAACAGTGGGCTAAAAATATCCAGTAAACTATGCTGTAAACAGATGTACCATCATCCAGGCTTTGTTGATCCATTTAGAGAGCACAGGCAGAGTAGTTTATCATCACTCTGAAAGACCCTAGGGTTTTCAGAATGGTAAATGAGCACAGGCTTCAACTTAAAAGTCATCAACTACATCAGCCCTTCAGAAGAGAGTCAGCCTATCTTTTGAAGCTTTGAAGGCAGGCATTGACTTTTCTCTAGTTATGAGAGTCTTAGATGCCATCTTCTTCCAATATAAAGTTGTTCTGTGAACCCCCGTCTTTACTAAAAATATAAAATTAGTTGAGTGTGGTGGTGCACACCTGTAATTCCAGCTACTTGGGAGGCTAAGGCAGGAGAATCGCATGAACCTGGGAGGCGGAGGTTGCAGTGAGCCAAGATTGCGCCATTGCATTCCAGCCTGGGCGACAAGAGCAAAACTCCATCTCAAAAAACAAAACAAAACAAAACAAATAAAACCTCACAATTTGATACCACCTTTACTTCTGCCAGAATGGCCATAATGAAAAAGTGAAAAAACAGTAGATGTTGGTGTGGATGCAGGATCAGGAAACACTTCTACACTGCTGGTGGGAATGTAAGCTAGTAGAGCCACTGTGGCGAACAGTGTGGAGATTCCTTAAGTAACTAAAAGTAGAACTACCATTTGATCGAGCAATCCCACTACTATTGGGTATCTATCCAGGGGAAAAGAAGTCATTATACATAAAAGATACTTGCCCACGCATGTTTATAGCAGCACAATTTGCAATTGCAAAATCATGGAATCCACCCAAATGCCCATCAATCAATGAATGGATAAAGAAACTGTAGTGTATATATATACATATATGATGCACTACTACTCAGCCACAAAAGTCAATGAATTAATGGCATTTGCAGCGAGCGACCTGGCTGAGATTGGAGACTATTATTCTAAGTGAAGTAACTCAGGAATGGAAAACCAAACATCGTATGTTCTCACTGATATGTGGGAGCTAAGCTATAAGGATACAAAGGCATAAGAATGATACAATGGACTTTGGGGACTTGGGGAGAAGCATGGAAAGGGGGTGAAGGATAAAAGACTACAAATATGGTGCAGTGTATACTGCTGGGTGCACCAAAATCTCACAAATCACCACTAAAGGGCTTACTCATATAACCAAATACCACCTGTACCCCAATAACTTATGGAAAAATTTTTTAAAAAGAAATGACTTTTAGAATCTCATCCAGTTCAGATCAGGGAAGTAAATAGATAAGAATGATTGCTTTGGAAGTGGAATCAAGAGAGAAAAAGGGAAGAGAAAATGAGGAGAAAAATCAATAGCACTTGTTTAAAGTGTCCCTTTTTTGTGTGTCTGTATTCACTAATACACATAGGAAGTAATATATTAAGTAGAACTGAAGTAATATGTGTCTTCCAGATTCTTCTGGTGCCATTAGAAGTTGCAAACAACTGGTGCTGTGCCTTTTTATGAGGCGTTAAAATACCAAGCCACTGTAACCCTAGACATAGTCAAATATAAAAGGCACACATGATACTAACATTGCAGAGCTCCTGAATTTTGTTCTAACATGCTCTTTTTTATTGACCAAAATTTTTTCTAATTATTGTAGTTGGAAAAATGATTTTTAAATTTTAAATCTGCTATTTAGCTGAATTGTAATTTATGTAAGCATAAATCTTTGCAAGAAGCATAAAGTCAGTACTTCTCTCTGAAATCACTATTATGTATCAAAAGTACTACATAAAAGGTATAATCATAAGAATTTTTCTACCCAATTCAGTGCACCAAAGCAAGCAAAAATATTTATAAATTTAGAACTAAAATTATATTTCCTTAACTCAGATGAAGTAGAACAGTAAACACATCTAAGACAAAAAGATAATTTCTTCTTTTGCGTTATCTTTTTTCTCACTCCTTCTCTCTCGTGCACAAACACACACACACAATACATAGACAAACATACTTCCTATTTAAAGATACATTTGCTGATTGTGATGTGTATTCTTTTTCACTACATCCCATATGTAGTTTTTATAAGGCAGCATTCCATCAGGAGATGCTTCATAGGAAGAAACAAAGAATGCTAGAATCACATAAGTTTGACAAGCACTATTTGCCATATCACATTCTTGGAAATTCACAGTGCATGTTAGTGTAGTGAAGCCTTCCAGAGATCCTGAAGAAAAAAAAATTGTTTAAATTGGAATATCCCAAATTTAGTTGACCACAGGCCATTTTTATACCTAATACCTAACACAACACCATAGCAGTCAGGACATGCTTAGTCATGTCATAATAACAAGAAGCCCCAAAACATCAGTGACTTGCATTGTAAAGTTTGTTTCTCACTTAATACTACATATCTAATGTGGTTCTGAGGAAAGTTTTGCTTACTGTATCCACTCAGATAATCAGGTGAGTTGTATTTTCTTTTCACAATCACTACAACAATGAGAAAGAAATTCAGGAAATCATGCACTACTTTTAAAACCTCCCCCAAGTGACATTACACTTTTTTTTTTTTTTTTTTTGTCAATCCCATTGGCCAAGGTGAATAATATTATTGCCATGCTCAACTTCAGTGTCAGAAGGGAAGGCTAATTCTACCATGTGTTCTGAAGAGAGGGAGTCGAATATTTTTGGTGAACAGCAGGACTACCACAAATAACACTTTAGAAAATGCTGGGCTGAAGAAACAGCTTTGGCACCTGTTATTCAATCACTCAGTGAACATACAAAATAAATACTCCTGACAAGATAATAATCCTGGGCTTTGCCCAGTCGTCAGCATTGACAACTTGGCTTCTTGGCTTTACCAGCTGCATAATGTGGTCTGTTCCAAGGGAGTTGCCCCATCTGTGACTCAAATACTGCCCTTTGCTGATGTTGCTTCCTGGCAAATAATGGCCATTATACTAACATAAAGCAGTTGTTCACCCATCTCCCTTGATACCAGCATTCCAACATACCTTATCGCCTCTAAACCTATTTTAGTTCTTATCTCATAGTCTCTGTCTTAGTGTATTCAACCTGCTATAGCAAAATATCATAAACTGGGTGACTTATAAACAACAGGAATTTATTTCTCACAGTTCTGGAGGCTGGCAAATCCAAGATCAGGGCACCAGCAGATTTGGCATTTTTGACATTCAGTATAGACCTGGCCCATTTCCTGGTTCATAGATGTCACCTTCCCACTGTGTCCTCACATGGTGAAAGGGGCATGGCAGCTCTCTGGGACCTCTTTTATAAGGGCACTAATCCCATTTATGAGGGCTCTGCCCTCATGATCTAATAATTACTTCCCAAAGACCCCATTTATTAATACCATCACCTTGTGGGTTAGCATTTCAACATATGAATTTTGGGGTACCACGAACATTCAGATCATAGCAATCTCCAAAGTTATTTTCAGAAAGGAGCTATTAATATATTACTTATCAGAGACCAATATATTGTAGTGGCCTCCATCCATGACAAATTAGACATGTACAAAATAATATTAAATAATAAAAGGGACTGCTTCCTTATCTCTAAAATTTTTAGATCTAGGAAAAGACGTTTTCAAAGCAGAGCTTGCTCCAAGAGAGGAAAGGACGCCATGTAGGTGGGGTTTGATTTTGCTTCCCTGGCTTCAACTCTCCTGCTTCTGGATTAATCTCCCTTGTGCACTTGGATTTCTTATATTACTTTGCCTATAATAAAGGTTCTTTGGATAAAAAAATATATTTTACCTATTGACTAAATGTTCCTTAAGGTCCTTTTCAATCTTGACATTTTAACATACTCTGATCACCAATAAGAAGAGATATTTGACATTCAGTATAGACAAGACAAATGTCAGTTCAGCTGATGTGAGTTGCTTTCCCCAGGTTAACCATGGTTAGCCCAGTTTTAGTATGCCTTTCTGATGACAAAGAGGATAACATGCTCCCAAGAATATGAAACTGTGCTGATTTCTTTACTTTTGTGTCTGCTCTGTGACACTAGTTATTCTCCAAAAATTTGAGGAGCTTAGCTTATACCGCTAAAGAGACACAAACCACTGGAGTCAAACTAAGGACACACAGCTGGTGCAGAATGTGTACAAGGTCCAGACGCGCCATGTGCAGAGGTGACCCCTGAACTCCAGTGCAGTCTTTTCAGCTCCACCTAAGTCTGACTTAGGTGATGACACAAAGAATCTGAAGGATCCTGGGATCAACCCCTTACTGAGGACTGGAGGCTTAAATCCACTTAGTTTGAACAACGAAGCTTGGTATTTGGATGTTCTTCACTTCCCATTCCTTCTAATAGTTCTTTTAAATGAGGCCACCAAAGTTTACTATAAAGATCATGAAAGGGTTTTATCCAAGTGATAATTCTGATATGTTGAGAATACTACTGGAGATTGGATAAGGAAAGGATTCTGAGGTCAAGCACAGACCCAGCAGAAAATAATATGATTATTCATTAGTGATGTCAGCATGGCAGTGTTCATGCCACATATTTGTCATCCTGAGGTCCTTCTGATCCCATTACAAACTTTTGTCATCAAAATAATGACCTTCAAAGCAGTCCCTTTGTGTTTCCTATAACTGGAAGAGAAATGAATGATGTTCAAAGCATTAACACTCAAAATCCAGAGCAATAATAATGGATGTTCAACAAGGTGTCATAAATTGAATCTTATACTACTGTTTTGTGTTATTTTACCTTTGAATGGAGAATACATACTCTGTGTTTTTCACCTTTACTAAAAATATATAACTGGTATCATTTCTGTTGATTTCATGAGAATTCACATTTATTCTTTCAAAGTTAAACAGGAATGCATTGATGTTCTCTTCCCATTATTTTCTTTAATAAGTTTTTATTTTTAGGAATAAAAATTTACAGGATAAAATGTAAGACCATGGTAATATAGTTAGAAATAAATATTATTACTCAATAAATATTGATTATTTAGAGGCCTTCCATCTGCACAATTTACAAGCCCAAAGAGTAATCCCAATCAGAAAGCTGAGATTAAACCAGTTTGCTTCTGTTAGGTTAATCAGTCAATCTACTCTAAAAATGAAACTTCCAGATATGAGGATTTATATTTCTTTTCTTTTTTGTGGGGGTCGGGGGGATGGAGTCTTGCTCTGTCACCCAGGCTGGAGTGCAGTGGCATGATCTTAACTCATTGAAACCTCCATCTGCAAGGTTCAAGCGATTCTCCTGCCTCAGCCTCCAAGTAGCTGGGACTACAGGCGCAAGTCACCATGCCCAGCTAATTTTTGTATTTTTTTTTTTAGTAAAGTCAGGTTTCACTATGTTGACCAGGCTGGTCTCAAACTCCTGACCTCAGGTGATCTGCCTGCCTCAGCCTCTCATAGTGTTGGGATTATAGGCATGAGGTACTGTGCCCGGCCAAGGAGATTTATTTCTGATCATTAATATTATTCACACCTACATAAGCAGAATCTGAGTTTCTTTCTGTTCATTTTAACACAAAGATGCTCTCCAGTATGTGACAGCAGCCAAATCCAGCTATCATATTTATTCAGAATGAGCAAGAACTGAGACATATCTCTTCATAAGAGATAATTTTTGGTTGGGATTTACACTCATTGTCTGTATGAAACCCACTAGGAATCTCACAGAAGATTCAGATGGCAAAAAATTCTAAGCAAAATGCTGGATGCCTCTCCATCCCAATTTTGAAACTCAGCTCTATTTATCAAGACCAAAAAAGTGAAATAGGGTGCTGAAGATAAGTTAGTTGTTCACTAAATTGTATCTCATTTCTTTCTGGGCACAAGATTATACAACATATTCAAGCATTCCTTGCACTTAAATACAGCTATATGAGAGCAAATTGCATTCAATAGATTGTGGGCAGAGTGGCACATGCCACTCCCAGGCCTGGCCTCCTACACACAACCATCTGTTCTCCTTTCCCATTCTTGGTCTAAATGGAGGGAACTCCAAGAACCTAAAGAAGGGAAGAGATAAAATGCAGAAGGATCTAGGTCCCTTAGTTGCACATGGATGATAAGTGAGCAAAAATGAGTAGACTGTTTCCTAAGTACTAAATAAACTGTTAATGTGTTAAGCCTACCTCTGAGATTTTAGAGTTCTTTGTTGGATCAGTTATTCTGTCTTGATTAATCCAGCTAGTAAAACACAAGGAATCAATGATGATCTGGATCATATTGCCTCCATTAAGATTCCTGGATAATAAGCCAATAAATAATAATTATTAACACATCATAAATATCAATGTGAATACCTATTTGTGGCACCATAAGGACAGGTTACATTTTCTGAGCACTCTTCATATGCCAAAAACGTGTAATTTTGCTATCCCTATTTACCGATCATAAATGAAAAGCCAAATGATTAAATAACTGGATCAAGATCAAGATCTGTCAGTAAGTGGACCTTTAACTCAATTCCAACCTTTTTTTATTTTAATTCCTGAATCGTTAAGCACCAAGCCACATTGACTCTCAGTTCTCACATTCATCCTGACTCACTTTTCTGACAATCATACAATCAAATTGACCTGTCTGCTTTATCACATCAGAATATGCCTACCGATTGATATGATTCATTGTACTTGATATTCTTAAATTCTAAACCTGTTGAAAATTATAGCTTTGAAGTTTAAATCTATAATCACCAAAGATATTGCTTGCAAGTAGCATAACCCACTTAAGCTAGTTTAAGTAGAAAAAGAGTATATCACAGCATATTAGGAAACTCAGGGGCTTCAGTAGGCCTATCAGATTATATCCAAGAACAATTCCCAAATTGTACACTGAGCCTAACCAGTAGAGGTCCTTCTGGATACAGGCATGGCTGGTCACACAGTGGCCACCGCATTTGTGCATATCATCACTATCCCAGGGACATCTGCCATTACTGCTTCAAAATGCCTGGTATCTCTCCTCTGTGCTCTACCACTCTTACGAGAATATGGATTCTATGAAGCAACTGCACCTGTTTCTTCATGTTGTTCCATTCTAAATAAAACAATCTCAGGAGAATAGCTCTGTTGGGCAAAGCCTACATCCTAGCTGGAGGCTGGGAAATCGAGTTCTGGCTTCCATTGAGTAGGTGGATCTTATAGTGGAAAACCCTCCAAACATAAGAAGCCTGTTTGAAAGATTCTTGGTGACCAAAATGTATGTCCACTGAAATGACAACATAAAGTCATATGGAAACCAAAATCATGGGGGAACAAAAACAATGCTTCTTTTAGAGGAAGCAGGTTCAGAGAGAGAATAGAGCAGAGGTTCAGGGAGGAAAAGCAGCAGCCTCAGGAAAGAGAGGGCTGCTACACGATGACTCCTAAGTTTTGGTGAAGTCTGGCTGTCCTCGCTCTGATTGGCTTCCATGTATTTTTTATTCATATTCCATGTAATATGAGGTCTCTGCAGTTCTTAAATGGCAAGTTCATAAATACATGCCAGGCAGTAAACACCTTCAAAATATTGACATGAATAAATAAATCTTAGAGTAAGATTCTCAGAGCTAGTGTAAGCAGAAAAATAGCTTATTAAAGGATATTATTATAATAGAAAACTCACAGAAGATTCATGAGGCTTAAAGGAGGGAGCAAGATGGAGAAATTTGTTTCTAAGGGATATAGAAATAACTCTTACATAGTGTTTAAGAGGATCAAACTTAGCCCACACAATTGATTCGAATTCTGGCTCCACCCACTGACATCACTTCACTAAGTTGTAAATTCCATGAAATCATGGGTCATGTCTCACTCACATTTGTGCCAGTTATAGTCCCTGCCTTGCCACAGAACTTAGCAGTTAATATTTTTTAATGAATTCTTTCAACTGGTAGTAGCAAAAAGAAAAAGGATTTCATTTATTTAGATTAAATAGAACAAATAAGTGACTAGTTAGTAATTGGGAAGAAAAATACATTGACAATATGGGTTTCCAACAACTACAGAATGCTTGAGTTTATCATTTCTAGTAGGGTTGTTTTAGGGAATCAATTTTGTATCATTTTTAATTGCCACACATGCACAAATTGGCCTCAAAACACCATGTAATGATTATAACGGCTATAAATCACATTGACTGTGACATTGCTTCTTCTAAGTCCAGAAGTTAGTTAACATATAATATTCACTACTCTCTCTTTCCAATGTTTGTGTCCAAACATTGTTTCTTAAGTAGCCATATTGATTGTATTGATTAATACTCCTGGTAGAAATGATGAAAAATATCGATTTGCTCTTGTAAACCTCAGCTAAAACTAAAATATCTAGAGTATTGCTTCCTTGAACTCCATAAGAGCTCTCTTCTCAGGCTTCTTCCATTCTTGCTGATTACATCTACAGATGGAAATCAGGTGTGAAAATCCATTAAGATGCTTCACAACAAGACAAACTTTGACTCTTATTGAACTCTCATGTTCTCTCTTCCTTAATTAAGGCACAAGAACATTTTACCATGGAGAGAGAATGACTTAGATTATGGATCTTATTCCTTCTAATGGCATTCATTTCACCCAATAGGGGGATAATACATTTCTTACTTCATTGCTTTGCAAAGAGCCTCTTACTCAGGTTTCTTCCAAGGGGAGAATAAAGAGTGTGGTTTTACTTATAGAGAGCTCTCAGTTATCCATGCCACAAAAGAAAAATGAAGCATACAGCTGTTCTCCCAAAATTATAACATATTTTTTCACTAAACATTTTAAAACACAAATAAAGAGTATCATTTAAATGAATTAGTGACATAGAATCTTATTTTAGAGCTGGAATAACCTTTAATGTTTGCAGCACAAAAAAGCAGTTGTGAGCACAGGCTTTGGAGTCAGATGACCTGGGTTAAAACCTCAGCTTCACATTTACCAGCTGTGTGACCTTAGGCAATTTACAAAACATCCTGTGTCTCAATCTTTTCTTCTGTATACTTTTAATTATGACTATACAAATAAATAATAAAATATAATAAGCAAATTTAAGATAAATAAAAATAATAAAATGTAACAATAACTGTAATAATACCTTTCTCATAGGCTTGTTATGAAGGTTAACTGAGATAATGCAATCCAGCACTTAGCAGTCAATACATGTTCATTATTTTGCCTTTCACACTCTATGCACTTCTGTTCCATAAAGGCATAGCAAGTTAAAAGAAAACAAACAAACAAACAAAAAACAAGTTTCTACAGCCTTTCCTGATCTTTAGTAATTAGATGAATAAACCTCATAATTTTTGTTTTCTAAAGCTTCACCGACAATGTGAGATGTGAAAAAAATGTCATTGGTCTCTATGGAGAAAAAAAAAGGCAAAATGCAGAATTGACTCAGACTGATAGTTTAGTATAAAGATGCAAACAGGACAGTCTTCATGGTTCACATTTGCCAGTTTATTTTCACCAAACATATTCACAATAGCAGGATCACTAAATGAATATTCAGCCCACGAGTGTTTAGCTTTTGTGGATTCCCAAATTAAAATGATTACTAAGAACAAAAAGCATTATTACTAATATCCATGATAAATACTGGATCTACTTACTTGTACAGAAGTAAACACTGTATAAGCAAAAAGAAGAGCATTAGGAATTTGAAAGCCCAGCAAATGCAAATCAGATTGCATTTTAAAAAATATGGCTGCTATCATCTTCAATAAATTTCCAGGGATTCCAGGGAATCAGAGAAGGAATCAGAGGAATAGCAGAGCCATTTTCACTCCTGAATTATCTTCCTGCCTGTTTTTATGTTTAGATTTTTAAAATGCAGTAACAATTATAACAGCTCTCAATTATTGAGTACTTACTATGAGCCAGGTATTCTGCTAAGTACTGTGCATGCATTATTTCATTTGATCCCCACAACATATATATGAGGAAGTCAATATCATTTTTCTATGTTTACAGATGAGGAAACTAAACATAGAAAGGTTGAGTTCCTTGTCTAGGGTCCTAGAGCCAGTAAACGGTTATTGAGTACTTTGGCTAGGTCCAAAGCCAGGTTCATTAGCCACTATGCAAGCTATTAACACTTCTACATAAAGAACACAATAACTGAGCAACCCAAAGACTTCCAACTACCTTGTCTATCCTGGAGCTTTGAGTCCAGTGAATATATAGGGACTGATACCAGCTGGGGGAGCAGATGTGTACATGAACTAACTCCATTCTTTTCTGTACACTCCTTCTCCATTGCCAGATGTGGACCTGAGGCTGTAGTTCTCAGAAGCTATCTTTCTCTCTGGATGCCACCAAAGGATAACAACTTGCTAATGAGGCAGTTGCCTTAGAGGTCCTGATGCTAAGTCCTGGTAAACATGGCTAGGCCATAAGATTACTCAGAGAAAGTAACCCCTTTGAAAACTGCTCCTTTACCTAAGTCTTGAAGCTGCTGTGGATTTTACTGATTTCAAGCAGTTGGAAGGCATTCAACTGAAGAGAGATATTGTGCTATATAGGAATAAAGCTTCAAAAGCAATCCTGGGACAATATGAGGTTTTTCTGCTTATTATCATTATAATGACAAAGTAACTTAACTCACCTGAATCTCTCTCTTTTTTTTTTGTTTTTAGACAGTCTCACTCTGTCTCCCATGCTGGAGTGCAATGGTGCAATCTCAGCTCACTGCAAACTCTGCCTCCTGGGTTCAAGCGATTCTCATGCCTCAATCTCTCAAGTAGCTAGGATTACAGGTATGCACCACCAGTCCTGGATACTTTTTTTTTTTTTTTGTATTTTTAGAAGAGACAGGGTTTTGCCATGTTAACTAGGCTGGTCTTGAACTCTTGGCCTCAAGTGATCCAACTGCATTGGCCTCCCAAAGTGCTGGGATTACAGGCGTGAGCCACCATGCAAGGCCTGAATGAATCTCATTTATAATAATGAAATAGTATATTTCATTATGTGACACATCTTTTGGATTTTAACTTTTGAAATCTGAGGCTTTTTTTTTATATGGGATCTCACTCTGTTGCCCAGGCTGGAGTACTGTGGTGCAATCACAGCTCACTGCAGCCCCTACCTCCTGGGCTCAAGTGATCCTCCCACTTCAGCCTCCTGCGTAACTGGGACTACAGGTGCCTGCCACCGTGCCTGGCTAATTTTTTTCTGTTTTTTGTACAGATGAGGTCTCACTATGTTGCTCAGGCTGGTCTCGAACTCCTGACCTTAAGTGATCCTCTTGCCTCAACCTCTGAAAGTGCTGGGATTAAGGTGTGAGCCACCACACCAAGGCTCTGAGGCATCTTATAGCCAATAAATAGCATCGTCCAATGTTTGCTGGCCAGGCAGCAGTGGCGAGGTATTTGTCATGACTTGTGTATGTGCAAAAACAATTTGCAGAATGGGTAGCAATGGAGATGATAGAGCATTTGCTCCTTGAATCCCAAGGCACTATACAGGAAGGTATGGGAAGATGAAAGATAGGAATGCTTACAATGTGGTTAGAGATACAAAGAATAAATACATAAAATGTTTACCATAAATTCATGTTTAATTCATTGTATATTCTCATCTACTCCCAAAAAGGATTTGGGACAAAAAGAGGTTAGGTACTTTTGTCCAAGGTCACACAGTCAGGCAGACTGGAAAATGACCTAATTCCTATCCTATGCTATTCTTAACCACTCTAACTCCTCATTCTCCAACTGCCCACGATGCTGGAAGAAGCAGCACGGCACAATATGAAGAATTCAGAAAATGGGACGATATTGTTTGTGCTGAAGAGGAGGAAGTGGGGTTGTTGAGTCAATGGGGACTCTTCTCACTGGAGCGGACTATCAAAAGCACTCTAATGGTGAAGAAGGTGTGAACAAAGGCCCAAGTAGAAGAAAGATAATTTGTAGGAATTGTAAGTTAGTAAGTAAGGCCGACAAGGACGTTTGTAAGGGTAGTAGTGGGACCTAGAGGTGGAAGGAAAGGAGGAGGAATCTTAAATCCAGACAGTGACTTTCAGCCTTTATTCTGAAGAGAGCTGCTATGGCCTGAATGTTTGTGTCCTTTCAAAATTCATGTGTTGAAACCTAATTCCCAATGTGACAGTATTAGGTGATGGGGCCTTGTAAGAAGTAATTAAGTCATGGCCGGGCGCGGAGGCTCACGCCTATAATCCCAGCATTTTGCGGGGCGGAGGCGGGTGGATCGCCTGAGATCAGGGGTTTGAGACCAGCCTGGCCAACATGGTAAAACTCCGTCTCTACTAAAATTACAAAAATTAGCTGGGAATGGTGGCGTGTGCCTATAGTCCCAGCTACTCAGGAGGCCAAGGCAGGAGAATTGCTTGAACCCGAGAGGCAGAGGTTGCAGTGAGCTGAAATTGTGCCATTGTACTCTAGCCTTGGCAACAAGAGCGAAACTCTGTCTCAAAAAAAAAAAAAAAAAAAAAAAAAAAGAAAGAAAAGAAAAGAAGTAGTAATTAAGTTATGAGGGCTCTGCCCTTGTAAGTGAGATTTGTGCCTTTAGAAAAGGCTGAAGGGAGAGTGTTTGCCCCTTCCAGCATGTGAGGACACACAGAAAGCACCATCTATGAAGCAGAGTGAGCCCTCCCCAGACACTCAACCTGCCGGTGCCTTGATCTTGGACTTCCAAGCCTCCAGAACTGTGGCACAATAAATTTCTGTTTATAAATTACTCAGTATAATGTATTTTGTTATAGCAGATGAAATAAACGAAGACAACTGAGCTGCCAGTGAAGGTTTCTGAATTCATCTACTTTTAAAAGTTTAACTTGGGGAAGACTGGTCTGTCTTACGCGTATGCAGTTGGAGATGACAAAGAGCTAACTTCTGTGCTTTGTAAGTGCAGCACAAGGGGAGAGACTGGTGAGATTTCTTTCTATGTGAGGTCTTGGTTGTGATAGATGTGATAGAGGAAAGGGAAAAATATGTTACAGAAATTCATATGAATAAGTGCCTGTGAAAATGTTCAAATAAGTTTGGGAAATGTTAGAATACACAAAACTCCCTGATTATTCCATTGTTAGACTTTTCAGATCCTTTAGGGCAGTGGTCCCCAATCTTTTTGGCACCAGGGACTGGTGTCATGGAAGACAATTTTTCCACAGACCAGGGTAGGGGGATGGTTTTGGGATAATTCAAGCACATTACATTTATTGTGTATTTTATTTATATTATTATTACATTGTAATATATATGAAATAATTATACAACTCACCATAATGTAGAATCAGTGGGAGCCCTGAACTTATTCTCCTGGAACTCGAAGGTCCCATCTAGGGGTGATGGGAGACAGTGACAGATCAGCAGGCATTAGATTCTCATAAGGAGTGTACAACCTAGATCCCTCATGTACACAGTTCACAATAGGGTTCACGCTCTATGAGAATCTAATGCTGCCACTGACCTGACAGGAGGCAGAGCTCAGGTGGTAATGCACATAATGGGGAGCGGCTGTAAATACAGATGAAGCTTCGCTTGCTTGCCCCTGCCTACCTCCTGCTTTGCAGCCTGGTTCCCAACAGGCCATGGTATTGGTCTGTGGCCTGGGAATTGGGGATCTCTGCTTTAGGCAATATAAATTATAACATTATCCACATGTTGATCTTGAGCACTTTTACACTTTTTCCCATAGGAAATTGCCTATTAATGACTTCTAGTTCCAAGTTCCAGTGAGCCTGGTTTGAGAAATGCTGAGTTACTAATATCCTAGTTAATGGCCAAGTTGCAGCTCTTTTATCTTTTATTATTTTTTATTCCAGCCTTGGATTATCAGCCTCAGACCTTTTATAAGCATATTTGTATTCGATTTAATATTTTTTACTTAGAATCATAGGTCAACAAGTTACTGAAATCAATTTAGATGACACCGTAAGAACATTTTATGGCCAAGAATAGTGGTGCTTGCCAATAATCCTAGCTACTTGGGAGGCTGAGGCAGGAGTATTATCTTAGCCCAGGAGTTTGAGACTAGCCTGGGCAACATAGCAAGATGCTTTACCAAGAGAAAAGCAAAACAAATAACACTTTATGAAAGTAGGTAGATCATGGACAGGCGTGGTGGCTCACGCTTGTAATTCCAGCACTATGGGAGGCCGAGGCGGGTGGATCACGAGGTCAGGAGTTCGAGACCAGCCTAGCCAAGATGGTGAAACCCTGTCTCTTTCACAAATATAAAAATTAGCCAGGTGTGGTGGCAAGTGCCTGTAATTCCAGCTACTCAGGAGGCTGAGGCAGGAGAATCACTCAAACCCGGGAGGCAGAGGTTGCAGTGAGCTGAGATTGTGCCACTGCACTCCAGCCTGGGCAACAAGAGCGAGACTCCATCCCAAAAAAAAAAAAAAAAAAAAAGAAAGTAGGTAGATCATAACTAATGTGAATATATATATAGTACATGCATGCATATGTATATATGTATGCTTATATTTATGTATGTTTACATTGGTATATATAAATGTATATGTATGTATTTGTGTGTATATGTGTGTGTGTATTCCTTATATTTAATTCCACAAAACTCAGTGATAGTTATTACCTTACACTTGCTTCATGAATAACATATTACATAGCAGAACAGTAGAAAGTACCTTGCTAACATTTTTAAAAGTCTTTGCTAACAGAGCAAAAAGAATGTATTACTTGCCATTAAAAATTGGTGGTTTGCACTTGCCTTAATTTTACTGCCTGAGACTTTGTCAGCAAAGTGCACAATTGTAATAAGCGGAATTGTAAAAGGCTGCTGTTGGGTTTTTGCAGACTTTCCATCTTTCATCACACCTTTAGAAGACAGGTTTTAAGTAGCAGTATACACCATCTAAAACAAGAGTTTGCAACAAGTTTAATTGGGAATACAGAATTCTTTCTGTCAAAGACAATGTTGACCTCGTTTTCAAGTAAGCAAAGAGTGAGTGATTTATTTATTTACTTCTTGCACAGAATAACCAAGTCAAACCACCATCAGTCTTCTAAGAAAGGCTATTCTCGCAGGGTGTGGGGGCTCACGCCTGCTATCCCAGCATTTTGGGAGGCCGAGGCAGGTGGACCACCTGAGGTCAGGAGTTCAAGACCAGCCTGGCCAACATGGTGAAACCCTGTCTCTACTAAAAATACAAAAATTAACCGGGCATGGTGGTGTCTGGGTGTAATCCCAGCTACTCAGGAGGCTGAGGGAGGAGAATCACTTGAACCTGGGAGAGAGGTTGCAGTGAGCCGAGATTGCACCACTGCACTCCAACCTGGACAAGACAGTGAGACTCCTTCTAAAAAAAAAAGAAAGAAAGAAAGAATGGCTATTCTTATAAAAGTCTCCCTGCCTCTGGAAAAAAAATGCCTTGTCTTATATCTTACGTTTCTGCAAAATTCAGGAGTGTGTTTCTTCCCAGGCATGCCATGTTGGTTCTGGCACCTGTGTCTGTCCTTGTGGGGTCACCTCAGAGAGGAGTGGTTCTCCCCCTCATTGCCTTGACTTTTTTTTTTTTCTTTTGGCATCTCCTTGCCCTCATTCGCATGTTGCTCCTACTGAGAATTTTCCCTGAAGTTCAGAGCCTCCAACAGATGGGTTATTAACTGAACTGATTTGGAAAGCTTTACAGCCACTGCCCTCTGCTCCCTGCTGACTACTTGCCCACCCTAACCCTTTATCAGAAAGACTTAGGTCTCCAATAAGCACAAGGATAAACATGGCTTCACTATCACCATCAGTGGACCCTAAAGTTAGCTGTATGTGTTGCTTAGAAGGAAACAAAAATGTCACAACCTGCCTCCTGCTTAGCGTGATCTCATCCCTACCACCTTTTCTTAGGCACACCACCAACAGCTCCTAACTCCAGCTTGTCCTCACATCGGCACCTTCACACTTGCTCCTCTCCTGGGATACTGTCTCCTGGGATGTTCATGTGTCCCATTCTACATCATTCAGGTTTCTTCTTAAATGTCACTTCCTTGGAGTGGTCTTCCTGGGCCTCCCAAATTAAATAGTGCTACCCTCAAGTCCATCACTCCTTATTCCCTAATCCTGCTTTAGGTTTCTTTTAGCATTTATCAATAATTTATCAATTATTGAATTACATGTTTATCTTTCTCTCTTATCAGAATATGAGTCTCAGGAGGACAGGGATTGGTCTTGTTCACAAACATCTCCATAGAGATTCTGATTCTGAAAGTCAGTTTTCCCAGGGCCTAAAAATCTTGTTTTAAAAAACAGACCGGCTGACTCTCTTTTCGGACTCAGCCCGCCTGCACCCAGGTGAAATAAACAGCCATGTTGCTCACACAAAGCCTGTTTGCTGGTCCTTCGCATGGACGCGCATGAAATTTGGTGCGGTGACTCGGATCGGGGGACCTCCCTTGGGAGATCAATCCCTCGTCCTCCTGCTCTTTGCTCCGTGAGAAAGATCCACCTACGACCTCAGGTCCTCAGACCGACCAGCCCAAGAAACATCTCACCAATTTCAAATCCAGTAAGCGGCCTCTACTCTTCTCCAACCTCCCTCACTATCCCTCAACCTCTTTCTCCTTTCAATCTTGGCGCCACACTTCAATCTCTCCCTTCTCTTAATTTCAATTCCTTTCATTTTCTGGTAGAGACAAAAGAGACATGTTTTATCCGTGAACCCAAAACTCCGGCGCCGGTCATGGACTGGGAAGGCAGCCTTCCCTTGGTGTTTAATCATTGCAGGGACGCCTCTCTGATGATACACTCACGTTTCAAGGGTGTCAGACCACGCAGGGACGCCTGCCTTGGTCCTTCACCCTTAGCGGCAAGTCCCGCTTTCCTGGGGCAGGGGCAAGTACCCCTCAACCCCTTCTTCACCCTGAGTGGCAAGTCCCGCTTTCCTGGGGCAGGGGCAAGTACCCCTCAACCCCTTCTCCTTCACCCTTAGCGGTAAGTCCCGCTTTCCTGGGGCAGGGGCAAGTACCCCTCAACCCCTTCTCCTTCACCCTTAGCAGCAAGTCCCGCTTTCCTAGGGGGCAAGAACCCCCCAATCGCTTATTTCCGCACCCCAACCTCTTATCTCTGTGCCCCAATCCCTTATTTCCGCACCCTGACCTCTTATTTCCATGCCCCAACCCCTTCTCTGCTTTTCTGGAGGGCAAGAACCCCCCACCCCTTCTCCGTGTCTCTACTCTTTTCTCTGGGCTTGCCTCCTTCACGATGGGTAAGCTTCCACCTTCCATTCCTCCTCCTTCTCCCTTAGCCTGTGTTCTCAAAAACTTAAAACCTCTTCAACTCACACCTGACCTAAAACCTAAATGCCTTATTTTCTTCTGCAATGCCGCTTGACTCCAATACAAGCTCAACAGTAGTTCCAAATAGCCGGAAAACGGCACTTTCAATTTTTCCATCCTACAAGATCTAAATAATTCTTGTCGTAAAATGCGCAAATGGTCTGAGGTGCCTGAAGTCCAGGCATTCCTTTACACATCAGTCCCTTCCTAGTCTCTGTGCCCAGTGCAACTCGTCCCAAATCTTTCTTCTTTCCCTCCTGCCTGTCCCCTGAGTCCCAACCCCAAGCGTCGCTGAGTCTTTCTAATCTTCCTTTTCTACAGACCCATCTGACCTCTCCTCTCCCTGCCAGCCCAAGCTAGGTCCCAATTCTTCCTCAGCCTCTGCTCCTGCACCCTGTAATCTTTTTATCGCCTCCCCTCCTCACACCTGGTCGGGCTTACAGTTTCGTTCCATGACTAGCCCTCCCCCACCTGCCCAGCAATTTACTCTTAAAAAGGTGGCTGGAGCCAAAGGCATAGTCAAGGTTAATGCTCCTTTTTCTTTATCCCAAATCAGATAGCGTTTAGGCTCTTTTTCATCAAATATAACCCTGAGACGCTTTACAGACCTAGACCCTAAAAGGTCAAAAGGCCATCTTATTCTCAATATACATTTTATTACCCAATCTGCTCCCGACATTAAATAAAACTCCAAAAATTAAATTCCGGCCCTCAAACCCCACAACAGGATTTAATTAACCTCGCCTTCAAAGTGTACAATAATAGAAAAAGTTGCAATTCCTTGCCTCCACTGTGAGACAAACCCCAGCCACATCTCCAGCACACAAGAACTTCCAAACGCCTGAACCGCAGCGGCCAGGCATTCCTCCAGAACCTCCTTCCCCAGGAGCTTGCTACAAGTGCCAGAAATCTGACCACCAGGCCAAGGAATGCCTGCAGCCCAGGATTCCTCCTAAGCCGTGTCCCATCTGTGCGGGACCCCACTGAAAATTGGACTGTTCAACTCACCTGGCAGCCACTCCCAGAGCCCCTGGAACTCTGGCCCAAGGCTCTCTGACTGACTCCTTCTCGGCTTAGCGGCTGAAGACTGATGCTGCCCGATCGCCTCGGAAGCCCCGTAGACCATCACGGACGCTGAGCTTCCGGTAACTCTCACAGTGGAAGGTAAGCCCGTCCCCTTCTTAATCAATACGGAGGCTACCCACTCCACATTACCTTCTTTTCAAGGGCCTGTTTCCCTTGCCTCCAAAACTGTTGTGGGTATTGACAGCCAGGCTTCTAAACCTCTTAAAACTCCCCCATTCTGGTGCCAACTTGGACAACACTCTTTTATGCACTCTTTTTTAGTTATCCCCACCTGCCCAGTTCCCTTATTAGGCCGAGATATTTTAACCAAATTATCTGCTTCCCTGACTATTCCTGGACTACAGCCGCATCTCATTGCCGCCCTTCTCCCCAACCCAAAGCCTCCTTTGCGTCTTCCTCTCATATCCCCCCACCTTAACCCACAAGTATGGGACATCTCTACTCCTTCCCTGGCAACTGATCACATGCCCATTACCATCCCATTAAAACCTAATCACCCTTACCCCGCTCAACGCCAATATCCCATCCCACAGCATGCTTTAAAAGGATTAAAGCCTGTTATCACTCGCCTGCTACAGCATGGGCTTCTAAAACCTATAAACTCTCCTTACAATTCCCCCATTTTACCTGTCCAAAAACCGGATAAGTCTTACAGATTAGCTCAGGATCTGCGTCTTATCAACCAAATTGTTTTGCCTATCCACCCTGTGGTGCCCAACCTGTACACTCTTTTGTCCTCAATACGTTCCTCCACAACTCACTATTCTGTTCTCCATCTTAAAGATGCTTTTTTCACTATTCCCCTGCACCCCTCGTCCCAGCCTCTCTTTGCTTTCACTTAGACTGACCCTGACACCCATTAGGCTCAGCAAATTACCAAGGCTGTACTGCTGTAAAGCTTCACAGACAGCCCCCATTACTTCAATCAAGCCCAAATTTCTTCCTCATCTGTTACCTATCTCGGCATAATTCTCATAAAAACACACGTGCCTTCCCTGCCAATCGTGTCCGACTGATCTCTCAAACCCCAGCACCTTCTACAAAACAACAACTCTTTTCCTTCCTAGGCATGGTTAGCGTGGTCGGAATTCTTACACAAGAGCCAGGACCACACCCTGTAGACTTTCTGTCCAAACAACTTGACCTTACTGTTTTAGCCTAGCCCTCATGTCTGCGTGCAGCGGCTGCTGCTGCTTTAATACTTTTAGAGGCCCTCAAAATCACAAACTTTATCAGTCCTCCAGGCCCAAGTTGACTCTTTAGCTGCAGTTGTCCTCCAAAACCACCAAGGCCTTGACTTACTTGCTGCTGAAAAAGGAGGACTCTGCATATTCTTAAATGAAGAGTGTTGTTTTTACCTAAATCAGTCTGGCCTGGTGTATGACAACATAAAAAAACTCAAGGATAGAGCCCAAAAACTTGCCAACCAAGCAAGTAATTATGCTGAACCCCCTTGGGCACTCTCTAATTGGATATCCTGGGTCCTCCCAATTCTTAGTCCTTTAATACCCATTTTTCTCCTCTTTGTATTCTGACCTTGTATCTTCCGTTTAGCTTCTCAATTCATTCAAAACCATATCCAGGCCATCACCAATCATTCTATACGACAAATGTTTCTTCTAACATCCCCACAATATCACCCCTTACCACAAGACCTCCCTTCAGCTTAATCTTTCCCACTTTAGGTTCCTACGCCGCCCCTAATCCCGCTTGAAGCAGCCCTGAGAAACATCGCCCATTCTCTTTCCATACCACCCCCCAAAAATTTTCGCCGCTCCAACACTTCAACACTATTTTGTTTTATTTGTCTTATTAATATAAGAAGGCAGGAATGTCAGGCCTCTGAGCCCAGGCCAGGCCATTGCATCCCCTGTGACTTGCACGTATACATCCAGATGGCCTGAAGTAACTGAAGATCCACAAAAGAAGTAAAGACAGCCTTAACTGATGACATTCCACCATTGTGATTTGTTCCTGCCCCACCCTAACTGATCAATGTACTTTGTAATCTCCCCCACCCTTAAAAAGGTACTTTGTAGTCTCCCCCACCCTTAAGAAGGTACTTTGTAGTCTCCCCCACCCTTAAGAAGGTTCTTTGTAATTCTCCCCACCCTTGAGAATGTACTTTGTGAGATCCACCCCTGCCCACCAGAGAACAACCCCCTTTGACTGTAATTTTCCATTACCTTCCCAAATCCTATAAAATGGCTCCACCCCATCTCCCTTCGCTGACTCTCTTTTTGGACTCAGCCCGCCTGCACCCAGGTGAAATAAACAGCCATGTTGCTCAACAACAACAACAAAAAAAACAGAAGGGGTAATTTCTTTTTTCTTTTTATTGAAACAGGGGTCTCACTCTTTTTCTCAGGCTGGGCTCAAACTCATGATTCTCCCGCCTCAGTCTCCCAAGTAGCTGAGGCTACAGGCACCCACCACCGTGCCGGATCAGCCCAGGTAATTTTGAAGCCACTAAGTTGAACAGCACTTGGAAGGCATGAATTGACACTAGACTTTCCCTAAGTCTGAGGTGGGCATTGTGGTTAGAGGCCTATTTTGTTGTTAGAGTCTTATTTTGTTGTTTTTGTTTAGTTTTTAAAGAAAGAAACAAAAGAGAAATGGCTTTCCCTTCCAAGTCCAGAAAGCCCGTGACTCAATGTTGTGGTGAATTGCCAGGAATCATTTACACAATAACAATAATAGTGTCAGAGGGAGGTGGAAAGCAGGAACTCCCTAGGTAAATGGTATTATCGCCAAGTAATTGGGAAGCAGGAACTCCCTAGGTAAATGGTATTATCGCCAAGTAATTGGGAAGCAGGAACTCCCTAGGTAAATGGTATTATCGCCAAGTAATTGGGAAGTGACTGTATATCAAGGAGAGTATATGCTACTGATTTACTGGACACCAGCACATGAAGTCTTATCATGGTCATATTTTGCCCATTTTTAGCTGCAATCACACAACGTTTACATGGAATGTTCCTTCCTTTTCTTTTACCTTCAATGTCTATGTTATCATCACCAATTCCTCTTAAGTGATTTGGTGGGTTAGACTGATGTGTTTGAGTAAAGTACAGTCGAATCTTTAATTATAATGTAAACTGCCTGTGTTCATCTTTTCCAGGTCAGTAGTAGGTCTGGACTGAACCTGTGTCTCCTGCACCTCAGCTGTCCCCAGGTCTGCACTGTTGGAGCAACTAAGCGGTGGCAAGTCACCACCAGACTCACTGGCATCTGGGCCACACATTGCTGTGACTTTGGTTCAGAGAGACCAAGGGGAGCAGGTATCTTGCTCTTGATTTGGGAGAAGCTTCACAGAAGGGCCTTCATGGGATTTTAAGAAGGCAAGTATGACCTGATTAAGAAATATAGGGCTGGGCATGGTGGTTCATGCCTATAATCTCAGCACTTTGGGAGGCTGGCAGTTGGAGACCAGCCTGCTTAACATAGCAAGACCCCATCTCTACAATAAATTTAAAAAATAAATCAGCCAGGTGTGGTGGTGCACACCTGTAGTCCCAGCTACTTTGGAGGCTGAGGTGGGAGGATTGCTTGAGCCTAGGAATTTGAAGCTGCAGTGAGCTATAAGAGTGTCACTGCACTCCAGGCTGGGCAAGAGAGTGAGGCCCTCTCTCTTTAAATAAATAACTTTTTGAAAAGGGAAATAGTTACAAATATAAAAAGGCCCACTATTTGTAGAGTAGATGGAGGAAAAGAGAGGGAGGAAGACCTAAAGAGAGTGAAGGAAACTCAAGGTGAACAAAGCAGTGAGAAGACGGCGTGGAAATAGGAATCTGGAAGGTAGAAGAGCCCTGAGTGGTCAGGAGAGAGACCATGAGGTCCTGACTGTACCACTGTTTTCACTGT